>NC_048568.1:20287500-21487500 GCF_013265735.2 Oncorhynchus mykiss
TTCAGAATAGTTGGTATTTGTTTTGGGCATCTAAGAGCAGGCTGGCCTTGAGATGGTCTATACCAGTAGAATTAAGGGACAAACTTAAGGCTACATTATATGGTGTAAAAATATCACTGCCTTATTTTTTATTTAACCCTTTATTAAGACAACCCAGATCTAGTAGGCCTATATTGAAGCAAAGCAACCTCAGACTGTATTCATGAAGTGAGGTATGATGCCGTATATAAGTACATAGTAATAACAGTGCATAAATACCATACAGGTCTCATACTGATGCCACGTGCAGTGAATATTTTCTGTATGGGTCAGAATCTATCGGATTATATTCTATTACATCACAAAATACTGATCAATGTCTGTACAAATCTATAATCAGGTGTTGAACTGGGCAGGAAGGGAACGTACGGTTAGAAACACTCTTGGTGGGGTGAAAATAATAAATAGGGAAAGACCAAATCATTTGAAGAAGGTTCCACCATCTCCTGCATTTTCAGATGTAGTATCATTATATCAGTTCTAGATAAGTTCTTTAAAATATAACTTTTAAGTTAGCTCCATTGATAAAAAAAAACTATTTGGCAGGTGTTTGGGCAGGATTGTAGAGCACAGTGCCCTTGTGTGGCATTGCTGGGCAGGGCAGGTCAACTCTATCGGTGTCTGTACTGCACTGTGCAGGGAGTCTCAGGCTGCTGGGTCCCTACCAGATGGAGATTGCTCTGTGGAGAGTAGAAAATTATAGATATGAAGTAATTGGTAGTGATACTGCCATGGAAATTCTTACACAGGGACATTCAAAGTCAATATTAAATGAATCATTGTTTATTTGTCAGCGCGCTGGAGAGGTTCCAACCGACTCAATGGACCATAGTACACATGTCAATCAGGAGCTCTGCCTGGGCAGACCCAGCAGTTGTCTTATATACGGCTATACACAGACAAGTTATATTTGCATGATTTAGCGTAATTAATTAATCATTACCGTTTTGTCTCATTCATGTGACCGACCAATACTGTTTCATAGCATGTGACCGACTAACACCTCAAGAGGCTTCTTCTCTCTAAGCTGAGACCTTGAAACTGAGATATCTTTTGTTTGTTCTCAATGCCAAATTGATGTGAGGATTTGTTCAGTCAACCACTTGAATGAACACAGAAATTGGTTTATAGAACAGCACATGAATAGAACTGAAATGAGTTAGAAGAAAAGCACAAACATAAGCATTTCCCTTACAGTACACTACAGTATTTAACTTTAGAGACTTCAATATTAGTATTTAAATTAATGTATGTTTTCAAAGTCCCATAAAATGAGTTTCCAAACTTACAGGTTTAGGCAACGGGTCCATGAGAGTGACATCATACTTGAAGAGAATCAAGGCAGCAAACATGTGGAGTTCCATTAGGGCATACCACCTGTTGATACAATTAAAAACACATGATTAACATGTTAACTCCAAAAAACAAACAACTGGTGATATCAAACTAACCTAACACACACACACAACAGTAAGCTCAGGCACAGAGAACGTAACAGACACTCAAGGTAATGTGATAGGATCCAGTCATCCTTTTCATCTGTCTCTCTTACTGAGAGACTCTCTCCTTTGAGGCACTATCTCTGTTAGCATTACAGCAGGTTATCAGACACAATGGAGGTGCCATTCCCGGCTAAGCCAGAGCTGTCACAACAAGAAGAGAGGAAATGAAAAGTGTAGGAACTGGTGCTTTTGTTTGATTCCAATGTGTCATTTTACCTCTCCTACATTCACTGCTGAAACAGGCACAGTGCTACGACGAGAGAGAGAGAGAGAGCGAGAGAGAGAGAGAGCGAGAGAGAGCGAGAGAGAGAGAGAGAGAGAGAGGGAGAGAGAGAGAGAGAGAGAGAGAGAGAGAGAGAGAGAGAGAGAGAGAGAGAGAGAGAAAGAAACAGGGCTTTAGGGAAAAGGACAGAAGTAAAGAGAATAGCAGTAGTGAGGACTTAAGAAAATGCTGTGTGCTGGTCTTTATCAGTGATCCTAACCTCGAAGACTGCTTCAGTTGCACCCTGTGACTGCTGTGAGTCATACCGGGGTATTGTGTCAGTGACGCAGACACAAGGCCAATCTCCTAAAATCATCAGAATCAAACTAGACTGGATTGGTGGATGGGAAGAATGAAATATGGGAGTGTCATACGCGGCATGCTCCCCATAGTTATTTCTGTGCCTCTCCCCTCCCACCACTGTACCCTGGCTGTCATCATTTCAGCGGCCGCCTGTGTGAATTAACCACTGAGATGCAGGATGCTAGCTCTAGCATGACAATAAGACTCAGTGGTGAGTGAGCGCTAGTGGGCCAACGCAAAGGCTTACTTTGAAGCCTGTCTGCTCAGTGCAACTGACAAAGCATACTTTCTCTGTTTGAGTTAATACAGAGGCACATATTCAAGGACGGCAGATAAGTCATTTCCATTTCATTGCCATTTCTTTCAGCATGTCTGAATATGCATAGGTTATGACTATGTCTGTGTCCTAGAGAAAGGGGTCAAAGGTCAGTCCCACTCGACAGTACGCCTGTGTCTTTGATCCTGCTGTGCAGCTGGGAACATGCCCTGATCTTTTCCCTGCTTACGTCACACCAGCCCCCTGGCCGCATCCCGGCCGCTCTGGGCCACCGCTGATGTCCCAGTCAGGGCCCCAGAGGACCCAAGGGTTGACATTCAGGGGCAAAAGCGCAGCACAGCCATACAAACTATACAAACCCAGAGCCCCAAGCTAGCCACCTCCCCAGAGACAGTGACAGACACAGCAGGAGGCTGGAGGACAGGGTAAGACACACCAGCAATAATATTGTAGTACCCACATAATATGCCTGTGGTCTGTGGGATATTGATAGTCACAAATAGCTATCGATGCTTATTTTACTGGTGCAAAATAGGGCTAGAATAGTCAACAAAAAAATATAAAACTCCCCCAAAATCATACATGGAAGCCATATCCAATACGATACCTCTAAATGCCAATTTGGTGCCAACACAATGCCTTATTCATTGTCTTTGACAGATTCAATTCTACTTAGCTGGATTTACAAGAAAATGGATACTAGCAGGATGGTAGCTACTATTTATTTACTTTTTACATTTAACCTTTATTTAACTAGGCAAGTTAGTTAAGAACAAATTTGTATTTACAATGACAGCCTACTAAAAGGCAAAAAGCCTCCTGTGGCGACGGGGGACTGGGATTTAAAATAAAAATATAGGACAAAACACACATCACGGCAAGAGACACACTACATAAAGAGAGCCCTAAGACAACAACATAACATGGCAGCAACACATGAAAACACAGCATGGTAGTAACACAACAATGACAACAACATGGTGGCAAAACATGGCAGCAGCACAACATGGTAGCAGCACAACATGACAACAACATGGTAGCAACACAACATGGTAACAGCACAACATGACAACAACATGGTAGCAACACAACATGGTAACAGCACAACATGGTAGCAGCACAACATGACAACAACATGGTAGCAACACAACATGGTAACAGCACAACATGGTAGCAGCACAACATGACAACAACATGGTAGCAACACAACATGGTAACAGAACAACATGGTAGCAGCACAACATGACAACAACATGGTAGCAACACAACATGGCAGCAGCACAACATAGGTCCAGTTTGAGTGTTTTGCAGCACGTTCCAGTCGCTAACTGCAGGGAACTGAAAAGAGGAGTGACCCAGGGATGTGGGTGCTTTGGGGCCCTTTAACAGAATGTGACTGGCAGAATGGGTGTTGTATGTGAAGGATGAGGGCTGCAGTAGGTATCCCAGATAGGGGGGAAAACTCTAGTGTGTGTTCTGAAGAAAAAAACATGTCTGTTTTTCTAACCTTCCTGGGCACTGGTTTCGGCCTCCTCCAAATGCCACAAACCCTTCCAAGAAGACATTCTTTACTAAATCTGCCTTATCCCATCGTTCCTGTGGGAAGAGGGAAGAGATTTTATTTCAGAAAAAACTTCAGCTTTATTTATATCCTAGAAAAGGGCTTCAAGCAGACCTATACTATTTTAAACCACATGAACAGGGAAGTTTGGATTGCTTTGAACGTTTTCATTTCACATTGAGAGCAGTGAATGGATTTCGTCATTTCAAACCATCTGAATGGTTATCTGCTGTACTTATAGATTGGAGGTCGTGTTCCAAAGTGTAACTGTCCACCAATTTCACAGTGTGTCATAAGAACATAGAATGTCACGGATTCCCCCGGTACTGCTGCTCATTCCATGCACCAGTTCCGGAGGTCTACATCACCGGCCTCTAGGCGTTCACTGAACTGTCATTACGCACACCTGATTCCAATTCCCCTGATTAGTAATTGTATATATGTGTCCTCTGTTCACCATTCGCTGGTCAGTAATTGTTCCCATGTCCGTTGGTCTTGTGAGTACCTGTGCTTTGTTGTTTCGGCTTTCGTGCTGGGTGTATTGTGTGTCGTTATTACGGGTCTCGAGCCGTGTATTGTTGTGCATTGTTATTACAGGTCTCGCCCCGTGTAGTGTATTGCGGGTCTCGCCCCGTGTAGTGTATTGCGGGTCCCGCCCCGTGTAGTGTATTGCGGGTCTCACCCCGTGTAGTGTATTGCGGGTCTCGCCCCGTGTAGTGTATTGTGGGTCCCGCCCGTGTAGTGTATTGCGGGTCTCACCCCGTGTAGTGTATTGCGGGTCTCACCCCGTGTAGTGTATTGCTGGTCTCATCCCGTGTAGTGTATTGCGGGTCTCGCCCCGTGTAGTGTATTGCGGGTCTCACCCCGTGTAGTGTATTGCGGGTCTCATCCCATGTAGTGTATTGCGGGTCTCATCCCGTGTAGTGTATTGCGGGTCTCATCCCGTGTAGTGTATTGCGGGTCTCATCCCGTATAGTGTATTGCGGGTCTCATCCCGTGTAGTGTATTGCGGGTCTCGCCCCGTGTAGTGTATTGCGGGTCTCACCCCGTGTAGTGTATTGCGGGTCTCATCCCGTGTAGTGTATTGCGGGTCTCATCCCGTGTAGTGTATTGCGGGTCTCATCCCGTGTAGTGTATTGCGGGTCTCATCCCGTGTAGTGTATTGCGGGTCTCGCCCCGTGTAGTGTATTGCGGGTCTCATCCCGTGTAGTGTATTGCGGGTCTCATCCCGTGTATTTATTAGAGGTTTTACCTCGCTCTTTTGTTTGGGTTACACATTTTTGTATATGTGTTTGTTTTGGGCTTCGTCCCCGTGCCTTTTCATGGCATGTTGTATTTTTGGGTGGAGTATTAAAACCCCCTATCACGAATTCCTGCACCTGTCTCCAATCATTTATACAACGTGACAGAATAACCAACCCTAAATGCAGACAGCGGGTATGGTCGGACCAACGCCGCCGCAACTGGCCCTGACCGACCGACCCGCACCGCGTCCCTGTGGTCGTCCTCGAGGCCGGTGTCATCCCGCGGTTGGAGTAGCGTGTCGGGGGGGGGGGGGGGGGTTCGGCGGTCCCTGTGTTTTTGTACACCTGTTTATTTTGGGCTTCGTCCCCGTGCCTTTTCCTGGCATGTTGTATATTTTGGGTGGAGTATTAAACCCCCCTATCACGTATTCCTGCACCTGTCCACAATCATTTATACAACGTGACATAGAAAGGCTGTTACTAAGGGTTATTACATAGCATTATGGTCCACAAACCGTAGACTATTCTATAGACCCAAGTGGCTACTATAGATTATTCACTCAACCCCTTTCATAGCAAAACATACCAACCTCACTGAAGATGATACAAGGCATTGACTCACTAAATGGCCTGCAGTCTCTGACCACTGCTGCAGTTTACCTCACAGCCCAGACCTTTGACCTACTCTTCCATGTCACAGAAACAGAAATAAAGCTCTCCTTTCCGGAAAATGTCAAGCGGCTAAATACGTGCCCTGGTTTTCAAGCACCCTTATCCGCATTGTTGAAGCAGGAGGAGAAATAGCATTATCTACCAATGCTCTCAAAGCCCATTTATACTGCAGCAGCGTAGGCATGTGGGGCTTCAAATATTTAGTCTGTTTTATTTAGTCTGTTTTTAAGAGAGAGGAATGAGGGAGACAGTCAGTGGGACCCGGGAATGCACTCCTTGGGAAGATACAAGTGCATTTCTTCTGTCTGCAGGTAGGGGGACACTAACCAACAGAGGAGGTTCATTGCGGTGATAAATGTCATGTCCCCCCCGCACCACCACCGAGTGTCATTCATTTACATTAGAAGTCTGTCGGAAGCCTGGGCTGACACACACACGCACGCACGCACGCACGCGCACACACACACACACACACACACACACACACACACAGAAACAGGCATGAAAAATGCAAAAGACATGCTACAGCAACAACTCTTGTGTTAAGGTGGTTTTGTGTGTGCCCTAAAATATCCAACTCACTACCTTTCCATGTATTTACTGTGCCCCACCAAGTTGAAATACTGACTTGAGAGCATCCCCTTCATCATTAAGTTAATATCCCATATCATTTAAGGTAAATATGGTAGGGCTAGCCTAGTACTTACCGGTTTGAACTCTTCTGGTTCAGGGAAGTAATGTGGGTTCCGATGGGCCCAGTAAGGAGACACCATTAACAAGTCCCCTGGTGGAATGATGTAGTTCTGGAAGAGAGGAATACACACACATATGCACACCACTTTACATATACTGAACGATTTATGGAAATTAAGGGTTGACTTTGAGGGGGTGTAGAGGCTTGAAAAAGCTTATTTCAGAGTCTATCGGCGGTCAGGAGGCCCACCTGTATCATGAGGGGTCGGACCACCCTGCGTGTGATGGCTCCAGGGGCCCGAAGCCGGATGGCTTCCAGGATGCACCACTTCACATAGGGCATCTGTTGCAGCTCTTCAGCGGTCACCTTGGTCTTCCTGGTGTCTGTCATGGACACACACACACACACACACACACACACGATGGAACAAACACACACGTTGTGAGATATACACACAAACCTACACACACCTACTGACAAGATACAACCGTCTACCACTGAGCTTATGAGAAGAAGCGGTGTCGTTTCAGTATGCATCACTGAGCTGGTATGATTAGATATCAGACCCATTAGGATTCTGTGGGATTTCATTAGGAGATATGCATATGTAAGTATAATTGAAAGTCTCAAAGGGGCCGATTATTGAACATACACTTAATTACTATGTCATGTATATAGTCTTCTCAGATAACTGAAACCACTGAGCATAATCATTATAACTCCCTAGAAACAGGACTTCTGCCTTCAAAAGTGTGCCAGGTGAGTGTTGCGCTACTGCTGACACCTGCTGGAGGTTTAGGGGCATAGACTGAAGCGAAATGAGATGGAGAGACAATGTGGTACAATTACTGTACTGCTTCATCTTCCATTGTATGTGTTAAGATCTCCAGTCATGGTAACACCAGGGCCAAAAACAACATCATTGAATTCTTAGAAGCAGCCAGAAGTTTACTCAGCAAAAACACACTGTCAAATGGCACATACATTCATTTATGTTTTATTTATTTATCCGTTATTTTACCAGGTAAATTGACTGAGAACACGTTCTCATTTGCAGCAACGACCTGGGGAATAGTTAAAGGGGATGAATGAGCCAATTGTAAACTGGGGATTATTAGGTGATGGTTTGAGGGCCAGATTGGAAATTTAGCCAGGACACCGGGGTTAACACCCCTACTCTTACGATAAATGCCATGGTATCTTTAATGACCGCAGAGAGTCAGGACACGCGTTTAACGTCCCATCCGAAAGACGCCACCCTACACAGGGCAGTGTCCCCAATCACTGCCCTGGGGCGTTGGGATATTTTTTTAGACCAGAGGAAAGAGTGCCTCCTACTGGCCCTCCAACACCACTTCCAGCAGCATCTAGTCTCCCATCCAGGAAATGACCAGGACCAACCCTGCTTAGCTTCAGAAGCAAGCCAGCAGTGGTACGCAGGGTGGTATGCTGCTGGCATTCATTACCAAGGTAAAATACTCCATCCACCACCATATCCCAATCTACCCCAGGTCATCAGGACCTCACATACTGTACAGCAGGTTAGAGAAGCTAATGGGGCATGTGTCAGTGGGAGGCTATAAAACAGAGGAGCGATGGCATAGTGTAGCTCACACCTTGGTCTTTGAGTGCTGCATTGATCTGCTCCATGGCTGTCTGGTAAACTGTGGGATTGGACAAGATGAAGGCTACAGCCCAGAAGGTAATCTAAACAAAAGACATGTTATATCAAATATAATTATGATATCTCCAATCAAACCAATTTAAATGCCAATTAACTAGGGTATCTGGCAGATGAAAAAGATTAAGGTGAAAAGGAGCGATCGTCAATCTAATTCATAAAAAACGATGCCCCTGCTTATCAGTAATAAGATTTGTAAAAAATTACTCACTGGAATTGCATTGGCAAGCGATGCCCATAACATCAGTAATCCATAGTTGGGCAGGAATTTATCTGTGATTAAGGTGACAAGGTGTTGCAGTAATGTCTGCAAAAATGCCATACATACAATCATTTACAATGAGGTTAGGCGAAATACAGACTTTATACATTTCATCCCCTTGGAAATGTCACTATACGAGTATTCAATGGTATCTATCATCCTTGTTATACATTAAAGATGTGACAATAACTAGTACGAACTCGGACCCAGGCGCAGAGAAACACAGCAGACAGAGGTGATGGTAAATCCAGAATGTTTTATGAAGTATTCACAGGTAAAACAACAAAGCAAGTGTACATGCGTACAAGACAAGAGACCTGAGCAACCGGCCCAGTTCCATAGAGGAACCTATATAGTCCTAAACCAGGTGAACCCAATAATCTCAATCAGGCTCACCTGGACTTTAGAAACATAAGGATGCCCTCGATAACACTCCATGATGACCTCTAACCTGTAACAGGACCCCCACCCCTCAAGGAACGGCTCCCGACGTTCCACCAGGGGTAGCTGAACGTCGACGGAAATCCCGAATGGGTCTGGGGTCCAAAATGTCCCGGGCCGGAACCCAGGACCGTTCCTCAGGGCTGTAATCCTCCCAGTCCACGAGATACTGAGTCCCCCGCCGGATCTGACGGCTAAAGAGTATGCTTATGCATCGCACCGTGTAGGCTGGCTGTCCCACTATCATGCGAGGCGGAGGTGGAGGCCAAGTGGCCGGAACCAGAGTACTGAACACCACAGGCTTGAGTCTGGAGATGTGGAAGTTGGGATGAACCCTCATGGACCGGGGAAGATGAAGACGGTAGGCCACTGATTGATGCGCTGTAGAATCTTGAATTGCCCAATGTACCGGGGTGCCAACTTCCTAGATTCCATGCGTAGAGGCAAGTCCCTAGTAGACAGCCAGACCATCTGGCCTGGACGCAGGAGGTTGATGGCACAATCGTCAGGCTTGTCACTCCCAGCTGGAGGAACAGGAGAGTCGGAAGTCTCCAGACGAGAAGGACCGGAAAGGTCTGGAGAGAGTTGCTGGCAGGTGAACTGGCATGAAGGATTCCATCTCAGAACTCTCCCAAAGGCCAGTCAATCTGAGGATTATGGGTGGAAAGCCACAGATGTCCAAGAACCAGGGGAAGCTCAGGAGAGTTCACCAGATGAAACTGGATAAGCTCCACATGGTCATCCAGAACTCATAGCTGAATAGGCATGGTGAGTTGCTTCACCTTCCCAGACGCTAGGGGTTGACCATCCAGTGCAGTGACCGACAAGGGAGTGTCCAGCATAGTCTGTTGGCGAGCTAATGTGGATTCCAGAAAATAGCCGGTAGCCCCAGAGTCTATGAAAGCAGAAATGTCCAACTACCCATTGTCCCACCGCAGATTGGCCGGAAGGAAGGTGCATGTCGTGTCGGCAGCTGGAGACTGTATCTGACTCCCCAGTATTCTCCCGTTTACTGACGGGTCCTCCCGTTCTCCCGTCAGCTCGGGACAGGGTGCCCGGAAATGTCCAGACTGTCCACAGTAAAGGCAACGTTGATCGTTAATCCTGCGCCTTCTCTCCAGAACGGAATGTCTCGTGCGTCCCAATTGCCCCGGCACCTCTGAAGGATATGATGGGGAACCAGAGCCGAATTGAGAACTATGACAGGATACCGGACCAGCAGGCCCAGCATACGGCAATGTCCCAAATTAATAATCGCCTCCCTTAGCAGAGCTAGAAACACTGGAACCAACTCGGAATCCCTTCGTCCTCTCATGACGACGTTCCCGAAGCCGGTTGTCAATCCGGATGGCCAGAACGATAAGCTCCTCCAGAGTGTCAGGGTTGTCCCGGGAAGCCAGTTAATCCGTGAAACCTTGCTGTCCATTGAGAAAGACTGAGTGAAGTGCCTCTGTATTCCAACTGCTCTCAGCAGCAAGCGTCCGAAAATCAATGGCGTAATCAGGACGTAATCGGGCCAGAGCCCATCCTGAGAGCAAGGCGATGTTATATGCCACTCTGGAACGCTCGGTGGGAAACGTTGATGCCTGGAGCTCGAAGACCAGCGGACATTGGAGCAGGAACCCACGACACCTCCCAGGATGCCCCTCATAGCGCTCCGGTGCCGGGAGATGAGGCTCCCGAGGGGAGGAAGACAATGAACTGGTAGAAAGTGGAGGGTTAGGAACCACCACAGGTGCAGCAAACGTTGCTCCCGTCTGTCCGGTCTGCAGAGTGAACACAAGAGTTCCTAAATCCTCCGACAATGTCTTCAGCCGCGCCTCATGGCGACCAATCACAGCTCCATGGTGAGTGAGAGCCGACCGCAAGTGGTGGAGCTTGGAGTGTCCCTCGGATGACGGAGAAATCTCGGCTGGGTCCATTTTTTGGCTCAGGTCTACTGTGACAATAACTAGTACAATCTCTGACCCAGGCGCAGAGAAACACAGCAGGTAGAGGTGTGGGTAAATCCAGAATATTTACTGAAGTATTCACAGGAAAAACCACAAAGCAAGTGCACATGAGTACAAGACAAGAGACCTTGTCCTAAACCAGGTGAATCCAACAATCCCAATCAGGCTCACCTAGACACTAGAAACATAAGGATGCCCTCCAGTGGCACCCTCAGGGATAACACTCCATGATGACCTCTAACCTGTGACAAAAGAGCCAAATATTGCACTAACTAGAAGTTAGAACCCCAGTATGCAGGCCAGGAACATCAGTAAGATCAATCTTAGCTGGCTGGTACAGGTGCTGTTCTGGAATAAGGATGCTCATTTTAAAGGTTTCACCTGGTCCAGTGACCATTCATCAATCAGAAGCCTTTATCAATATGATATATGGAGAATCCTTAGGGCTGACAACGAATGAGTGACAATATGATTCATATCCTAACTGGGACAACTGCCAAGGTGGGTAAAAGGTGCATCTCGTCCCATAAAGAATTATCATTACATCCATCTACAGGAGACAACCTTGGCGAAATGATTAAAATAAAATGACAATGTCAGACACCAGCTGTTGAGTTATGAGACTCAACTCAATGTCAAAATGTCAAATGTCCAATATTCAAATGAATCATCCATTCAATAAAATCATGGTATAATGATCCATTATGTCACGACTGCCACCAAAGGTGGCTCCTCTCCCTGTTTGGGCGGCGCTCGGCGGTCGTCGTAGCCGGCCTACTAGCTGCCACCGATCCCTTTTCTTTTTCGTTTGGTTTTGTCTGTCTTGTGTTCACCTGTGTCTAGTTTAGGCTAATGAGTGGGGTATTTAATCTCGCCCTACCTGCTAGGTTTTGTGCAGGATTGTTTGTGTTACTGTCATTGGCTTGGGTTACGTTTTACCCTGTTAAGCAGGTTTATTTCATGGGACTGTTTTTTCCCGCACGTTTGTTTAGTCAGAGCAGTGTGTTCCTCCGTTTTCGACTAGACTGCGTTCCTGTTTTCTAGTGGCTGCTTTTGTGGTCCTGTACCTGTTTTGCTGGTGGACCAGTAATAAAACGCCCTTCTTGAAATTCTTGCTCTCCTGCGCCTGACTCCACACCCACCTCTCCTAGGGAGATTAACACATTATTTAAAACGGTATTGTTCTCTATTCAAAGATAGGACTCACCCTGTTGCCTGATTCACTGGATGTCTCATCATCCTCTGCTTTGACCACCATGTTCCCCAATAGAGACAGAAGCCAGCATTTGGAACTGGCCCATTCCCTGCCCCCCAAAAAACAACTATTTAGAAAAGATACAGTGCTGTAACCTTGTGCCTAATCTCAGGGTGCTGAGCCTTCCAAAATCCTGTCTCATTTACTTGAGTACTGAAGGCTTGCTTTCCAAAGCTACCTTGTACCTTACCCTCGCATGAGTATCACATCCACACTATGTCAATAAAGGTAACTTTTTACCTAAATCAACAGTCTGGTCAGACTGTCTTGTTTATTCTTAGATAGGCAAACTGTACAGTACATCTCAACACAAAGGTTTTGCCCTTAATTTCCTGGGATTTACTTTAAGCACGTGGTCCTTAGTAAATAAACTCTATACTGCTTCCATAACAGTGCAGGTAATTTGGTTTATGGGTTTATTTTTTTCATGTGAACAACCTAATATTAGCCAGGGCTGAGGTCCAATATAAATATACAGTGTATTGGTCCAATCTATATTGTCTTATGTTACACCTAAGCAATGTACAATGAAATGTATATCCCACTCCATTCACCTGCCTACTACAGTAGTTTGAAGACAGGAATTAACTATCAGACTAACCAGGCCTGTGCCACACTGACCTGAGGAACATGTCTGGTAGCTGGGAGCCATACTCAAAGCCCTCGTCGTAGATGGCAAACTTCTCCTTGAACTGCTCCATGGTAAAGGGACTTCCTGGAGAGTTATACTTCCCCAGTAGGTTGCTCATCACAGCAGGGTACATTACGGCCCTGTCAGACATGAGAGGAGAAACGAGTCAAAGACAATTATAGAGGCTAATGGTCAGTCTGGTCAGAGGACTTTAGATCGGTACTGCTGTGTAGGGATTACGTTGGAAAGAGATCATTACGAGACTCACCACTGTAACATCACCAGGACTTCAGCATTTTTTAAAGAAAAAAAATCCATAAAATGGTTCTTGAGTTGTCTGAGTGATGATCATCACCAGAGATATACGTGTGTGAAAGTTGTGTGTAATACAGGGTAATACTGCACATCAGACCATGCTGTTACACGATGAGCCAATCAAATGTAAGGTGCATGATAGTACTTTATCGCCTAACATGTTTCCTAATTCTTTCTTTCCTGTCATGTTTCATCTTCCTGTCATGTCCGTCAGTCCAGAAATTCTGGTTTAGGTAGTTCTTCCACTAAAGGTAATATTATTTCAGCTGAGAAATATGACTCCTGAGACCTGAACGATAGGTGTGGGGACAGGACAAAGGATTGGCAGCGCCCTCTATATAGTATATTACTCATCAAAGAAGGATAGGACTACACAGTCACGTGCCAGGGGTTGATCAACCTTATGAGAACAACCTCAACGCACAGCCAGTTACCGTATTCTAATGCTAGTTAACCTAACACTAATCCTAATAAGCCAATTTCAGTGATCCATATTGCACTCCTGCCACTTGTTTTTCTAAATGTTTTCCTGTGTCATACCTACTGAACACTCACCACACCTCTCCACAAGGGATAAACAGATACACAGTCAGAGAGTATCAGGTCCCGGGACACTGTAGCTTACCTGACCAGCTCATTGAGTCCTCCAGAGCCCTGGTCCCCCAGCGTCTCCAGGTGGTCGTTGAACTCTTCACACAAGTGGTCAGTCAGCTGAGCCACATTGCCTGGGGTCAGACGGCCCTTGATCAGAGTGTTGCATGCTGGGTGGAACTTATAGAAACTCTCCTTGCTGATGGAAGCTACAGAGAGAGAAACACGTTGCTGTGTTATGTTTCTATTGTGTTGCTGTGTTGTCTGCATGCCACTTTTAAACCCATTTGGACATAACTAAAGTGAAGTGAATTGAATCCATTCAGCTTGAAGCTTCTGTTATTGTAACAGTCAATGAGCTGGTCAGTATCAGTGTAAAAAAATAGATTGTCTATTCATAATTTATTATGAGCCTATAGATAGAACATGAATAATGTACAGGGACATATCTTTCAGCACACACTCAAGAATCCATCGATCATTAATGTCTCTTGAAAACAGAGAAAAACTGAGAATGTGTTTTATTATTTACTATTCCTACAAAAAAAAACCACTTCCAGTCAGATGTGAAATGTGGCAGATGAGTAATCTGAACCTATGGGGAGAAGGCTGAAACATCCGGCAAGTGGACCAGCGAAGGCCAAAGTCAACTAACGTTTCAGCACAGGAAACTGTAACACACACAGTAAAACCCCACCTGTGTTATGGACAGGCTCTTGGACTGCCTGCTCAAAATCCACATCTTTGGACATGAAAAATGTGCGAAAGTCTTCATGAAGGGTCACAAAGGTCAATCGCTTGCCAGCCGCAACAACAGTGAAGACAGGTCCATACTGGAAAATACAAATTGTAATATTTTTATAGTCATTATAATTTCGTCTTGATAAGAAAACAGACCTGGTAGTGCTCTTTTCTGGACAAGATTGTGTCAACAAATGAATAAAACTTGATGGCAGCAACAGTCCTAATCAGGGATTCTGACAGCGTTTGTCAGAATCAACTTTGTTAAATAAACTTTGACATTAGATCAATAAAACAGGAGGGAGTGAAACAGGTTGAAACAGGTTGAAACAGGTTGAAACATGAGTACAACATAGTAATAACACACAGCTGAACAACACAACAACCAAATTGCCATTACATCACAGGAATGCTCATCTGAATAACTGTAGTGTGCGACTTCGAATGCCCCATTCATACAACTTGGCCACCCCTCCAAATAACAAAACCCCTGGCACAGCAGTCATTTCCCCACACAACGGTTTGCATCAACAGGGTCAGCACATGCTGCTAACTAGCTCCCCAAGGCCCAGTTACGTAAATTACTAAGTGAACTCAATAGGCCATGATGAAGTTGAGAAGGCCGTAGGCAGCCTGGCACAACATTCTGCTCCTAGCTCAACAGTGGAACGGAGCTTGGCATGTGGCAGCCTTCGTTGATTGAATGTATTTCTTCGGCAATATTAACGTTTTGACTTGCCATGTGTGTAGCAAATCTACCATCACAGAGTGTATAGGTTCAGGGTTTATCGCTCATGTGTTCTCTCCCATGAGTTCTAGGAAGGGGCATCATTGATTGAAGCTGATATAGGCAGTTAATGAATTAGGGAGATCATGCTACAATTACAATGGTGGCAATAAAACCAAAGTTGATTGAATTACACATGTGTCACACAGAGTTCAGCAGGTTGAAGTGAGCTCCTGAAGAGACCAAAGACCTTGGACTTTGAAAGAGAGTCCCACAGCCACATGACATCGATATCTGCTGATGATCATCTATCCATATATCTTATAGACCTATCTGAATTTGGCGAAGCTAAATTGGATCAATAACAATTGTTTGTGTGTGAGTGGGCGAGAGAGAGAGAGAGCGAGAGAGATAGAGAGAGGGTGAGGGATGGGTGGACAAAGTATAACACAGGGATGCAGAAGCGAACATTAGTTATCATCAATATCACAAAGTCAGACATCAAACAAGATGTTGACACCATCACAACTCAGAGATTATGTGGGCCAATATCTGTAGCATTCAAACAAATAAACAATGAGGTAATAGGGTCGAACATGTAATATTCAGAATAAACATCAAATGAGGACGTAAAAGCATATACTATAGCCCAACCACCTGATGTTTGTTACCTTATCTCTGGCTTGAGATATGAAAGTCAGCGGAGATTTCCCAAACTCGAATGCCACACCAAACCAGGGGATCCATCCTTTTATGCATGGTGGAGCATTTGGATAATTTCCCCCAAATAAAAGATGCGCTGAAATAGCCAAGACAACCAGAAACAGTACCAACGTTATAACATCCATCACACCTGTCTGAAACCCCTAGAGCTCGCTCCGAGGCAAAAGCGGGTGTTGAAATGAAAGGAAGATTAGCCAACCAGAGCCGGGCCTCTTTCTCAGTCTGATCCAATCAGCTAAAAGAAGGTCAGAGCGTAATTTTGTAAACATTGCGCGAAAAGTTGTTTAGGAGATGTAGTTTGACAGAGCCCCGATGCAGTAGGCTGTGCGATAAATTATCTTCGCATGAACTACATTTCCTGTTCTCTGGTTAAAGGTCGTTGTCCTGAAGAAGAGCAAAGTATACGTTTAATCGAGCATCATGTCATCTTTGCACGTGCCGTTGTTTAAACGGTGCACAGCGTTCGGTATAAAGAAGAATAACTCTAATGATCATTGCTTGTCTTTTTTAAAATAATGTCTAAGGAGCTACTTTCAAACGGAGTAGCAAAGTAATCGCGAACTGCTAGGCTGACTTGCATAAGGATTTCAAAATGGAAGAAGAGAAGTCAGGGCAGTCACCCCAGTGGCCTCGGGTTTCAAAGTTCATCTTGTCAGCATGTGCAGCTACTGTTGCTGAAATGGGTAGGCCAATTCGTGCTGTCCAATATTTTTTCCAGCTTCTTTTAGGGGTCATTGTCGAATTAATTCAATGTCAATTCTACAATTTATTTACCATATTTTTTTACATTTTTTATTTCACCTTTATTTAAGTGATTACAATTTAGCAATTTAAACTGGAGGGATATATGTGCAGATGAGGATGTGCAAAAGAGCAGAAAAACCTAAACAAATAGGTAGTTGGTTGGATGGATGGATGGATGGATGGATGGGCTATTTACAGATGGGCTGTGTACAGCTGCAGCGATAGGTAAGCAGCTCTGACAGCTGACGCTTAAAGTTAGTAAGGGAGATATAAGTCTCCAACTTCAGTGATTTTTGCAATTCGTTTCAGTCATTGGCAGCAGAGAACTGGAAGGAAAAGCGGCCAAAGGAGGTGTTGGCTTTGGGGATGACCAGTGAAATATACCTGCTGGAGCGTGTGCTACGGGTGGATGTTGCTATGGGGACCAGTGAGCTGAGATAAGGCGGAGCTTTACCAGCAAATACTTATAGATGACCTGGAGCCAGTGGGTTTGGCAACAAATATGTAGCGAGGACCGGCCAACGAAAGCATACAGGTCGCAGTGGGGGTAGTATATGGGGCTTTGGTGACAAAACGGATGGCACTGTGATAGACTGCATCCAATTTGCTGAGTAAAGTGTTGGAGGCTATTTTGTAAATCACATCGCCGAAGTTAAGGATCAGTAGGATAGTCAGTTTTACGAGGGTATGTTTGGCAGCATGAGTGAAGGAGGCTTTGTTGCGAAATAGGAAGCCGATTCTAGATTTAACTTTGGATTGGAGATGCTTAATGTGAGTCTGGAAGGAGAGTTTACAGTCTAGCCAGACACCTAGGTATTTGTAGTTGTCCACATATTCTAAGTCAGAACTGTCCAGAGTAGTGATGCTAGTCGGGGGTGTGGGCAGTGATCGGTTGAAGAGCATGCACTTAGTTTTACTAGCATTTAAGAGCAGTTGGAGGCTTGCATGGCTTTGAAGCTCGTTTGGAGGTTTGTTAACACAGTGTCCAAAGAAGGGCCAGCTGTTTACAGAATGGTGTTGTCTGTGTATCACCCGCAGCAAGAGCGACATCATTGATATATACAGAGAAAAGAGTCGGCCCGAGAATTGAACCATGTGGCACCCCCATAGAGACTGGCAGAGGTCTGGACAACAGGCCCTCCGATTTGACACACTGAACTCTATCAGATAAGTAGTTAGTGAACCAGGAGAGGCAATCATTTAAGAGTCTGCCAATAAGAATACGGTGATTGACCGAGTCGAAAGCCTTGGCCAGGCCATTGAAGACGGCTGCACAGTACTGTCTTTTATTGATGGCGGTTATGATATCATTTAGGACCTTGAGCGTGGCTGAGGTGCACCCGTGACCAGCTCGGAAACCAGATTGCATAGCGGAGAAGGTACGGTGGGATTCGAAATGATCGGTGATCTGTTTGTTCACTTGACTTTCGAAGACTTTAGAAAAGCAGGGCAGGATGGAAATAGGTCTGTAACAGTTTGGGTCTAGAGTGTTCCCAGTTGTCCCCAGTTGAAGAGGGGGATGACCGCAGCCGCTTTCCAATCTTTAGGAATCTCAGACGATACGAAAGAGAGGTTGAACAGACTAGTAATAGGGGTTGCAACAATGGCGGCGGATCATTTTAGGAAGAGAGGGTCGAGATTGTTTAGCCCAGCTGATTTATAGGGATCCAGATTTTGCATCTCTTTCAGAACATCAGCTGGGGGGGGCCTTGGGCCAGTTGCTGCGGGGGTGCAGAGCTGTTGGCCAGGGTTGGGGTAGCCAGGTGGAAAGAAATGCTTATTGAAATTCTCAATTATCGTGGATTTATCAGTGGTGACAGTGTTTCCTAGTCTCAGTGCAGTGGGCAGCTGGGAGGAGGTACTCTTATTCTCCATGGACTTTTCAGTGTCCCAAAACGTATTGGAATTAGTGCTGCAGGATGCACATTTCTGTTTGAAAAAGCTAGCCTTTGCTTTCCTAACTGACTGAGTATATTGGTTCCTGACTTCCCTGAAAAGTTGCATATCGCGGGGACTATTCAAAGCTATTGCAGTGCGCCACAGGGTGTTTTTGTGCTGGTCAAGGGCAGTCAAGTATGGAGTGAACCAAGGGCTATATCTGTTCTTAGTTCTAGATTTTTGAGGCAGTGATCGCTGAGACAGCAGAGGTGTATTTAGATGGCAAGTTGGTCAGGATGATATCTATGAGGGTGCCCATGTTTACAGATTTGGGGTTGTACCTGGTAGGTTCCTTTATAATTTGTGTGAGATTGAGGGCATCTAGCTTAGATTGTAGGATGACCAGGGTGTTAAGCATATCCTAATTTAGGTCACCTAGCAGTACGAACTCTGACGATACATGGGCGGGGCGATTAATTCACATATGGTGTCCAGGGCACAGCTGGGAGCTGAGGGGGGTCAATAACAACTGGCAACAGTGAAGGACTTATTTCTGGAGAGATGGATCTTTAAAAGTAGAACCTCGAACTGTTTGGGCATAGACCTGGATAGTGTGACAGAACTCAGCAGGCTCTCTCTACAGTAGATTGCAATATATTTTGCTGAATGTTTTACATTACACAGAACAGTGTCACTGTGATCAACTCAAGTTGTCTCAATATCGGTTCCAGTGACATTCCCCCTGGACCTGACCAAGACCAGGCTTCAGATCCAGGGTGAAGTGGCCCTCAGACAGCACGGCTCTCAGACGGCCTACAGAGGGATGCTGGGCACTGCCCTGGGGATTGTACGTGAGGAGGGTCCCCTTAAACTGTGGCAGGGGGCCACACCAGCTGTGTACAGACATATAGGTAGCCTAAACCAGACTGATCTCACTACGTACATACATGGTGGTTTGTTGATAAGGGCTAGTTACCCACATCTTCCCTGCATAAACCCCTGCTGTACTTTTGCTAGTGTACTCAGGAGTGCGGATGGTGGCCTATGAGCAGCTCCGAGATGTCCTTGGCAGGTCTGAAGATGATCGCTTCCCCCTCTGGTGAGAGAAAAGCACAGTGGAGGAGCTGACCTCTACTCCTCAATACTAAACTATAACCACAGTTCATTTAAAGCATTGCATTTCCCCAGTCTCAAGAGAACAAAGACTGGATGTCTATTGCTCTGGATGTCTCCATGCTTTGCTTAGTGTATGCATTCATGGTAGTCCCAAGCCACTGCATTTATGAGGAGCAGACTGAACTAGGCTCAGACCCCTACCTATATGTACTTAGCTACCTCAATCACCTAGTACCCCTGCACATTGACTCGGTACTGGTTCTCCCTGTACATAGCCATGTTACTTTTATTCGTTATTGTTAATCCCTGTGTAGTTATTCCTCTTCACTATTTATATAGGACCTGTAGGACTATGTATATGTACACCTGTGGTTTACGAAGCATGTGACAAATACAATTTTATTTGGGCCTCTCTGCCAGTGTCCACCCAGCTAGGCCACTGTGATCACTCTTTTCCCCAACAGGAAAGCAGCGATCGGGGGCATGCTGGCTGGGGCTGTGGGTCAGTTCATGGCCAGCCCCACCGACCTGGTCAAGGTGCAGATGCAGATGGAGGGGAGACGGAGGCTGGAGGGCAAGCCACCCCGGTGAGAGAGAGTGTTTAACTCGTTTTCAGTCTTTAGCCATCCTTCAACCTAAACTGCATCTCGGTTTGTACTTCCTATTTTAACTCGTATGTAATTTAGTTATAAGATAATAATCACCCATTAGATACAGGATCATGTGAGAGAGAAATGTCCCTCCCTGCAAAAAAGTGGACTCATCTGGCTTCTTTTGAGACAGGGTTCATGGAGTGTACCATGCTTTCCTGAAGATTGTCTCTGAGGGGGGGATCCGGGCGCTGTGGGCAGGGTGGGTCCCCAATGTACAGAGGGCTGCTCTGGTCAATCTAGGAGGTATAGTTGAGTGAATACAGGCACACGTGAAAATGTACTGTCTGTAATGTGTATAGGGATTTAATTATTCTCAAATTTAATTAGATCTCACAACATATGATACTGTCAAGCACTTTCTACTGAGAAATTCCTCGCTACAAGACACCAGCCTTTGCCATGGGTTAGCAAGGTAAAGTATAACACAGAGATTTAATGATAACTCAAAATGTATATCTAACTACTTCAGAGAATATATTTTCAAATTCAAGTTCTGAAATCCTTTTTCTCCATCCAGCACATGTTCTGGTCTGGTTGCTGCTACCATGGGAACACCAGCAGATGTCATCAAAACCAGAATAATGAACCAGCCCAGAGGTCCAAATGGCAGGTTGGTGAGCCAATCAGAGAACAGTAATCATTCCTTGATAGTGATGCTGTACCATATGCTTAGGATGTCATTTACAGCTTATTCTAGCAACAGGTGAACATCCAAAATGCAACAGATAAAGCCTTAACATTACAGGTTTTATAATGCTGACAGACCAATAAACAAAAGTACCTAATAGGCTACATACATTTTTCCACAGGGGCATATTGTATAAGTCTTCCATTGACTGCCTGATCCAATCTGTCAAGGGGGAAGGGTTCATATCCCTGTACAAAGGCTTTCTCCCTACTTGGATGAGAATGGTACATTTACTCTGTCTCATATTATATTGCTTTTAACCTTTGACCGTGACAATGTACAATACATTCACACTGCCCTTGTTGTCTCTTTGGTACTGCAGGCTCCCTGGTCCATGACGTTTTGGCTCTCATTCGAACAAATACGAAAGACAATGGGCATCAGCTCGTTCTGAAACCTGGACTGTCCGTCAGACAGGTTGCCTAGTGGTTAAGAGTGTTGGGCCTGTAACTGAAAGGTCGCTGGTTCGAATCCCTGAGCCGACAAGATGAAAAATGTGTCGGTGTGCCCTTGACCAAGACACCTAACCCTAATTACTCCTGTAAGTCGATTATGGATAAGAGTGTCTGCTAAATGACTCAAATGTAATGGACTGATCACATTCATAAATCTACTTGTTTGAGGTGCTGCACTTGGTGCTACAGTGCCATGTACACAACATGCAAAACTGTGCCATAGTAGTGATGCTTGTTAGCTACGTTGTCATTTGTCACAGAGACCAGCCAGTTGACTTACTATGATACAAAGTGTTCAACCAATGTCTCAGGTGTGATTACTGGTTCTACTGGTTAAATGTTATAACAAACTCTTAACATGTTTCATGTCATTAACTTTCTGAACACTAACATTATAAAAGCTATTTGCTTCATTGCGTAGGGTGAGAAGCATAAAGACATATATCAAACACAAGGTTTTAACTGTGGCCACTGCTGACCGTAAGTGAATTAAATACTATGACAATAACCAATTCAAGACATGTACAGAGCTTTCTTATGTTCACTACCAGTAAATAACTAGTAGCTTTGACCTTTTTCCTTTTATAGGACTGTCCTGTGTGATGACAAACTCTTCATCGGTTGTTTATTCAGTGAATATTTCTTCAATGTAATTTATCCCAATGGTCTATGACTTTTTAGTCTTTATACAAGTCTGATAATGTTCATGAAAGTTATTTTGGAATTTTGATAGATGCAATGTTTAGGTCAGGTCTGGAATTATATTAAGTTGCGATCGGATGTCTTACAGATCTCCTACTTACGTATTGTACTTAGTGAACCTGGATGTGCCTCGTGTGTAAAATCAAGGAGAAAGTATCCCTGTTGTTGATCGATCAATCAAATTTATTTATAAAGCAGTTTTTACATCTGCAATTGTCAGACCCCAAACAGCAAAGCATAAGCAAGAGCACAGTGGCTAGGAAAAACTCCCTAAAAGGAAGAAACCTAGAGAAGAACCAGGCTGAGAGGGGTTGCCAGTCCTCTTCTGGCTGTACCGGATAGAGATTTCCAATACTTCAAGACCCCGTGGTCGATCTAATAGCTTTTAACAAAGACACGGTAAGTAAAGAAATTAACATTTGTTGGTGTAGCGGCTAAAGGAGGCCAGTTGGTCCAGTGAAGGCAGCACAACCAGGTGGACTTGGTCAGCAGGGGTTCCATAGGACTGGGATCAGCAGCACAACCAAGTGGGCTCAGGCAATGAATGTCTGGGTGTGTTCAGGCCAGGGTGCCCTCAGCCACGTTCCTCTGCGTTTTCCACTTCCACAGGGGAGAGACAGAAAGATAAAACAGACATTTACAAGTAATTTATGACAACACATATTTTGTTAAATCAGTCTTCCATAATTTTTCACTCATAAGCAGTAGTAGACTACATGAAAAATGATTTCATTAAAAAAAAAGAAAAACATAACTTGGTAGGAATGCAGTCAAGTTGTACAAAGGAAAGGGTCTCTGATCCCTACCACACATTAACAGTTGATTCACCTGTGGCGGGAAAGTGGTATGTTTACATCTCGTACAGGCTACATGTTTGTGTGTAAGTTAGCTGTGTTACCATCCCTGCAGCCTAGTCTACAATGAAACAAAAGCCTAAGAGTGATAAAAATGCCCTGTGGTTTTGAATGTCAAATGTCGTGATGATTTAATCTATTGCTGTCCGTGATGCTGAATCTCAGCTAGTATCCTAATTGTGCTTGGCAAGGGCTTATCAATTTCTTCCCTCCTAACACTCATTTTTTTGTGATGGCTCTTACTGTCACCGACCCATGTGTTAAACACATTTGTATGAAATATTTCAGTCTAATGCCAAATCCCCCTTAAAACAAGCCTATGATGACAGTGGAAAGCAAAAAAAAAACTGCAGTCACACTATAGTTAGGAACAGACCTTGGGGGGAAGCATCCTCTCGTTGCTGCTGACAGGTCGGTAGGGTGGAGATGGTTGTTTCTTCCACCGGCAATCTGAATGGGAATGTTGATCGGCGGTTGTTGACTGGTACAACCACTGGCAGGAGGAGGTCATTTACTGTAAAAGAATGGAGTAGCATATTATTGTTTAGGGGCATTTGCCAAATTGAAATTGCAGTTAGGAATTTATTCACTTAAGCCAATATAGGATGACTTCATAACTGAAGATTCCAGTGACAACATAGAACTGTTTTCAGTTCTTGGTTATACCTCACCTTGCTCTGATTCTTGCACTTGTTTCTCTGGATATGCACGGTTCAAATTCACATAGGCAGCGAGGTAAACAACGTATTTCTTCCTTTCTATCTCCATGTTGAAGTCCTGGAATTGGGGCGTTCCTGAGTTATCGTACAGCATCCATCGCCCTCCTTCTTGTTTAACACACAGCACCATGTGTTTGATCTCTGCTGTGATCAAACCCAGCAAAAGGAACTGAAGCTCGTAATTCCTGTTAGGAGTAGAAATTCAATCAGAATGGACATAAGACAAAACAGAAGCTGTATTGGGGTTGGCATTGGGTTGTGCATTTCCCTAACCTCACTGAAACTAACCTTAACCTAACTCTCATTCCTAAACCGGTCAAATATCCACTTCCAAATATTTAACCTCAGTATTGGATCACAGCCTTTAATCTCCTAATTTTCTGCATTCTATATGCACCATACTGGTAGTGACACCAAAAATAGCCTACAAGTTAAACCTTAAAAGCATTATGCAGTTCAACCTATCAGTACCTTGAAAAATCATCCGTGATGACATGAGGAGGAATAAATCCGTGTCCCATTCGGCCAAACATATTCACCAGGATGAGTTTAGGGTCATTTACGGTGTCCAGGATGTAAACGTGACCATATATCTTAAAATTGCTTTCACAATACACAGAAAGAGAAACACGACAGGATGGACAGAGAAAATCAAATAACAGTTTCAAAAATCAAAATGCCATTGGCCTCTTAACAAAATGTGTCTTTCATGTTTATATTTCATATGGTATTTGCACACACCTATAAAGTATAATGATTTCTTAGAACTGTAAAACAAATGTAATCCGATAAAGTAGAGAATGAATAATTAAATAGAACCTGCTTGTTTATAACAATGAAATAGAAAAGGTAGTCAATGATAACTTATTACCTCAGTGTTCCATTGTAAACGCAAGCTGAGGGGCTCATATTGTGATCGTTGTTGTCGTCTTCATATTTGACAATTGTCAGGTCATCGAAATTTGGTAGGAAGTCTTCGACATAGCCTCTACAATCTAGACATTCGTTTTGGGAAAAGTATAGTTTTCTTCCAACACGCAAATCTAAGTTAATAAGCCAAAGACCCATTGCCTCATTATACATTTTGTTATCGAGGAAGGTTATGACTGCACCGACTGTGTTGTCTGTCATAAAATAATCTTTGATTTTGCTAAATCTTGTTGCTGTTATATGTATTCCGGCCAATAGACTGCTCAGAACACAGGTGTTTTGGAAAAGGAGTCCAACAAATGTTCCTCCTGGCAACATGTAAGGGCTCTCCTCTCCTCTGATTAGCTTCTCCGAGTCTTGGTGAGACCTGGGGCCTGTTGCACAAAAGTAGAATTAAGACATCCGGGATAAATGACTCAGCTGAGCTCAATGAAGCCAAAACATGTGCGTCCAGGCTTAATTGGTTGCACAAAGACCAAGCCAGGATGAGCAGACACGGATTCATTAAGCCAGGTGAAACCAATCCTGGATAGGTGCGCGCTCACGGCTCACTCAAATAGACCCCGCCACAGATCACAGATTAACTGATTTACCATGGCAACTAGAGCCGCGTACTTTTCCCCGTCGGAAGCACAAATCCTCATGGAGGCATACGAGGAGGTAAAAGATATAATTAAGAAGAAAGGCAACACCGCCACAGTGATAAAGCAAAGAGAAAAAGCGTGGCAAAGTATTGCAGACCGCCTGAATGCGTAAGTAGTGCACAATTACACACTCACCGCTCCGCTGAAACATCACAATTACAATTCAAATATTTAATTCACATCTCCAAAAATGCAGTTGTACTGTAATTATGAAACGGTTAATTTTTTTTATTGAAATGCACTGCAGATATGAGTGAAATTGTGTAAAGTAACTCCATCACACTGTATAAAGCTATGATAAAATTTTGGATATTTTTACTGAAAACAAGACAAAAATACCAAGTAATTTTTTGCAGTGTGACTCCATTAAGTGTGTGTGTGTGTGTGTGTGTGTGTGTGTGTAGATTAAACATGAACGGGCCAAAACGGACATGGCAGCAGGTCAAAATCAAATACAAGAACATTCTGCAGAATGGTATGGTCCCTGACTAATATTTAACAAAGCACAAGCATATATTGTACCCAGAAGGTGCCTGCTCACACATTGTCTGTACTGTTTTAGCAGTGAAAAAGAATACCCACAGACAAGGCACGGGTGGTGGGTCACCAAAGGCTGACCTTACCCCAGCAGAGGACATGGCCTTGGAGCTAAATAAAGGCAGGCCCGTCTTAGAGGGGATCCCTGGGGGGAAAGAGACGAGCATAGGTTCCTCCCAAGATGCCACCCGCTTCATTCAAGGTATGTCCTTCCATCTCTACATGGGATACAACCACATTCATATTGAATCAATTTGGACTGTCTGACTTTGGTTTACCTATTGCCTTGCAGTGTCTGGCAGCACTGTGTTCCTGTTAGAGCCACCAGCACAAGCACCAGACGATGCTGATCCAGTGAGTACTCCATCAAAGGCATACTGTAGGCCTGGCATGTCTTGTCTACTAGCTTCAATATGAATCCGATTAAATGTGATAGGGTGAAGGCCCCAGTGCAGCAGCAACAGCACATGATGGAGACGATGATGAGGAGGAGACCATCTCTCTGGATTCCAGAAGGCATGAGGTATCATGTTAAGACTGTGAAAGTACTATTTACTCTACAATGGTGAGGAGTCCTCATCAAAATCAAAAAATCTAATTTATTTTACAGGACCCAGATGCTATACAGTGGGAAAACCAGCCTGGCAACATAGTGCGTATTAATAAAAGGACACCACATCCTGCCAAATTCCAGCTGCGCTAATTGTATTGTGTTCACAGAGCTCACAAGCTATCAGAAAGTTGTATGGCAACCACCTCCGGTGCCAAATAGAACTGGCAGACATAGACATTCAGTACAAGAAGAAAAAGATGGAAAATCTTGCACTGGAGTTCGAAATAAAAAAGAGGACAATTAGGAAACTGGACCTTGAAATAAAAAAACTTGAGAGGGAGGTGAGATATGCCTTCAATGTACACTGTATGCTAACTGTAACACAAATGTATTAATCATTATTTTTCTTTCCTCCCCCAGCTCCAAGAAGATGACACAGCTCAAAATAAAAATTAGGTATATTCTCGTAAAGTCAAGTGAGCCATGACATATGAGCTCTTATTGTGAGCACACAGGACGGTGGCATCTTTCTAAGGTTTTTTTTATTTTCCCAGCAATCAGTACAACCAAGTCATCGTTATAAGGCATCGCCCTCTTTTGCCCACCCCCCCCAGCACCAGGTGTGGCCACTAGCCTATATGAAGGCCCAAAATTGTGTGTTCCTTTCTGCTCTGACAATGGCATGCCCATTCGTGCGAGATGTGGTGGATGAAGAAGCACTTGTGCTGAGGAGAGCCTTCAGGTGAGAAAGGGTCTTCAGGGACCGGTTGGACCCACTGGCCTTCCCTGATGACCATCTATATGAAAGATACAGGTTTTCTGCAGATGGCATCAGGTATCTATGCAGACTACTGGGTCCCAGGATTAAGCACCGCACTGCACGGAGCCATGCACTGAGTGTGGAGCAAATGGTTTGTGTGGCCTTGCGCTTTTTTGCTAGTGGAGCCTTCCTGTACTCAGTGGGGGATGCAGAACAGCTGAACAAGGCCACAATTTGCCGCACAATAAGGAGTGTGTGTCTGGCTATCAAAGCATTAGCAGATGTCTTCATCTCCTTCCCTGGCCACAGAAGACTCTGTGACATCAAAGAGGAGTTCTATAGGATTGCAGGTAAGAGGATCTACAAATTACAGGACAACTGTTAACACATAGTAGGATACTCATTACTTTGTGTGACAGGTTTCCCAAATGTCATTGGTGCAGTGGACTGCACACACATAAGGATAAAAGCCCCCTCAGGTGCCCATGAGGCCGATTTTGTGAATAGGAAATCCTTTCACAGCATTAATGTTCAGGTGAACATAACTTTTTGATATTGTCCATTGACGAACACTCTGCATTGCCAGTGATGTGCATTGATTGGTGTAATATTCCTCATCTTATGATTTCAGATGGTCTGCAATGCTGACTGTGTGATCAGCAATGTTGTGGCAAAATGGCCTGGCTCAGTCCATGACTCCAGAATCTTTCGGGCCTCTGAAATCTATCAGTGCCTATCACAAGGTAAGCCACACAACCCCTATTTATAACCATCATGGCTGTGTCAAGAATATCACTGTGTTTATGAGGTAGTAATGATGAGATTTTGTGTTGACAGGTGAATTCTCTGGTGTGTTGCTGGGAGACAGGGGGTATGGCTGCCAGCCTTTTCTCCTGACACCTTTCACAGACCCCCAGGAAGCACAGCAGGCCTACAACCATGCCCATGCCAGGACCAGGGCCAGAGTTGAAATGACCTTTGGCCTCCTGAAGGCACGCTTTCACTGCCTTCACAAATTAAGGGTCAGCCCTGTTAGGGCATGTGATATTACTGTGGCTTGTGCTGTCCTTCACAATGTGGCCTGCCTGAGGAAGGAGAGGGCCCCCAGAGTGCCACCAGCCATGGACTGGGACAATCCGGCAATCTTCCCTGATGACGACAGTGGTCGGCTGCTGAGGGACCAATATGTGTTGAATTATTTTAGTTAGTATGTGTGCTTTCAATTTTGGTTAAATATGTCCTGCGGTGGCAGAGGAATTTGGGGTTTTTTGGGTTCGTTTTTTGACGAATTTGGCCTCTTATGATGTTTGTGCGGTATACTGTGTGTAATACAAGGCTGCAGGGAGACTACTGCATCCATTCATTTGTCTGTTCAGTTGATGTGTATGGATTTGTCCTGCATTTATTTTAGTGTGCAGACATGCAGGGTGTGTTATACACATTCAAAGGTCTGTATATGTATAATTTTGTATAATATGCTTAGATTCTGTGCTTTCCATCTTGTAGAGTCACTGTGACTTCAGTTTTGAAAGGAGCTGATGGTTTACCTGCTTTGTTTTGTCCTTATTCAATAAAGGAACATAATGTTACACATTGTGTTTTTATATTCATATGGAATGTGTATTTGTTTATATGACAGAGTACTAGGGCCACACTGAAGAAAAAGGATAAAGTCATAAATTTATGAGGCTGGTTCTTTCTGCAGAAAAGCTACATATTGTTTTTACAGTTTTGATACTTATGACAATGTGATACTTAATATTCTGGCACATCAGCATGTCTTTGTTTATGAAACCATACTGAAGTACAATTTCACGAAATGCCCCACATCTGTCATTTTAACAACTGTCCTCCTTTAAAACAACTGGTTACAATATTATGACTTGTGTTTTTTTCCCCTCTGTGGCCCTAATATTCTAGCATTTTATATATAGCCTTATAGTCTATGGGAAACTGTAAATTATCTAATGATAGCAACATCATCTAAAAATCATTTTTTATCCAAAATCATTGAAATTAATGATCACAAACGTTTAAATAACAGTGGGTCTAGTTATATGTGATAACAATGTATAGTGAGCAGTGAAATAACTATTGGTTTCCATTTGTGGTGACTGCTGACTGACATTAGGGATGAGATTAAATAGATCCTGGAATTTAGCCTGGTCTGGAGCAGGCTAGCTCCACAGAATAAATCTCCATGGTAATTTATACCATAACATATCCTCCTGCCCCCTATCCATCTTTAGTGCAACCGGATTACGGATCAATTGAGCCAGGATCACCAAGATATCCTGGCTTAATCCCTTATCCTAGTTTTGTGCAACAGGCCCCTGGAAAGACATTCAGGCAAATAAATGAAGTTGTCGCCAAACAAAAACACATTTGTTGTGTGGCAACATTGTAGTGTAGTTTATTTTCTTTTCACCAGACCCTTACCCTCGAGGGATGTTCCGAGCTGCATCCACAAAGAAGAAAATGAGAAGGTAAATTAGTGTTATACCAAATAATGAAACCGTTATCAAATCTATACGAGATTTTTGACATATTGTTCTATTTTCACTTACCCAGTTTGACATAGTAGCTATATATAGTCTTAAGGCCAGGTCTGTAGGTGAAACACAAAACATTCTAAAATGTATTAAATATATATATACAGTGCCTTGCAAAAGTATTCGGCCCCCTTGAATTTTGCGACGTTTTGCCACATTTCAGGCTTCAAACATAAAGATATAAAACTGTATTTTTTGTGAAGAATCAACAACAAGTGGGACACAATCATGAAGTGGAACGACATTTATTGGATATTTCAAACTTCTTTAACAAATCAAAAACTGAAAAATTGGGCGTGCAAAATTATTCAGCCCCCTTAAGTTAATACTTTGTAGCGCCACCTTTTGCTGCGATTACAGCTGTAAGTCACTTGGGGTATGTCTCTATCAGTTTTTCACATCGAGAGACTGACATTTTTACCCATTCCTCCTTGCAAAACAGCTCGAGCTCAGTGAGGTTGGATGGAGAGCATTTGTGAACAGCAGTTTTCAGTTCTTTCCACAGATTCTCGATTGGATTCAGGTCTGGACTTTGACTTGGCCATTCTAACACCTGGATATGTTTATTTTTGAACCATTCCATTGTAGATTTTGCTTTATGTTTTGGATCATTGTCTTGTTGGAAGACAAATCTCTGTCCCAGTCTCAGGTCTTTTGCAGACTCCATCAGGTTTTCTTCCAGAATGGTCCTGTATTTGGCTCCATCCATCTTCCCATCAATTTTAACCATCTTCCCTGTCCCTGCTGAAGAGAAGCAGGCCCAAACCATGATGCTGCCACCACCATGTTTGACAGTGGGGATGGTGTGTTCAGCTGTGTTGCTTTTACGCCAAACATAACGTTTTGCATTGTTGCCAAAAAGTTCAATTTTGGTTTCATCTGACCAGAGCACCTTCTTCCACATGTTTGGTGTGTCTCCCAGGTGGCTTGTGGCAAACTTTAAACAACACTTTTTATGGATATCTTTAAGAAATGGCTTTCTTCTTGCCACTCTTCCATAAAGGCCAGATTTGTGCAATATATGACTGATTGTTGTTCTATGGACAGAGTCTCCCACCTCAGCTGTAGATCTCTGCAGTTCATCCAGAGTGATCATGGGCCTCTTGGCTGCATCTCTGATCAGTCTTCTCCTTGTATGAGCTGAAAGTTTAGAGGGACGGCCAGGTCTTGGTAGATTTGCAGTGGTCTGATACTCCTTCCATTTCAATATTATCGCTTGCACAGTTTTCCTTGGGATGTTTAAAGCTTGGGAAATCTTTTTGTATCCAAATCCGGCTTTAAACTTCTTCACAACAGTATCTCGGACCTGCCTGGTGTGTTCCTTGTTCTTCATGATGCTCTCTGCGCTTTTAACGGACCTCTGAGACTATCACAGTGCAGGTGCATTCATACGGAGACTTGATTACACACACGTGGATTGTATTTATCATCATTAGTCATTTAGGTCAGCATTGGATCATTCAGAGATCCTCACTGAACTTCTGGAGAGAGTTTGCTGCACTGAAAGTAAAGGGGCTGAATAATTTTGCACACCCAATTTTTCAGTTTTTGATTTGTTAAAAAAGTTTGAAATATCCAATAAATGTAGTTCCACTTCATGATTGTGTCCCACTTGTTGTTGATTCTTCACAAAAAAATACAGTTTTATATCTTTATGTTTGAAGCCTGAAATGTGGCAAAAGGTCGCAAAGTTCAAGGGGGGCGAATACTTTCGCAAGGCACTGTGTATATGTATTTACATTAAGATATAATGGGATCATAGCTATATTCAATACAATTCCTCATGGTTGGTGTCTTGACAGATTTGTCCCAAATCGTGTGACATAAAACATTACTTTTCTGTGCTTGCATTTATGGAAGTGCAAGCTGTCCAGTGGCGACCAGTCATTCAGGGCAGGTAGGGCAGAGACCCACCTGTTTTGAGCCCCACACTTTTTAGGTCAAATAACATTTTCAAAATAGTATGTACAATTGAAGTCGGAAGTTTACATACATTTAGGTTGGAGTAATTAAAACTTGTTTTTCAACCACTCCACAAATTCTTGTTAACAAAGTATAGTTTTGGCAAGTCGGTTAGGACATCTACTTTGTGCATGACACTAGTAATTTTTCCAACAATTGTTTACAGACAGATTATTTCACTTATAACTCACTGTATCACAATTCCAGTGGGTCAGAAGCTTACATACCCTATGTTGACTGTGCCTTTAAACAGCTTGGAAACTTCCTGAAAATGATGGCTTTAGAAGCTTCTGATAGGCTAATTGACATCATTTGAGTCAATTGGAGGTGTACCTGTGGATGTATTTCAAGGCCTACCTTCAAACTCAGTGCCTCTTTGCTTGACATCATGGGAAAATCAAAAGAAATCAGCCAAGACCGCAGAAAAAAAAGTGTAGACCTCCACAAGTCTGGTTTATCCTTGGGAGCAATTTCCACATTCATCTGTACAAACAATAGTATGCAAGTATAAACACCATGGGACCACGCAGCCGTCATACCTCTTAGGAGGGAGACGCGTTCTGTCTCCTAGAGATGAACGTACTTTGGTGCGAAAATGCAAATCAATCCCAGAACAACAGCAAAGGACCTTGTGAAGATGCTGGAGGAAACAGGTACAAAAGTATCTATATCCACAGTTAAACAAGTCCTATATCGACATAACCTGAAAGGCCACTCAGCAAGGAAGAAGCCACTTTTTGGAAAAATGTCTTCTGGTCTGATGAAACAAAAATAGAACTGTTTGGCCATAATGGCCATCTTTATGTTCGGAGGAAAAAGGGGGAGCCTTGCAAGCCAAAGAACACCATCCCAATCGTGAAGCACGGGGGTGGCAGCATCATGTTGTGGGGGTGCTTTGCTGTGGGAGGGACTATTATGTGGATATATTGAAGCAACATCTCAAGACATCAGTCGGGAAGTTAAAGCTTGGTTGCAAATGGGTCTTCCAAATGGACATTGACCCCAAGCATACTTCCAAAGTTGTGGCAAAATGGCTTAAGGACAACAAAGTCAAGGTATTGGAGTGGCCATCACAAAACCCTGACCTCAATCCTATAGAAGATTTGTGGTCAGAACTGAAAAAGCGTGTGCGAGCAAGGAGGCCTACAAACCTGACTTAGTTACACCAGCTCTGTCAGGAGGAATGGGCCAAAATTCACCCAACTTATTGTGGGACGCTTGTGGAAGGTTACCCAAAACGTTTAACCCAAGTTGAGTGTATGTAAACTTCTGACCCACTGTGAATGTGATGAAATAAATAAAAGCTGAAATAAATCATTCTCTCTACTATTATTCTGGCATTTCGCATTCTTAAAATAAAGTGGTGATCCTAACTGACCTAAACCAGGGAATTTTTTTACTAGGATTAAATGTCAGGAATTGTGAAAAACTGAGTTTAAATGTATTTGGCTAAGGTGTATGTAAACTTCCGACTTCAACTGTATATACTACTCTCTACTCTACTCTCTCTCTCAAAAGGACCACAATGGAAATAAGTCCCAGACTTTATTGTGTGTGATCCTCGATGATTTTATTCATGTGCATGTATGGCTTTTAAGTTTTATGTGTGCTTGTTTTTTAAAATGGTCGAATGAATAAACAAAAACTAAACTCTTCACAGAACAGTGCAAACTGGCTCGAACCAGAATAGAAAGAGGAGTGGGAGGCCCCGGTGCACAACTGAGCAAGAGGACAAGTACATTAGAGTGTCTAGTTTGAGAAACAAACGCCTCACAAGTCCTCAACTGGCAACTTCATTAAATAGTACCCGTAAAACACCAGTCTCAACGTCAACAGTGAAGAAGCGACTCCGGGATGCTGGCCCTGTAAGAATCAAATACCCCTAGCGAATTTATGTTTATCATTTATTATTGTCTGTTTGATTTACAGCAGGGCCTCGTTAGATTTAACAAAGAAAGTATCAAGGTAATGAGTTCATGTTTTCATATGTCTTTGTGCCTCGGATTTGATACCGAGTCTACTGTGCTCCGAGTCTACTTTGCGCAATTGTGTAGAATAGGCTATTGAACAACACTCAACGCTATTCAAATGAATTATTCTGGAAATAATGACAACAAATTTGCTTAAGCTCAGTAAATTTGGTTAGGAATCATTAATGGACGGTAATGTATGTAATTGTCCCGCTGAAAAACAAAACTGTATCCCAGGGTTAGGTTTTCAAAAGACTGGGGTGGGTTTCTGCTTCTTTCCTATAAATGTTTTATCCTGATTCAAATGTATTTATAAAGCCCTTTTTACATCAGCCGATGTCACAAAGTGCTGTACAGAAACCCAGCCTAAAACCCCAAACAGCAAGCAATGCAGATGTAGAAGCACGGTGGCTAGTCACTGATAAACTCCCCAGTCCCTGCTGGTGGCAAGCTTACCCATAACATGATGCTGCCACCATAATACTTGCAAATACAGAGGGTTTCACTTACGGTATGGCACGGTATGGTAGTCGCCATACCCTAGCTCAACAATTTAAAATGGGCTACTAAAATCATTCCAATCTCGATTAAAATATATATATTTTTTTAACAGGGGCTTTCTTCTTTTCGCTTTCTCATATAGGCCACTAATGTGGAGTGAATGCAATGTTGTTGATCCTCTGTATTTTCAAGTATTGTGGTGGCAGCATCATGTTATGGGTATGCTTGTCACTGGCAAGTTCAGGATCAAAATAAATATGAAAGGAGAAAAGCCAATTAAAAAAGTTAGAGGAAAACCTTCCGTAACCTTGTGAAAACCCTGGGATAGAGGTGTATTTTTAGGTGGGAGAATTACACATTTTAATTCCAAAGACACACCAGAATGGCTTTCCAAGAGGTGTTGAGTGTTTCTGAATGGTCCAGTCTCAGTCCGGATTTAAATCTGCTTGAAAATCAGAGAGAAGGTTTGAATATTGCTGTCCATCAATGATTCCTACTTAATGAGCAATTTTCACAAAAACTATGGCTATTATGTTGCTCAATACATCTTCATATTTTATTAATTTGGAACATTTTCTATAATTTCTGTTTCACATTGAAAATATGCAGTAGGTTGTATAGATTGGTAGGAAAAAATCTAATGTAATCCCTTTGTAGATTCAATTTTAAGGCAGCAAAATGTGAAGACTGTGCAATGGTGTGTAGACTTTCACTAGCTAGTCACTGTAAATGAATGATAAGTTGTCATACATCTTTTGTGGTAAAGAACAGGAAATGAAAGCGGTTGAAGAGGATACTTTAGCTTCTCTGCTATTTACCCCTAACACGGATTACTCGCTCATCTTAAAAAGGAAATGAATCAAGGCGTCTGCCTTCCAATCTGTTGATTTTCTAGTATTTCCCTAGTCTTCCAATGAGTTTGAGCTGCTTTATATAGGCAGAGGCCAAAATCAGATTTACATTTTCCCATGTTTAAACTTGTTTTAATAACAAGTGAGTAAATAGCAGAGAGGCTAGTAATTGTCTTCAATCGCTTTCATTTCCTGTAGTTTACCACCATTCACACTGATGATGGCTTGCCGCAAAAAAAAAAGGTACATTTTTTTAATAACTTTTTTCTGCACAATAAACTTTTGAGCTTCAATATATCCCAATAAACCATCTCTTTTTTTGCCTCAGTTTTGGATTATTTCTTTTTTTTCAACGGTGTGCAGCTCTCAATGTCTTCCTGTATTATACCACAATATGTATAATAGCTTAACATCCTGTAATGTGGTGTCTGTCTACTGTATTATTTTACAGGACTATCATAATCTAGACAATATTATAAAGGATAATTTAGTTTAAAAGAGCTATAAAGTACCTTGGTTCAGATAACGCCATCTTCTCTTCTCTTGTCAAGTGTTTCAAAATGGACACGCACATCACTTGAATAGCTTCCTGTATTTGCATGATATCAACTGAGTGGTTGACTTCTCATGATGTCACCATCACGTTTACAGTTGCTCCTTGCCTATACACAACGCAGAGTGCCTGGATACAGCCCTTAGTCATGGTATATTAGCCACATACCACAAACCCCCGAGGTGCCTTATTGCTATTATAAACTGGTTGCCAACGTAATTAGAATAGTGAAAATAAATGTTTTTTCATACCTGTGGTATACGATCTGATATACCACGGATGTCAGCCAATCAGCATTCAGAGGTCGAACCACCCAGTTTACAATAGTGCACAGGCTATTCTGATTATCTATAAAAAATAATGGCACTAACACTAGTGAGAAATGGAGAAGAATAAGGTCCCAGATCTCTTTGTGCTTTAGAAGTTGCCGAAAGAGCGCAAAGAGATCTAGTACAAGGACTATAGTGGACTTACCTGTAGCCTGATTCATAGACTGTTCTCTCTACTACCGCATGGCAAGCGGTACGGAGTGCCAAGTCTAGGACAAAAAGGCTTCTCAACAGTTTTTACCCCCAAGCCATAAGACTCTTGAACAGGTATTCCGGGTAGCCATTTGATTATCTGCATTATGTGCCCCCCCCAACCCCTCTTTCGCTGCTGCTACTCTCTGTTTATCTTATATGCATAGTCACTTTAACTATATATTCATGTACATACTACCTCAATTGGCCCGACCAACCAGTGCTCCCGCACATTGGCTAACCGGGCTATCTGCATTGTGTCCCGCCACCCACCAACCCCTCTTTTACACTACTGCTGCTCTCTGTTCATCATATATGCATAGTCACTTTAACTATATCTACATGTACATACTACCTCAATCAGCCCGACTAACCAGTGTCTGTATGTAGCCTCGCTACTGTATGTAGCCTCGCTACTGTTTTTCACCGTTGTTTTTATTTCTTTACTTGCCTATTGTTCACCTAATATCTTTTTTGCACTATTGGTAAGTAAGCATTTCACTGTAAGGTCTACTACACCTGTTGTATTCAACGCATGTGACAAATAAACTTTGATTTGATTTGATTCATAGAAGAGCTGAGCTAAGACTGAGATTTGGACAACAGCCTATCCTCCAGGTTCTCTTGCACAGTATAATCTGTCCATGGGTCTACACAATGTGGGTTAAATCTTTGTGGGGGAAAAAATAAAATGTGGGATGCATGCCAGCAAAGCCACTACACAACACTGAACAATACATTAATTACACTATAATGGTGACAAACGGTGCACACAAACTGTTAGGGCCTACATAAAACTGTCCCTACAGCAGTCCCAACATTTTACCACTACTACACCTGGGTATCAGCGGAGCCTTGTCTGGCAGCAAAAACAGTTCATTCAGCCTCATTTACTGCCTTTTAAAAAAACATAGCTGATATGGCTGACTTGCTTAAACAAATGTGGTTTATACTGACAATTGAGATGTACATACTATGGCATAAGGGGACGACAAGCGGATAAGAGGCAATCCGTAATATTGATTAAGACAATAATGAGCGAGCTAGGATGGACGTTGTCAACATAACTATTTGTTTAGCACTTTTGAAATGTACAGAGACAAAATTCAGAATATGGGCCATTCTTACAGTGTTCTCCCAGTACACCAAGTAAGAACCGTAGGATAAATAAAGGGGGCATATAAGCAGACAATGAAAGCTCTTGCAATATTCAATGATTATATTTCTCTAAAACAGGTTATAGGCTACATGTGCACCACCAAGTCAGAACAGTAGGCGAAAGAGGTGAAAATAGACCAAATTATTAGTGTGAGGTGTAACGGATGTGAAATGGCTAGCTAGTTAGCGGTGTTCGTGCTAAATAGCATTTCAATCGGTGACGTCACTTTCTCTGAGACCTTGAAGTAGTAGTTCCCCTTGCTCTGCAAGGGCCGCGGCTTTTGTGGAGCGATGGGTAACGATGCTTCGTGGGTGACTGTTGTTGATGTGTGCAGAGGGTTCCTGGTTCGCGCCCGGGTATGGGCGAGGGGACGGTCTAAAAATTATACTGTTACAAAGGCACATGGGCTACTAACAGCTTACTACACAACATACACTTAGTATTACTTTCTTAGCTACAGAATACATATCTCCCTGGAATATTACATAATTTATGCAGCAGCATACAATACATTTTTGGACTCATCTTGTTGTACTGTGCTCACCTGAACAGGAAGGTGGCACGGCGGTCCTTCATGGGCAAATTTTGTCATCAAAGTCTGGAGATCTCTTGATTTATGGTGCTTTCAAAACAACTGGGAACTCAGAAAAAAACAAGGTAAAGTCATGATGACGTCATTGATCTGGAGGATAGGCTGTTGTCCAAATCTCAGTCTTAGCTCAGCTCTTGTATGAATCAAATCAAAGTGTATTTGTCACTTGCGTTGAATACAACAGGTGTAGTAGACCTTACAGTGAAATGCTTACTTACAGGCTCTAACCAGGTCGGAGCTCTAGAAAGAGGCCAGATTTACAATTCCCAGTCTGAGCTCGTTTATTTTATCTCTGGCCAATGACATTGAGCCTTCTTGGATGGGCACTTCTAATTTAACTCTATGGGAGCACCCAAGGGACTAGAATTGTGTAGCTGTACTCTTAGACTTGGCAGTGACGTGGTATTCCCATGAGTGACAGAAAACTGAGCCAATCACGGCACAACGCTCTGTATTTCCTGCTGGTTTGCCCCAACACCACAGCAAGCACTGAGCTAGGCTGAAACACCTGCATTTTGGAGCTGCCTTTCTCAAGAAAACAAAAAAGAGACCATGTTTGTATGCGGCTTTATTAACTCAATATATATATATATATATATATATATATATATATATATATATATATATATATATATATATTATTTTTTTTTACATTGTTTGCAAAATGATATGTGACACGTATTAATGCCAAAATAACATGCAAAACAGGCAACCTAAAAAACAGGCATGCTAAAAATGTGAGGCTCAAAATAGGTGGCCTGCCCTGAATGACGGGTCACCATTGTCTAGAAGTAAAATAGGGAGAGATGGGGTCACTCTTTCACTCTTTCAACTGGCAAAATCTGTATAGTAGGACATGACATGATTGGTACATTTCTTCTTATTATTTTTTTTTAACTGTGGGTTTGGTTATATGTGGTATCGTATCCCTATTAGATAAGGACCGCAATTAGACCCATGAAGACGCATGGGTCCAATTAACACAGTCGGCTCCAGTACCTGGGCCGGGGCGGCAGGGTAGGGTAACCTAGTGGTTAGAGCGTTGGACTAGTAACCGGAAGGTTGCGAGTTCAAACCCCCGAGCTGACAAGGTACAAATCTGTCGTTCAGCCCCTGAACAGGCAGTTACTGTTCCCAGGCCGTCATTGAAAATAAGAATTTGTTCTTAACTGACTTGCCTGGTTAAATAAAGGTAAAATAAAAATAAAAACCTGCTCCTGAGACAGGCAAGCCACACTGATCATTGTGAATAACACCGGTTTGCCTTAAGTTCCCAATTCCAGTGTTTCTGAATGGTCCAGTCTCAGTCCGGATTTAAATCTGCTTGAAAATCAGGCATTGTTACTGAGAGTAAATTAATCTGAGAAGTAACTATAAAAGGGAATCACAGGAGAGATGGAATCGGTAACAAATCTGGAGCAAAAGCACACCATCTGAAATACTTTGTAGCCTACTGTAATCAATGAACCTATTGAATGTACACAGGGTGGTGGTGTACATTTGTGTACATGTGAAATTATATATTTCAACCACATGTACACAGAAGATAAACAAAGCATCATTTCCAGCACAGCCAGCAAGAACTTTAGCTAAAGATTTGTATAACTAAACCAAGATAGACAACTGCATGTCGTTTCAAATGGCAACAAATTAGTCATAGTGAACAGAACAAGCAAGGAGGTGGGCAGGGCCAAGTACGATCTTGCGAGATTCTATTGGCGCGTTCTAGCATACATTTGCATTATTCCGTTAGGGAACGCCTACTCTAAGTGTACGTGTGCAACAACTCAATTCGCCTTTGCACTCCTTCTAAGCAACGCCTTTTTTAAAGACTTTGGCAAAGGGTAACGTATACAAAACATAGTCCACTCTGCTCGTAACATATTGTAGTTTTGGGAACAGAAAACGGTATTGAGATCAAATGTTTAATCGATGAGAAAATGTGCAAAAATCGATTTTTCGTTCCCTCGTCTCCCACTGCCGACCCCTGGGCTTCCTCTCACTACCATATTTGGCCAAGCGGATGCCTCAGATTTATACATCCGTTAAATATCTGTCTCGTTGTTCTATCTGTACGGTAGCTGCCTCCGGTCCTCTACCATTACCGACCAAAGATGGCGGCGTCAGGAACCGCAGCCCCCCGTCGTCTTGTCCAGTATGTTGTGGTCCGATCAGACCTGGTCCATACGTTGGCCTGGCCATTAGGGGCGGTTATAACGCAAGCCTGCCATGCTGCCATCGCTGCCATTCATCTGAACTACAACGACCCAGACACGCAGGAGTACTTGGCAGAACTGGACAGCATGCACAAAGTCGTCCTTCAGGTAGCTGGGACTGGGGTACTATTATTAGCTTGTAAGTTAATCAATATTATACTGCTTATAGTGAACTAAATCGATATGCCTGTGTTTTGCGCGAACGTGGGCAAAACAAGTTTCCTACTGACTTTGCCCATGCGCTCATATCAAGCTGCATAAAAATAGCCTCTCAATACAAAATATTTTTTTTCGTAAAGTAAATATTTATACGTAAAGTTTCGTTATGTAAATACAGTAGGATGGAATAATTATGCAGTGAAGGATGTGATTGCTGAGAAGATAAACTAATGCTTGTGATCTTCAACACCTACATTGCTTGCTGTTTGGGGTTTTAGGCTGGGTGTCTGTACAGCACTTTGAGATATCAGCCGATGTACGAAGGGCTATATAAATACATTTGATTTGATCTCCCTCTTCTCCTTCATCTTTTGGTCAGGCTGTGGACCAGGCCTCCCTCTCCAGCCTGTCTGAGATGCTGACAGAAAAGGGGATCGCCCACAAGCTGTGGATTGAGCAGCCAGAGAACGTCCCCACCTGCCTGGCCCTGAAACCTTACCCCAAAGACATTGTACATCCTCTGCTGCACAAGTTCAAGCTGTTCAAATGACACAGAGGGACAAAGAGAGACCCCTGTAACATGCATTTGGTGAATGGAGTCTGGACCATGGCTCCACACCAGTCAGTTAATTTTGTGGTCTTTTTTTTGGTTGACCTGTGCATCTTGGTGATGCTGAAGGGGGAAGAACCAGCACTCAGTGTCCGTGCTCCAACTTCACAAGGAAGAATCCCACTCTGATAAGCAGTGTCAGTGTTTGTCTTCCTACAGTAACAAGGAGACATCACTCACTGAATGAAGACTGCCATAAAACGGGCATTTAAAGAGTGAATGTCTGTCCACCTAATTTGATGTGGCCACGTATCTTGTGATTCAATTAAATGGTGAATGGTTATGCAAGGTATTTTTCTAGCCGCCGATGGTTGGAGTCTGTTTACAAACATACAAGATGCATTAAAGATGGTTAACTAATTTGTGTCTTCTTGTATTATTAGTTACTTTACAATACACAGAATACAGCCCTTACAATAAACTGAGGTAGAAAGAGGTAATGTAACTAGTGGCAATGTAACAGTAATGAAAATGAGAAATACAGTGTAGTAAAGAAAGACAATCAACCAACATTACATATCCCGTTTTAATTGGTGTTTTTATTGCAAATGTGTTGCATTCTCACATTCATGGATGTTATAGATTTGTTAGTCAAAGCATCATTTCCTTCAAGGTCTGCATCTTCACCTTGGAAAAGCAATAGAGGGACCGAACGCACGAGGTGTGTGTGTTGTGTGTGTGTAAACTTTGAACTTATCCCAGTCTGAGCAGCCAGATACCTCCCAAAAAATTGACAGACAAATAAGACTGTTTCAGTAGATGCAAAAACGTTGCTTTTCAGTCTACAGGGACCCCCTGTAGCTACTTGACCCAGCCTGAGACTGATTGTCTACGACATCCTAAGAAAAGGTAGGATTTATCCCAGGTATTCCACCTGGACACAGAAATAAAAACATGCATAATTCTCCCAGATACTTCATTCATATTGTCCCACCCACACAGCTGCTCTGATGCCTGTCTAAAAACAAGTTTACACAAGTATAATAAACAAAACTGGACAAAATGAGTAAAATGTATAATATATATATTTATATTTATTTATATTAATTTTACAGGGGGAAAAGTGGAACCTTGTTTCAATGAGAAAGCATTGGCCTTATAAGTGGCGAGACAAGCTTTTGATTTCTCCATCCACAATCAAACTTCAGTCTGGATTATGCAGCACTTACAATACTTGACAAACATCATCAGCAAACAGTTGCTCCAATACTCGGAACAGTTGAGAAGTAATACCTGTAGAAGGTAGAGTGCATTAATCTTAACAAGGATGATAGTTGTTTCTGCATTAGGCAGTATGTTACACGGTGGTGACAATGACAAAATAACAGACGCAGGGGACAGCAGTACACGTATGTAGGGCTGTTACTGCTTGGTAGGAATTACTAAGCCTAGAAATATATAGAATAGAACTGCTGCTGGTCCCGTGGGGCTCAGTTGGTAGAGCATGGCGTCTGCAACAGGGTTCGATTCCCACAGGGGACCAGTACAGGAAAATGTATTAACTCACTACTTACTGTTAGTCACTCTGGATAAAAGCATATGCTAAATGACTAAAATCTAAAATGCTACAGTATAGACCAGAGCACAATGATTGCTGGTAGCTAAGAGCAGAGTTGAGGAGGAATGTTTTGAACAGTTAAAGCTGCTGTAGCAGTATAGCTTCCGTCCCTCTCCTCGCCCCTACCTGGGCTCGAACCAGGGACCCTCTGCACACAGAAAAGTCACCCTCGAAGCATCGTTACCCATCGCGCCCAACTACACTACTTCAAGGTCTCAGAGCGAGTGACGTCACCCGATTGAAACGCTATTAGCGCGCACCACCGCTAACTAGCTAGCCATTTCACATTGGTTACACAGGACAGGACGTATGAGTGTTAGCGCGTTAGTTAACTAATGGCCAAGGGGAGAGGGGCAGTGGATCACCTGAAGAAGAAAGGCATAGTTTAGATTGTGGCTCTGTGGCAGAGAGAAGGATCATATGTGAAACTACTAAGAGTAGTAGTAGAGAATGTACACTTCTCTTTTGTAATCATATTGATGGGCTCTGCAACCAAGTTCTTAAGAACCTGAGAAATCTATATTTTACTTTCTATTATATTTAGGGCACAGGAGGCTGCTGAGGGGAGGACAGCTCATAATAATGTCTGGAACGGAGCAAAAGGAATGGCTTCAAACATGAAAACCACGTGTTCCATGTATTTGATACCATTACACCTATTCCGCTTTGGCCATTACCACGAGCCCGTCCTCCCCAATGAAGGTGCCACCAACCTCCTGTGATTTAGGGGATTTATGATTATTAAATAGTCATCTAATGTGAACATGAGTAGTATTTATGATGGCCTGTTTCCTCTAAATAATTCTGAGATAAAGTGCAAAAGTAGATTGTATTTCTTGCAAATTCCTGGAATATTTAGATTTCTTGTACAAAAGTAATGTAAAATGCAGCAAACTTGTTTTATAAAGGTAAAGATAAGAAAATCCTCATTAACATTATCATCAAACAGCGAGGAGCAGTCCTCTATGCAGAAAATACTGTATATACAAGAAGCACCTCAAACTTGGTATAAAGTATTCAGCTAAATAAATTGAAATATTTGATTGAATAATCTTAATCTGTGAGATTCAGTTGATAGAGCAGACCCACAAGTTCAGACAACTATCACCAATGCTAGTTGAGTAAAAAAATTAAATAATAATTGGTTCACTAGGTTTCACTTCTTCTTCTTTCAATAAACTAAAATACCTTGATTTAAATCATTGATTCAAATTCTAGTTTGCTTTGAATACCTAAATCAGTGTTAAAAAAAAGCTTTTTTGTTAAGGTGCATAGCTAGCTGTTGCAAGTTTCTCTCTTCCTGTAAACAGTGACAGCATGTCAGGCCCTTACAAGTCTTTTTGCGTCTTTGCCAGGAGTCAACGGCAACAAGGAGAGGAAGTTTCTAACGGATCATACTTTGGGATATTCCAAAGAATAGAAGTTAGATAAAAATACTAAATCTGATAGGTCACTTGTCAGTGTCTTAGGACAAATTGTGTGGAAAAGGAAAAAAAGGACAAACACGCAAAGCACAAACTACCACAAATTAGTTGTGTGGTCAAAGAGGAGCTAGTATGTATAGACTATTTCCTTTTAGAAAAGTGAACAAACGCTACATTTTGTCTCGTCCAATTGCATGAGGCTTGCATATGATATGAATTAAACATCTTAAAGCTTTGGTCATTACTTTTTGAAAACGCTAAAAGTATATCAGGCGATCTACAAAAGCCCGCTTAACTACTGAAGCGATGCTTCTCAGAATACAAGGTTCCACTTTCTCAGATCTGTTTAAACGTTTTAACAACAGAGAAATTAAATAATATGGCCTTTTTTTTGTGTGTGTTTTTGTTTGTTTTTAAATTAACCCGTACAAAAGCCAGTCCACACTGCTTCTCTCTCAGTAAAATCACATTCAGCAGTCGCTAACCCATTCTCTCACATAAAGAGCAATCAGAACAACACCCACAGGAAAACTTGCAGGTATGTAAAAAGAAGAAATCAAAATAAGGACATATTCAGTTTCCATCTTAAACACCAGATATACAGTATTAATCACATACATACACACACTCAGACAGTCATATACGTAAAAAAAAATTATAATACAAAAAAGAATAAAATGGAAGCGAGTAGTTAATACCACAAACTTGGAGCACTACATTTTGTCGATTCTGAACAAATACATATTCACATTGTCTGTTATATACATGTTGAAGAACCAGTTCAAATATTTACCTTGTACCTGTACTGAATGGACTGTCTTTGCCATTGAGCGGCTCTTGCATATACGAATGTCTGTTAGTTAATGACCGTTGTCTAATGGTGCTTTGTATTTGGCATATTATATCCCAAATGCTAAACAGTTAATATTAACAGATCAGATGAACTTCTGCATTTGACGTAGTTCTATTAACACTTTCTATACAGTAATGCCTGTTCCTAAATGAGGAGCGAAGGCTGGAGAGTATGTGACGAAGATATCCATGAAAAGTTATCTTTTGTAACACTTCTGGGAGTATGAAACCGTTAGCTGGTACCCTATATAGTACAAATGTATACTGAAAACAAATGAAATCCTTCCACATACATTCTGTTAATTTTGTCTTGCTTCCGTGTGTTTTGTAAAGTGTATGTTTATTTACAGAAACCAAACAGTGGCTCAGGAATGGCTTTAACATTGATAAGTACTAATTGTTAACCCACATCCCTTTCAAATAGAAAATAAAACATTTACCTCATCAGAAGAAAGATACACTTAAATATCTCATCTATTAATCGTATATATATTGTTTTGAATTAAATGCAATAGGCTAAAAGCAAAGGAACATTTGAAGTGTCTTAGAATGACAGGAACAAGTGGTATGTCCAATCACAGTGTATCAGTTTCACCAATGAGTTTCCGAAGTGGAACTGCTACCAGCTTTTCATGTCAACTTGAATCAACACCACACGAAATGATGCCATTTTCAGGTTGAATTTGAGTTGTATGCTGAAGACACCTGAGCCACTGTTTGGGTATAAAGCACAGGCACACAAACGCCATTGAAACGGTACACAACGTGATTCAGAAATCATAGCACATTAAAGTAGTTGGCATTCAATTTGAGGTCTCCGGAGGAGGATGGTGATCATGCATGCTATTTCAACTGATCATCCCTAACCCTCCTCGGTTATTAGCTGTGCTCGGGTAATGTTGCACACTTTGTAAAATACCTTGTATATACACAGTCAGATATCTAGTTGGACCATAACACCCTTAAGAAAGCCTTCTGTTAGTCAGAAATACACATACCCGGGATAGAGCAGAGAAATACACATACCCGGGATAGAGCAGAGAAATACACATACCCGGGATAGAGCAGAGAAATACACATACCTGGGATAGAGCAGAGAAATACACATACCCGGGATAGAGCAGAGAAATACACATACCCGGGATAGAGCAGAGAAATACACATACCCGGGATAGAGCAGAGAAATACACATACCCGGGATAGAGCAGAGAAGCCAAAAGCCAAATTAGACTTTTAGACCAAATTAGACAAATTAGATTTTTCATTATCATTACGTCGCCGAACTTTGCTCTTTCTGTTGTTGCTTTCTCGTCATTTTCGGGTTTATTGCTTGTTAATAGGTTATTGTTTACCCACATAAATAAAACATGGTGTTTTTTGGCCAGACTTTCTATGCGACTGAATGTGTATAGTAAAATATCAGAGGTTAGCGCTGATAGACAGTGTCTGACTGGGCAACAGTAGTCACATGAGCAGTCAAAAAGAGCTGTAGTGTGTGGCCAGTGGAATGACATCATCACGGGCAGAGTTGGTGGAGAGAGAGCACTGTGTTTCCAAGAAAACACCCCATTCAACTTCCATCACTTCTGAGCGAGGAAGTTCTACGGTTACGAGTTACAACCTATTCATGTCATTATGTAATATTGAGAACCCATTCTTGTTCGTTTTGAGGTACATTTTAGGGGATTTAAAACATTCAAAGGGATGCCAAAAGAGCAGAGCTAGCCATTTCTAAAACCAATCAAATTCTTATACAGAGATTTTCTTTTTTCACATTACAGAACACATTTAGCAGAGTTACATTTTCATAATGGCAAATATCGCCTTAAAAAATTATAATAACTGACATGTTACTCTCAAATAAAAAAACGGAAGAAAACCGCATTGAATCACAATGTATAGTTTGAGCTAAAAACGACAGTTGCATTTTAGAGTAATTAAATGACGCTTTTGAAAGGAAAGTAGAAAGTGTGAACTCATCCCAATTTTTTGTCCATCTGTGCTGTACAATACTACCCACCTGCACGGTTACACATGACAAACAATACTGATAGGCCAAGGAGAGCCCAACATGGCTCATATTCACAGCTGCTGGGGAGATAAATGTGTAAGACAGACAGTTACTTTGACAGTCTGGTGGTTTGAAAATGTGAAATATGGTGTTGCCAACTGAGCAGCGCAGCGCAATCTCCCATCCCATCCCGGCTGCTTGTTGTCCTGACGACGCAGACGACCAGAACAGAGAAACAAAAACAAAAAACGAGAGCTGGGAATTTCCTCCCATCAGGCACTGCAATGGAGAGAGCTAGTCAGTCACAGATCCAGCTGAAACTGAGCTTCCCACTGCAGAGGTTAAAAACCTAACATTCCCAAAACGTTGTCCCCACAACGCCACCCCACGCTAGAGCAAAAGTTGAGGGTTAACCGGGTTAACCACCCACAGCTGAGCTCAGCTGCATGTTGATCGCATTCCCAAGACGTACTGCTGCGATGGACCTGACGGAACGGGCAATTAGGAACCAGATCCTCTTTTGACAACCACAACGACTTGGCAAAACCGGAAGCTGGTTCCTTTCTCAGAACAGAAAGCAGACTTTGTGTTAAAAGTAGGTAACCAGGAATGAGCGCTGAACAATAGCTGCTGCCTTATGGTACGGTATGGGCTGAGGCTGGCTGGCAGGCTGGCAGGTCAGACACACTCTTACCTGGACCTCAGTCTCCATCCCAGGGCCCTCCTAACCAGTCCGGCAGGTGTCTAAAACCAAAGGTGAGAAAGAGAAGAGGTCGGTGGTCTGTGGAGCACCTCTCTCCTGGCAGGCGGCTGAGCTGAGGAGTCACTCTGTGAGGAGCTGCTGGAGGAGGCTCTTCTGCTGGGACTGGCTGCTCTGAGGCCCCTGGGGGCCCTTCTGGGTACCTATGGACCCCGACTGGTTCAGGTAGGAGTCGCTGCCCACCAGGTTCACCGTACACTGGACGTCGGCAAACACTTGAACCTGCTGTACCTGATGAGGAGAGGAGGGAGAGAGGAGGACATTAGTGAAATGGTTCACCACGACAGTTTTGGTCAGTTAAGGGCAGCTTGGACGGTCCGTTATTGCTTTTGTACTTGACTTCTAAGTTGAAGCGGCTGACATCAGGTGTGGCACCCTCACCTGATCGTTACACATGGAGTTGATGTCACCAAGGTTACTGTTGCCCATGCCAACAGGTGGTCCAATGGAAGGTAGCGAACCCACTGCCCCTGAGCCTCCTGCCATTGACACGGTGATACTCATGTTGTTGTAGACCCCCTGTTGCCCAAAGGCCTGGGGCGTCGTCTGACCAGACTGGCTGAACAAGCTGACACAGACAGAACACACATTCATGATACCAGTGGCTTAATGTACACTTCGTTCAGTTGCTACATCTGGTCATTACAATTACTAGGAAATGATATAGAAGCAGTCGATACATTTTGATACCTTCTTCACTCCAAATAATTAAACACATCTGGTATAATGTTACATAAGTGATTGTTTGAAAGAATCCTCTAAGAAACAAACAAGTAATTATGTAAAAATGATGTAATTATCATCTGACCATGTACTTTCTATGTAAATAACAAGTCAATAACAGACTATGCAATTTACACATTTACACAGGCATGGCTCTGGCCACCTCACCTGTTTCCGCCCATGCCAGCTTGCTGCCAACTCTTCATGTCAGGTGACTGGTACCCAGGAGGAGGCTGGGCCTGCTGGAGCAGAGGACTCTGGGTGGTGGAGTTCTGAGGGGACATCAGGGGACTGGTGGGGCTGAGCTCTGGAGGGAACGAGGGGTCTCCTTGCTGGACCATACCTTTGAGGAGGACAAAGAGATGCTGTTAGAACATTCTAGAGTCTAGACCATTTTGATATTGATATTTGTCAGCAGTACTTTATTCCATTTTCTATTGAACCTGTCTGCACACTATTTTTTGATATTGACAATCTCAGCACTTTATATGCTATTTTGATATTGATATTAACAGCAAATTGTATTGACAATTTCAGATGTTATAGAGACAGTGGTTATGGTGGATTCCCAGGTAGCTTAGTCACTCACCTGGTCCTCCAAACTGCTGGAAGAGCACAGGCTGCACCGCCGAGTTCACCACCCCCCCAAACTGTCCCTGCATCCCCCCCATCATAGTTGCCTGGCTGCCCATAGGGCCCTGGCCCGACAACTTAGGGTCCTGGGTCCCTCCCATGGGGTTGAATAGGCTGGGGGAACTGGGTGGGTTCCCTGGAATGGGGCTGTAGCCTGGAGGGTAGCCAAACTGTTGTTGCTGTGGCTGGGGTCCTTTTTGTCCCCTGGTGGCTCCCATAGGCCCACCACCCCCCATGCCCTGCCTCATCAACATGACCTTCTGCTGCAGGAGTTGTCTCTGGCGGTGCTGGAAGCTGTAGAGCTCCCGCTGCCTCTGGGCCAGCATCTGGGCGTTCAGAGGAGGCTGCAGGGACAGAGAGAAAATAGGAGACTTTTTATCTACCAAACAGCCCTCAGTTTCCCAAATTAACTAAACCATCTGAAATAGACTGGAAGGAACTTTATTCAGAGAGAGGGATTAGCGGATGGAGAACAGAATAAGGCACTTAGTTTTCATATCAACAATTCAGTATAAGAGTAAACAACGAGAACAAGAGAGAAGGAAGCATGAGCACATGATTGTGAGTTCCCCAAAAACACTCACCTGAGAGGGCATCTGAGGCTGCTGCCCTCCCTGACGCATCCCCATGGCAACGTGAGCTTCCCCTGGGAACGGGCTCATGGCAGCCAGCCTGTTCTGCAGCTGAGAGAGAGAGAGAGCGAGGGGGAGTGAGTCACAGGACTGATAGAGGAGAGGGAGGGAGCGGACTCAGAGTTGAAATGATAGACGAGAGAGGAGGGAGTGAGTGAGAGCAGATAGAGAGAAGAGAAGTGGTTGAGAGAGAAAAGGGAAATGGGAACCTAATATTTGATAAAGAGAAGTGTGAGAAGACCAGTTATGAGAACAATATTCTTAATATCCTTTACTTTGCCATGAGGTCTTTGAAACCAACCTGATCATCTAGCAGAATAATCACTAAAGTCAGAATAATCCTCTCTCTCTCAGCATAAATGATAACAATCAATCACTGTAAATGTACATATGGTTCAGTACTCCCCTACCATAGAGGGGCTTGTAGCAGCCCTTTAGTTCCCCTGTTTGGTCTTCTGTACCATAATGGGGCGTAGGAGGCGCTCCACCTCACATGACTACCCATTTCACCAAGATAGCTAGCTCTGCTTAGCCACACAACACAATGGCACATTAATACAATGCAGGGCTGCCTGAGATTTACTATTGCTGAGCCAGTGTTTAACGAGCACGGGCTCTGACTGGGATTAAAAGGCAATGCTGCGTGACACAGGCTTCATTAACATCAACAAGGCCTGTTAAAGCCCACCCCCTCCGGTGTAGAGGAGAGGAGGGAATCAACTACGTCCATATTAGAAAAGTGGACCAGGGGAGTGGGCCAGCCTGGGTAGGTAATCGTGGTCCTCTTGAGCAGCAGTGTCTGTTGGCATTTAACTTCTTGGTGACAGGGGGCAGTATTTTTACGTCCGGATGAAATGTATGCCCAAATTCAACTGCCAGCTACTCATCGCCAGAAGATAAGATATGCATATTATTAGTAGATTTGTATAGAAAACACACTGTAGTTTCTAAAACTGTTTGAATCATGTCTGTGAGTATAACAGAACTTATTTAGCAGGTGAAACCCCAAGGACAAACCATTCAGATTATTTATTTTTTGAGGTCACTCTTTTCAATGGGTTTTCATTGGGAATCCAGATTTCTAAGGGACCTTCTTGCAGTTCCTATCACTTCCACTGGATGTCAACAGTCTTTAGGAATTGGTTGAGGTTTTTCCTTTGTGTAATGAAGTACGGCCATCTTGAACGAGGATCACTTGGAAGTGTACTGTTAGATAGAGGTGCGTGACCAGAAAGCTAGCTACAGTTTGTTTTCCTCCTGTATTGAACACAGATCATCCCGTCTTCAATTTGATCGATTATTAAAGTTGTATTACAAAAGTAGTTTGAAATGTTTTGTCAAAGTTTACAGGAAACGTTTGAGATATTTTGTAGTCACATTGCGCAAGTTTGAACCAGTGTTTTTCTGGATCAAACGCGCCAAATAAATGGACATTTTGGATATATATCGGCAGAATTAATCGAACAAAAGGACCATTTGTGATGTTTATGGGACATATTGGAGTGCCAACAAAAGAAGCTCGTCAAAGGTAAGGCATGAATTATATTTTTATTTCTGCATTTTGTGTCGCGCCTGCAGGGTTGAAATATGCTTTTCTCTCTTTGTTTACGAAGGTGCTATCCTCAGATAATAGCATCAGTTGCTTTTGCCGAAAAGCCTTTTTGAAATCTGACATGTTTGCTGGATTCACAAGTGTAGCTTTAATTTGCTATCTTGCATGTGGGATTTAATGAAAGTTTGATTTTCTGGTAATTTATTTGAATTTGGCGCTCTGCATTGTCCCTGGCTTTTGGCCAGTTGGGACGCTAGCGTCCCACATATCCCAGAGAGGTTAACGGATCCATTTACTGCTCAGAGAGGGCACACACCTGGTCTTATGTAGCTTAATCTGGTGTGTTAGGGCTGTGTTGGAACAAAAGTCTACAACCCCTGATGTACCCGCTTTGCCCTGCCCAGCCCATCCCACCTGCTGTGGGCCCTGCAGCCTCTGTTGCAGCTGTAACCTCAGCTGGTTGGGAGGCAGCCGGAGCTGGTTGGTCATGCCAGGAGCTCTGCCCATGCCAGGCCTCAGCATCATGCCCCCAGGGAAGGCCCCCCTGGGTGCACCGAAGCCCCCCATACTCTGCACCCCTGCTATCTCTGGAGGGAACTGGGCAGGGGGGCCAATGTTGAACTGAGAGGGGTAGCCGGGCAGCTTGGGGTCCATGGAGATGGGGGTGGTGGCAGGAGGCTGGGAGGGGAACCGTTGAGGGATGGGGTCGAAGCAGCCGCCCTGGGGAGAGGAATGGTCAGGGTCAATACTGGGTTAATTACAGTCCAACAAACACCCCAGGAACAAACAAATCATTACATCAAGCATGCGTCGATGATTGCACTACTATACTGATGGAAAGAAACTATTCTGTGGTGCTTTGGACAGGAATTTCAATTAACTCTCTAGATTTAACGCTCATTCAGCTCCGTAGTGTAGTAGAGTATGACAGTGCCTGTCCTCTTCCGTATATAGGTAACAATCGCAACACTTAAAAAAGACAAATGCACTACTATCATTCTCCTCCTCTGGTACCTTCACCAGCTTGTCGATGCCCAGGGCTCGGTCCAGCTCAGCCAGCTCGCTCTCATCTGTGCCACTCAGGAAGGACACCAGCTGGTCCAGGAGGGCCTTCTCATCGTTACGTCCCTCGGGGGTGGTGGGGGGGCACAGCAGCTCATCCAGTGGGCACGGGACACACTGCCTGCTCCACACACAGGGGGAGTCCGGAACATGGGAGTGTGTCGATGCAATATAAAGATGGGCAAGGTTTGTTTCTGTGTGCCTGTGCATTGGAATGTGAGCAATGAATGTGTCTGTGTGTTTCTTCTACATAGAAGTACTATACTCACTCCTGAGGGGAGGCCAGAGAGGCTTGCACAGGGTTTCCCACGCCTCCATCAAAGGACAGAGTCTCAGTTAGGGCCAGGGTCTGGAACTGCTGAGAGTCTGTCTCCATCTTAGACAACGCTGGAGGACAGCACACACACTCTTAATGAACCACCAAGAAACAAACAACTAACCCATAGATTCCATTTTATTATGTACTAATTATGTAATTCAAGATATTTGATATGAGCATATTCTGGTTCATACCGGTGTTGGAGTTGAATGAGTTCATTAGTCCAGGCTCTTTAAAGGGGCTGCTGTCTTTGGGTGTCTGGAAGAGTTCCCCTTGTCCCGGTATCTGGCTGGGGCTGCAGAAGTCAAAGTGTGACTGGTTCTGCAGGCTGGAGCCATCAGTGAGCCCTGCACAGTCACAAACAGACACACGGTCAGGACAAGTCATTTCCTGGGGGGCCACACTAAAAATGAAAACAGGCAGCATACAGCGGGGTGTGGAGTCAGGGGCCTCTTGCCCTCTGACCCTTTATCGTGACCCCTCACTCCTGACTAGAGGTCGACCGATTAATCGGAATGGCCGATTAATTAGGGCCGATTTCAAGTTTTCATAACAATCGGAAATCTGTATTTTTTGGCACCGATTTTGCATATTTTTTTTTATATACCTTTATTTAACTAGGCAAGTCAGTTAAGAACACATTCTTATTTTCAATGATGGCCTAGGAACGGTGGGTTAACTGCTCGACAGATTTTCACCTTGTCAGCTCGGGGGATACAGTCTTGCAACCTTACAGTTAACTTGTCCAACGCTATAACCACCTGCCTCTCATTGCACTCCACAAGGAGACTACCTGTTACGCGAATGCAGTAGAAGCCAAGGTAAGTTGCTAGCTAGCATTAAACTTATCTTATAAAAAACAATCAATCATAATCACTAGTTAAACTAGTAATATCATCAACCATGTGTAGTTATCTAGAGTGTCCTGCGTTACATATCGATGCAACGCTGGGGGATGATTTAACAAAAGCGCATTTGCGAAAAAAGCACAATCGTTGGACATCTGTCCCTAACCATAAACATCAATGCCTTTCTTAAAATCAATACACAGTAGTATATATTTTTAAACCTGCATACTTAGCTAAAAGAAATCCAGGTTAGCAGGCAATATTAATTAACCAGGTGAAATTGTGTCACTTTTTTTGAGTTCATTGCACACAGAGTCAGGGTATATGCAACAGTTTGGGCAGCCTGGCTCATTGCGAACTAATTTGCCAGAATTTAATGTAATTATGACATAACATTGAAGGTTGTGCAATGTAACAAGAATATTTAGCCTTAAGGATGCCACCCGTTAGATAAAATACTGAACGGTTCCGTATTTCACTGAAATAATAAACGTTTTGTTTTCGAAATTATAGTTTCCGGATTCTACCATATTAATGACCAAAGGTTCGTATTTCTGTGTGTTATTATGTTATAATTAAGTCTATGATTTGATAGAGCAGTCTGAGCGATGGTAGGCAGCAACAGGCTCATAAGCATTCATTCAAACATTAGAAAAAAAAAATCCAGAAAATCACATTGTAGGATTTTTAATTAATTTATTTGCAAATTATGGTGGAAAATGAGTATTTGGTCACCTACAAACAAGCAAGATTTCTGGCTCTCACAGACCTGTAACTTCTTCTTTAAGAGGCTCCTCTGTCCTCCACTCGTTACCTGTATTAATGGCACCTGTTTGAACTTGTTATCAGTATAAATGACACCTGTCCACAACCTCAAACAGTCACACTCCAAACTCCACTATGGCCAAGACCAAAGAGCTGTCAAAGGACACCAGAAACAAAATTGTAGACCAGCACCAGGCTGGGAAGACTGAATCTGCAATAGGTAAGCAGCTTGGTTTGAAGAAATCCACTGTGGGAGCAATGGAAGACATACAAGACCACTGATAATCTCCCTCGATCTGGGGCTCCACGCAAGATCTCACCCCGTGGGGTCAAGATGATCACAAGAACGGAGAGCAAAAATTCCAGAACCACACGGGGGGGACCTAGTGAATGACCTGCAGAGAGCTGGGATCAAAGTAACAAAGCCTGCCATCAGTAACACACTACGCCGCCAGGGACTCAAATCCTGCAGTGCCAGACGTGTCCCCCTGCTTAAGCCAGTACATGTCCAGGCCCGTCTGAAGTTTGCTAGAGATCATTTGGATGATCCAGAAGAAGATTGGGAGAATGTCATATGGTCAGATGAAACCAAAATATAACTTCTTGGTAAAAACTCAACTCGACGTGTTTGGAGGACAAAGAATGCTGAGTTGCATCCAAAGAACACCATACTTACTGTGAAGCATGGGGGTGGAAACATCATGCTTTGGGGCTGTTTTTCTGCAAAGGGACCAGGACGACTGATCCGTGTAAAGGAAAGAATGAATGGGGCCATATATCGTGAGATTTTGAGTAAAAACCTCCTTCCATCAGCAAGGGCATTGAAGATGAAACGTGGCTGGGTCTTTCAGCATGACAATGATCCCAAACACACCGCCCGGGCTTCGTAAGAAGCATTTCAAGGTCCTGGAGTGGCCTAGCCAGTCTCCAGATCTCAACCCCATAGAAAATCTTTGGAGGGAGTTGAAAGTCCATGTTGCCCAGCAACAGCTCCAAAACATCACTGCTCTAGAGGAGATCTGCATGGAGGAATGGGCCAAAATACCAGCAACAGTGTGTGAAAACCTTGTGAAGACTTACAGAAAATGTTTGACCTCTGTTATATACCCTTTGTTGGCAATGACAAAGTATTGAGATAAACTTTTGTTGTTGACCAAATAATTATTTTCCACCATAATTTTTTGTCTGTCATAGTTGAAGTGTACCTATGATGAAAATTACAGGCCTCTCATCTTTTTAAGTGGGAGAACTTGCACAATTGGTGGCTGACTAAATACTTTTTTCCCCACTGTAAGTGTTCATTCCGTATTGTTGTAATTGTCATTATTACAAAAAATAAATAAATAAATAAAAAAAAATATATATAAAAAAATCGGCAGATTAATCGGTATCGGCTTTTTTTGGTCCTCCAGTAATCAGTATCGGCGTTGAATATTCATAATCGGTCGACCTCTACTCCTGACCCACTTTATTCCTGCCATACCCCGGCTTGGTCTTCCGGGAGGCTCCCTCTTCACGGTCACGGCCTTGACAATGTTGGCCCCACTGGGCTGGAGTAAGGTAGGGGACTGAAGCTGGGTAGGGGACTGAAGCTGGGTAGGGGACTGAAGCTGGGTGGGGGACGGAAGCTGGGTGGGGGACGGAAGCTGGGTGGGGGACGGAAGCTGGGTAGGGGACTGAAGCTGGGTAGGGGACTGAAGCTGGGTAGGGGACTGAAGCTGGGTAGGGGACTGAAGCTGGGTAGGGGACTGAAGCTGGGTAGGGGACTGAAGCTGGGTAGGGGACTGAAGCTGGGTAGGGGACTGAAGCTGGGTAGGGGACTGAAGCTGGAGATGGTTCTGAGGTTTGGTTTGAAGAGGTGATTGGATCCAAGGCTGTGTCTGGGGCTGTGGAGGTGAATGGAGCCGTGGTTGAGGTTGGGTTTGGCTATGGGACGACAGGGCTTGGGTGTGGGGACCACCCTGCTCCTCGCTGCCCTGCTTGGCCCCTGCAGGGCCCCTGAGGGTGGGCAGCAGCTGGCTGAGAGGGTCCAGGTCAGCAGATCCACTGGGGAACTGAGAGAGAGAGGGAGAGAGGAAGAGGGAAAGAGAGTAAAGGTCAAATAACTTCCAAGGCTGCTGCTGGTAGCTCTGTGCTGTAGAGAGACAAAGTTGAAGAGAAGGGGCCACAAATGAACACAACTAGCTCCTGCCTAAGGTCGAGTTACTATGGGCTCAACGTAAGTAGAACAAATACAGCAGCGAATCACATGCTCCCTTTAGAAGGCAGCAGCAGCATCCACTCAGACAGCCAGCTACTGTGACCACCCCAGCAACAGAAGTCCTAGAAGTCCCTAATCCTAACTCCCAGCCCTAACCCTAAAACCTAACCTTAACTATAACCCCAAACTTAAAGTGTCTGAGAGGTCTGCATGTCTGGGACGTGATCTTGCTGCATCTGGATACTGCAGGGACTGTGTATGAGGTGTGAGTTGTAGACTGCAGGCGGGAGGAGTAGGGCTGCAGACAGTACCGGGTCTCTGGATGGCCTGCTGTCTGCAGGGCTCGGTTTGGGCTTGGGGCTGGCGCAGGCTGCAGCGCAGGGCGTCGTGTCCCCGCTGGCCCTCTTCTCAGTCTTGACCCGGACCGTCTGCAGGCTGAGAGCGGCCGGAGGGGGCAGGTCGCCCAGGTCCTTCTCATCCGTGTCCAGGAGGAAGCGCAGCAGCTGGTGGTCCTGAGGGGTGCTGGGGGGTCCGTTGGGGTTGGCGGTGGCAGGGCTGGCAGGAGGCTCCTTCTTGATCTCAGACTCCTTGCCGTTGCTGCCCTCAGCCGGGCTGCTGTCCTGCAGGAGGCGGTGGAGGATCTTGTGGCGCTCCGTCAGCGTGCTGTGGGAGGCCGGGCACTGAGGGGTGGAGGTGGGTTTGGTAGATGTGTTTTTGGGGTCCCTAGGCGCCCCCACGCCGCCGTTGTCCAGGGGCTGGTTGAGTTTGGAGTTCCCCCCTAGTTTTCCTTTAGCCAGGTCCTCTCCGCCCCCATCTCCTCCTCCCTCGGGGGGCTTGGCGGGGGGAGGGCGTGCTGGGGAGCTGGTGGGGGTGCTGGCCTGCCTCTGAGGTAAAGGGGAGGGCAGAGAGAAACTCAGGGGGGTCCCTGCTCCACCGTCCCCACCAGAGTGGTGCCGGCTGAGGATTCCACTTCCACCGCCACCAGCTCCACCTCCCAGGGACGGTGCCGGAGAGTGCAGGCCAGGGGTGGAAGGGGAGAAGGGGTTCCCTGGGACACGCGGGCTGCCGCCCAGCCCCGGACTGGCCCTGGGGGGTCTGGGCGACATAAATGAGGTAGGGGTGGCAGTAAGGGGGCTTCCCAGGGGCGAGGGGCTGTTGACCTGCTGAGGACACATCCGGTTGGGCTTCAGGTACCCTGCTGAATGGCTGGTGGGTGTGGTGGTGCTGGAGCTTTTGCCGTTGTTGAGATGGAGGCCCGAGGTGGGGCCTGGGGCTTGGCTGGCCTCGCTGCCCGGGGGGAGGGCAGGGGAGTGGGAGGGAGCAGGGCTCCTATGGGTCAGTAGAAGGCTGGAGTTAGTGTTTTCCTGAGAGCTAGCAGTGTTGTGTTCCCTACAAAAGGAAAACAAGAGCAAAACATCAGCTGGGTGAGAGAAATATTCTGGAAATGTATTTTCTGTTTACATCGGGTCAATTCCTACCATTCCAACCATTGTTGATTGGCAATAAAGACATATATTCTACTTGTTCCATATGACTTGCCAGTGGGCGTGTTCATGCGGTTGTGTGCGAGTCACCTGTCGATAGTGTGAATGCCCATGATGAAGGGCTGAACGTCATGGTTAGGGGGGCAGCAGAACTTGCAGCGGGTCTGAGCACTGAGGGGGGTCCCATCGCTCAGGTTGAACCGGTAAAGAGGACTGATGGCCGTGCCATGGGTCATCACTGGCAACACACACACACAGACACACACACACACACAAACAACAATTGAGCTACTGATCAGTGTGGCGTTCTTTATGAAATAAAAGAAAGATGTTTCTGTAATGGTACGATATGGGGGTACTGTGTTGTTACAGCCCGATTATTGACAATAGTACATAACGTGTCTCTTTCCACCCCCTTATCTTCCTCATCCCCCCTTCTCTTCCTCATCCTCCCCTTCTCTTCCTCTCCCCACTCCCCCCCTTCTCTTCCTCCCCTTCTCTTCCTCATCCTCCCATTTTCTCCCCACTCCCCTTCTCTCCCCACCTCTTCCTCATCCTCCCCTTCTCTCCCCACTCCCCCCCTTCTCTTCCTCATCCTCCCCTTCCTCCCTTTCTCTCCCCACTCCCCCCTTCTCTTCCTCATCCTCCCCTTCCTCCCTTTCTCTCCCCTTCCTCCCTTTCTCTCCCCACTCCCCCCTTCTCTTCCTCCCCTTCTCTCCCCACTCCCCCCTTCTCTTCCTCCCCTTCTCTCCCCACTCCCCTTCTCTTCCTCATCCTCCCCTTTTCTCCCCTTCTCCTCACCCTCGTGGAGCAGCTTCTTGGCGTGGGAGGGTTCTTTGCCTTGCGGCTGGAAGAAGGCGTAGATACACTTCCTGACCAGGTCCTCCCAGCCTGGTCGCCCCGTCGCCCGCAGAGCACTGGTCTCTATGGAGATGATCTTCCCTGGACACACGCACACACACACTAGTAACGGTGGTCTATTATGAGGTCAGATGTACAGTAGTAGTGAGAGCTGAAACCCCGTCCTTGCCTTTCCTCTCTAGGTAGGTTTACCAACAAGCCTGTTTATTGTGTAACACTCCAGTTAGTACATCTTCTGGAGCAACATGAAAGCTCTCTAATCTACAAATTGGAGAGTGTGTGCGTGTGTGTATGGAGTTTTTATGTGAGAGGGTAAAGTTGAGAGGTAAAAAGTGAGAGGTCAGGGGTTGATACCTGTGGGGTCCTGTTTGGTGATAAAGGACTCAGTGCGGATGGCGGGTAGCTGCTGGGGGCGGGGCATCGGGCAGGCTATGCAGATCAGGCAGCTCTGCAGGTCTGGGCACAATACAGATCAAATGTCAGGAGAGGTCAGAGTTAAGCCTCTAACATGTGTGTGTGTGTGTGTGTGTGTGTGTGAGACTGTGTGTGTGTGTGTGTGTGTTAGCTGTAATAAGCAGGGCGTCACCGTGTCTAACTCTTTCTCTCCTATACGGCTCTGGTCTAGTTGGGACAAGGTAAAGACCAGCGTGATGTCATGCTGCTGACACACCTTTTTGAATTTGTATGACATGAGTGTGAATGTAAACATCTGTATGCATACCTGTGTATGTTCAGTAAGCTGTATGTATCTGTGCATGTTCAGTAAGCTGTATGTATCTGTGCATCATGTTCAGTAAGCTGTATGTATCTGTGCATGTTCAGTAAGCTGTATGTATCTGTGCATGTATCTGTGTATGTTCCGTAAGCTGTATGTATCTGTGCATCATGTTCAGTAAGCTGTATGTATCTGTGCATGTATCTGTGTATGTTCCGTAAGCTGTATGTATCCGTGTATGTTCAGTAAGCTGTATGTATCTGTGTATGTTCAGTAAGCTGTATGTATCTGTGTATGTTCAGTAAGCTGTATGTATCTGTATGTTCAGTAAGCTGTATGTATCTGTGTATGTTCAGTAAGCTGTCTGTATCTGTGTATGTTCAGTAAGCTGTATGTATCTGTGTATGTTCAGTAAGCTGTATGTATCTGTGTATGTTCAGTAAGCTGTCTGTATATGTGTATGTTCAGTAAGCTGTATGTATCTGTGTGTGTTCAGTAAGCTGTATGTATCTGTGTATGTTCAGTAAGCTGTATGTATCTGTATGTTCAGTAAGCTGTATGTATCTGTGTATGTTCAGTAAGCTGTATGTATCTGTGTATGTTTAGTAAGCTGTATGTATCTGTGTGTGTTCAGTAAGCTGTATGTATCTGTGTATGTTCAGTAAGCTGTATGTATCTGTATGTTCAGTAAGCTGTATGTATCTGTATGTTCAGTAAGCTGTATGTATCTGTATGTTCAGTAAGCTGTCTGTATCTGTGTGTGTTCAGTAAGCTGTATGTATCTGTGTGTGTTCAGTAAGCTGTATGTATCTGTGTATGTTCAGTAAGCTGTATGTATCTGTGTATGTTCAGTAAGCTGTATGTATCTGTATGTTCAGTAAGCTGTATGTATCTGTATGTTCAGTAAGCTGTATGTATCTGTATGTTCAGTAAGCTGTATGTATCTGTATGTTCAGTAAGCTGTATGTATCTGTGCATGTACAGTAAGCTGTATGTATCTGTATGTTCAGTAAGCTGTATGTATCTGTATGTACAGTAAGCTGTATGTATCTGTATGTTCAGTAAGCTGTATGTATCTGTATGTTCAGTAAGCTGTATGTATCTGTGCATGTACAGTAAGCTGTATGTATCTGTGTATGTTCAGTAAGCTGTCTGTATCTGTGTATGTTCAGTAAGCTGTCTGTATCTGTGTATGTTCAGTAAGCTGTATGTCTCTGTGTGTGTTCAGTAAGCTGTATGTATCTGTGTATGTTCAGTAAGCTGTATGTATCTGTGTGTGTTCAGTAAGCTGTATGTATATGTGTGTGTTCAGTAAGCTGTATGTATCTGTGTATGTTCAGTAAGCTGTATGTATCTGTGCATGTTCAGTAAGCTGTATGTATATGTGTGTGTGCTCACCATCTCCTTCCTCCGGCATGGCTTTGGGCTGGGAGACAGTAAAACACTGCATGATGTCGTATTGCTGACGTGCCTCCTGGTTCTCTGAGTCCACTTCATCAGGAGGCCTCTTTAGCATCCGGCAGTTAAATGTGTTACTGTTCCTCCGACCCTGCTCCTGGGGCCACGGCACCCCGTTCACTACACACACACGCACACACACACAAAGACAACATCAGTAACGGTGTAGACAGACAGACACATCATTAGGAACAGGGACACACACCACCACACAGGACATACAGGAGAGTGTGTGACAAAGAAAAGAAAGGATGAGGGAGACAGGATGACAATCAGAGGCAGGTAAAACCAATGTGTGTGATGTAATAATAATGGTTTGAAAACAGACAGGATGACATATCTGGGGTAGAGAGAGAGAGAGAGAGAGAGAGAAGAGGGGGATAAGGAGAGAATAAACGAGACAGTAGTAGTGAGGGTCTAGTCAGTTTAAACTGAAACTGAAGTTTAGCTGTCACATGATCTGTGACAGCTATGATACTGTACCTAGAGGCAAAGGTTCCTCTCCTCTCTTACCTCCTGTCTATCCTTAATGGTTATGTACTCTTATAATCTCCAGCCGGCACAGCCAGAAGAGGACTGGCCACCCCTCAGAGCCTGGTTCCTCTAGGTTTCTCCCTAGGTTCCTGCCTTTCTAGTGAGTTTTTCCTAGCCAGGGTGCTTCTACATCTGCATTGCTTTCTCTGTGGGGTTTTAGGCTGGGTTTCTGTATAGCACTTTGTGACAACTGCTGATGTAAAAAGAGCTTTATAAAATACATTTGATTGATCCCCTCCTCTCTTACCTTTCTTTCATCTCCCCGTTATCATGTTCTTCTTCTCCTTCCTTCCTCATCTCTTTCATCGCCTTGTAATTTCCTCCTACTCGACATCAACCCCTCTTTCTTTGTCATTCTCGCTTTTCCTCCCTTCTCATCTTCTTAGCACCTCTCCAACCTCCCCCCCCTCTCTCCATCCTCTCCTCCCATCACCATCATCTCCTGCCTCATCTCATCCCCTCTTCTCTCATCCACCTCTCCTGTCGTGCTCACCGAGGCTCTTGGGCAGCAAGTTGCGGACAAACTCGCCGTGGTCTCCCACATGGAGGATGCTGTAGACACTGGAGGTAATCAGCTCTTCTTGGGTGTAGCCTAGGTAACCTGTCACATTCTCCGACACAAACACGATCCGGCCCTCGCGGTTCACCACAAAAAAGAAGCCGTCCAGAGCCTGGCCCGAAACAGAGGGAGGGACAAAAGAGGGGTGAAAACGGACACCTCCGGAGGAAGGGGAACACAAAAAGGGAGAAGGGGAGGACCTCAGCCTCTCTCTCAGCCCCAGCCCCAGGGAAAGTGGGCCAGGAACTAATGTGGCATACTGACACTGGGCCTCACTGGGAAACTACCACCTGAGTACCACACATACAGTCACTGAATCACTCTGGACAATACAGAGAAAATGTTGAAGACAGAGAGATTCTAACTAAATTGCCATCATCCCTCAAAATTACATTTGAGCTTTTACACAAAAACATACACAACATTTTATCTAACTTTGTATGAATCTACTGTGAGCAGGTGCAATCTAACTACCCATGTATTTACTAATGAGCAACCAATGAGCAACCAATAAGATGATTATCTAATCAATAAGATGATTATTTCTCACGAAAGAGCACCTGTGCTTTAGAAAGCTGCATTACTGAATTATCCAATCAATGGATACTTCATGTGTCTCTCACTGAAATTCAAATTCCACCAAGCTTTATTGTTTCACTCACCTCGAGCAGCAGCGGCCCCAGAGCCTCTTTCTCCACCATGCCCTGACTACTGGACGAGATGTCACTCTTCTGCACCTCGTCTTCCGGTGACACCAAAGCCGCTTTCTCTGCAGGGGGCAAATGCACACACAGATCTTAACACACAGATCTTAAGAACACACAGATCTTAAGAACAGCTCCAATACGGGGGGACTGAACGTGGGGCGATCAGCCATTGGTAGCATGTACTTTTAGTCTTCCTTATTTTACTGACATCAACCATTACATAGGCATTATGTAATTACTTAGTAACTCCAAGTAATAACTCCTAAGTAGCTTGTTATACAAGTTATTCCCCTCATAATGAAGCTGGTATTATTCAACAGAGAATAATGAACTGTGTGGGCTGTTGATTAACTGTGTTCTGATGACATCAGTCCAGCTCAAAGGGTTAGGGGGACTCAACGCAGCACATGACTACAGCATTCTGTAACTGTACTGTACAGTTACTGTACAGCAGCTAAAGCCAACGACTGGAAGTGAGCGGGAAACGCCTTGTTTATTCTGGCATGGACACCAATGCATACTGCTTTTATAATTAAACCATACCCCATGTAGATACATATATCATGTCAAAAACTCTTAAAAAGCCATTCAACAATGACCCAAATCTCTTCTTGGACCTGGTGTAAGGTTCTACTTAGGACAAAAAGGGCCAAAGAGAGTGATGAGGAGAGGGAGCCAGGGAGGGGGATCGTGGATCTGTGTATTGTCAAGTGACAATGTTTTTTTTCTCTTCTTGATCAACGACCTGATGATAGGCTGCTGACGCCCTGGCCTGGCCCTGGTGTGGACAGAGAGAAAGATGCTGATCTGAGAGATGATGATTGATGCCTGAGGCCAGCAGGGTGAAATAGAGTACAGATACAGAGAACTAGACTGAGCTGGATCGAAGAGAGAGCGAGAGAGAGGCCGGACCTGCCATCACATGTCATTACTGTACTGTAGGCCTGACAGAGAGAGAGAGGAAAAAATATATATAATTACTTGACGCATTGGAAATAATTAATTAAAAAAACAGCGCAAACTAGAATGCTATTTGGCCCTAAACAGAGAGTCTACAGTGGCAGAATACCTGACCACTGTGACTGACCCAAACTTAAGGAAAGCTTTAACTATGTACAGACTCAGTGAGCATAGCCTTGCTATTGAGAAAGGCCGCCGTAGGCGACATTGCTCTCAAGAGAAGACAGGCTATGTGCTCACTGCCCACAAAATTAGGTGGAAACTGAGCTGCACTTCCTAACCCCCTGCCCAATGTATGGCCATATTAGAGACACATATTTCCCTCAGATTACACAGATCCACAAAGAATTCGACAACAAACCCAATTTTGATAAACTCCCATATCTACTGGGTGAAATACCACAGTGTGCCATCATAGCAGCAATATTTGTGACCTGTTGTCACAAGAAAAGGTCAACAAGTGAAGAACAAACACCATTATAAATACAACCCATATCTCTTTCTTTGGCAATGTTAACACGTTTCCCATGCCAATAAAGCCCCTTGAATTGAAATTCAGAGAGAGAGGCCAGACCTTTCATCACATGTCATTACTGTAGGGGGGGGAAGAAAGAGAGCGAGAGAGCGCGAGAGAGAGCGAGAGAGCGAGAGAGCGAGAGAGCGAGAGAGCGAGAGAGCGAGAGAGCGAGAGAGCGAGAGAGAGAGAGAGAGAGAGAGAGAGAGAGAGAGAAGAGTGCAAATGAAGGAGAAAGATACAGCGGGAAGGAGGCAGACATGAGAAAGAGGAAAGGATTAAGGAAGGGAGGACAATAGAGAAAAGAGGAAGAGAAAGTGTCCCAGTCTTTCTGTTAGCCAGCCTGTTAGTCTCTAAATCTACAGTCTGATGTCAGAGAGGCTGTATTATTCATATCCAGTACCTATCACCATCCCCCACACTGTCCTCACAGGGCAGGACTACCCTACAACCATAATGAGGAGAGGACCTCCCTCGCCCCCCTCCCCTCATTCCTCGCTGACTGGGCCCAGTCTTGGCCGGTGACACCTGATCCAGTCCCACCAAAATGCCCTCCCCTACCTTCAGTCTATGCTCAAACCATACACCCCCCACCCAGAGTACTTGGTTCGGGCCCCCTCTAGTCAAATCTCTTCTGTCCTGGCAACCCAATGGGGAACAAGCTTTCCCTTAACGTCAGGACAGTGGAGTCCCTACCCATCTTCCGAAAACGTCTGAAACGCTACCTCTTTAAAGACTATCTTAAATTAATCGCAATGACAGCCCCCACCCCCCTCATCCATTTTTAAATAATTAAATGCACTTGTGTTTTACTACTACCACTGACTTTGCTGATAACTACTCTATTGAGGAAATACGGTTGTGATATGTAGTTGTCTCACGCAGTTATCGTAAGATGAATGCAGTAATTGTCGCTCTGGATAAGAGCATCTGTTAAATTAATAAAATGTAAACGGAAAATGTAGGTCACGACCAGCATGATGTCAGCACGCAGTGCTCACTGTACCGACATGTCCCCACCAAGTAGCCAACAGCAGGAGCAGGGAGTGATACTATACAGAAAGAGGAAGGAGAGAGAGGAAGAGGAAGAGAGGAAACAGAGGTACTTTTCACCGTATTCCCGACCACACCAAGTCAATCTCCTCCGTATCCTCTCCAGGGAGAAACAGAGAGAGGAGTGTATATTTATGAAGCGCAGGCTGGCCGGTGCCCAGGTCTTAAAATCAGGGTGACGAGTGAGCACATCACTGTGAATCATGTGTGGTATTCCAGGAGGCCAAGTACTGAAACCAAAACACAACAAAGTCCTTCCGTAATTAGGTTATTGACAAAATCAACCAGGGCTAGGTGAGGACTTTATGGTAGAGACATGAATATCCTGCAGCAGGCCTGCTGGTTGGGCCGTGTGCTGCACTACTCCTCAGATACACTACTCTACCACTTTCTGGTTGTCACCAGAGCAGTGTTTAACTTCCCAAGTGTGCAAATGCATGGGCAATTCCAGTTGTTTTGGGAATTGGTGGGGCTAACAGGATACGGAGTATTTTTCTCCTTGAGGATGTGATTTTCTTCCCAAAATAGTTAAGGAAAACATCTGGAGTCTTCTGAGAATTCGGGGTCTGTCCTTGTCTATCTCAAAATCAGATAGGAGAGGGTTGAGAGGGGGAGTGGGACACAGGGGGGGCAAGAGGTGAAAGAGGGGAGAGTTGCAAGGGCGCGAGAGAGAGCGAGAGAGGGGCACAAAGGAGCGGAGTGCGGGCCTCGGGAGAGGAGGGGTGAGCGGAGCGTGTGTGTTCCTGGTTCTCCCTGCATAGGGGAAAGGGAAGCTGGGCTGTGCGAGAGGCCCTCTTGCACAAGGTCAGGGGGCAGGGATCTCAGCCATTGGCTGCTCTCTCACACATCCTAGCTGTGACTGACATCACAGGGGCCGCTAAGACCCTGACAACCTTATGCCATGGTAGGCTCATGCGGGGGGCATAAAATAAACAGAGGATCTCATCTCGTTCAACAACCCCCAAAGCCTTACAAGGAGGGAAACACACACACACACACTGACCCTAATGGTTCCTCTCATTTCACTGAGGCCGAAACAGAGAAAATTACACCTTCTACACAGCACAGAGGCTTTTGGTGCTAATTCCGGTGCAGGCAAGTGAGCGCCACTGTTTACTCTTACACTTCTACTCCACTGCGTCTCCCTGCCTGTCTCTCTGCCTGCCCGCTCAAGGCCAACACCAGCCCTCTCTTAGTCCGTTGGGCCTCCGGTACTACCCTATTCTAGATAGGAAACAAGGGCTGGAAGGAATATTCTAATTTACACCAACATTCTGAGTCTCCAAGCCTGTTTGTGATGATGGGAATCAGGGCCAGGAATTAAAATACGTTTAAGCAACTACGCCCTTCTGTTAGGCAGCCATCTTGTCTAATGTATATACACTACAGTGCTGCTTAGAAACGCCCGCTGCTTGTGTGTGTCCATACTAACAGGATGCTTGATGGGATCTCTGACGGCAGGGAGAAAGCTGGGTAAATACATACTGAACCATGTAGTCCCTTAGACACAGATCTTGGATCAGATTTCTCTCCCCAAATCCTAACCTTCAAACATCAGAGTGAAAAATAAAAACTTGACCTTAGATCAGAGCCTCAGGGACAACGTCATCATCATCCTACTCTAACTGCTTCAGTTTCCATCCAGGCTATGAGGGTTGTAGTGCGATCCTCATTATTCCAATGGTGTGGTCGCAACATAATGAGTGTCATGATCCGAGGGGTCACAGTTAACTGAAAATGTTAAGGCGTGGACCTAAATTGGACAACCTCCTACATCGCTTTGATCTAGCCCATCATTTCAAAGCCTACAGGTTCCAAATCCTAGTAGCCAAATACAGCTACATTACTACTACATTGGTTTTTGATTTATGGCCTACACTCTCAGAAAAAAAGGTACTGAATTGTACTTAAAGGGGCACAATCTCTTCACTGTAGTGGCCCACTAAACTATTAGTTACAGATACTTGATTGTACCCTTGCAGTTCATACCTTTAGGGGACAAGACCGCATCATTTTTACATATAAACACAGCAAAAAAAGAAACGTCCTCAGTGTCAACTGTGCTTATTTTCAGCAAACTTAATATGTGTAAATGTTTGAACATAACAAGATTCAACAACTGAGACATAAACTGAACAAGTTCCACAGACATGTGACTAACAGAAATTGAATAATGTGTCCCTGAACAAAGGCGGGGTCAAAATCAAAAGTAACCGCCGGTATCTGGTGTGGCCACCAGCTGCATTTGGGGCGGCCGGTAGTCTAGTGGTTAGAGCGTTGGGCCAGTAACCCGAAAGGTTGCTAGATTGAATCCCCGAGCTGACAAAGATCTGTCGTTCTGCCCCTGAACAAGGCAGTTAACCCACTGTTCCTAGGCTGTCATTGTAAATAAGAATTTGTTCTTAACTGACTTGCCTAGTTAAATAAAGGTAAAATAAAAAAATAAAAAATAAATTAAGTACTGCAGTGCATCTCCTCCTCATGGACTGCACCAGATTTGCTAGTTCTTGCTGTGAGATGTTACCCCACTCTTCCACCAAGGCACCTGCAAGTTCCTGGACATGTCTGGGGGGGGGGGGGGGGTGGCCCTAGCCCTCACCCTCCGATCCAACAGGTCCCAGACGTGCTCAATGGGATTGAGATCCGGGCTCTTCACTGGCCATGGCAGAACACTGACATTCCTGTCTTGCAGGAAATCACGCACAGAACGAGCAGTATGGCTAGTGGCATTGTCATGCTGGAGGGTCATGTCAGGATGAGCCTGCAGGAAGGGTAGTTCAACAAGTTCAGTCTGACGATGCTGTGACATACCGCCCCAGACCATGACGGACCCTCCATCTCCATATCGATCCCGCTCCAGAGTACAGGCCTTGGTGTAACGCTCATTCCTTCGACGATATAAGCGAATACGACCATCACCCCTGGTGAGACAAAACCGCGACTCATTGGTGAAGAGCACTTTTTGACAGTCCTGTCTGGTCCAGCGACGATGGGTTTGTGCCCATAGGCGACGTTGTTGCCGGTGATGTCTGGTGAGGACCTGCCTTACAACAGGCCTATAAGCCCTCAGTCCAGCCTCTCTCAGCCTATTGTGGACAGTCTGAGCACTGATGGAGGGATTGTGCATTCCTGGTGTAACTCGGACAGTTGTTGTTGCCATCCTGTACCTGTCACGCAGGTGTGATGTTTGGATGTACAGATCCTGTGCAGGTGTTGTTACACGTGGTCTGCTACTGAGAGGATGATCAGCTGTCCGTCCTGTCTCCCTGTAGCGCTGTCTTAGGCATCTTACAGTACAGACATTGCAATTTATTGCCCTGGCCACATCTGCAGTCCTCATACCTCCTTGCAGCATGCCTAAGGCACGTTCACACAGATGAGCAGGAACCCTGGGCATCTTTCTTTGGGTGTTTTTCAGAGTCAGTAGAAAGGCCTCTTTAGTGTCCTAAGTATTCATAACTGTGACCTTAATTGCCTACCGTCTGTAAGCTGTTAGTGTTTTAACGACCGTACCACAGGTGCATGTTCATTAATTGTTTATGCTTCATTGAACAAGCATAGGAAACAGTGTTTAAACCCTTTACAATGAAGATCAGTGAAGTTATTCATATTTTTACGAATTATCTTTGAAAGACAGGGTCGTGAAAAAGGGACGCTTCTTTTTTTGCTGAGTTTAGTCATAGAGTACAAAAGCGTACCTTTAGAAAAGGTACACATGTGAATTTTTGGGGTATCACCACAGTGACAAAACAGTTTGTTCATTTGAATAGGCACAAATTGTCCTCTTCTTTAAACCAAGTGCCTCAAGTGTACACGCCTCTCCGCCATCCCACTTCTAACACCAATGTAGCAAATTCAGGGGGTAGCCCCACCTGGGACTCAAACCTGGGCCCTGCGACAAGCCAACACTTTACACATTATGCCAAGAGGTCTGTGTTGGGTAAGATCTGTAAAATATTAATTACAGCTATTTACTGTCACATGTTATGTTAGCTTTTAGAACTTTAATTAAGAAAACCATAAACCACTTAAACTGGTACAACACTTCGATTCAAGATTGGCCCCACCAAAAAATAACTGAAAGCCAAGCCCCCCACTAAGCCACGCCTCCAATATAATGAGGCCCCACCATTATAACACAGTATTTAGATTCTGTAAATAAAATGGTCAATTCTTCTTCATCATTGTACCTTATGGTGGGTACAAATATTTACCTTTTTTCAATACAATGTTAATTTGTAGCTTTTCTGCTTAGCCAAGGTTAAGATTAGTACCATCAAGAATCAAAAGGGTACACAAAGTGTACACAAAATACCGGGTTTTTGTTTAGTGTGTGATGATGGTACCTTTATTTTCAAAATATTTGGTACAAAAATGAACCATTATACTAGATTATCCACACATGTTGGAGCTAGGAACACAAGCACTTCGCTCCACCCGCAATAACATCTGCTATATATGTGTATGTGACCAATACAATTTGATTTGACAAGTACCCTAAAAGGTAATGAACAGTACAGTAAGATGTGTATTTCTGAAGGTACAGTATCTGTATTTTGATATTTTTGTACCTCAGGGAACAATACTTTAGCCTAACTTAACCTTTTTCTAAGAGTGTGTTAACCCCCAAACACATAGAGCTGAGAATGATAACAAGATGGGTTGGGACAACACTGGCTAGATGTCAGGGGCTGGAGGGAGGCTGCCTTGTGAGAAGCTCTGTTAAAACGGGTGAGAGGTCATGTCCAAACAGTGTTAACACTCTTCTGCCGAGGTCAAGTTCAGAACCCAAAATGTATTCAGTGCTCTGGTTAGGCCTACAAACAAGCTGATTGTACACTTCAGAGTGTCTCAGGCCCTGGGGATGTAGAGGTGAGGGGGTGCAATGGGGGCCTTTCGTTCTACCTATAGACGTCATGCTTCAGCATCTAGTGCAGGGATGCTTTTCAGTGGCAGGGACTGGGAGACTAGTCAGGATCGAGGGAAAGACAAACGGAGCAAAGTACAGACAGATCTTTCATTAAAATCTGCTTCAGAGCGCTCAGGGCTTCAGACTGGGGGGCGAAGGTTCACCTTCCAACAAGACAATGACCCTAAGCACACATCCAAGACAACACAGGAGTGGCTTCAGGACAAGTATCTGAATGTCATTGAGTGGCCTAGCCAGAGCCTGGACTTGAACCCGAGAAAACATCTCGGGAGAGACCTGAAAAAAGCTGCGTAGCAACGCTCCCCATCCAACCTGACAGAGCTTGAAAGGATCTGCAGAGAAGAACAGGAGAAACTCCCCAAATACAGGTGTGCCGAGCTTGTAGCGTCATACCCAAGAAGACTCAAGGCTGTATTCGCTGCCAAAGGTGCTTCAACAAAGTACTGAGTAAAGGTCAATACTTATGTAAACGTGATAATACGTTTCATCAATATATGTAATCAATTTTAGAATAATGTGGAAAAAAGTCAAGGGGTCTGAATACTTTCCGAATGCACTGTACATTACTCATGCTGGTTTGATGAATAAGTCATCAGATAAAAAAATACATGGAATGAAACGCTGCCACGGACAGCAATCCACCCAATTATACTATTGTAAGATGACTTTAACGCCCCCACAGTCACTGAGCAACTCTCTGCAACTTCATTGGCAGCTTACAGCAATATTCTGAATACATTTGTTGTGCATGTTTTCCTCAGTCATCTGAATGTCCCCCTTAGTTCATAGAACTGTAGTTATGTAAGTAACCTTCGATATCCGCTATTAGTGGCTGGGACAAATGTAGCGGGAAAAGCGCACATCTTGAAATCATGTCCCTGCTTCAAATTTGACTATCTTTTGAGCAGTTGGAGCTATTATCGACTATGACCCCATTCCTGAAAGCTCAGACTCTCAGGAAAACATACGTATATTATGCTTCTATCTAGGACGCACCAGCAGGACTCTTTAGAAGAGGAGTTATGGATCTGAACAGAATAATTCTAATACATTTCTGATGCATTTCAATCACTCCAAAGCATACTTCCTTCAGAGTGGAACTTGACATATCTTTGTATTAACTTTTGAGATATTGGCAATAAGGCCAGAATCAAACTAGTTTGATTTGTTTCTGACACAAATTACTTGATAGTGAATAGATTGATTAATGTATGAATACATTTGATATCCCACTAACCCCCGTTCTCCGATGGGTATGGCAGCTTTCCCAGTGTGGTTGTTTAAAAGTGTCTTCCTCAAACATATTAGTGAGTACTACCACTGCTGTAGAGTGACACCTATGGCTAATCCCATACTGGCAGTGTGCAGGGATTGACATTAAAGTCTGAAAGGCACTTGCCCTTCGGGAGTGCTTCATTTGAGCCGGATCCTTACGGAACAGGATCCGGCACCTCTCCGTTTTTACAATTGTGTTTCCCGGGACCTATTTGGCCGGATCCAGTAGGCTTCCTCTACATGAAAAATAAAAAAATCAGTTTGCAATGTAAAAATTATAATAAAATTGATCAGAGTTAATTCTCCTGCCCCATAAATAAACGTAATGTGAAAACGTAGATTTTGGTTTGCGCAACATTATAGCCTAACTGTGGATAGTGTTTATTTTCCCCAATCATAAGGCCTATAGCCTGGGAACGCACAGCAAATCTGTCAGGGAACGCCATTCAGCCAGCACAAGTCTTTTGAAATAGCTCAAAAGCAATCGCAGGAAAACATAGGTTGGAAAGCGAATGGTTCCTGCTTCAAAGAAAAGTCTAGTCTGACAGTAGGCTGACAAAATATTTTATCAACTTCCAAACAGGTCTATCGAGTAAACATTATTTTACAAAGTAAAACAAGAGAGATAGGCTTTTGGCATGAGAGTATTGGCAATTGTCGGCAAGTTGAGCTGCACATCATTGGGTAAGTCGGTGAAAGCTTTTCTAGGACTATAATTTCCTGTAACTGTCATTTTGATCATTTGTTTGGTATTAAAAAATATTATATTAAAGTGTCCAGTCATATAAAATGACATAATTGTATGAAATGTGTTTATAAAAGGCCAAAAACTGTTCCCCATGTGAGAGCCTTCTTTAAGGGCCTCTACTCTAATGCTCTATGTCACTACGCAAATGCGATGATATCCATATGCACTGCTTTATTATAAAGGTGGGCTTTCTCCATCCTTTCCGGTACCTCAGAGGCCCCCCAGGTCATCCCCCTCTCACAATCACTTTCTGTTCTGGCACCTAGACATTTACAACTTAAGCACTACCCTTCGGAGAAGTCAAGAGTATTTTTTGGTTGCCCGAAGATTATGATCTTCTGACAATGTAAATTATCTATTTATACACAGAAGTACCGTATACTGCCTGCCTTTCTCTTACACATTAGGGGAGGAATCAGAAAGATCAGTACTGGAATTCTTTGTGCTTTGGTTGTTGTTAGTAAAAACAAACCTCAGAACAGGCTCAACTTGCCGGACTGCCATAAATGCCACGAATTGTCTTTCTTTCACTTAAATAATGTGGAGGAACCAGAAAGATCCGTTTTAGGCTACGGGAATTCTTTTGAGTTACTATATTTTTTAAAAGTTATTCAGCTGCACAGTGGGGCAACCTCAGAGCAGGCTCAACTTCCGTGATTGCTCAGTTCACCTGCCCCAGGCAATAGGCAACACTTAATGTCAATCCCTGGTGTGTGTCTGAGCATGTGTGTGTGTGCACTGAATGTGTGTGTGTGTGTGTATGTGTGTGTGTGTGTGTGTGATTAGTGCGACCTGGAACAAACACCAATGCTCTGGCTCTTATTGTTTTATGGCTTTTCCATTGAACACTGACCAGTTACTGATTAAGAGACGATCTGGGAGAACAAGCGGCGCCACTAAGTAGAACTAACTGGGAGCGCTGCCCTACCAGATGCATAGAACTAATGATATGTAAGGGTACAAAAGATGCATGCAATGATACGTAAGCACCAGAGCAATATGGGCCTATAGAGAACAGAGATACGGCTCTGGTAAGCATTAAGTATAGTAACATAGGATACGTGTGGATGGGGATGTAAGGATCCACAAGACACAGCAGAATGGCGTCACAGCTTTCAGTGAGTTAAAGGTGGGATTAGTCTGGTTTGTCATTCAGCCCTGTGGACTAAGAAGCATGATTTCCCAGGGGTCCCTACGGCTGGGCAGAATTCACCGAGCGACCTAGACGTCTTTAGAGGGACTGGGGGATTGAGGGGAAAAAAGAGCAAATGAGTAAAGAAGTGAGGGGGGTGAAGTGACCATGTCGGTCAGTAAAGTGACTGAGGGGAATGAGAGTGAGAATGGGAGCATGTGTGTGTTTTTTGTTTTACTATCCTTGTGGGGGGGTCAGATGTCATCACAAGGATACTAAAACAAGGAATATTCTGACAAGTTGGAACATTTGGCCTCTCCCCACAAGGAAAAAGGCTATTTTAGGCTTAGGGGTTAGGAGTTAGGGAAAATAGGGAAAATATGATTTGGGAAAATAGGATTTTGAAAGGGAATCAATTGTTTGGTCTCCACAAGGATAGTAAAACAAATGTGTGTGTGTGTACTAGAGTGAGAGCAAGACAGCGCATGTTTGTATGCAAATGAGTGGTTGATTAGTGAGTGAGAAAGTGTGTCTAATGTGCTGGTGCTCACCCTGCTCGCGCCGTTTGATCTGCTGGATCTGGTCCACGGTGCTCTTGAGGATGTGGCACTTGTCTGGCTGGACGTTGAGGCTGGCCATGTCGCCCATGTTGGCAGACAGGAGCTCGGCCAGCTCGTCTATGTAACGACACTCCAGCTCCCGCCGACGCTTCTCCACACTGCAAGGACAGCCACACACACACAGTTTAGGTTTATTTCTGAGAAATGTTCAGAACTTGATTTTATGGCGTGTTAGCTGCAACCAAATGAATCCTCCTTCGCAACATAAAGGATAACTTGACCTGACACAGAGTCCATGAAACACACAGAGTTCTAGTTCGAGAGTACAACAGACACGCACAGGAGTTGAAGGATTTCCTGAAGGACAGGAGACAAAGAGGTGAATGAGATGACATTGTAGAGTATTGGAACGCAGCCCTGGGCTCATCAGAGAGTATCCAGGCAGACTGTCCGCTGCTGGGTTGGTACCAACGAGTACGGGGAAGGATGGAGGGGAGGATCAGGGCTGGGGGGGGTCTACAGGGCAGCGGGCCTCTCAATAATTCACGGCTTCTATGAAGGGGGGGGGGGGGGGGGGGGGGGGGTGGCAGTGGGACCAGAGCAGAGAGCTGCAGGAGAGACCAGCGCTGACAGGGCAGAAAAGCAGACCAGTGCAGAGAGCAAGAGAACAGCTGAGGAGAGGGGGATTAAACCTGCTGCCAGTGTGTTATTGTTCCACCTAGCAGGGCATCAACTGAAATCTCTCTCTCACACACACACACACCCACATCCGCACTCTAGCAACAGCCCAGCAGCTAACTGAGTTATCCTAACACTGAAAGCCCTACGAGCTGAGAGCAACCCTGGCTAAGAGCTGAGAGTGACTACTAGCTCTGCACTGACCATGTGTGAGATATTAGAGGAATGCAGGGACTGACTACGGCTTGGCTTGACCTTGTTCTCTCAATTATTTTGCCCGCTGAAGCTGAAAGTAAGTTGCAGAAGAAATGTGGTAAACATGATAAATATGAGTGATAAAATGGTTGGATACTTGAGATACTTGGCCTCTAAAACAGGATAGAATGGGATTGATCGCATTTGCAGACTTATGTAAGATAGCCTACTACTCGTAATGTGATGAGTAGATTGGATAGTCATAATTCAGGTTAATAATATAACTCAATCACTGTTTGCAAAAAAGGCTGTTGAATGCATGGCTGAGCGCGTATAGAGTAGAGGCCTGGGCTATGATTTTATTTATTTATGTATAGACATGAGTAGGCTAATTAGCCTATATAATTGTGGGAATTTAATTCAAATCTTAGCTTCCCCTAGCCTTATGGACATGCTGAGACTATGTCAATCTGGTGGCAATTTTATTTATCTGCTTTTCATTTTTTTTAAACAGCCAGCTATTAATGGCTAACGGAAACCATGGTGTGTGTGTGTGCGTATATGTGTCAGAGTGACTATATTTGACTAATGCCAGTGTGAGATCAGTATTTAAATGACAAGATGCACGTCTCCGCCCTAACAATCGGAGTCGTTGTCCCAAAGGCGGGAAGGCAGGCAACAAGCTTGGTCCAAAATAAGCCCACAGAAACGCATTGGCCTCATTTTCACTTCTTCCTCAATGGTTTACACACACACACACACACACAGAGCCCCTCCCCCTGCCTCTCACACCAGCAAAGTTGAGAGACCACATACTCCTCTCTGACATTTGGTTTCAACTCGATATTTACATCCCACAGAATCGGTCAAAAAATGATAATAATAATAATATGGACACAAACACATTGAGACATTATTTTACTGTAATAGAGGAGAAGTTAAACATTATATTGTTAGAAAGGTTATCTCAACTATTCAAATTACACGCAGAGCAGACACTACTAAAATGAGTGCCAATGAACATTGATTCTGGAAAATATATACCCAGTTTGTCACGCGCGGCATTGGGGAACTGCTAGCAGCATTTTAGCCAAAGACTGTTATACTAGCTTTCTAGTCTGTGTTTTATAAATGGGCATTTAAGCATAAAACACAATTATTATCATTCTGAGAAATACGGTAGGCCACTTGATTTCAACATTTGAACAACGTGGACAGGCTAGCATGCTGTTCAAACAGTCAGAGACAGATAGAAGGGTTTGTTCATAACAATTCAACTGTTCAACCTGGCTAGTTAGCAAATAGATCCAAGTTGGCTAATCTTGAAATATAAAGATTAGCTGGCTAATCACTAGCACGTGGGCTTGGGATTGTTGATGAGACCCGTGTTAATTTTCTATAGCCCAATGCCTGCTCTGCTCTGTTCTAGTGACATTTGTAACAAAAATAGTATTTTCATAGACTTTACAGCCAGATACAGTTTACAGACTTTACAGTGCATGTCAGGCACTGCATGGGCTGGTGTAGAAACAGACAGTCAGCTCTGTACTGTGCGGTGGATCAAGCTGCAGTTACATCAGCAAACTGAGGCCTTGTAGAGGAGACTGTAGCAATCACCACAACCAACAAAACACACCTCCTCGCCAACCTTCAGCCACTAACATAGCATCTATAGGGCCAAATCCCCATATACAGTACAATGCATTCGGAAAGTATTCAGACCACTAGACTTTTCCCACATTATTACATATTGTAAAATTGATTAAAAAATGTTTTTTCCTCAACCTACACACAATACCCCATAATGACAAAGCAAACACAGGTTTAGACATATTTGCAAACATATTAAAAAATAACAATAGCAAGGGTCTGAATAGTGATCTATTTCTATGAGACTTGAAATTAAGCTCAGGTGCATCCTGTTTCCATTGATCATCCTTGAGATGTTTCTACAACTTCATTGGAGTCCACCTGTGGTAAATTCAATTGACTGGACATGATTTGGAAAAGCACACGCCTGTCTATAAAAGGTCCCACAGTTGACACTGCATGTCAGAGCAAAAACCAAGCCATGAGGTCTAAGGAACTGTCCATAGAGCTCCAAGACAGGATTGTGTCGAGGCACAGATCTGGGGAAGGGCAACAAAATATTTCTGCAACATTAAAGGTCCCGAAGAACACAGTGGCCTCCATCATTCTTAAATGGAAGAAGTTTGGAACCACTAAGACTCTTCCTAGAGCTGGCCAACCTGCCAATACTGAGCAATCGGGGGAGAAGGGCCTTGGTCAGGGAGGTGACCAAGAACCCGATGGTCACTCTGACAGAGCTCCAGAGTCCCTCTGAGATGGGAGAACCTTCTAGAAGGTTAACCATCTCTGAAGCACTCCACCAATCAGGCCTTTTTTGGTAGAGTGGCCAGACGGAAGCCACTCCTCAGTAAAAGGCACATGACAGTCCGCCTGGAGTTTGCCAAAAGGCACCTATAGGACTCTCAGACCATGAGAAACAAGATTAAATAATCAAGTTTAGAATAAGGCTGTAAAGTAACGAAATGTGTAAAAGGTCAAGCGGTCTGAATACTTTCAGAATGCACTGTAGACTAAAAATATCTCAAATTCTCACACAAATCTACCATTGACATAACTACATGATAACACAAGAATTCAAGCTAAGTGTGCACAGGCTCAAACTCCTATTCCTCAACACCAATCAGGGCCATAGAAGCGGGTAGCTTCTTGGGTTACTATGTAAACACAGATGAACATGAGAGAACAAATCTGAAGGGTAGTAGCAAGGTTATACTGTACTTATGAGGGGACGCTTCTTGTTGAGTATGTGTAGTGGTGGAAAGAATTAACTCTTGAAAGGCAATGAAGACCATCGTCGTCGTCATCATCATCTTGTCAATCGTTCTGGATAAGAGTGTCTGCTAAGTGATTAAAAGGTAAATGCACCGTGTTCTTACCTCTGCTCTGAGGTGTCGCATGGTGAGCCCTTCCTCTTGCGGGACTCTGGCGTGGCAGGTTCCAGGGCACTTTCCCCTACAGCACTCATTCTGAGCTTCAGGACACCTGGTGAGAGAAGAGAATAGGACAGGGTTAGCCTGGGGAAGAAACCACAATCACAGCTGATTCAAAATCAGACATAACACCACTCATCATTGAGGAGACAAAGAAATTAAAAACACAAAGCCTAACGCGGGAAGAACCATCTTGACTTCTGGTCAGCATGACCTGAATCAGGATTGGTTTTAGGGCTGGGACACAGAGGGGTCCATTTGACAGGAAATCACATCTTCATTTCCCTCCTAATTGCAGATCCATGTTAGGCATCTGAAGCAAATGGGACCCCGCTGATCACACACACACACACACACACACACACACACTAATCAGCCTCTAAAGTCCATTGCGCGTGAGATGCCGCTGTCGAGCGAGACAAAACATAATTGAGCAAGCAAACACTGATTCGAGAGTGCATAGGATGGATTCCGTGAGCATACAGACCAGTCGATAGGGCAGAGATTTGGTCGAGAAAGCAGAGGATGTGTACTGCAAGTGGACAGGTCAAACTTGAGAGCTTGGGCGAGCAGAACATCAATGCCACGTATAAAAAAGAAAAATGTCAAAATCTAAAAATATAGAACCGTAAGCAACATGGTTCAAACGTGTAACAGTTTTTTGGGAAAGCATCAGATTGTCCACCAACAATACTAAATCACATCTTTGTCAAGTTTTCTCTCTCAATTAATCAAGATGCTCTCTCTGAAGACTTGGCACCTTTGGGTTTAAATCTCTTTTTTTCTCTCGAATGAATTTCAGGCTGGTGGGAAAGAGGTGGGTGTGTGTCTAGAAACCTTAGATTGGTCACTTTCACTGGAGTGATGGCCGAACTAACAAATGCTCGAGTGTAGTGTTGTCAGTCCAGTGTTGTGTCACGTAATTGGTTGAGTTAAGTGCATGAGGTCAAACGGATGCACTTCAGAGTTTCAGAGACATCTGTTAAACTTGCTAGCTAGCTTGAACAGTAATCACCGAACAACTTGGGCAACCCAGCTTCAACTTGATACATAAGCAAAGTAACTGGGAAATAAAATAAATCGCTATACTATACCTTGAGTTGAGTGGAATCTACTTACTAAAGTTAGTGAACTAGCTAGATAGCTAATTACTTATTAACCAGCAACGTAAATCTGTAAACAGAGAAGCAAATGGCCATATCTAGCTAAGTAACACCATAGTCCACCCCTAGCTAATTGTTTGTCTTCACCATTCCACAAAGTGTCTGGTATGTGTTTGTTTGATATGAGGGAGGTAACCCCAATGTGTCAAATAATAGGTGGAGTATGGGCATACCATGGCTGTGATCTAACAAGTTCATTCATTATACACTATGTCCTGGCCATAATTGCATATACAGTAGCGAAATATAATGACTCCATTGTTGGGAATGACATGTGGGTACGCACGTAACAAGGGGCCGTTAGTAATGTACTGGGGTGGGGGAGTTGTCCAAAATAGGGTAGGGTTGTCCAACTTTTTTTTGCTTTGGGGAGAGCAGGTTTTTTTATTTTATTGGGCACAGGGGAGGGTAGTGTGTTTTCCTCCTGGTTTACATCCGCAATTTGCAGGTTTTACGATATAATTTATTCCATCCTAGCCACATTTCCTCATATGTTTGCAGGTGCCTCCCCTATCAAGATGTTCTGGTACTTCCCTTATGCACCACGCTTTTCCATGCGCTAACTTTTACTATCCCACAGGTCAATGAAGTCTACCAGTCTGTCTATCCCGCCCTCTATCCACCATTCATAGTGACAACAGTAGTAGGCGGATCGTTCGTCCAGATCTGCAATAGGCTAACTAGCGATCATACCACACATAAAATCATTCAAAGCTGGATCTATTTTCAATATGAATCCACAAGAACAAAAAAAGAATAGCTGATAGGCAGCGGAGAGGCCAGGTGCATCAATGCACATGAAAGAACAGTGAAGACATGAGGCTCCCCTATTGATCTTGTTTAGGGACAACACAATTATCCTACCTAGACTAGCCTACACCACCACAATGCAATGAATAATTGCATTATTGTTTTCAAGTGAATACACAACATGTTATTGTGATTTGAATGTTTCATTCCATTTGGATGAGTTGTGGGTCTACTCTACAGTTTATTAGGTCTAGAAAGGCACAGTCTTATTCTGGTAACATGATGATCGATGCATGACTGCTGTTTGACAAATAAAAATGATCTCATACTTGTGTCCATAATAATCTCATAGGCTATACCCGCATTGTATCTGTGAGCTGTTGGCTAGAGCTCACATGCCAATATCAGAGGGCACATTCGCTATACCTACATTACATTTTTTGGAACAAAACCATCAGTAGGCCAAGAATTGAAAATGCGATGGAAACCCATTTCACTTGTATTTTTTATTTGGAACTTGGGAATTTAACCGCAAAAGTCATTTTTATGTGCAACAAGTACATTTGATGGAAACACAACTGCGCATATTGTTTTGATGCAGATTTTAGAATAAAGAAAAGTGATACGATCAAGAGCAGTGTGCGGGTTTCTTCTTTTTGCTCTGAATAATCGCATGAAAATCTGTCCCAGGTTTGATGGAAACCTAGCTATAGACAGCCTAAAGACTCTGGCAAGTGCACATTTGAACACATTTGTATATCAGCACTGTTGAGTGGAACAAACTACCACAGCAACTCAAAGCCATACCAACCATAACCACTTTTGAAAGAATGTCAAAAGCTGGCTAATGTGTGAACAGTAGAACCTTTTCTTGTCTTTATCTAATCTATGTATGTATGTATGTATGTATGTATGTATGTATGTATGTATGTATGTATGTATGTACAGTGCCTTGCGAAAGTATTCGGCCCCCTTGAACTTTGCGACCTTTCGCCACATTTCAGGCTTCAAACATAGATATGAAACTGTATTTTTTTGTGAAGAATCAACAACAAGTGGGACACAATCATGAAGGGTAACGACATTTATTGGATATTTCAAACTTTTTTAACAAATCAAAAACTGAAAAATTGGGCGTGCAAAATTATTCAGCCCCTTTACTTTCAGTGCAGCAAACTCTCTCCAGAAGTTCAGTGAGGATCTCTGAATGATCCAATGTTGACCTAAATGACTAATGATGATAAATACAATCCACCTGTGTGTAATCAAGTCTCCGTATGAATGCACCTGCACTGTGATAGTCTCAGAGGTCCGTTAAAAGCGCAGAGAGCATCATGAAGAACAAGGAACACACCAGGCAGGTCCGAGATACTGTTGTGAAGAAGTTTAAAGCCGGATTTGGATACAAAAAGATTTCCCAAGCTTTAAACATCCCAAGGAGCACTGTGCAAGCGATAATATTGAAATGGAAGGAGTATCAAACCACTGCAAATCTACCAAGACCTGGCCGTCCCTCTAAACTTTCAGCTCATATAAGGAGAAGACTGATCAGAGATGCAGCCAAGAGGCCCATGATCACTCTGGATGAACTGCAGAGATCTACAGCTGAGGTGGGAGACTCTGTCCATAGGACAACAATCAGTCGTATATTGCACAAATCTGGCCTTTATGGAAGAGTGGCAAGAAGAAAGCCATTTCTTAAAGATATCCATAAAAAGTGTCATTTAAAGTTTGCCACAAGCCACCTGGGAGACACACCAAACATGTGGAAGAAGGTGCTCTGGTCAGATGAAACCAAAATTGAACTTTTTGGCAACAATGCAAAACGTTATGTTTGGCGTAAAAGCAACACAGCTCAACACACCATCCCCACTGTCAAACATGGTGGTGGCAGCATCATGGTTTGGGCCTGCTTTTCTTCAGCAGGGACAGGGAAGATGGTTAAAATTGATGGGAAGATGGATGGAGCCAAATACAGGACCATTCTGGAAGAAAACCTGATGGAGTCTGCAAAAGACCTGAGACTGGGACGGAGATTTGTCTTCCAACAAGACAATGATCCAAAACATAAAGCAAAATCTACAATGGAATGGTTCAAAAATAAACATATCCAGGTGTTAGAATGGCCAAGTCAAAGTCCAGACCTGAATCCAATCGAGAATCTGTGGAAAGAACTGAAAACTGCTGTTCACAAATGCTCTCCATCCAACCTCACTGAGCTCGAGCTGTTTTGCAAGGAGGAATGGGAAAAAATGTCAGTCTCTCGATGTGCAAAACTGATAGAGACATACCCCAAGCGACTTACAGCTGTAATCGCAGCAAAAGGTGGCGCTACAAAGTATTAACTTAAGGGGGCTGAATAATTTTGCACGCCCAATTTTTCAGTTTTTGATTTGTTAAAAAAGTTTGAAATATCCAATAAATGTCGTTCCACTTCATGATTGTGTCCCACTTGTTGTTGATTCTTCACAAAAAAATACAGTTTTATATCTTTATGTTTGAAGCCTGAAATGTGGCAAAAGGTCGCAAAGTTCAAGGGGGCCGAATACTTTCGCAAGGCACTGTATGTATGTATGTATATGTGTTTACATAAATAATAGGGACCACAATGTAAATAAGTCTCTGACTTTGTCCAATCCCGGTCACTTTGAAAAATATCTGTACTGTAGGTATATACAGTGCATTCGGAAAGTGTTCAGACTCCTAGACCTTTTCCACATTTTATTACAGCATTATTCTGCTACACGCTTGGTACACCTGTATTTGGGGAGTTTCTCCCATTCTTCTCTGCAGATCCTCTCAAGCTGTCGGGTTGGATGGGGAGTGTTGCGGCAAAGCTATTTTCAGAACTCTCCAGAGATGTGCGATCGGGTTCAAGTCCGGGCTCTGGCTGGGCCACTCAAGAACATTGAGACTTGTCCCGAAGCCACTCCTGCATTGTCTTGGCTGTGTGCTTAGGGTTGTTTTCCTGTTGGAAGGTGAACCTTCACCCCAGTCTGAGGTCCTGAGTGCACTGGAGCAGGTTATAAAATATCTTTCTGTACTTTGCTCCATTCATCTCTCCCTCGATCCTGACTAGTCTCCCAGTCCCTGCCGCTGAAAAACATCCCCACCGCATGCTGCCACCACCATGCTTCACCGTAGGTTTCCTCCAGATGTGACGCTTTGCATTCAGGCCAAAGAGTTCAACTTGGTTTCATCAGACCAGAGAATTTTGTTTCTCATGGTCAGAGTCCTTTAGGTGCCTTTTGGCAAATTCCAAGTGGCTGTCATGTGCCTTTTACTGAGGAGCGGCTTCTGTCTGGCCACTCTACCAAAAAAGGCCTGATTGGTGGAGTGCTTCAGAGATGGTTGTCCTTCTGGAAGGTTCTTTCATCTCAGAGGAACTCTGGTGCTCTGTCAGAGTGACCATCAGCTTCTTGGTCACCTCCCTGACCAAGGCCCTTCTCCCCCGATTGCTCAGTATTGGCAGGTCGGCCAGCTCTAGGAAGAGTCTTGGTAGTTCCAAACTTCTTCAATTTAAGAATGATGGAGGCCACTGTGTTCTTTGGGACCTTTAATACTGCAGAAATATTTTGGTAGACTTCCTCAGATCTGTGCCGAGACACAATCCTTGTCTACGGACAATTCCTTCGACCTCATGGCTTGGTTTTTGCTGACATGCACTGTCAACTTTGGGACCTTATATAGACAGGAGTGTTCTTTTCCAAATCATGCCCAATCATGGAATTTATTGCAGGTGGACTCCAATCAAGTTGCAGAAACATCTCAAGGATGATCAATGGAAACACGATGCACCGGAGCTCAATTTTGAGTCTCATAGCAAAGGGTCTGAATACATATGTAAATAAGGTATTTGTTTATTGTTAGTACATTTCAAAATTGTCTAAAAACCTGTTTTCGGTTTGTCATTATGGGGTATTGTGTGTAGATAGATTTTTTGTTGTTGATCTATTTTAGAATAAGGCTGTAACGTAACAAAATGTGGAAAAGGGGAAGGGGTCTGAATACTTTCGAATGAAACAGTGCAGCAGCCATTTGATGAATGGAAAGAGGCATCGGTTCCAAAACACCAAAAGTTTAATGACATTCAGAGATTGTCAAGCCAAGCCTTCGATACTGAGTAGGCCTACAAGGTAGGGAGGGATGTATTTTCTGTTTGTCAAGATTGACAGTCAATTTATTGTGGTGTTAAACTCAAACCATGATATTAAAGCACCCGAAGTTGGTATGCCTTGTTTATTGGTAGCTTGGTGGTTTGGCACAGAAACCGGTTGGTGGAACATTCATTGTATATTTTATATATACACTGAACAAAAATATAAAACACAACATTTAAAGTGTTGGTCCCATGTTTTAAAAATAAAAGATCACAGAAATGTCCCATTCGCACAAAAAGCTTATTTCTCACATTTTGTGAACAAATTTGTTTACATCCCTGTCAGTGAGCATTTCTCCTTTGCCAAGATAATCCACCCACCTGACAGGTTTGGCATTTCAAGAAGCTGATTAAAACATTACACAGGGGCACCTTGTGCTGGGGACAATAAAAGGCCACTAAAATGTGCAGTTTTAGAAAACAACACAATGCCACATAAGTCTCAAGTTGAAGAAGCGTCCAATTGGAATGTTGTCTGCAAGAATGTCCACCAGAGCTGTTGCCAGAAAACTGCAGACAACAATGCCAGCCCAGGACCTCCACATCCGCTGATGAAACTGAGCATTTCTGTCTGTAATAAAGCCCTTTTGTGGGGAAAAAACTCATTCTGATTGGCTGGGCCTGGCTCCCAAGTGCATTCCATGTGAAATGCATAGATAAGGGCCTAATGAAGTTATTTACATTGACTGATTTCCTTAAGTTAACTGTACCTCAGTATAATTGTTGCATTTTGTTTATATTTTTGTTCAGTATAATTATCACAATATATATATATTTTGAAAACTGATTTTCCTCCTAGCGGATTGCCTGCCTAATGGTAGTGTAGGTCGAATGAAACAGGCAGGGAGAATGAGCTCGTTCGTGGTGGTTACCGACCACTCAACCATCTGGCCTGTAGCCCTGAGTGGTTGAAGAGGCAAAGTCGATATCCAAGTTTAAAAACACAGGGTCACTACAGTTATTTGTGGACATAAATAATAATTTTCAACAAGACAAATTACAGTACAAGGGGAGGGTTGAGAGAAATATTGTTTTTACATCAACAATATGCATTCACCAAACATTTTACTGAGGTAGTAAATGTCTGATTGGGAACTACCATTGTCTATCAAATTACAGTGTCAAATTATTTAAAATCAGCATTGGAAGTTGTATTGAATACAGGCAGTAATACAGGAGTCAAATCTCATAGGGAGTCTCATCAGATCAGATGTTATCAGCAAGCCAGAGCCACCTGTGGAAAGAGCACAAGTAGAACAGTGCCTTCAGAAAGTACTCACACCTCTTGACATTCTCCACATTTTGTTTTGTTACAGCTTGAATTTAAAATGGGTTAAACGTAGATTTTGTGTCACTAGTCTACACACAATAATGTCAAAGTGGAATTATGTTTAGACATTTTTACATATAAAACACAAAGCGGAAATGTCTCGATTCAAAAAGTATTCAACCTCTTTCTTATGGCAAGCCAAAATAACTTCTGGAGTAAAAATGTGCTTAACAAATCAGATAATAAGCTGCATGGACTAACTCTGTAATAATGGTGTTTAACATGATTTAATGCCTACCCCATCTCTGTACACCACACCAACTGTTTGATTATCTATCTGGAAGGTCCCTCAGTTGAGCATGGAATTTCCAGCACACACGTAACGACAAAGACCAGGGAGGTTTTCCAATGCCTCGCAAAGAAGGGCACCTATTGGTAGATGGGTAAAAAAATAATGTGATTCTAACATGTATTAACTCAGGGGGGTTGAATAGTTCTCATTAAAATATTAGGGTTTTATTTCCCATTAATAAAAATTTAAAAAGTTTGACTTTCTACCCTTTTCAAAGAGTATTTTGTATAGATCGTTGACGAAAAAATAGAATTAAATCCATTTTAATCCCACTTTGTAACAACAAAATCTGGAATAAGTCAAAGGGTGTGAATACTTTATGAAGGCACTGTACGTACAAACAGATAAATGTATCATTCAACATAAGATTGCACCTAAAACTAACTTCACTCCCTCTCTACTCACATCCTTCTCAAAACCCCATTGGAGAACTGAGGAGAGAAACATTGGGTCCTCTCCTCCAATGGGGTTTTAGAAAGAGGCACTGAAATAGGAAGCAAGGAATCGAGGAAATATAAAATTGTCACAGAGCTGTTGCATGTTTGTCTCGATATGGAATGGTAGATGTCACTATGTGGGACTGCGCAGAGGTGTACAATCAGCACCATTTGTCAGTATTATTGAGCCATAAGAAACATTGTTTAGACTTTGTGTTAATTAAAACATAAATGAGTATGTTTAAGGATGTTTAAGCAGTCATACAAGACTGTTGGGAGTGCGGTGCCATACCTTTAGCTCCCTGGTGCAGCAGAACTGACACGCTAGATATGAAGTTGCAGCAGACGCTCGGCATGTTCTCCAGACAGCGGTAACGCTGGAACGTGTCCCAGGAACTGTTGGTGGTCAGGTCACCTACCTCAGAACCAGTGAAGATCTCCAGGTTCTTACAGTAGGGCATCAGCACAATCTATAGAGAAGACAGTAAGATGCAATTAGATTTTGTATGGAGTCGAACGCGCTGAATCCCAACATAAAATCCTTGTAGCGCAAATTTTTATGCAAGTTACACCAATGCATGATTTATGCAAGAGTCTCAGTTGCATCTAGGTGTGCGTGTGGGGTAACTAACCCAGTTAAATGTGTGTGTATGGGGACTGCGGGGCAAGCTCAGACTAACAGTAGTCCATCCCTGCCTCGAAAACCCTGGTCCGGGGAGCACCAAATGTCTGAGGAGACAAGAAAGAGGGATGTCACAAAACATGACAACCACACACAAGAACAAAAACACAGGCATGTAATACAGGGTGTATACAGACTCAGAGTAGACTCAAATACACACGTATCTCCTACACTAAACACACACTCACATATACAGACCCATTACGTGCTCTCTCATGCGCAACAAATATACACAGAGAAAGAGACTAGGTGTGTGTTTACAGTGTTCCAGGGTGGAGGAATACCATCTGGTTGTCGTCATCAGGCATGGTGTTGGCACAGCGGCTGTTTGTGGAGACCACACTGGGACGCATCACTGTCATCAACGCCTCTTCTCACTGGTCCGGTAACTATGCCAACATAACATGTACACGGACATTGGAGTTTGATACCCCTGGCCGGGACTCCACTGAGGAAGGTGGAGGGATACATATGTGTTGAGTTGTGCAAGTCACAAGGTGAGTTAGGGAACACCAATGACCCCAAGTCTTCGATGAAAGTTACATCAAGGTCAAAGGTGACTCGCAGATCCAAACTTGGCCAATGAAGTAGAAGCCCGAATCCACTTTGTCAGACATACAGTATGTTCTCTGCACTCACCCGTCTCCTGAGAACAACTGTAGTGAGAAAGTAAAAATATATGTCAGAAAATAACATCAACCGAGTTCAATTGGAGTTAAACACCATCTTAGTGTTGCATACAATGTAACAGCCCATTTAAAGACTGCTGCTTTATTAATAGAGGCAACTATGGATAATCATTTAGCTAAGTAAGTGATAACATACTATGGGATTAAGGCGAGCTGTACCAATCCACACGACTCGTCAGTCAGGATGGCTCAGTATTGAACAGCCTGCTGTCATTTCATGCCCAACCCGTGAAGAGCTACTGCACAAAAACTGCCAGAGTAAAAGTTATCAGAAGTGTATTTCAAAGAGACTATCTCAAAGTATGCAGTTAGTAGTTTATAATATTGGCTATTTATTTCAGAGTTTGATCTTGACTCCCACTCACCCCATCTCAATCACCGCTACCCTAGGGAGGGCCTTCAATGTCTGTTCTCACCACTCCCTCACAGTCTGGCTGGTTTTCCAAGTCCTCCTTCTCTAGCAACCCCTCGTTAACTTAGTTAGCTACAATGCTCTTGGTTAACCAAAGATACTGGTACATTTTATATGTGGTTAAACATCAGCAAGCTTTAGCTTCCTAGCTAGCTGGCGCTGATCTAGCTTGCCTAATCAATAGCCTGCTTTAACATCAGAAAACCAAATAACTACCTACTTCAACTGAAATACTGAAATCCTAGTTGATTAGTTGGCTGGTTAGGTTATAGAGCTTACCTTTTTATTGTCAGCAATCGTCCTTACACCACCATCACCTTGCCTTCAGTCTGAGAGAAGTTGCCAACAACTGGATGTATACGGTTTCAGGGGTACAGCAAATACAATCTAGCGTTATTTTCTGCTGAAACCCGTACGTGGGAACTACACTCAGGTGTTTTTTAAACAAAAAATGTTTTTCCACCTGCTACGTTAGGTTACATTGCCTTTCAACATCAAAATCTGGTTTACACTAGATAACACAGCTTTACTCTACAGTAAAAATCCATGAAAAACAAAGATGTGCTTTTTGGTCTTAACTTTAAAGTTATGGTTAGGCAAAAGGTTAGCAGTGTGGTTAAGTTTAAAATCAGCTTTTAAGAAGATAGTGCATTGCGAAAGTATTCGGCCCCCTTGAACTTTGCGACCTTTTGCCACATTTCAGGCTTCAAACATAAAGATATAAAACTGTATTTTTTTGTGAAGAATCAACAACAAGTGGGACACAATCATGAAGTGGAACGACATTTATTGGATATTTCAAACTTTTTTAACAAATCAAAACCTGAAAAATTGGGCGTGCAAAATTATTCGGCCCCCTTAAGTTAATACTTTGTAGAGCCACCTTTTGCTGCGATTACAGCTGTAAGTCGTATGTCTCTATCAGTTTTGCACATCGAGAGACTGACATTTTTTCCCATTCCTCCTTGCAAAACAGCTCGAGCTCAGTGAGGTTGGATGGAGAGCATTTGTGAACAGCAGTTTTCAGTTCTTTCCACAGATTCTCGATTGGATTCAGGTCTGGACTTTGACTTGGCCATTCTAACACCTGGATATGTTTATTTTTGAACCATTCCATTGTAGATTTTGCTTTATGTTTTGGATCATTGTCTTGTTGGAAGACAAATCTCCGTCCCAGTCTCAGGTCTTTTGCAGACTCCATCAGGTTTTCTTCCAGAATGGTCCTGTATTTGGCTCCATCCATCTTCCCATCAATTTTAACCATCTTCCCTGTCCCTGCTGAAGAAAAGCAGGCCCAAACCATGATGCTGCCACCACCATGTTTGACAGTGGGGATGGTGTGTTCAGCTGTGTTGCTTTTACGCCAAACATAACGTTTTGCATTGTTGCCAAAAAGTTCAATTTTGGTTTCATCTGACCAGAGCACCTTCTTCCACATGTTTGGTGTGTCTCCCAGGTGGCTTGTGGCAAACTTTAAATGACACTTTTTATGGATATCTTTAAGAAATGGCTTTCTTCTTGCCACTCTTCCATAAAGGCCAGATTTGTGCAATATACGACTGATTGTTGTCCTATGGACAGAGTCTCCCACCTCAGCTGTAGATCTCTGCAGTTCATCCAGAGTGATCATGGGCCTCTTGGCTGCATCTCTGATCAGTCTTCTCCTTGTATGAGCTGAAAGTTTAGAGGGACGGCCAGGTCTTGGTAGATTTGCAGTGGTCTGATACTCCTTCCATTTCAATATTATCGCTTGCACAGTGCTCCTTAGGATGTTTAAAGCTTGGGAAATCTTTTTCTATCCAAATCCGGCTTTAAACTTCTTCACAACAGTATCTCGGACGTGCCTGGTGTGTTCCTTGTTCTTCATGATGCTCTCTGCGCTTTTAACGGACCTCTGAGACTATCACAGTGCAGGTGCATTTATACGGAGACTTGATTATACACAGGTGGATTGTATTTATCATCGTTAGTCATTTAGGTCAACATTGGATCATTCAGAGATCCTCACTGAACTTCTGGAGAGAGTTTGCTGCACTGAAAGTAAAGGGGCTGAATAATTTTGCACGCCCAATTTTTCAGTTTTTGATTTGTTAAAAAAGTTTGAAATATCCAATAAATGTTGTTCCACTTCATGATTGTGTCCCACTTGTTGTTGATTCTTCACAAAAAAATACAGTTTTATATCTTTATGTTTGAAGCCTGAAATGTGGCAAAAGGTCGCAAAGTTCAAGGGGGCCGAATACTTTCGCAAGGCACTGTAAATTGTAGAAATAGGCTGGGTTTAGCCATAATAAGTATGACTTTGTGGCTGTGTTTAACTAGTGACAGCCATGTTAATTGGCTAGAATTTTCACCTCTAATAAAATGATAGTAAAAGATTGCAGATGCGAGAGCAAGATGTTTAAGTATCTCTGCAAAAAAATTATGAATAATCTCTACTCTCAAATTAATATTTTGCATGCGGCAATGATGTTCTGCTTACTTAAAGTCACACTTGCAACTCAAGCTTAAATTTGCGTGACCCCGCTGCCTGTGCACTCGCGGGACCCATCCTCTGCTTGCTCGACCACATTCTTTACTCTCCACTGGTCTGTGCATTCGCATCACTCCTCTCCGTTCACGGCACCCATTCCAAGCAGTGTTGACGGGGATGAGGGTCACAGGCCTGTTACTGTAGGGGAGGCAGACAGCACCACAGATCAAAGATTAAGACTGGTTAAATTAAAGAGAGCTTTCCCCTGCAGATTTGTGGCGCTGGAATTCACGGCCATTCATCACAGCAGTTGATCAAAAAGAGACAAAAAGTCCCCTCATATTTGTGCGTCACACTAAGTCATCTGACTGGAATTGGTAAAGGGTCATGGAGTTTGTTATGGGTTTCCATAATGCCCAAATATAGCCCAAAGTGGTGTAAAGGCTGATTTTGCTTTTGAGGCGATAGTTTTTTTCCCCTTGGTTGGCTATTCTTTGGCCTCCTCTGTGCTCCACAAGCGATGCGATGTCTGTGGTTCAGCATTGATTGTTGATTGTGTTTGTTTGCAGCTATATTTAGTTGAAGTCGGAAGTTTACATACCCCTTAGCCAAGTACATTTACCCTCTGTTTTCCACAATTCCTGACATTTAATCCTAGTAAAAATTCCCTTTCTTAGGTCAGTTAGGATCACCACTTTATTTTAAGAACGTGAAATGTCAGAATAACAGTAGAGGGATTTATTTATTTCAGCTGTTATTTCTTTCATCACATTCCCAGTGGGTCAGAAGTTTACATGTACCAAATACTAATTGAGTGTAATTGCCTTTAAATTGTTTAACTTGGGTCAAATGTTTCAGGTAGCCTTCCACAAGCTTCCCACAATAAGTTGGGTGAATTTTGGCCCATTCCTCCTGACAGAGCTGGTGTAACAGTCAGGTTTGTAGGCCTCCTTGTTCGCACATACTTTTTCAGTTCTGCCCACAGATTTTCTATGGGATTGAGGTCAGGGCTTTATGATGGCCACTCCAATACCTTGACTTTGTTGTCCTTACGCCATTTTGCCACAACTTTGGAAGTATGCTTGGGGTCATTGTCCATTTGGAAGAGCCATTTGCGACCAAGCTTTCACTTCCTGACTGATGTCTTGAGATGTTGCTTCAATATATCCACATAATATTCCTGCCTCATGATGCCAGCTATTTTGGGAAGTACACCAGCAAAGCACCCCCACAACATGATGCTGACACCCCCGTGTTTCACGGTTGGGATGGTGTTCTTCAGCTTGCAAGCCTCCCCCTTTTTTCTTCCAAACACAACGATGGTCATTATGGCCAAACAGTTCTATTTTTGTTTCATCAGACCAGAGGACCTTTCTCCAAAAAGTATGATCTTTGTCCCCATGTACAGTTGCAAACCGTAGTCTGGCTTTATGGTGGTTTTGGAGCAGTGGCTTCTTCCTTGCTGAGCGGCCTTTCAGGTTATGTCGATATAGGACTTGTTTTACTGTGGATATAGATACTTTTGTAGCCGTTTCCTCCAGCATCTTCACAAGGTCCTTTGCTGTTGTTCTGGGATTGATTTGCACTTTTCACACCAAAGTACGTTCATCTCTAGGAGACAGAGCTTCCTGAGCGGTATGACGGCTGCGTGGTCCCATGGTGTTTATACTTGCTTACTATTGTTTGTATAGATGAATGTGGTACCTTCAGGCATTTGGAAATTGCTCCCAAGGAGGAACCAGACTTGTCTCCACAATTGTTTTTCTGAGGTCTTGGTTGATTTCTTTAGATTTAACCATGATGTCAAGCAAAGAGGCACTGAGTTTGAAGGAAGGCCACCTCCAATTGACTCAAATTATGTCAATTAGCCAATCAGAAGCTTCTAAAGCCATGGCATTATTTTCTGGAATTTTCCAAGCTGTTTAAAAAGGCACAGTCAACTTAGTGTATGTAAACTTCTGACCCACTGGAATTGTGACGCAGTGAGTTATAAGTGAAATAATCTGTCCGTAAACAATTGTTGGAATAATTACTTGTGTCATGCACAAAGTAGATGTCCTAACCGACTTGCAAAACTATAGTTTGCTAACAAGAAATTTGTGGAGTGGTTGAAAAACAAGTTAATGACTCCAACCTAAATGTATGTCAACTTCCAACTTCAACTGTATGTACTACATCTGAAGCTGCAGACACTGTGGTCAATCTGTGGTCGACCGTGGTCAGATGCATGGTCGGTGGCTGTGTGTGATTGCCTCCGCACTGGCCCAACAGTGCCTGTGGTTGATCTGTGGAGCACTGCAGGATGATCTTTCTCTGTGTGCATCAGGTGTTGTCAGTGGCTAGCTGTAGCCATGGCAACAGGTCATGCTCAGGCGAGAGTCTTTCTGTGAGAGAAATCTACCGCTCATCAGCCTGAGAGAAGAACACAGTGCTAAAACAACAGCACCATAAAGCATGTATCACACTTGTCCTACAGAATGGTCCTCTGTACAATCGGTCTACATATGTACATTGCACACACACACACACACACATCTATATGTGTAACCGTTTTCCTTCCGTCCCTCTCCTTGCCCCTACCTGGGCTCAAACCAGGGACCCTTTGAACACAACAACTGACACCCCCGAAGCATCGTTACCCATCGCTCCACAAAAATCACGGTCCTTGCAGAGCAAGGGAAACAACTACTTCAAGGTCTCAGAGCGAGTGACGTCACCGATTGAAACGTTAAATAGCGCGCACCCCGCTAACTAGCTAGCCATTTCACGCCGGTTACATATGCACATACAGACATCATTTGTTGGTATGACCAGTGTCCACAGCAGCCTCTGGTGTAGTTCAGAGGGCTGCCTCCCTGATGGGGGGCAACTGACTGGCATTATTCAGGTTCTCTCAGGCCAACACTCACCCCCGTGCTCCCACCCCCCCCAGCTCACTCAGGCCTGATCCACAGGCACCAAAACAAGCCACTATTGTTACATAATCCTCACTAGTCTCATTTCCAGCATTTCACCTCTAATCAGAGCCTCCAACACAAGCCAAAATAGCAGCACATTACACTTCAACCCAGGCTGGAAAGGTGACACCTTATATACAGGCCAGAAAACATGTTACTCTAATCCAATTAACACAACCAAAACAAGACTGCAGCTAACAGGCACAGGCCAAAACACTGGATGCACTTGCACACACACACACACACACACACACACACACACACGTGACAACAGCATCACATGACAAGGTGACAAGAGCATTGCATTTCAAGATTTCAAGACTTTCAAGATGGGACTTTCCATATTAATGTATGAGACTGAAACAGACACTGATAGTGTGGTGCCAGTGGTCAATGAGATGATTCTGTGTTGTCAACTACCAAATGGTCACTGTGGTTGGTTGTCACACAGGGATCTGCTGAACTGAATGAACCAGACTCTCCAACACAAGCCCAGCTGAATATAGAATGTTTTACATTGAAGACAAGCATTGAAGCCACATAAGTGGTTTCTACCTGTTACAGAAACACCAGGAATCGAGACTGAAATTAGCATGTGATTTGCAGGCATCTATACTTAGGGTCAGTCCACTCCACTAACAGTCAGTACTACAGGTCGGCCGATTAATTGGGGCCGATTTCAAGTTTTTATAAGAATCGGAAATCGGTCATTTTGGACACTGATTTCGCCGATTTAAAATATATTTTTTTACACCTTTATTTAATCTTTATTTAACTAGGCAAGTCAGTTAAGAACACATTCTTATTTTCAATGGCGGCCTAGGAACGGTGGGTTAACTGCCTTGTTCAGGGGCAGAACGACAGATTTTCACCTTGTCAGCTCAGGCGATCCATTCTTGCAACCTTACAGTTAACTAGTCCAACGCTCTAGGACTGCCTGTTACGCGAATGCAGTAAGCCAAGGTAAGTTGCTAGCTAGCATTAAATGTATCTTATAAAAAACAATCAATCATAATCACTAGTTAACTACACATGGTTGATGAGAAATATATATATATATATATATATATATATATATATATATATATATATATATATATATATATATATATATACACACACACACACACACACACATATATATACACACACAGTGCCTTGCGAAAGTATTCGGCCCCCTTGAACTTTGCGACCTTTTGCCACATTTCAGGCTTCAAACATAAAGATATACAACTGTATTTTTTGTGAAGAATCAACAACAAGTGGGACACAATCATGAAGTGGAACGACATTTATTGGATATTTCAAACTTTTTTAACAAATCAAAAACTGAAAAATTGGGCGTGCAAAATTATTCAGCCCCTTTACTTTCAGTGCAGCAAACTCTCTCCGGAAGTTCAGTGAGGATCTCTGAATGATCCAATGTTGACCTAAATGACTAATGATGATAAATACAATCCACCTGTGTGTAATCAAGTTTCCGTATAAATGCACCTGCACTGTGATAGTCTCAGAGGTCCGTTAAAAGCGCAGAGAGCATCATGAAGAACAAGGAACACACCAGGCAGGACCGAGATATTGTTGTGAAGAAGTTTAAAGCCGGATTTGGATACAAAAATATTTCCCAAGCTTTAAACATCCCAAGGAGCACTGTGCAAGCGATAATATTGAAATGGAAGGAGTATCAGACCACTGCAAATCTACCAAGACCTGGCCGTCCCTCTAAACTTTCAGCTCATACAAGGAGAAGACTGATCAGAGATGCAGCCAAGAGGCCCATGGTCACTCTGGATGAACTGCAGAGATCTACAGCTGAGGTGGGAGACTCTGTCCATAGGACAACAATCAGTCGTATATTGCACAAATCTGGCCTTTATGGAAGAGTGGCAAGAAGAAAGCCATTTCTTAAAGATATCCATAAAAAGTGTCGTTTAAAGTTTGCCACAAGCCACCTGGGAGACACACCAAACATGTGGAAGAAGGTGCTCTGGTCAGATGAAACCAAAATTGAACTTTTTGGCAACAATGCAAAACGTTATGTTTGGCGTAAAAGCAACACAGCTGAACACACCATCCCCACTGTCAAACATGGTTGTGGCAGCATCATGGTTTGGGCCTGCTTTTCTTCAGCAGGGACAGGGAAGATGGTTAAAATTGATGGGAAGATGGATGGAGCCAAATACAGAACCATTCTGGAAGAAAACCTGATGGAGTCTGCAAAAGACCTGAGACTGGGACGGAGATTTGTCTTCCAACAAGACAATGATCCAAAACATAAAGCAAAATCTACAATGGAATGGTTCAAAAATAAACATATCCAGGTGTTAGAATGGCCAAGTCAAAGTCCAGACCTGAATCCAATCGAGAATCTGTGGAAAGAACTGAAAACTGCTGTTCACAAATGCTCTCCATCCAAAATCACTGAGCTCGAGCTGTTTTGCAAGGAGGAATGGGAAAAAATGTCAGTCTCTCGATGTGCAAAACTGATAGAGACATACCCCAAGCGACTTACAGCTGTAATCGCAGCAAAAGGTGGCGCTACAAAGTATTAACTTAAGGGGGCTGAATAATTTTGCACGCCCAATTTTTCAGTTTTTGATTTGTTAAAAAAGTTTGAAATATCCAATAAATGTCGTTCCACTTCATGATTGTGCACCACTTGTTGATTCTTCACAAAAAAATACAGTTTTATATCTTTATGTTTGAAGCCTGAAATGTGGCAAAAGGTCGCAAAGTTCAAGGGGCCGAATACTTTCGCATGGCACTGAGATAGATAGATAGATAGAAAATCATAAGCTTCGCATTTGTAAAACCAAAGTTAGATAGATTGGTAGCAAGGTTCAGCTAGCTATTTTAGCAAGCAAGGAGTATGCGAGCATAGTATGCGAGCATCTGCCAACAAACGATGATTAGCATTACGAATACAATCACCCGGCCTAACACCCATATGGCCAATCATGAATCAACTGTGAAGTCATTTTAATTTTCACTTTCATGCCAGGTTCAGCTGTTCCAGCTCTGCACCTGAGAGTACAGGCAGGGAACAGGTAGGTTATGAATACAGGTGCGGTCGACACAGCTGAATTTCACAGAACATTTTAGTGGCCCCCATTTTACCATGCAGCTGAAAGAAAATGTTTGTTTTTTTAATTGTTTTTTTTAATCCTGCGATTCTACATATTCTGCCATGGATGGGAGGTAACATTTAGCATTTTTAAAGCGATTTTCCTGCAATTCTATGAATTTTTTCATGGCTAATACAGTGTTTTTTTGTTCAAACAAACATCTTTACTGCTGAATCAATTTTTAGGAATTGTCAGTTCTCCCCCTTTATTTTGGTGATTGTTAGTTCTCAAATATTAATATATAGGGCCACTATCTTTTCTACATACTTTCTCCGGTTTTAGTAATTTAAGTTTACACTGAAAGGGTTTTTCCATCCCCAAAATGTATTTCTGACAAGACAAAATATATACTATTGTAACCTTATAGATAACGTTAAGATTTGGGTGGGATAATCTGATCCTAGATCTGTGGTTAGGGGCAACGATCTGCTCCCGTCCCCTCCAGCGTGGTTAGTTATCTGGGACTGTGTTAGCTGCTGTCTGGGTCTAAAACAGGGGTAGGCAAACTACGACTGGATTCACTCTGGCCCAAGTAATAAAAAAAAATAAAAAAAGGCAATTATTTTTTTTAACCCCGTATTCTCCCCAATTTCATGATATCCAAATTGGTAGACGAAGGTCGAGAGCCATGAGTCCCCCGAAACATGACCCTGCCAAGTCGCACTGCTTCTTGACACACTGCTTGCTTAACCACACTGCTTGCTTAGCCATTGACAGAGCATATCAACCTTTAGTTGTAAAACCACAACCAGACTGCCATTCCAGAGCTATGCAGGTCCGCATGCATTACATCCAGACCAATGAGAAAATTATTCGTCCCTCCTTCGAAAGAAGACAGCTGAACTACAATGGCACACGGATCCATAGAGACTACTCTGCAGACCTGGCAAGACGCAGAGCTGCATACAAAGATGTGAAATCCCACCTTCACAAGGCAGGAGTCAGATTTGGCCTGACACACCCGGCTAAACGACCCACAGTCTGCACTCACTTTCTAACATGGTAGTAGCTATAACTATACAGCCTACTCCTAGCATGCACACATGGTCTGTGACACGGCAGAGCCGCAGTTAAAAACAGTCCGCCTTGCCTGCTCATTGGCTTTGTTAGGATCTATACGAACCATCGGACAGGATTTGTTATTTACGCCAGCTTGTGGGCATGAGTAACTTTTGTTTGGACTTTGTTTTGGCCATAGGCCCAATTATTTGGACAGCCCACTCACCGCATGTGGATAGCTGGCCGCCACAGGACGGAGCTCTCTCTCATTGATGGGAGCGTTATGCACTCTAAGTAGACTATTCATTACCAAACAGAGGTTCTATTGTCATTATCAATGACTGTACAGCCTAAAACCGGATGACATTCCTTGCTCTTTAAGCTGTGACTCGACGTCCATTAAGAATGGGGTGCATACTGCACTGTATTTCTTTACATTTTGCAAGTTGTTTTTATTTAATTGTATTTCTTAAACTAATCTATGTGGGTAGGTGTGTGTGCGCGCGCGCGCATATATATGTGAGCGTAATTGCGCTAATGCTTAGGAATATTATTTACAATAGTTATAGACATTAATAGTTTTCATTCACATAGATCTATTTTAGGTATCCCCTTTATTCAATAGGACAGTGAAATATATATTCTTAAACCCTTAGTTGAGGTCCTGTTAGTAATGTGACAAAAAACAGGGTCGGTAATGTTTTTGGGTTCTGCCATTTCGTTTGGGGACTGGCAGAGGTATTTTTTCTCCATTTTATTTTTACGTTCTATTTTAGTTCAGGGTTATGCAAGCTTCTTATTACTTTTTTATTTTTGCACTTTTGTTTTTACACCCTCTGGGGTAAGTTATTGTTTAATATTACTGTAACGTAAGTGCTTGATTTGAAGCAGCCTCTTGGAATATTCAGGGCAGTGGGCATATAGTCAAGAGTTCTTATAAAGAGAAAGGGTTTCAATTGCTGTATTACAAGATACTACTGGTGGACCGATTAATCGGAATGGTCGAGTAATTAGGGCCGATTTCAAGTTTTCATAACAATCGGAAATCTGTATTTTTTTAATATATTTTTTTATACAACTTTATTTAACGAGGCAAGTCAGTTAAGAACACATTCTTATTTTCAATGACTGCCTAGAAACGGTAGGTTAACTGCCTCGTTCAGGGGCAGAATGACAGATTTTTACCTTGTCAGCTCAGGGATTCAATCTTGCAACCTTACGGTTAACTAGTCCAATGCTCTAACCACCTGCCTCAGGAGGAGCCTGCCTGTTACGTGACTGCAGTAAGAAGCCAAGGTAAGTTGCTAGCTAGCATTAAACTTATCTTATAAAAAAATCAATCAATCATAATCACTAGTTAACTACACATGGTTGATAATATTACTAGTTTCTCTAGCGTGTCCTGCGTTGCATATAATCGATGCGGTGCGCATTCGTGAAAAAGGACTATTGTTGCTACAACGTGTACCTAACCATAAACATCAATGCCTTTCTTAAAATCAATACACAGAAGTATATATTTTTAAACCTGCATATTTAGCTAAAAGAAAGGTTAGCAGGCAATATTAACCAGGTGAAATTGTGTCACTTCTCTTGCGTTCATTGCACGCAGTGTCATGGTATATGCAACAGTTTGGGCCGCCTGGCTCATTGCGAACTAATTTGCCAGAATTTTACGTAATTATGACATACATTGAAGGTTGTGCAATGTAACAGCAATATTTAGACTTAGGGATGCCATCCGTTAGATAAAATACAGAATGGTTCCGTATTTCACTGAAAGAATGAACGTTTTGTTTTCGAAATGATAGTTTCCGGATTCAACCATATTAATGACCTAAGGCTCGTATTTCTGTGTGTTATTATGCTATAATTAAGTCTATGATTTGATAGAGCAGTCTGACTGAGCGATGGTAGGCACCAGCAGGCTCGTAAGCATTCATTCAAACAGCACTTTCGTGCGTTTTGTCAGCAGCTCTTCGCAATGCTTCAAGCATTGCGCTGTTTATGACTTCAAGCCTATCAACTCCAGAGATTAGGCCGGTGTAACCGATGTGAAATGGCTAGCTAGTTAGCGGGGTGTGCGCTAATAGCGTTTCAATTGGTGACGTCACTCGCTCTGAGACTTGGAGTAGTTGTTCCCTTGCTCTGCAAGGGCCGTGGCTTTTGTGGAGCGATGGGTAACGCTGCTTTGAGGGTGGCTGTTCGAGCCTAGGTAGGGGCGAGGAGAGGGACGGAAGCTATACTGTTACACTGGCAATACTAAAATGCCTATAAGAACATCCAATAGTCAAAGGTATATGAAATACAAATGGTATAGAGAAATAGTTATATAATAACTACAACCTAAAACTTCTTACCTGGGAATATCGAAGACTGATGTTAAAAGGAACCACCAGCTTTCATATGTTCTCATGTTCTGAGCAAGGAACTTAAACGTTAGCTTTCTTACATGGCACATATTGCACTTTTACTTTCTTCTCCAACACTTTGTTTTTGCATTATTTAAACCAAATTGAACAAATTGATTATATTACGTTAAAATAAGTGTTCATTCAGTATTGTTGTAATTGTCATTATTACAAATAAATAAATAGTCCGATTAATTGGTTTCGCCTTTTTTTGGTTCTCCAATAAATCGGTATTGGTGTTGAAAAACCATAATCGGTCGACCTCTACAAGATACCAATTTATCTGCAACAGAGCATGCTAAACTGAAAGAGGGAAATTTTCTTATTTTAGTTAAAGAGGCATTGCCATCCTTAAAAACAAACATTTCACATTTATGTCTGACATTATTTTAGTATTTAACCAAATCTGCAAGGGATTTGTGATTATACCGGGAGATTTCAAATGTATTCTGGATAACATGCTGGATAAATCAACTGCTCCAGTCTCGAAGCGGAGGAACTCAAATTATCTTAAAAGCATTTGTGAAGTCATCTGGTTTAGTAGAGGTATGGAGAGGGCGAAATTCTAGTGTCAGAAATGATTAGTGCTACTCTAGACCCCATAATTAATATTCTAGATTGGACTATTTTAGTTTTTTATTCCCTCTACTTACATGCACATTGTATAGTCAGTCATGTGTTATAAGTTCTATAGTCAAATCTGACCCGGTGTATATAGATACAAAATGAGATATTGGAGACTTAATGCATCTCTCTCAGGATTCTGCTCGGTGGTTAAAGATAAGTTATCACATTATTGACAACCAACTCTCTCCCATCTCAGCTGCAACCATCTGGGATGCTGCTAAAGCAACCATAAGATGTTATATTATCTCCCAATTGTCTCTGATCATGAAGCTTAGTGTGGAAAAGAGGGAAACATTTGAAGCTGTGGTAAATAACTTCTTCATAAACAACAGCCAACCCAGGTAAACTGGAACTCAAACTTGTGCTAAGGCGACTGTCAATTTAGACCACACAAAGCACGTACAAAACAGGTAAAATATGAGTCTGGCAACCGACTGAGCCGTCTACTTACACACCAACTTAAAAAAGAGCAGAGTGAAAGATCTACTAAGTCTATAAAGATGGCAGATGGCTCGGCTAATGATCCATTGCTTATCAATAATACATTTGGTGACTTCTATAAATCTATTTGTACTTTCAATATACAGGAGCGACTGACAAAATCATAAAATATCTGATTAAGACCACTTTACTCACTATATCAGATGATCATAGAACTAGTTAGAATGGTCCCTTTACATCTGGAGGTTTGGTAAGCTATTAAGGCAATGCCCCCTGGAAAAGCACATGGTGTAAAGCTACTCTGTCGTGTTTTCTAAGTAGCATTGGCCTGAGGTATGCCGCATCTTTATGCCTGCTCTTTATGATATGACTGATAGAGACGTCATACCAGAGTCGTGGAAAACTGCCTCCATTGGCCCACTACTAAAAAAAGACAAATCCATCAGAGTGCTCTTCGTTTAGACCAGTGGTTCCCAACCGGTTTTGATTACTGTACCACCAACTGAATTTTGTTCTGCCCGGAATACCCCTGAAGTTCCCCCTCCCCATGTCCATTTTACCAGTAGGCCTATGGTCTTATGAGTATTCTTATATACACTCTGTGGATAGGCCAAGTAACCCTGGTTGGGAACCACTGGTTTAGACCAATCAGTTTGCTCGGAGTTGGTGTTAAGATAGTTGCCAAAACACTTGCTCGCAGACGGGAAGTCCTGCTTCCGGACCTCATTAAGCCCGATCAGACTGGTTTTTGTCAAATCCAGATTTGGAACAGACAATGTGAGACGCACCTTGAATATCATAAACCATCTTGGCAGGAATAAAGACCCTGCACTCATTGTTTCTCTCGATGCTGAAAAGGCTTTTGACAGAGTTGAGTGATAATTATTTTTTGCTCTACTGGAAAAAGGTGAATCCGAGTGACTATTTTATTAATTTACTGTATTCTGATCCAACTGCAGCAGTTAACACAAATGGTCAGCTATCAGAAAGATTTTCTATTGGTCGCCTGGCCTGTATTCATTGGTCATAGAACCATTGGCTGAAGCAATAAGGTCTAGTAATGACATCAGGGGCATTTTCGTGAAAGGTGAAGAACATAGAATTTCATTATTTGCTGATGATATGCTTTTATACACCAAAACCAGAGACCTCTGTAGCTGCAGTAATCATATCTGAATATGGTAACCTGTCAGGGTACAACATTAATGAGGGGAAATCCATGGCTTTACCTTTAAATATCCCCTCTTAGAATCAATTTCCTCATTCCAATTGGCTGAAACAGGCTTCAAATACTTGGGCATATACACAGAGTGTACATAATATTAAGAACACCTTCTCAATATTGGGGCATGGACTCTACAAGATGACGAAAGCGGTCAACAGGGATGCTGGCCCATTTTGACTCCAATGCTTCCCACAGTTGTGTCAAGCTGGCTGGATGTCCTTTGGGTGGTGGACCATTCTTGATAAACATAGCAAACTGTTGAGCGTGAAAAACCCAGCAGCATTGCAGTTCTTGACACAATCTGATGTGCCTGGCACCTTCTACCATACCCCGTTCAAAGGCACTTAATATTATGTTGTCTTGGCCATTCACCCTGATTGGCACACACACAATCCATGTCTCAATTGTCTCAAGGCTTAAAAATCCTTATTTAACCCGTCTCCTCCCCTTCATCATCACTGATTGAAGTGGATTTAACAGGTGACATCAATAAGGGATCATAGCTTCTCTTGGATTAACCTGTTGACTTTATGCCATGGAAAGAGCAGGTGTTCATAATGTTTTGTACACTCAGTGTATGTCACACCAGACCTTAAAGACCTGTTCTCGTATGTGCCTTTGCTCACAACAATTAAGCAGGACCTGGCTAACTGGTCTGTTTTACCAGACTCTCTTTTTAGCAGTATTAATGTCTGGATGAACAACTTCCCTGATTAAATGATCTATTCCAGAATTTTCCCAGCCATCTCTCTCAGCCCTTTTTTCAGAAAGTTAATAACAGTAGCTCTAAATATATTTGGCAAAATAAGAAACCAAATTTACCAAAAAGAATTAAGCCTAAGAACTTGGGAGGGGTTTCTTTGCCAAATTTGCAACAATATTATGTCTGCTCAGATCAAGCACATGATTAGTTGATTCCAAGAAAGACTTGACTCACTGAGTTGGGATGGAATCAACAGCATGTCCTCCAAGGGCATTATGTTATTTACCATTTATTAAAAATGTAGGTCTTATCTGACAATTTTATAGTATGTAAGACACTCTTAACTTGGAAAAATGCAAGGAGAGACTTGCAGATTCCAGACCATATATCACTCTGGTCACAGCACTTAATCCTGACTTTCCCCCCAAACAAGGAGTGTTGGACTCCTGGATTGGAAGACGAAAGGTATTGCTGATCTTACACCTTTGTTTATCCAGGATACTCTCAAAATCATTCCAACAGATACTGATTTTGATTAACCAAAAATGACTCTTTTTATCTCCAATTTAGACATTTTGTAGAGGGCCAAAAGAAAGTGAGTAACCTGCATTTTCAAATTACTGAGGTTGAACAATTGTTTACGAATCCTACTGCTTGGAGGAATTTAATCTCTGATTTATAATCTATTTTATCGAACAAAAGTGCCTCATCCTATGACGCATTGAGATATATTTGGGAGTGCATTTGGTGATGAGGACTGAGTTGCTAACTGTGAAAGGGTTTACCTCGAATGCATCTCTATAGGCACTTTAAATTCTTTAATAGAACCTACCTGTTCTTAAGAGAATGTTCCCCAATGCACCACATTTATGTTTCAAATGTCAACAAGATACTAGTACCTATATGCACATATTTTGGCACAGCATACAGATAGAGCCTGAGAGGGAAATCTGTCAGACAGCGAGGGCTGCTGCTAGAGCGTCTCAAACAGCTCAGTCGTTGCTGCTGTAGTGAAACGTGCTTTTATCAGCCCAATCATTGCATAACAATTCTAAATGCAATCGTATCTTAAAAACAGTTGTGACGTGATGTAAGAGAGCTACTATTTTTTATTTTTCAACTGGAAATTGAAGCACACTTCCCATTCACTACACAAGATGGCGCGGATAGAGATTAGAGTCGACCGATTATGATTTTTCAACGCAGATACCAATTATTGGAGGACCAAAAAAAGCCAATACCGATTATAAATCGGACGATTTTGAAATTTGAAATAATGACAATTACAACAATACGGAATGAACACTTATTTTAACTTAATATAACACATCAATAAAAATCAATTTAGCCTCAAGTAGATAATGAAACATGTTCAATTTGGTTTAAATAATGCAAAAACAAAGTGTTGGAGAAGTGAACGTGCAATATGTGCCATGTAAAAAAGCTAACGTTTGAGTTCCTTGCTCAGAACATGAGAACATATGAAAGTTGGTGGTTCCTTTTAACATGAGACTTCTATATTCCAAGGTAAGAGGTTTTAGGTTGTAGTTAATATAGTATTTATAGGACTATTTCTCTCTATACCATTTGTATTTCATATACCTTTGACTATTGGATGTTCTTATAGGCACTATAATATTGCCAGTGTAACAGTATCGCTTCCGTCCCTCTCCTCGCCCCTACCTGGGCTCGAACCAGGAACACATCGACAACAGCCACCCTCGAAGCAGCGTTACCCATCGCTCCACAAAATCCGCGGCCCTTGCAGAGCAAGGGGAATAACTACTCCAAGTCTCAGAGCGAGTGACGTTGGAAACGCTATAACTAGGTAGCCATTTCACATCGGTTACACCAGCCATTAGGCTGATAAGCTTGAAGTCATAATCAGCTTTGTGCTTGCGAAGAGCTGCTGGCAAAACACACGAAAGTGCTGTTTGAATGAATGCTTACGAGCATGCTGCTGCCTACCATCGCCCAGTCAGACTGCTCTATCAAATCAGACTTAATTATAACATAATAACACACAGAAATACGAGCCTTTGGTTATTAAGATGGTCAAATCCGGAAACTATCATTTCGAAAACAAGTAATTTATTCCTTCAGTGAAATATGGAAACGTTCAGTATTTTATCTAACGGGTGGCATCCCTAAGTCTAAATATTCTTGTTACATTGCACAACCTTCAATGTTATGTCATAATTACGTAAAATTCTGGCAAATTAGTTCGCAATGAGCCAGGCTGCCCAAACTGTTGCATATACTCTGACTCTGCGTGCAATGAACGCAAGAGTGACAATTTCACCTGGTTAATATTGCCTGCTAACCTGGATTTCTTTTAGCTAAATATGCAGGTTTAAAAAGATATACTTCTGTGTATTGATTTTAAGAAAGGCATTGGTTAGGTACAGTCTTCCAACGATTGTGCTTTTTTCCGCAAATGCGCTTTTGTTAAATCATCCCCCAGCGTTGCATTGATTATATGCAACGCAGAACATGCTAGAGAAACTAGTAATATCATCAACCATGTGTAGTTAACTACTGATTATGATTGATTGATTTTTTTATAAGATAAGTTTAATGCTAGCTATCAACTTACCTTGGCTTCTACTGCATTCGCGTAACAGGCAGGCTCCTCGTGGAGAGCAATTAGAGGCAGGTGGTTGCAAGATTGAATCCCTGGAGCTGACAAGGTGAAAATCTGTCGTTCTGCCCCTGAACAAGGCACTTAACCCACCGTTCCTAGGCAGTCATTGAAAATAAGAATGTGTTCTTGACTTGCCTATTTAAATAAAAGGTATATAAAAAATATTTAAAAAAAGCTTCTGCCATCTCTATTAGAGTCCTTAGAAAGTCCTGTGCAGTATTTTGTTTTTTGAAGTATTATTTCTTACATTGTTAGCCCAGAAAACCTTAAGTGTTATTACATACAGCAGGGAAGAACTATTGGATATCAGAGACGTCAACTTACCAGCACTGCGACCAGGAATATGACTTTCCCAAAGCGGATCCTTTGTCTGCACCTCCCAGGGCATTTGAACTGATTCCAGAGGCCGACCCAAAACAGCGTCGTTGGAAGAGAGGATGCCAGAGCAGTCTTCTAGTGAGGCTTCGGATGCACGCACAGCACCCACCTCTTCCGAGTATATTACTCGCCAGTCCCTAGTTAATAAACTAGACGAAATTAGGGAAAGAGTTGCTTTCCAAAGAGATATCCGGGATTGTAACATTCTCCGTTTCACGGAGACATGGCTAGCTGGGGACATGCTGTCGGAGTCAGCAACTAAAACAGTAAGCGCCCCCGCTTCGGTCTATCCAACGCTGGTCTGACCAAATCGGATTCCACGCTTCAAGATTGCTTCGATCACATGGAATGGGAAATGATCCGGGTAGCCTCAGATAATACCATTGACGTATACGCTGAACTCAGTGAGCAAGTTTATAAGGAAGTGTATAGGAGATGTTGTACCCACTGTGACTATTAAAACCTTCCCTAACCAGGGAAGCAGCTTTCGTGCAAAACTGATAGCACGTACCACCGCATTTAATCATGGCAAGCCGACTGGAAACATGACCGAATACGGACAGTGTAGTTATTCCCTCCATAAGGCAATCAAACAAGCAAAGCGTCAGTAGAGACAAAGTGGAGTCGCAATTCAACGTCTCAAACATGAGACGAATGTGGCAGGGTCTACAGACACGGACTACAAAAAGAAAACCAGCCCTGTCGCGGACATCGACATCTTGCTTCCAGACAAATTAAAACAACTTCTTTGCGCGCGTTGGAGGACAAAACAGTGTCACTGACACGGCCCACTACCAAAAGATTGTGCGCTCTCCTTCTCCGTGGCCAACGGGAGTAAAACATTTAAGCGTGTTAACCCACGCAAGGCTGACGACCCAGATGGCATCCCTAGCCGCTTCCTCAGAGCATGCACAGATCAGCCGGCTGTCATCATGAAGTGCTTTGAGAGACTAGTCAAGGATCATGTCACCTCCACCCTACCCGTTACCCTAGACCCACTCCAATTTGCTTACCACCTCAATAGGTCCACAGACGATGCAATCACCATCACACTGCCCTATCCCATCTGGACAAGAGGAATACCCATGTAAGAATGCTGTTCATTGACTAAAGCTCAGCATTTAACACCATAGTACCCTCCAAACTCATCATTAAGCTTGAGACCCTGGGTCTCAATCCCACCCTGTGCAACTGGATCCTGGACTTCATGACGGGCCGCCCCCAGGTGGTGAATGTAGGAAACAATATATCCACTCCACTGATCCTCAACACTGGGGTCCCACAAGGGTGTATTCTCAGCCCTCTCCTGTACTCCCTGTTCACCCACAACTGCGTGGCCAATCACGCCTCCAACTCAATCATCAAGTTTGCAGACAACACAACAGTAGTGGGCATGATTACCAACAATGACGAGACAGCCTACAGGGAGGTGGAGAGGGCCCTCGGAGTGTGGTGTCAGGAAAATAACCTCTCACTTACTGTCAGCAAAACAAAAAGAGATAATTGTGGACTTCAGGAAACAACAAAGGGAGGACCCCCCTATCCACAGACGGGACCGCAGTGGAGAAGGTGGAAAGTTAAAAGTTCCTTGGTGTTCATATCATGACAAACTGAAATGGTCCATGCACACAGACAGTGTGGTGAACAAGGCGCAACAGCCAAATTTGGCTTGTCACCGAAAACCCTCACTAACTTTTACAGGTGCACAATTGACAGCATCCTCGTACGACAACTGCATTGCCCACAACCGCAGGGCTCTCCAGGGGGTGGTGCAGTCTGCACAATGCATCACCGGGGCCAAACTACCTGCCCTCCAGGACACCTACACCACCCGATGTCACAGGAAGGACAAAAGATCATCAAGGACAACCACCCGAGTCACTAGCTGTTCACCCCACTTCCACCCAGAAGGCAAGATCAGTACAAGTGCATCACAGCTGGGACAGAGATTGAAAAATAGCTTCCATCGCAAGGCCGCCAGATTGTTAAACAGCCACCACTAGCAGAGAAACAGCTGCCTACCTACAGACTTGATATCATTGGTCACTTTAATAACTGGAACACTAGTCACTTTAATAATGCCACTTTAAGAATGTATAATGCCACTTTAAGAATCTCGCATTACTCATCTCATATGTATATACTGTATACTTCACTATCTATTCTTTACTATCTATTGCATCTTAGCCACTGTCACTGCTCATCCATATATTTTATACTTATATATTCTCATCCCATTGCTTTACTAGTATTAGGTTTTGTTGTGGAATAGTTAGATATTACCTGTTAGATATGCTTCTAGGTCTGACAGTGCAGCAGTAAGTATTTCACTACACTCCCAATAACATCTGCTAACCATGTGTATGTGACCAATAAAAGTTGATTTGATTTGATTCAAGTGCATATAGGCAACGGTAGGCAGGCTCCAGCACGTCACACCACTTTGCAATGAGCTGGAGGAAGTATTCATTTTGAAAACATATACTTAATTGTTTGAAACCTGAATGGTTTTACTTCATGTGAGGCATGTCTTACCTTGCTTCAAAGTAAAATCCAACCATAGAAACGTAGAGGCAATTCTTTTATAAAGACTTCCATATGCCATTGAAACCATTAGCCTATTTATCTCATGTTCTATTGGTTTTCAACTTTATTTCACTGTCCAGTAGCCAAAGGCACAATCCTAGTCATATTAGCAAACCATGCTAATTGTTGCATCTTTAGATCTCCCTTTTCAAAATTTCTAATGGATATTTTCATCTCTGTCACATGAAACCTCTCAAATGTGCGGTGCGATTTTGACAATGGTGTTTCCCGTTAATTGCATTATGGAACGAACATTTGCGTAGCCTACTGCCTTGTGCGCATTGCTGCACTTATAAAGTGAAGAAATAATAGTTTCTCAACATTTTAAGCTAAAAGTTCTGATCTGTTGCTTCAGCCTCATTGTTTTTTAAATGTAGCCTAGGCCTACTGGTTGTATGAATTTGGAATCGATCGTCCCACAACTGTCCCAGAGTGTTAGGAATAGGCTATTACTCGCACAGAACGACAAGCCGACCAATAGAACAGGTACACTTTTCTACTATGGGGGATATTACTATGGGGAATATTACATTGACACAGGCTAGTGATTTGGCTGTTCGTTACTCGCCTTGTTGGCTGAGTAAAAGTAAATGTGGCAGTTTTTCTAAAATGTACAAAGTGCGCATTTGAATTCGGTAAGAAGGAAGCAAGCCGTTGCATCCTGGAGTTGCATGTTCTGTTAATAAGAATGACCATAATCTAAATGTGATCTGTCATTCTAAGCAGAGTGGGTGGACGCCCTAATCAGGTTATGCACCCAATGCATACGGGTCTGGTACAATTCTCAAATGTCTGTTAAATTAAAATGCTGCCGGTCAAATGAAACCCTGACATGCACACAGTCGACCTGACCAATAAGAGAAGAGTACGTCCAGTAAGCTCAGCCTTCAGCTGATGATTGCCTGACTTCACATGTAATGGAGAGACTGGTGAAGGCTAGTGAGTGAGTGAGTGAACACACACACACACCAGGGATGGGAAACTGAAGGGGTGGGGGCCACAAAAATATCTGAACTCATAATGAGGGGCCGCAGTGGCCCCCGGTCATATGTACCCACACATGCAGTCAGAGCCGGCTCTAGCCTTTTGGAGGCCCTAAGAGACATTTTGTTGGGGGGGGTGAGTGTAGCCGATGTGAAATGGCTAGCTAGTTAGCGGTGGTGCGCGCTAGTGGCGTTTCAAATCGGTGACGTCACTTGCTCTGAGACCTTGAAGTAGTGGTTCCCCTTGCCCTGCAAGGGCCGCGGCTTTTGTGGAGCGATGGGTAACGATGCTTCGAGGGTGACTGTTGACGTGTGCAGAGCGTCCCTGGTTCGCGCCCAGGTCGGGGCGAGGGGACGGACGTAAAGTCTATACTGTTACACGAGCAATATCTTTTAGCGGCCCCACTCAACTGTAGAGGGGCATACAGAACATGTTGCAGTTTAAGGCAAGTTTGTTGCAATTCTACACATTTTGCCATGAGGCAGAGAGAAGATTTAGCAATCGACCACGTTTCTAAAAGTTTAGATATCTGGCCGCTCGACTAACTTACCAATCAAGAAGAAAAAAAATGCTGTCATGGGATAATTGAGTGACAAGTGTAAAAACTGATGATGCACAACCAAATCTTGAAATTACACCTTGTGTATTATATAGGGCTGTCAAAGTTAACGCGTTAATAACATGTAGCATTTTTATTGCTGATCAATTTTGACGCCGTTAAATCGCATTTCCATTTCTTCACCGCACGGAGCCTTTTTAAGCACGGACCCTATTGCACACGGGCAATGCACACGGTGGCAGCTACTGTTATGCAGTTAGCGATGTCTGTCCCTTAAACATCCACAATTTGCTCAGCTTTGAGCAACAATTTTGAAAGAACTTACAGAAAGTTCAACCATAAACACATTCTCATGCATTTCTTTAGATAAACAGCAAAAACAATTTGTACAGATTTAGATAGCTAGCTAGTTAATGGTAGCATAACTAGCTAACCAAAATCATGTTTACAACGCCACGGGTGAATGGCTCGATAAAACTAACTTCCCACAATGATTTTAAATCAGAACATCCATTCCATTTAGCATCTGTTTTTTTTTTTTTAGTTCAGGTCAAAAGATTTAAGCAAATTATCAAAATTCTAGTAATAGCAGCTTGTGACTGGTTCATGTCGAAGTAGCCTAGGCTAGATTTAATAGCCGTATTACATGAGCTCAGACCTGGCTGACATGTTGTTATTGTCTAATGTGGAATTCAAAACATTGTTGGACAGGTTTAAAATGCTCTTTGTGTGCCAGTTCTTTTTTCCTGTAGTCAACCCTCCAATCAGATATTGGGAGAACACTCATTTAGAATTCCTGAAGCTGTAACAGTGTGTGTGCATGCTATTAAACTTCAAGAACATTTATAAGAGGGAGCAGGCACACTTAAACATTGGGAGTATTTTGTTTCTGATACAGATTGTGTTTATGTCCCCTACAATCAAAGCATGGTATGCCTGTAACTCAATGCACTGCTTTTTAAAAGGAAAACCTTTCTTTAGGGCCAAATTTTAGCAAATTCTAAATGATTAACTACAGAAAAGCATGCGATTAATTGCGATAAATCGTTTGAAAGCACTAATAGAAGGGCAACTCCCAACAGGAAGTTGAGACCTCAACCGAGTTACCATTTTTTATTTTTTATCCGTGGGCCTACAAAAGGGAGGCCACAGGCCGCCAGTTGTCCCGCCCTGATATAGACAGACATATGGGTCGTACCATGAAATGACTGCCTTTTGCATCCCTTTGAAATTTTAAGTATGAAATTGTGCACAAATAGAAATAATATATTAAATACCCTTTAACCATTTACAATTGTGGTAATTGGCCTGTATGGATAGGGATACATTGAAATGTTTCTTACAGAAGAAATATCAAAATGCATAACCATTGTAGCAATTGAAAGTAGAGGTCGACCGATTATGATTTTTCAATGCCGATACCGATTGGAGGACCAAAAAAGCTGTTACCGATTAAAATCGGACAATTTTTATATATATTTGTAATAATGACAATTACAACAATACTGAATGAACACTTATTTTAACTTAATATAATACAGCGATAAAAATCAATTTAGTCTCCAACAAAGTGTTGGAGAAGAAAGTAACATTGCAATATGTGCAATGTAAAAAAGCTAACGTTTAAGTTCCTTGCTCAGAACATGAGAACATATGAAAGCTGGTGGTTCCTTGTAACATGAGTCTTCAATATTCCCAGGTAAGAAGTCTTAGGTTGTAGTTATTATAGAACTATTTCTCTATCCCATTTGTATTTCATATACCTTTGACTATTGGATGTTCAAATAGGTACTTTAGTATTGCCAGCCTAGTCTCAGGGGTTGATAGGCTTGAAGTCATAAACAGCGCAATGCTTGAAGCATTGTGAAGAGCTGCTGGCAAACACAGTTTGAATGAATGCTTACGACCCTGCTGCCTACCACCGCTCAGTCAGACTGCTCTATCAAATCATAGACTTAATATAATAACACAGAAATGCGAGCCTTAGTTTCCGGATTTGACCATTTTAATGACCTATCATTTTGAAAACAAAACTTTTATTCTTTCAGTGAAATATGGAACCGTTCCGTATTTTATCTAACGGGTGGAATCCATAAGTCTAAATATTGCGGTTACATTGCACAACCTTCAGTCATAATTACGTAAAATTCTGGCAAATTAGTTGGCAACGAGCCAGGCGGCCCAAACTGCTGCATATACTCTGACTCTGCGTGCAATGAAAGCAAGAGAAGTGACACATTTTCCCTAGTTTAATATTGCCTGCTAACATGAAATTATTTAAACTAAATATGCAGGTTTAAAAGAATATACTTCTGTGTATTGATTTTAAGAAAGGCATTGATGTTTATGGTTAGATATATTCGTGCAACGATTGTGCTTGTTTCACAAATGCGCTTTTGTTAAATCATCCCCCGTTTGGCGAAGTTGGCTGTCTTTGATAGGAAGAAATGGTCTTCACACAGTTTGCAACGAGCCAGGCGGCCCAAACTGCTGCATATACCCTGACTCTGTTGCACAGAACGCAAGAGAAGTGACACAATTTCACAAGTTAAAATAACATGAATTTAGCAGGCAATTTAAACTAAATATGCAGGTTTAAAAATATATACTTGTGTATTGATTTTAAGAAAGGAGTTGATGTTTTTGGTTAAGTACAACGACAGTGCTTTTTTCGCAAATGCGCTTGTTTAAATTACCCGTTTGGCGAAATAGGCTGTGATTCAATGTTAAATTAACAGGCACCGCATCGATTAAATGCAACGCTGGACAAGCTAGATAAACTAGTAATATCAACCATGTGTAGTTTACTAGTGATTATGTTAAGATTGTTTTTTTATGAGATACGTTTAATGCTAGCTAGCACCTTACCTTGGCTCCTTGCTGCACTTGCATAACAGGTAGTCAGCCTGCCACACAGTCTCCTCGTGGAGTGCAAAGTAAATCGGCCATGATCGGTGTCCAAAAATGCAGATTACCGATTGTTATGAAAACTTGAAATCGACCCTAATTTTTAAATCGTCAACCTCTAATTGAAAGGGAACAGTTTGGAGAGAAAGGAACAATTATTAAACCAAAAAAGGTGAGTGCACAACAGTTCACCTGAGAAGAATGAATGTATTACTGTTTTATATGCATTTTACATTTACTGTACTTTGCCACATTTGTTGATAACAAAATCGGAAAATACTCTGGATACATTCAGCAACATAAGACGATTACTGGAAAATGTGGGTTAGGTGCAAGGGTTTGAGTGAGAGGACTAACTGGTGTCTCCAAGTGGCCTCTCCAAAGTGTGCACAGTTCCTAAGCACTTTGAATGCACTTTTATGTTTTGCTCTCTTAGCTTTGCCATTGATGAACTAGAGCAAGCACTTGTAGTTGTTTCGATTGGAACACAACCCTGCATCCCTGCCGTCAGACAATTACTGTTGTTTACACAATCAAAAACAGTCCATAATAAATGACAATCTGGGTCAGTTGGGCATGATTTGAAAGCTTGTTCGATTGCCTTACACGACAAAGTTATACAATCATCTTAAGGTGTTCAGAACAACCAAGGGCATGAATCCATGTCATATCAACCACTGTATATCAACCGCAGTGATCATAAATGTTGACACTGTGTTAGACATGAGTTTTATGATATGGAAATGTGAAGTGCACATTTGGACTCACAGGTGTTTGGCTTGCTTGTATGACATCAAAGCAGAATTTATTATAATATTCAATGTCTCATCTTTCAAAATACATTGAGTCATCATAAATTTACTGCATTTCCATCAAAAAATGTAGCAAAAGTTGCACAATTATCAGGGGGGATGGGGCAATTTCTTGTCATGCGGTGAATGCTGAATGTCAGTCAAAACCAATACAGAGCTGTCGAGCACAGAGCCAGAGCTCTGACTTCATGTATAGCATGTTACTGTACAGCCACGACGTTCCAATTTAGGTGCTCATTAGTGCCCAAATCTTCAACGGGTTATAGGGTAAAGGGTTATAGAGACAACATGGAAAATCAAATTTTTTAATATGAATAAAGACTTGCTAAAGTGCAAAAATATATCATTTTGACATTTCCCTCTGACTTCTAGGAAGCTTTAACCCATCCAAATTCCTCCAAGTTTTCACCACAAAACATTGTAAAGCCCTAGTTATTTTGTTGCTTTGACAAAGTCATTATTGAAGATTATTATGTATTTCATGAATCATTAGTAATTAATTTTACGGTAAAACATGCCCCTCATATTACATTAACTGAACGCTCATTTTAATATGGAGCAACTATTCCTTAACAAAACATTTTTTAGATAGTCAAATTATAGTGCAAAAGCAGGGGAGCTTGTTCTAAAATAATTAGCAATTTTCTGGTGTTTTGTGGTGGAAAACAGAGTGCGTCAAGTATAACATGTTACAGGCTAGAAGTTTAAACAAATTACACGTTGAAGCTTGCTTTCAATTGCAAGCTTGAGCACCCAGTTGCACACAACAAACTTCCCTTCACCATGTCACATGGGGATTCATGGCTGATTTAAGATGTAGTAGTCAACCCTGTTACTTTATTAGGCACTTAATAAGTGTTCTTATTTAACCTCATGAGATGGGAAAAGGGTTTCTTTATTAAGTTGAACATGTGCTCTTTTGACAGAATGTTCAAATTAATTTAAATAAAATGTTACTACTCAAAAGGCCCCTAATTGGTGGAATTACCAATCTAGTCAGATATACACTCCCTCAAGTGACAAAGACATTACTTAAGATGGCTACTTACGGTTGACATATTATGTTAATGTTAAATACTTTCAATTCCTCGGTAATGTGCACATACCATTTCGCTATCTAATCTGACATACTGTGAGGTAAGATTCTAATGTATGGCACCATAAAACGGCCACTTTACTGCATATGAGCCAATTATTAACAGCCTCCCCTAAAATGCCCCACATTCAGTCCTGCTTGACTAACAGTTTTCTGGTACCGTGCTTGAATTACTTATTAATCTTACAAAAACACACATGGGAGTATATTAATACTGGGAATAGTTTAAAATTGTTCATACATTTACACTGTCCAACAACACAACTGATGTTTAGGTTCCATTTCCATCAATGACAAGTGAACTATCCCCAGCTTGAGGTGGAGGGTCAGGGTCTGTATTGGGGGGAGACTGACAGTCCAAGCTGCTTAACTACACCCTCGCCCTGGCCCCTTGGCCTAGCCCTCCTCATAAACACATTCCTATATTGAACTCTAAACGGACTAAAATGAAAGCAGGCAAATATAGGCAGAGGCCTGAGGCAAATATACGGTACAGCCACAAATGCTACAACAACAAAGAGAACATGTAGACCAGACGAGCGTGCACACACAGCAACCTCTGAAATGGTATTGATGGATGATTATGTTTAGATAAAAACATTAAAGTGAGATCCAGTTATATACACACACACACACACACACACACACACAGTGGGGCAAAAAAGTATTTAGTCAGCCACCAATTGTGCAAGTTCTCCCACTTAAAAAGATGATGAAAAATTACAGGCCTCATAGGTACACTTCAACTATGACAGACAAAATGAAAAAAATAATAAATCCAGAAAATCACATTGTAGGATTTTTAATGAATTTATTTGCAAATTATGGTTGAAAATACGTATTTGGTCAATAACAAAAGTTTCTCAATACTTTGTTATATACCCTTTGTTGGCAATGATAGAAGTCAAACGTTTTCTGTAAGTCTTCACAAGGTTTTCACACTGTTGCTGGTATTTTGGCCCATTCCTTCATGCAGATGTTTTGGGGCTGTTGCTGGGCAACACAGACTTTCAACTCCCTCCAAAGATTTTCTAAGGGGTTTAGATCTGGAGACTGGCTAGGCCACTCCAGGACCTTGAAATGCTTCTTACGAAGCCACTCCTTCGTTGCCCGGGCGGTGTGTTTGGGATCATTGTCATGCTGAAAGACCCAGCCACGTTTCATCTTCAATGCCCTTGCTGATGGAAGGAGGTTTTCACTCAAAATCTCACGATACATGGCCCCATTCATTCTTTCCTTTACACGGATCAGTCGTCCTGGTCCCTTTGCAGAAAAAAGCCCCAAAGCATGATGTTTCCACCCCCATGCTTCACAGTAGGTATGGTGTTCTTTGGATGCAACTCAGCATTCTTTGTCCTCCAAACATGACGAGTTGAGTTACCAAAAAGTTATATTTTGGTTTCTTCTGACCATATGACATTCTCCCAATCTTCTTCTGGATCATCCAAATGCTCTCTAGCAAACTTCAGGGGGTGGGGGTGGGGGTGGAAGCAGGGGGTGGGGGTGGGGGTGGGGGTGGAAGCATCATGTTGTGGGGGTGCTATGCTGCAGGAGGGACTGGTGCACTTCACAATCAAGATGGCTTTATGTGGCAGGAAAATTATGTGGATATATTGAAGCAACATCTCAAGACATCAGTCAGGAAGTTGAAGCTTGGTTGCAAATGGGTCTTCCAAATGGACAATGACCCCAAGCATACTTCCAAAGTTGTGGCAAAATGGCGTAAGGACAACAAAGTCAAGGTATTGGAGTGGCCATCACAAAACCCTGACCTCAAACCTACAGAACATTTGTGGCAGAACTGAAAAAGCATGTGCGAGCAAGGAGGCCTACAAACCTGACTCAGTTACACCAGCTCTGTCAGGAGGAATGGACCAAATTCACCCAACTTATTGTGGGAAGCTTGATGAAGGCTACCAGAAACATTTTACCCAAGTAAAAATTTAAAGGCAATGCTACCAAATACTAATTGAGTGTATGTAAACTTCTGACTCACTGGGAATGTGATGAAAGAAATAAATGCTAAAATAAATCCTCTCTACTATTATTCTGACATTTCACAATCTTAAAATTAAGTGGTGATCATAACAGGGAATTTTTACTAGGATTAAATGTCAAGAAATTAGTTTAAATGTATTTGGCTAAGGTGTATGTAAACACACACAGATATATAAACTCAGCACAAAAAGAAACATCCTTTTTCAGGACCCTGTCCTTCAAAAGATAATTCATAACAATACAAATAACTTCACTGATCTTCATTGTATAGGGTTTAAACACTGTTTCCCATGCTTGTTCAATGAACCATAAACAATTAATGAACATGCACCAGTGGTACGATCCTTAAAACACTAACAGCTTACAGACGGTAGGCAATTAAGGTCACAGTTATGAAAACTTAGGACACTAAAGAGGCCTTTCTACTGACTCTGAAAAACACCAAAAGAAAGATTCCCAGGGTTCCTGCTCATCTGTGTGAACGTGCCTTAGGCAATAAATTACAATGTCTGTACTGTGAGACGCCTAAGACAGCGCTACAGGGAGAGGGGACGCACAGCTGATCGTCCTCGCAGTGGCAGACCACGTATAACAACACCTGCAAAGGATTGTTACATCCAAACATCACACCTGCGGGACAGGTACAGGATGGCAACAACAACTGCCCGAGTTACACCAGGAACGCACAATCCCTCCATCAGTGCTCAGACTGTCCGCAATAGGCGGAGAGAGGCTGGACTGAGGGTTGCAGGCCTGTTGTAAGGCAGGTCCTCACCAGACATCAACGTTGCCACTCTGGAGTGGGATCGATTTGGAGGTGGAGGGTCTGTTATGGTCTGGGGCGGTGTGTCACAGCATCATCGGACTGAGCTTGTTGTCATTGCAGGCAATCTCAATGCTGTGCGTTACAGGGAAGACATCCTCCTCCCTCATGTGGTACCCTTCCTTCAGGCTCATCCTGACATGACCCTCCAGCATGACAATGCCACCAGCAATACTGCTCATTCTGTGCGTGATTTCCTGCAAGACAGGAATGTCAGTGTTCTGCCATGGCTAGCGAAGAGCCAGGATCTCAATCCCATTGAGCACGTCTGGGACCTGTTGGATTGAAGGGTGAGGGCTAGGGCCATTCCCCCCAGAAATGTCGGCGAACTTGCAGGTGCCTTGGTGGTAGAGTGGGGTAACATCTCACAGCAAGAACTGGCGAATCTGGTGTCGTCCATGAGGAAGAGATGCACTGCCGCCCCAAATGTAGCTGATGGCCACACCAGATATTGACTGTTACTTTTGATTTGATTACCAGGACGTGTGCTCCGGGCATGTGCTAACCAACTGGCAGATGTCTTCACTGACATTTTCAACATGTCCCTGATTTTGTCTGTAATACCAACATGCTTCAAGATGACCACCATAGTCCCTGTGCCCAAAAAGGTAACCTGCCTAAATGACTACAGACTTTGAAAGGCTGGTAATGGCTCACATTAACACCATAATCCCCAAAACCCTAGACCCACTCGAATTTGCATACTGCTCAAACAAATGATGCAATCTCTATTGCACTCCACACTGCCCTTTCCCACCTGGACAAAAGGAACACCTGTGTGAGAATGCTATTCATTTATCTACAGCTCAGCGTTAAACAGCATAGTGCCCTCAAATCTCATCACTAAGCTAAGGACCCTGGGACTAAACACCTCCCTCTGCAACTGGATCCTGGACTTCGACGGGCCGCTCCCAGGTGGTGAGGGTAGGTAGCAACATATCTGCCACGCTGATCCCCAACATTGGAGCCCCTCAGGGGTGCGTGCCCAGTCCTCTCCTGTACTCCCTGTTCACCCACAACTACATGGCCAGGCACGACTCCAAACCATCATTAAGTTTGCAGACGACGCAACAGTGGTAGGCCTAATCACTGACAAGACAGCCTATAGGGAGGAGGTCAGAGGCCGGGTGGTGCCAGAATAACAACCTATTCCTCAACATAATCAAGACAAAGGAGATGATTGTGTCCACATCACCAACAAACTAGAATGGTCCAAACACACCAAGACAGTCGGGAAGAGGGCACGACAAAACCTACTCCCCTCAGGAGACTGAAAGGATTTGGCATAGGTCCTCAAAAGGTTCTAGAGCTGCAACATCGAGAGCATCACTGCCTGGGTACGGCAAATGCTCGGCCTACAACCGCAAGGCACTACAGAGGGTAGTGCGTACGGCCCATTACATCACTGCGGCTAAGCTGCCTGCCATTCAGGACCTCTACACCAGGCAGTGTCAGAGAAAGGCCCTATAAATTGTCAAAGACCCCTGCCACCCCAGTCATAGACTGTTCTCTCTGCTACTGCATGGCAAGCAGTACCAGAGCACCAAGTCTAAAACCAAAAGGCTTCTCAACAGCTTTTACCCCCAAGCCATAAGACTCCTGAACAGATAATCAAATGGCTACCCGGACTATTTGCATTGTGTTTACCCCCCACCCGCCAACCCCCTCTTTTACACTGCTGCTACTCTGTTTAACATCATCTATGCATAGTCACTTTAACTATACCTACAGGTACATATTACCTCAATTAGCCTGACTAACCGGTGCCCTGCACTCTGTACCACCTGTATATAGCCTCTCCTGTTTTTCTCAGTCATTTTACTTATCTTTTGTTTCCCTAATACCTTTTTTTTTGTTTTTTTTTACTTTATACCCATTTTTTACTTCACTTTGCACTGTTGGTTAGGGCCTGTAAGTAAGCATTTCACTTTAAGGTCTACACCTGTTGTATTTGGCGCAAGTGGGAAATAAACTTTGATTTGAGCTTTTCATTTTTTATTAATTTGTAAAAGTTTCTAAAAACATAATTCAACTTTGGCATTATGGGGTATTGTGTGTAGGCCAGTGACAGAAAATCTAAATTTCATCCATTTTAAATTCAGGCTGTAACAACAAAATGTGGAAAAAGTCAAGGCGTGATGAATAGTTTCTAAAGGCGCCGCAGCATAAAATCACACTTAACCTTCACTCTGATTACAAAAGTACCAAGTCAAACTATCAGTGACGGTAATGATCTCATGCTCTGACACTTCTAGGTTTGTGGCTTATCCTGCTTCTCCACCACATCGCTCTCTGCGTCTTTCCCCATAGGCTTTTCTCTCTTCCCCTGGGTTCCATATCATCTGCTTTCTCTCAGGGAGATCGCTTAGGCCCACCGTTTGTTATGGTTAGCTGTCCCTCGCCATCGCCACAACAGGCCCGCAGCCCTACTTCCTGTAAGCGAGCCCAGATAACACACGCAGTGGCGAGTTCACTCAGTCACTCGGTTATCCATCTCCTGGCCTGGCGACAATGGGCAAATCACACTGCTCCATGCCAGTGTGCCACCACACCACTCCACTTTAAAGGAAGATGTCATTTCCATGAGGTTTGTGGCTGAGCGGAGCCACTAAGCTAAAACATCCTGACCTGTCTGTCTGACTGACTGTGTCGGTCTGCCCATAGGGCCACAGCTGAAATGCTCTCTCAGTTACACAACATGGGGCATGGTGGCACCTGTCACAAACCACTAAGCTCAAAGATATGTTCTCTCTCTTACAAACACTAGGCTGCTTTTGACGGGCTATTACGTAAAGCCTATGTTCCTCAAGTGAGTACATAGGAAGACTGATTTGTAGGCTCTATGTCCTATTTATTATTTTTCTTAAGTCAACATGGTCTAGAACTTCAGGCTATAAGCCCATCTTTAAGATTGGCTTGTTAAAATAAGGCAACAACTCAAGCTGTGCCCTGAAATGCCCTTTCCCTCTCCTCCTAAACTCTCCTATTCATTCTTACTATGACCCATTTTAAAATGTTGGGTTTTAACACTCCCTAATGAAAGCTAAGCCACTTTACAAATCAGTTCCCCCTTGAATTACAATTTGCCATTTTCAAGTTCAGCTACACCGTTTAAAATTCCTTTCACAATCAATGATCGCCAGGGTGACGGTGTTGTACGTATAAGATAAGTCACAATGTAGCCCAAAGATGTACATTTTAAAAAAAAAGCACTATAATTAGGTGGATAAATCATAAGTATGTAATGCATAGGCTATGACTTGACTAAATAACATCTAGGCATTTGATTTACATGACAAAAATGCAGCACATGTGACTGCCCCTGAGACCACATGGTCAGGGGGAGAGCTGAGCATAAACGTAACATGCTGTGGAGGGGAGAGAAGAAAAGCTAAAAACAAGGTGTGTTTAAAGACTCACTGAGTAACCTCTGCAAATCCCTCTCCCCACCTAAAGCTCAATGGTGGCTGAGAAAAACTAAACACACCTCAGCCAAGAGTGCAGGCACTTACAACAAGACTCTGCAAAACACGTAGCTAGCTACCTATTCACTCATTCCCAAACACAAAATAGCCAGAGGCCTTCACCCCCCCCCCCCCCCCACACACACACACACACACACACACACACACACACACACAGTAAACACACACCACAGTAACCTGAAGGTAAACAACTAGCTCAAGTCAAAAGAAAAGAGAAGGAGAGAGAGAAATTAAGATAAAAAGTGACCCAGTAAGAGATACACGCACCTGAAGCTCAGCTCAGCCTAGCGTTGGCCTGTATGTGTGAGACGTAAAGGATCCCGGCAGTCAGTCAGTCAGTCAGTCAGTCAGTCAGTCAGTCAGAGGAACACGCAGGTGCCAGGCAGCAGCCTCAACGAGTGGGCTGAGAGCAGAAGAAGTAGCTGCAGTCCAGAGACAGAGCACTAACTCCTCTGACAGGGTTCTGGGAGAAGCAGAACACCACCAAGAGCTTTCCATTCCACAGGCAGGCTTGCGCCCTCTCCTTTTTCCTGCACTCTCTTTCAGCGAGCTCTTCTGATCTCGCACATTTGCTCACACGGAGGTACTCTAATCACCTCCCTCACAGACAGAAAAGAAACGTATGGCACAGAGAAGGACAGCCCATCATGGAGAGAAATAGAGGGGGGGTGGTTATGAAATGAGTCCCCCAGGCACTGTGAACAGAGAAAGGGAGACTGTGTGGCAGTGAGAGGACAGCTCAACGGGAGACCCCTCGTGGAGGAGCCTTGGGGAGCTTAGCAGCGAGCACGCTTTAGGAAAGGACATCCCGCATGCTTTACGGCACACAGGACTACCCCCTCTCCCTGGCAGAAATGGTTTGCTCCATGAGAAGCTGCTCAGTCACTGTTGCAGAGTTCCTCCCCCCTGAAATATAGTACACAACAGGAGAATGTATACAGTTCTCCTGAAAACACGAACACAGGCCTAACTGGGTCTGTACTGCATGACTCAATGCACCGCTTTATCTTCACTGTACTGTATTTGGAATGCTTTGCAACCCGAATTCAAATTACAGCAATCATCAAAACAGAGGCAGTTGTAGAATTAAGGCACATCCACATATGTTGTGTGAAATGTTCAAGGGACCTCAAAACATGGGTCATTACAGTAAGATAGAGGCAGAGACACAGATTGTGTCATTTAAAAAAAGCTACAGTATACAGACAGAATGCCAACCATTCTGTGTTTGTTTCACGCCTCATTTGGCTACATCTCCATAGAAAGACAGACACACCCCCCACCACCCGTCACATTATCAATCTGATCCTCCTCCTCCTCCTCATCGTCGCTAGAGCCACACTTCGGCCTCCTGCGTTTGTTTCTGTCTGAAAGGCCGGTCCGGGTTGGGTCAGAGCTGGCCCTTCACCACTCACCAGACTCCCAGGTCTCATGTCTCCCTCTCACAGGCCCTCATTCTTCAGCTAGTCCCCCTCATATCAGCCTGCCTGGCTGTCACACGCAGACATATCTGCTCACACTTCCAGACCTGCCCTTCTCCTGCCCTCTGAAGCATCCACTTCCTAGTTACTAATGAACATCAGGAAACGTCAATGGGTCATGTGTATAGTGCAATGCTGCTCTGTGCAGCAACATGTATGTGTAGCGATAGGCCGTAAATCGCTCCCCACAGGCTCCAGGTAGGTGAACCAGGTGGTAACTATGCCTACGTGATTACCCCTACCTACAGCTGGGGAGGATATATGGACAGCCTCAGGAACAGGGAAACCAGAAAGGCCCCCTGCCCCTCTCAGAGTATTGTTCCACACTCTCACTGTTTACACCCCGATTTAGGATGTTTACACAGAGGAGGAAATGGCCCAGTGCAGTCAGACCTCTACAGCACTGGAGCAGTCCTCTCCTCAGGCTCCTAGCAGTGAGGCCCAGCCTAGGATACGACAGTACAGCAGCCTGTCTGCCAGAATGGCTAGGGGCCACAGCCAAAGTTGTGGCTACAGTTCTGGTTGGCTGAGGCTTATGGCCGGGGATGATGTAACATATTATGCTTGGCTACAGCTTATGGATAATGGCACAGATTATGGCTATGGTTATTGTAACAGTTGTGGCTGGGGAATGGGCGTGGGTTAGGGCTTAAGGCAATGGCTGTAGCGTGAAGGGACACTTTTATGGCTTATGGCACCACTTAAAACGTCCGTTATGGCTTTACAGACACTTAAGGCAACAGTTATGACTACTGTTATGGCAACAGCTAGTACAGCTAAAATATGGTACCAATTACGGCTAAGGAATTGGATACGGTGCGACTATTTCTAAACTTTGACAGCCCGATGTAAAGTTATGGCTTCAAACCTTTTTACATAACAGGATCCCTGCAGTACAGAACAAGTGCATCAGTGGCACATATCCTGCACTCACTCTATGATAACAGGCCAGGTACACAAGCAGCAATGCGCAGTCCCATTGACTTAATGATCCCTCTTAGCTTGATGATGATGAGACGATAAGAAGCTCATCAATACAATGCTCAGATCCTTGTCAGACATCTGGTGAGCTGTGAGTGTGACCCGCTAGGTGATTAGAGTAGAGAGTTCTGCCGTGGTGTGAGACTAGGAGCAGTTTTGAAGACAGACATACGCACATACACGTGGAGCAGCAGGAGAAGTCACGGGCCTGAGGTGCAAACTGAGGCAGATGTACTATGTGTGTGTGACATTTCACACTGTTTCACTAGCACTATAGCCCTCAGAGAAAAACACTCAAACTCATGAAACTACCATTCGGGCTGAACTAATTGGCTCTTTTAAAATTTGACTGAGGACCCATTAAAACGCTGACAGGGACAGACTCATCTCATGGTGAGGCAGCGAAGAGACATTGTCCACTAACTCAGCCACTTTTCTAAACAACTCAGAAGACTGTATTGATTCATTAATTGACTTAAATAAGGCAATTCTGTTGACCTAACCCATGGTCATGAATGTGTAGACAGTACTCTTCACACTCTTTAGTTATTGATACACTTAGCCTAGATGTAGGTTTAGGCCAAGCTTCAGTTGGGAATTATTTTTATTTTTTGGGGGAACTCTTTTTGGTAGAATTGTTTTGGAATGTTGCCTTGGAAACCCTGAAGAAAATAGATAGCTTACCTCAAAATCCAATAGATTATGGGGTGGGGTTGTTAACCTATAGGGAGTAACAGTATTAACACTAATATCATACCCTGTACTTACCTATACTTAGCTACAGTTTAACAGTAGAAAATAATTGCCGCACCTCCAGAAACTATTTGAACTGTGACAACATTCACTTTGTTTTGTCTTTGTACAGCTGTCAAATTACCAATCACACTTGGGTCAAAAGTGCACATGAGCGACCGTGGCAGGAGAGTTTCAATAGCAGGTACGCATGTACCACAAAGCCTACTTCATAATGAACCAGTTTTCTAAAAAGGACCGTGTTTGCTATGCTAAAAGTAGACCTTCATGATTTAAGGTTCAAAGGAAAACCAAAAAGGAAATACAAGACAGCACTTAAACCATACAAAGATTATGTAATCAACTTGTGTTAAATACATAATCACTGTTAATGTAAACGTCACATGACGTAATTTACCTTGGTGTTATTCTATCGTAAAAATACTTATACTTCGCCATAGGAAATATACAATATCCTGAAATTAATTGAAAGTTATACAAATGATTGTTATGCACCCAACATACAGTAATTGACTCAGTAGATTTCATTGCGCAGTACCATACAGTAGATGAGAGGGAGCGATACTGCGTAGGCTGGGTCAGATTTCACATTTCCATGGCAACAGCTAAGGGGCTGTTAACTACCAAAACACAGCTAATTTGTGTGTGTGTGTTGGGGGGGAGCTGTGTTTCAGTAGTCACAGCCCCTCAGATGTTGCCATGGGGGGGGTTCAACCTGAGTGTTTTTCAAACCCCCTCACCCCTTCTCACGCAGCATGGGCACCTCAGGTAATAATAATAATCAGAAATTCAATCTGTGAAACGCCCAATCTACACACTGGCCTCCGTAGCAACATCAAGCCCCTGCTTCCCCTTCTCGACCGGTCACCCAGCTTTTGTACAGGAGGTAATATTAGCAGGTATTATTTTATATTAGATTGGAGTCATTTCTACACTGAAAAAAATAAAAAATAAGTGTTGGTCCCATGTTTCAATGCCTGAAATAAAAAATCCCAGACATTTTCTCCATATGCACAAAAAGCTTATTTTTCTCAAATGTTGTGCACAAATTTGTTTACATCCCTGTTAGTGAGCATTTCTCCTTTGCCAAAATAATCCATCCACCTGACAAGTGTGGCATCTCAAGAAGCTGATTAAACAGCATGATCATTACACAGGTGCACCACCATGTGCTGGGAACAATAAAAGGTCACTCTACAAATGTCACAGATTGGTGTGATTGGCATGCTGAATGCAGGAATCGCCACCAGAGCGGTTGCCAGAGAATGTAATGTTCCCCTACCATAGGCCACCTCCAACATTGTTTTAGAGAATTTGGCAATACGTTCAACCAGCCTCATAACAGCAGACCATATGTAACCACGCCAGCCCAGGACCTCCACATCTGGCTTCGTCACCTGCAGGATGGTCTGAGACCAGCTACCCGAGCAGCTGATGAAACTGTGGGCTTGCACAACTGAAGAATTTCTGCACAAACTGTCAGAAACCGTCTCGGGGACATTCATCTGTGTGGTCGTCGTTCTCACCAGGGTCTTGACCTGACTGCAGTTCGGCATTGTAACCGACTTCAGTAGGAAAATGCTCACCTTCAATGGCCACTGGAATGCTGAAGAAGTGTGCCCTTCACAGATGAATCCCGGTTTCAACTGTACAGGGCAGATGACAGATGTCGTGTGGGCGAGCGGTTTGCAGGTGTCAACATTGTGAACAGAGTGCCCCATGGTGGCGGTGGGGTTATGGTATGGACAGGCATAATCTAAGGACAATGAACACATTTTATTGATGGCAATTTCAATGCACAGAGATACTGTGAGGAATTCCTGAGGTCCATTGTTGTCATTCATCCTCCCCCATCACCTCATGTTTCAGCATGATAATGCACGGCCCCATGTCACAAGGATCTGTACACAATCTCTGGAAGCTGAAAAAGTCCCAGTTTTTCCATGACCTACATACTCACCAGACATGTCACCCATTGAGCATGTTTGGGATGCTCTGGATCAACATGTACAACAGCGTGTTCCAGTTCCCAACAATATCCAGAAACTTCACATAGCCATTGAATAAGAGTGGGACAATATTCCACAGGCCACAATCAACAGCCTGATCAACTCTATGTGAAGGAGATGTCGTGCTGCATGAGGTAAATGGTGGTCACCAGATACTGACTGGGTTTCTGAACCACTACCCTACTATAAAAAAAATAAAAGAGTTATCAATAGATGCATATTTGTATTCCTAGTCATGTGAAATACATGGATTAGGGCCTAATGAATTTATTTGTCTGATTTACTTACATGAACTGTAACTCAGTAATATCTTTACAATTATTGCATGTTGCGTTTATACTTTTGTTCAGTGTAATTTAAAAAACAACGGTGACAGCAGAAGTAGAAAAAGACCTCTACCACTGAGCTGAGCAAGTCAACGGTCAAAACCACGGTAAACAACTCAACAATCGAGAGATGGAATGCTGATTGGGTGGGGGTCAAGACCACTCAAGATCGTGCCACCACAATGTTCCGCAAAGCTTTCTGCGAAACTCCAGTACATTTGACATGCAAGAGCTTTCACAAGCTTTTGCAGAAAATGTTTAGGTAGGCCAAGTTCAGTTTAGTGATCGCAAATGAAAATGCCCTGGAAATGCCTCAAAATGCCCCCGAAAAGGAGCTCACAAGGTCAAAAAAATGCCATAGGAAATAAACCTTTTTCCAATCCTGTATGGAGCATGACTCCTATCAGCATATCCTAGTTTGGTTGATTCTGTGCTACAGAACTGTGATTACATGCGACAGGCAGCAGCATATATAGATAGATACAAGCCTCATCTGTGTTGTGTTGTTCCTGCACTGAACACTCCCTGTATGGACAAGGGGTTTAGCAGCACAATGACCTGACCTGTCTCTCTTTGTACCCCTTACTCATCTGTAAGGACTGGCTACCAGGGTGTAAACAATATAACAGTGACTAAGTCAGTCTAGTCAGGTTTCTGCAATATTGTTCTATTAACTTCCTAATGATTACTGCTAGAAAAAGAGAGGACAAGTATTAATATTCACTCTTTCAGCACACGGGGGGGGGGGTTGAAGAGGGTTAGATGAATAAGCTCAATCAAGATCAATCAATCCAATATGTCTACGAATTCATGATAAACCAGGCCTTTATACAGAGAAAGCTAGTTAAGGGGACAGGCGAGGAAACGCGCCTATGTAGCAAAAAGATAGACCGGAACCAGGGGATGCAATTGAGTTAAGTACAGTATAAGGGGAAGAAGGGGGTCACAATTACTTGATCTAAGGCTCCAGAGGGTGACTCATGGGGGGGGGGGGGGGGGGGGGGGGGGCTGCTGTTGTGGTGGTCCTCTGCTCTGAGGGGGGTGGTGGTGGGGCGGGTAGGATCCAGGAGAGGGGGCTATGGCGCCAAGGCCTCCCTATCATGCAGCACCATCCCACTGGGGGAGAAGGTAGCGAGCAGGACCTCGAAAGAGAAGAGAGAGAGACTTTAGTGTTTACTGGAGGACCATCTGGGACAGGCTGACAAGATGAACGATGCTTACTGGTCCACCATGCATGGCAGCTGCTCAAGCCTTCAGCTAATTGAAACTTTTGGCACCTCTAGCACCGAGCCAGTGCCACCGTTCATGGGAGCAAGCGCCATGTACCGCATCGCTTGCAAAATGGCTTGCGTTTAGCCCCCCCTTCTCCCATTGAGGTCTATGAGACATTCGCCGCTTACCGTGGCACGTTTGTGACTATATATGTTAGCAGCCTATAGCCTACAGCTCATCCCTCCATGATGAGGAAATATGACATCACTGACAGGCAATACATTGCTCCCCATCTGCCCTGCTGAAGTAAAACCAACCAGACTTTTCAACAAATAGGCTAATAGATGCTCTATTAGAATAAAATTGAGCCTAAAGGAGTGACAACACACCCGCTACAAAACCGTCTCCAGACACAAGAGGCATGATGCAGCAGGCCGTTAACACTGACTGATGTTCCTCTAGCACTTCACCTGCTACAACATCCTGTACTTTGAACTTTGGGGGTGAGATTTTCACTACCGTTTCTCAAATCTGTTTCAAATGACTCCTGAGGGCACAGATCCAGTCAGCAGATGCTACTGTATGTGAGAAAAAAAAAAGTTATCTTCACCACAACAAGTTAAAGGGAGGCCCATGGGAGTCAGTCACACTGCCTGCCAAACCACAGCCAAGCATCTCACTCCCGCAGTACAGTTCCACTGTACAAACGGTTGTCTCAGTTCTCTTCCTAGCATGCCCCGATAAAATAATTAATGGGACACTGGGATCTGGTTATTCAGCTCAAAATCAGTGAATGCGCCACAGCGCTCTCTTCCCTCTCACTCTATTTCCTTCCCTACCCCCACAAATTCACACAGCCTGCTGCACAAGCTTTTTTCCAGGGAGAGGAGAATGTAGGTCAGCTCTCTGACGGCTGTGGAGGCACAGCTGAGCACCCGCTCCATTCCTCTCCACCACACACACACACACAGAAATCTGATCATCCTCACAAGGTTTTGGATCATGCTTGTCCATTAAAACCACCAATGTAAAATCAATCTTACCATTTCATCACTATAATACTACCAAAATAATTTAGCCTATATGAAGCTTTTCACCTTTTAACCCATGCACACTAATGCAGGTGCCTTGGGTAAAAAAAAAAAAAAAAAATCCTCACTAAGCTTGTGAAAAGGAATGCTTTAAACATGACTACACTGAAAAGGCTGTCGAGAATGGTTGTGCTTAAATTTATATTTTAGGCAAATCATAAAATATCTGGTCTGATTTAGCTCCCACTACATTATGAATATGATTTAATATTAAAAGGGGCAGTCAGAGGTTACTACATCTATTTTGGGACTAATAGATTAATGATATGTACCCATGGATTCTTAAAGACAATAACTTAGAAATGTCTCTTGAGCTTAGTACATCTGTCGTACCCCATCAGAAACCAAAATATATGCTCGTTTAACTCCAATGTTTGTAAACAAAGTAAACGTTAAAAAAAAACACTGTATAGCCCCAAAACATGGTCAAAACTATAATTTTGATATCATGGTCAGTCCTTGCATCCATAGCTCTGTATATGAGTGGTGATGCTTCTCCAGCCCCATCCCTCAGCTTGTCACCGAAACAGGGGTCAGGGAGTCACTTTGTTATTGTTTTAACTGCTGATTGACACTTTAAGCCTACAAATCAAAATGATGTCACAAATAGTTCAAAATGAATCTATCCTAAACCCTGACCATCTTCACCTCTTTTATGACACAGGGAAATACAATAACAATGTGTCAGTCATGTCTCCCTCTTCTGAGAAATGCTCAAATCAAGGCCATGGTCATATAAATTCAGCTGCTACTGTGCTAGAATGTTGCAGGTAACAAGGTTGTGGATTATTGCGACATTGTTTATTACCCAAACCCACTGTCCTAATGAGTGTGATACATTTCTTACTCTCTTTCAGCAAGAAGAAATAAATCCAGACGGGGGAAATAAAGACCATTAAGATTTGATAAAGGAGTGCAAACTAGTAGTCAAATATGACCTATTTGTTCCGGAGCTTGATAGCAGTGCGACAAACAAAAGCAAATTAAACTGCTGGTGAAGAGAGTACCAACTTTGACCTGCTTGCATTGACTTCAGTCTTTTGACCAATCACATCAGATCTTTTCACACTAGATATGTCAGAGCTGATCTAATTGGTCAAAAGACCAATTAGTGAGAAAAGAAAAATCTGAATTAGGCTGCATGTCTAAACACAGCCAACGAGGCCTAGGCAAGTAGCCTATAGCCTATACACACACACTTTTTGCTCAGCCTATCCTAACTGCATTGCATTTACAACCAAAGATGTACATAAAGAACCCCGAATTAAAATATGGATTCTTAAACTAATAAGAATTCAATACATTTCCTTGGGGATAATGAAGAGGATGTGCATTCTATAGAAAATAATGAACGATGAGGAAGGTGTGTTCTACGACACGCTAGTGGAGTAGAACTAACCTTCCACGGAGTTGCCTTATTTTCCAGAGAACGCATAGAGCCACGAGTTGATTATCCCTTTTATACCATGGCTATAATTTAACGCATTTGTCACTAGAAATGTGTTCAACACCCACTGAAGTAGCTAGCAAGTTCACTAGATAGCGACAGTAGTTGCATTGGTAACCAAACAGACTTGCTAGTTTAGCTAACCAAACCATCAGTCCTAGCTTGCTATTATAAAAATCTGATTCAACAATGCCAATGTTTTCAATTTGACTTTTGCTTTCAAAAGCAGCTCAAACATAAAAATGAACCATAGCCATTGAATTCTACCATGCAAAAACAGCCCCACAGTGGAGCTGTCATAATACCCATAAAACCTAGCGGTCAAACAGGGACATGCTTCCAATCATTTTGCCACCATTCATTTTTCCCATAGGGAACTTTAGAAACACTTAAAATAAGGGCTGTGTTTCATGTACGCTAACCCTGGCGAGACGTTTTGCTAACCATGTAAATCTCTCTAGGACAGGGTGACTTTTACTCAAAGAATCGAAAATGCTAATTGGAATCAAAGTATACATCATGCAAAACTACAAATCCCAGCAAGATCCGGCACGCCACCCCAACTGACACCTTTGCTAACAGGTAGCGTCAATGTAAAACTGCCACACGAGAGTACACAGAATTGTCAAATTTAAAGAAACGTAGCCAATTTATTAGATAGTTAATCCAGAGATTCTTACCTTTGCCTCAATTCGGCAGTGTCGTCCTGATCATGGCATTTGTAGTTCTTTGATAGCCACATTAGCATTTCATTGGGGGGGGGGGGGGGTAAATACAGGCGAATATAGTGATAAGTCACCTTGTCCTAGAGAGATTTACACATTTATCAAAACGTCACGCCAGGGTAAGCCTACAAAAAACACAGCCCTTACTTTAAATGTTTCTAAAAAAAAACTATGTTGAAAATGAATGGTGGTAAAATTATTAGAACCATTTCCTTGTTTGACACTAGGTTTTATGACTCATACTGTGGTACTCTATAAAGGGAACTAATGCATGCTCTAGAATGCCAATCAAAAACAAGTAATTCAACAATACCATGGTATAAAATACTATGTGTAACAAAAGACAGTCCACAACGGAGGACAATGTGTACTTGAATTTGACCGATGAAAATGCCTGACTGGTGGTGTGGCCAAAGCAACGTCCATAATTCTATAATTGAGCCTCACTCTCCAGTCCAATCACGCAGGTGCAAATCAGTCAATGAAGTTGACATCGTCACAAATGGATCCCTAATTGATTAGCTACCTTGGCCAATAAAAATACGCCCAATTCACCTTGAATCAATGGCTAGGTAGGGAGAACTAACTTCCCAGCGTGGTCGCACTTAATCCAAACGGTACTATAATGTTTGATTAACCAAATAGGGACACTAATGAAAACAATTAATTGGATCGAAGATTGCATTTTAAGTACAGATAGTTCGCAACTGGCAAACAAGAGGCACGTGCTCTACTACTCCATAACGAGACATTGACAAAAATCACATCCATTCCTGGGTCAAGGATTCAACGTTGGCGACAGCCGTCTTCCTTACATGCAACAAACTTCTCAAACAAAACAACTTGTTTGCAATCTCACAAATTAACGTTTTAATATATAGTTATCAAATACATGGTTTCAATTGAATGATTTATTGGAAGGTCAACGTTAGCTGGCTAACTGGCCCACTTCACGTTTGATCCTTCGCTACTAGCTAACGTTAGCTTGTTCGCAGTCCGCGGCTAAATCTGGTTTAGTCCAAACTATTTTGCGGCAGTTCTGCAGGGTGTTGTGCTGACTTACCTGCCTCAATCTCCGTATACGCTGGTGTTTATCTTCTGTATTTATTCAATTTCAATGCAATCTCTCGTTGGTTAAAGTTAGACGCTCAATTTCCATGCATAAATGGGCTAATTCGGATGTAAATATTTAACAGTAAAGCCCGTAAATTGGGCGGCCAGTGCCAGCTAGTTCGGGTGCCTTGGTTTTCTGTTCTGCCGCTCCATGAATCAATCTCTTCCACATGCTATGGATAATGTGGTCTGGCGCTGCAGTCTGACACAAGCCAGGGAGAACATGGTTGTTGGCTAATGTTGACAAACAAGCCTGGGAGTAAAAAAAAATCACACTATTGAAGCTAGCGAGATTAGCAATGTTGGCTAATTCAAAGCCAGTTTCAAAATAATGTCGCTGTTTTCAGCTATACATTATTCCGTATCGCCTTCAAAAATTAAGTTATTACGAAATCCAATTTGCGGTTTTGAAATTGTCATTCACGTTTTACTCATATTTGACTCTTTATGTCGCGTAGGTCTCTCCCCTCCGCCATTTTCAACATGTCGCTACACAAACAAACAATGGTAGCTCGTGCACGCACAATGATAGCAAATAGGCTCGTTCCCGAGGAGAGGGCAAGGAAGCAAGCTGCACTTGAAATGCCACCATAGAGATGTAAAATCCTCTTATAGAGGTTTTTGTTATGAATGTTTTTGTGTGTTTTTTTAACAAGCATCTGTGTTGTACCTCGGAGATGAAGTTCACATAGTGGGATAACTCTAATTTGGCAATGAAGTCAGTTTGCACAGTTCAGTTTATTCCTCCATTTATTTCGTACACATTGTCATGTCAGAAATATGTTCAAGACAATACCTATTGTTTTTAGAGAGAGACTGAACACTTGTTATTGTTTTTCGCTTCGCACGCCACTAGGTGGCAGATTAGACATAGCAAGGATGGGGAGTCTTCGACGTAGTTTTTCTGCGACAGCACATATTGTTACGCATGCATCGGATTCGTGATGGCAGAACAGGATTCTGAGTACGTATTTGTTTTCATGTCGATCTAAGTGCATCCTTTGCTAAATTAATAGTATTCATACATTTTCTAGTTTAAATGTAACAGTCCAATAGAAGTCCGTCAAGCCGTGTATTTGTATCATTTGTCTGAAAGATAAGCAAATTAGAGTTAGATAAATTGGTCAGTTACACATGATAGTCCCATCAGCCGGAACTATGCAAACATAATGACATTTTACGGGTTCGACACAGGTAATACGACACAATCTGCAAACAAATACTTGTGCAATGTGATCAGAATGGCATGTAACTAGTAACTTCAGTTTCGTTTGCTTTCAAATACTGGCTAGCAAGCCTCATTTCAATCAGATCCGAATGTCATGCATTTTGTTGTCACAGCTGGATAGGGGAATAATCTTGTCAATAGACCTATTTCTATGTTTGCAAACATTGTCGCACGAGGGCGATGCGCCCAAATTGGTGGCAGAACAAGGGGGAGTTTCTTATGAGTGCATTTAACACTACTTTTGGATTTTAATGTTCGCATGAATGTCTCGCTTAATGTGTTTGTCATCGCAAATCAACTGCGTTATACTTAAAACACTTCAACCAGTAAAATGGCTCTTTGGCTAGCTTTAGCTACAGCCTATATCAGTGAGCGTTAGTATTCTAGCCAACTGCTGAAAATACCACAACCAAATGCAATCTTTGCGACTGTTCAATCAATAATCAAAACATAATTATTAGCGTATGAGAACGTATGATTAATAACGTAAATATAGGCTGTTGAATTGGCGCAATGGCGACGTCTTTCTTACTGCCACCAAGAGTCGCTCGCATCTGTGCTTGACGTCAGTGTTATGTACTGGGAAGTTGTCTATAGTTCAATGTGCTTTGTCATTTTTGTCTCACCATTGTATAATCTGTATATAAGTGTTCAGATGTCTTTTTATGTTGTCTTCTGCATTTATTTTGTTCGTATTATCTTATAATTTCTTATTGTTGCATTGTCGAGAAGGAACCAGAAAGTGTGCATTTCGTTGGACGGTGTATACCATGTGTATCCTGTACATACGACTAATCAAACCTGAAACGTGTTTAGAGCAAAGAGGGTGATAAAGTTGGTTCCTGAGAACCTTCTGAAGAAGAGGAAGGCCTATCAAGCCATCAAAGCCACAAAACCGTGCACTTCTAGAGAAGGGAAAGGTAGTTAGCTGTGGTCAGTTTTACCATAGTGGTCTTCCAGTCATTTACCATAAACGTTTTGATGAATTTGTTGGACATCAACAAGTGTAGATTGTGTTCATCCAGGTATCCAAAGGCAAACCCTTGAAGTACAAGCGCTTGGAGGACTTCCTGAAGGATAGCCATAGAAAGCATCACGATGAAACCCGTATCCGGAGATCAGCTCACAAACCAGCTCCAGCCATGCCCTCTGCAAATAACACACTGGCCTTCGCTGTCCGCATCAGAGAGTGAGTGACTGAAATCTGTAGCTACATGATCTGATTGCAATGGTGGCGCAAATAAAGCTGTTGGCAGCCCTTTTTGAGCTAATCTTTTATTCAGATCCCCATTAGCTGTTGAAGCAGTAGCTATTCTTCTTGGGGTCCACACAATACAGAACATGAGAAAACTATTGTACAAGAACACCACAACCAAAGAACACGACTACTTAAAAAAAAATAACCAGACTAAGAACAAATTAAAATAAACACTATTCTCAAACCATTTTAAGTGCTTTGATATGTAGACACTTTAGGCTGTTGCAGCTGAAGAATAGAGCTGAAACGTTTGTGTTCACACACCTATTGTGTATACTCACAATGGAGTAGTGACTATGCACAATCATCTGGAATTACACTTTCACCAGTTCCTCTTTAGTGGTCTGGCTGAATATCAAAGTAATATTTTCATATTTTCTCTCTGTGCAGGATTGAAAGAGTCCCGGAGTTCAGAAGGGGGTTCAGATGTTACGACTAAGAAAGATCTTCAGCGGTGCCTTTGTCAAAATGAACAAGACCTCTATGGCCATGTTGAAAATGGTTGAGACTTATATGGCATTGGGGTAAGTAAGAGGGGAGGGTCTGACTTGAGAATGAAAAGCTTAGCAACTTGATGTAATGAGGTGACTCCACTTTGATGTATCCGCTATCATTTCTTATAACCGACAATAACTTTTGAACACCAGATCGGCAGTTACTTATCTCAATTCCGCCTTCAACTTTGACTCATCTGTTCAGTCACTTGATAATAAGATGGATGACCTCCGATCGTGGATTTTCTATTAAAGGGACTGCAATATTCTCTGCTGTTCTGAAACATGACTTTCGGATAATCGTTTTAAGTGGCCAAGTAGTGTGGGCCTATCAGAGCGGCCTACCATAATTTTTTTTTTTTTTGCAATGGAGAAAATGCATCCCATAACATCTTAACATGTAAATAGCTGTTCTATCATTCAGCCTACACTAGTAGCCAATGTGTGGTGTTCAATGTAGGCCTATGTTCCGTGAGGCTTTTCGGAGAAAAAAACTTGACATTAACCTGTTTATCCACTTGTCCTTCAGATAAGGTGACTAAACATTTTGTTGTGGTGTTTGATGCAAGAAACTAGGAACAGGAACAAGAAACAAAATTCCTTATTCCCATACCATTATTCCAGACAATCGGACATATTATGCTACACTCTGCCTATTGGCGACTTCAAGCCGGTCTCAAATAACAACATTGCCCCATTCTAAGACATAAAAAGCTCGACCTGACTCTTTTCAAAGATGGCTAGAAATATACATGTTTAGTGCCCTTATTGGAAGCAATCACTCCCACATTGCTGACTATAAATGATCTATAACTGGCCTAATAACTCACTATCTAGCAAAGAATATGAACAAAAGTGCACACGTGGCAGCTCTTTCTTTGATTGCAAAACAAGCACATAATAATCGACGCCGCTTATGTTGAAAAACAGTTCAAAGTGAATGGCATAAATCCATGTGTGACTCACCAGCTGGATTCGGTCTTGTAGCAACATTTTGAATTTATTTTTTGATTTCTTTTTTTACATTGGATACAAGTAGAGACTCGTAGCTACAAAATGGTATATCATACACTGCATTTGAGGAAACAGTGGGAAAGTAATTATGCTTTAAGTCTTTCACTGTTTTGGTACTACTATTGGAGTGCCCTTTGTCTACACCCATTCAACATTGTTCTTACCCTCTTATGCCTTAGCCACACCCATCTCTTTAAGAGTTGATCTGAGCATTCTGTACTAACTTGCCAGCTACTTCCAGACATTTTAAGAGAGAGAGAGACCAGCTCACTGAACATTACTCACCCTAGCAGAGCTGGTTAGGCTGTTATGTAATCCAGAGCGTTGGTGACAGATTGTCCATTTGTAAATGCAGAGCGTTTCGCCTTCAGAGCGCACACTGGACACTCAGGCCAATAAGTAAGGTTGATCCAAAAGCTCTGACCTCACAACGACAGTCAAGCACCCAAGCTAACTGGCTAACATTGGCTAGCTACTTCCAGACACATAATGAGAGAACACCCCACTCTGACCATTTTATTCACCCTAGCAGAGCTGGCTATCCAGAGCGTTGGTGACTAACTGTGCTGCTGGCAACAATTGAATTACGCTTTGTTGCCAATGTTTACTGACACGGACATATTCAACAGGTATTGAGTGTTCAAAAATGAATCAGTTATTCTGCACTCTGGCACACTAAGACGAGTATTTTGTTAAATGTAGCTAGATAACATTTTTTACGTTCTAACGGCTCTCCTGAGAAGTTGTGACTTGCGACATATGCCTAGTTTCCTGAATCGGGTCACATAGACCAATGGTGACTATAGGCATACTGAGTTGCAATAGAATCCTACTCTGATGCGCTCTGCCACAAAAATCTCTTGCATAGCTCGTTTTTGTTTTGGTATGTTGCATTGAAAGTGGATATTGTGTTAATTTGATCACACTTCCCACGGTAAAGGGAAAAGTTAATGGTGTTAACTAACATGAGAAAACTAAAGGAAGTTGAGTGGAGTTCAATCTCGTGCTTCTGTGAACGGGCTGATTTTTCTTCTGCCCAGCAGTTCCCGGGGAGCTGTGCTCCCGCGCGTAGCTTGGAGGAAACATTGCCCCAATGGCTATCCAGCTTGATGGCTTCTCCATTCACTAAGTGGACTGTCAAGGAAATGGGGAGGAGTTTGTCTCATCAACAACAAATGGTTTTCTGACTCGAGCACGGTGGAAATCTCAAACCATTGTTCACCTGATGATCAAATGTCGACCCTTGTACCTCCCGAGGGAGTTTTCAGCTGTTATCATGACTGTTATATACATTCAACCTCAGAACAAAAAAAATAACAAATTATAAACAAGCAGGAAAACATGCACCCGGAGGCTGCTTTTCTTGTTGCCGGCGATATAAATTCTGTGTCGTTAAGACACGTGATGCCCAACTTCCAACACTTCTCCTTCACCACTAGGGGCGATAAAGTCCTAGACCACTGTTACTCTACCCACAAGCAGGCATACAACACCCTCCCTCATCCCCATTCTGCAAATCAGATCAAGTTTAGCAGAAGCTCAAACAGGAAGTATCTGTGACTTGATCCGTTGAGAAATGATAATCGTAATCAGAGATTATGCTACAGGACTGCTTTGCTAGCGCTGATTGGAATATGTTACGAGACTCAACGAGCTCACCACCTCAGTCACCGGCTTCATTACGAAATGCATCGGCGATGTCCCCACAGCGATGGTTCATTGCTTCCCCAATCAAAAACCCTGGGTTAACACTGAGGTTGGCGCTAAGCTAAAGGACAGGGCTACCGCGCACAGGGCAGCCAGCCTTGAGGCTATGGCTGAGGACGGGATCAAGTACATGAAGTCCCACTAAGACTTCCGCAGAGTCATCAAATGAGCAAAAGGACAAAGTAGGAATAAGGTGGAATCATATTCCAGACTCCGACTCCAGCATGTGGCAGGGGCTACAGTCGATTACAGATTACAAAGGAAGATCCTGCCGTCGTTTTCCCAATGATGCCGCTCTATCAGAAGAACTCAACAACAATAACAGCATACTGTGCTGTGCGTGAGGGCCTCCACCGACTCAGAGGACTGGGCGATTTCGCTCTCCTAGGCTGAAGTGAGTAAGGTCTTAATCAGGTCAACACTCGCGGGGCTGGACATCATTCCAAGATGCGTTCTCAGAGCATGCGCAGAACAGCTGACGGCATCTTAACATTTTCGACATCCTTGTCCCAGTCTGTAATCCCCATGTCTTAAATTGACCACCATCCATCATTCCTGTTCCTATTAACTCTAAGGCGTCATGCTACAATGACTACCACCCTGTAGCACTCACATCTGCAATCATGAAGTGCTTTGAAAGGCTGGTTATGGCACACCCACAACACCAAGTTTGCTGACGACACGACGCTGGTAGGCTTGATCACTGCGACAATGATATATCCTACAGGGAAGAGGTCAGTGACCTGGCAGTGTGGTGCCTGGACAACAACCTCTCCCTCAACGTCAGTAAGACCAAGGTGCAGATCGTGGACTGCAGTGGAGCGGGTCAATAGCTTCAAGTTTCTCTGTGTCCAAATCACTAAGGTCTTAAAATGGTCCACGCACAGTCGAAGGCGCAACAGCGGTGTGAAAGGACAATCGTTAGACTCCAGTCACCAAAGCCATAGAATGTTCTCTCTGCTTCCACGCGGTACCAGTGCATTAAGTCTGATGCCAACCGGCTCCTGAACAGCTTCTATCCCAAGGCCATAAGACTGCTAAATATTAAACAAAATGGCTACACGGACTGAGTTGACCCTTGTACACTATGTGACCAAAAGTATGTGGACACCTGCTCTAACATCTCATTCCAAAATCATGGGCATTAATATGTTGCTTTGTTGCTATAACAGCCTCCACTCTTCTGGAAATGCTTTCCACTAGATGTTGGAACATTGCTGCGGGGACTTGCCTCCATTCAGCCACGAGCATTAGTGAGGTCGTGCACTGATGTTGGGCGACTAGGCCTGGCTCGCAGTCTGTGTTCCAATTCATCCCAAAGGTGTTCTATGGGGTTGAGGTCAGGGCTCTGTGCAGGCCAGTCAAGTTCTTCCACACCAATCTCTAGAAATAATTTCGGTGTGGACTTCACTTTGTACTTGGGCATTGTCATGCTGAAACAAGAAAGAGCCTTCCCCAAACTGTTGCCACAAAGTTGGAAGTACAGATTTGTCAAGAATGTCATTGTATGCTGTAGTGTTAAGATTTCCCTTCACTGGAACTAAGGGCCTAGCCCGACCATGAAAAACAGCCCCAGACCATTATTCTTCCTTCACCAAAGCTTTACAGTTGGCACTATGCATTCGGGCAGGTTGCGTTTGCATGGCATCCATCAAACCCAGATTCATCTATCGGACTGCCAGATGTTGGAGCGTGATTCATCACTCCAGATAACGCATTTCCACTGCTCCAGGGTCCAGTGGCGGCAAGCTTTACACCACTCCAGCCGAAGCTTGGCATTGTGCATGGTGAACTTAGGCTTGTGTGCGGCTGCTCGGCCATGGAAACCCATTTCATGAAGCTCCCAACGAACAGTTATTGTGCTGACGTTACTTCCAGGGGCTGTTTGGAACTTGGTAGTGAGTGTTGCAACCAAGGACCGACCATTTTTGACGCGCTACGAGCTTCAGCACTCGGCGGTCCCTTTCTGTGAGCTTGTTTCCTACCACTTTGCAGCTGAGCTGTTGTTGCTCCTAGACGTTTCCACTTCACAATAACACTGATTACATTTGAACCAGGACAGACTTGTTGGAAAGGTGGCACTCTATGACGTTGCCACGTTGAAAGTCTGCCAGTGTTTGTCTATGGAGATTGCATGGCTGTATGCTTGATTTTACGCACCTGTTGGCAATGTGTGTGGCTGAAATAGCAGAATCCACTAATTTGAAGGCGTTTCCACATACTTTTGTATATAGTGCATTTAATTTTTGCACTGTCTCTGCACACTCATGCACAGTCATTTACTGACACACATAACATGCATACACATTGATACTGACCCTATACTCGTGCGCACACATTCACAAACAAATATGTACACTGTTGCTACTCTATCATATATCCAGAGGCCTAGTCACCTTACCCCTATACCTATCTACCCCTATCACTCCAATATCCCTGCACATGATAAATATGATATTAGAACTGACCCTGTATATGGCTTACTTTCTCATGTCCTGTTTGTATTTCTTGTGTTTTGTTCTACCTTATTTTCACATATAGAACAAAAATATAAACCATGTAAAGTATTGGTCCCATGTTTCATTATCTGAAATAAAACATCCCAGAAATGTTCCATTTGCGAAAAAAGCTTATTTCCCTCAAATGTGCACATTTGTTCTCATACCTGTTAAGGAGCATTTTACCTGACCACAGGTGTGGCATATCAAGAAGCTGATTTAAACGGCATGATCATTACACAGGTGCACCTTGTGCTGGGGACAAAAGGCCACTGTAAAATGTGCAGTTTTGTTGCACAACAAAATGCCACAGATGTCTCAAGTTATGAGGGAGCGTGCAATTGGCATACTCACTGCAGGAATCTCCACCAGAGCTGTTGCCAAAATGTAATGTTCCCTTCTCTACCATAAGCTGCCTACGTCATTTTAGAGAATTTGGCAGCGCGTCCAACCGTCATCACAACTGCAGACCACGTGTAACCACGCCAGCCCAGGATCTCTATATCTGGATTCATAACCTGCAGGATTGTCTGAGACCAGCCACCTGGACAGCTGATGAAACTGTGGCTTTGCACGAGTGAAGAATTTCTGCAGAAATTGTCTCAGGGAAGTTGATCTGCGTGCTCGTCGTCCTCATCGGGGTTTTGACCTGGCTGCAGTTTGGCCTCGTAACCGAGTTCAGTGGGCAAATGCTCACCTTCGATGGCCACTGGCAGACTGAAGAAATGTGCTCTTCGTGGATGAATCCCGGTTTCAACTGCACTGGGCACATGGCAGATAACGTGTACGGCATTGTGGGCAAGCAGTTTGCTGATGTCAATGTATTGAACAGAGTGCCCCATAATGTGGTTATGGCATAAGCTATGGAGAACTAACAAAATTGCATTTTATCAATGGCAATTTGAATGCACAGCGATACCGTGACAAAATCCAGTGGCCCTTTGTCCTGCAGTTCATCCACCGCCATTACCTCATGTTTCAGCATAATGCACGGCCCCATTTCGCAAGGATCTTTACACAATTCCTGGAAGCTGAATGTCCCCAATTCTTCCATGACCTGCATACTCACCAGACATGTCACCCATTGAGCATGTCCGAGATGCTCTGGATCAACGTGTACAAAAGCGTGTTCCAGTTCCCGGCAATATTCAGAGACTTCGCACAGCCATCAAAGAGAAGTGGGTCAACATTCCACAGGCCACAATCAAGTCTGATCAACTCTGAGAAGGTGTCTCTCTGCATAAGGAAAATGGTCACACCACGCTGTGACTAACTATCTAATCCCAGTAATATGACATCCATAGATTGGGGACCTAATTGACTGATTTCCGTATGAACTGTAACTCAGTCAAATCTTTTAAAATGTTGCATGTCATATTTTTGTTCAGTAATACTGCATTGTTGGGTTTAGAGCTTGCAATGAAGACATTTCACTTAACTTGTAGAACCAGCTTGTTTGACAATGTATTGTACTAACGATGGTGAATTATTCACACTAAACCGGTTTCCCAACTTGAAGTCTGTTTGTGAGCGGATCTTGAAAAGAGGACAGGCAAGTGAAAGGTCGCTCTCACAGACAACACACTCATTGAGCAGCATATGGGTAAGGATCCATTTATAGTATGTATTTTTCATCAGTATGATGTAACAAGTCTTGATACATTTTGTATGTACATGTCAAATTTAGCAATCAAAATGTTGCATCAGAAAATATGAAATGGTGGTTTTCCGACAGGGATTTTCATTGAGATACATGTACAATGTTTCCATCTCCTCTCAGGCAAATACGGCATAATCTGTCTAGAGGACCTGATCCATGAGATCTACTCTGTGGGGATGAACTTCCGTGTGGTCAGCAACTTCATAAATCAAATCAAATTTTATTTGTCACATACACATGGTTAGCAGATGTTAATGCTTGTGCTTCTAGTTCCGACAATGCAGTAATAACCAACAAGTAATCTAACTAACAATTCCAAAACTACTGTCTTGTACACAGTGTAAGGGGATAAAGAATATGTACATAAGGATATATGAATGAGTGATGGTACAGAGCAGCATAGGCAAGATACAGTAGATGGTATCGAGTACAGTATATACATATGAGATGAGTATGTAAACAAAGTGGCATAGTTAAAGTGGCTAGTGATACATGTATTACATAAGGATACAGTCGATGATATAGAGTACAGTATATACGTATGCATATGAGATGAATAATGTAGGGTAAGTAACATTATATAAGGTAGCATTGTTTAAAGTGGCTAGTGATATATTTACATCATTTCCCATCAATTCCCATTATTAAAGTGGCTGGAGTTGAGTCAGTGTCAGTGTGTTGGCAGCAGCCACTCAATGTTAGTGGTGGCTGTTTAACAGTCTGATGGCCTTGAGATAGAATCTGTTTTTCAGTCTCTCGGTCCCAGCTTTGATGCACCTGTACTGACCTCGCCTTCTGGATGATAGCGGGGTGAACAGGCAGTGGCTCGGGTGGTTGATGTCCTTGATGATCTTTATGGCCTTCCTGTGACATCGGGTGGTGTAGGTGTCCTGGAGGGCAGGTAGTTTGCCCCCGGTGATGCGTTGTGCAGACCTCACTACCATCTGGAGAGTCTTACGGTTGAGGGCGAAGCAGTTGCCGTACCAGGCGGTGATACAGCCCGCCAGGATGCTCTCGATTATGCATCTGTAGAAGTTTGTGAGTGCTTTTGGTGACAAGCCGAATTTCTTCAGCCTCCTGAGGTCGCGGAAGTTAGAGTAACAATGATCCAAGGTCTTTCCACCCCTGGTTGCGCAATCGATATGCTGATAAAATTTAGGGAGTCTTGTTTTCAGGTTAGCCTTGTTAAAATCCCCAGCTACAATGAATGCAGCCTCCGGATAAATGGTTTCCAGTTTGCAAAGAGTCAAATAAAGTTCATTCAGAGCCATCGATGTGTCTGCTTGGGGGGGGGATATATACGGCTGTGATTATAATCGAAGAGAATTCTCTTGGTAGATAATGCGGTCTACATTTGATTGTGAGGAATTCTAAATCAGGTGAACAGAATGATTTGAGTTCCTGTATGTTTCTTTCATCACACCATGTCACGTTAGCCATAAGGCATACGCCCCCGTTCAAGCTGTCTGTGGCTCGCCACGCTGCCAGGGACAAGGCAGGTCTTTTGAAGAACATTGGCAACCCAGGGCCCAGTGGGATGGACGTTAACTCAATCATCAGGCAGCTAAACTGAGGCTGCACGACAGACACTTTCACGTCATACTTTTTCCTAGAGCCAGTGATTAACTTTTTTTTTTTCATAGCCTACTCATTGGTGGTTCTGTAAGTAATTTCCTTCATGTCTGCAAGATTATGAATTGCCCAGTGTGGCATGAGAATGTATATTTTTTTTTTGGACCCCTTCCAGATTCATAAGGATTCAATTCATCTTTGTCTTACCACCACTGGGACCCAGCTGGCAGAGTTTATACTGGACCTGATCAGAATTTTACACATGGAAAGACTGCCCCTCTCTGGACTATGTTGTGATTAGACAGCAGATTGTCTCTCCGTTTTGTTGAACAGTCAGTCTATAATCTCATGTTACCACCTCTGCAGAGGCTCCGTATGAAGGAGATTCTAATAGCTTTATCACTACTCGCTTTTACCCTTCAGGTTGTTGAGGGGATGTAATTATGCTTACTATGTATGTGAGATGAATGTTTTTCAATAAACTGAAACGATTTTGTACTTGGGTGCAGACAATGTTGCCTTTTTTTAATGACTCAATTCCTGCAATTTCTTCCTCAAAAGGTTCACCTGCCACTGGCTGCTCAGTGTGTCAATCAATTTAGGGAGATGTGACTCGTCCAGCCCAGTGGAGGAGGGGGTCTGGGGAAACTGCATCCCAGGGTGCTGCAATGCAGGGACACATGCTACTTGTGCCAGCAACATTTGATTTGTCTATGTATGCATTTTTTAATTTTGGTACATGAATGGTTGGAAATGTAAGAGAATGACATGTTATGCATGTTAAAATCTACAGTAGAGCATGACAGTAAGTATATATTGAGGGACTTAAGGGGGTACAAATCTGTCTCGCTGCTCTGCGTCATATCAGGGTGGTCTGGTCCAACATTTTAATGAAAAAAAAAATCACATTGCCTTGCCTTTTGAGAAATGACGATTTTAATGACACCACACTGAAGATGTAGATGATAAAGCCCTAACCAACCACAATGTGTCTGTATTGATGTACGGTCTTGATGCTGGAGTAAGAAGAAAAAAAAGATACCTGGATTCGGAAGTATTGGATGTTTTGAAATGTTAAGATAAATAGGCTATGTAGATCAAACATGCCTTTCTGACATGTATACTTAAACATATAAATGCAGCATGCAACAATTTCAAAGAGTTAGTTCAAATAAGAAAATAAGTCATTAGAACTAAATTAGGCATCTGCTTCGCATGGGGTTGATCAGGTTGTTGATTGTGGACTGTAGAATGTTCTCAATCCTCGTCAATGGCTATGCGAAGTAGCTGGATATTGGCGGGAACTGGAACACGCTGTCGTACGTTGATCCAGAGCATCCTAAACATGTTCAATAGGTGACATCTGGTGGCCATGGCCATTGAACATTTTCAGCTTCCAGGAATTGTGTCATGCTGAAACAAGGATGGTGGTGGATGAATGGCACGACAATGAACCTCAGGATCTCGTCACGGTATCTCTGTGCGTTCAAATTGCCCTCGATAAAATGCAATTGTGTTGGGTTTCCGTAACCCCACCACCAAATGAGCAAACCGCCCGCCCACACGATGCCATATGTGGTCTGCTGGTGAGGCCGGTTCGATGTACCACGAAATTCTCTAAAACAACGTTGGAGGTGACATATGGTTGAGAAATTAACATTAAATTCTCTGGCAACATTTCTGGTGGACATTTCTGTAGTCAGCATGCCAATTGCACATTCCCTCAAAACTTCAGACATCTGTGGCATTGTGTTGTGTGAAAAAACTGCCCATTTTAGAGTGGCCTTTCACTGTCCCCAGCACAAGGGGTGCCTGTGTAATGATCATGTTGTTTAATCCAGAAGTGGATTAAACAACACCTGCCAGGTGGATGGATTATTTTGGTAAAGGAGAAATGCTCACAAATAGGGATGTGAACACATTTGTGCACAACATTTTAGAGAAATAAGCTTATTGTGCATTTGTTACATTTCTGGGATCTTTTATTTCAGCTTACAAAACATGGGACCAACACTTTACATGTTGCGGTCATATTTTTTTTCAGTGTAGAGTAAGGAGTCACATCGCCTCTTCATGACCAGCTACACGCATAAGCAGTTGCTTAGGGCCCCCGGCCGCTAGTGGAGTACACTAAGTAACATTTTGAAATTTGGTTGTGCATCAGCAGTGTCTCTCTTGTTTAGTCAGTCACTCAATTAGTTGATCAGCTAACTATTTAGATTGATAAGTTAGTCTTAGCAATTACTTAAACTTATAGTAATCATGGCTGTATACCAACTGGCCATGTCCTGACCTCCAGGGGGCCCCCATTGATTTTGTTAGTCACTTTTACTCAGTTATCATTAACATGACATAAGTCATGGCAAAATGTGTACATTTGCAGGAAAATAACTTTAAAACTACCAACATCTCCACCCCATGGCAAAATTGGTATAATTGCAGGAAATTAGCTTTAAAACTTCAAAAGTGTATATCTGCCCCTTTTATAACAAATGTCATGCAATTATACTCATTTTGCATTTATCTCCACCCTACGGAAAAATGTGTAGAATTGTAGGAAATTAACTTAACATTTTCTCCATTGTCAATGTTACCTGCCAGAATTCCCCCCCCCCCCCCCCCCCCCCCCATCTAATTTCCTTAATTTTGTGGCATAGGTCAAATACTTTCTATAGAACAACCGAAATTATTTTTTAATGTATATGTGTTATATTAAAACAGAGGAGGGAGTAAAATGTAGGCAAGCAATAAACATTTCAGAACAACTAGTCGAATAAGACATGGGAGAGATGACGAATTTTGGCAAAAATATTTATTTATAGACTAATACACTTTAAACAAATAGCCAAACCGAAAACTGCAGACATTACTAGTGCCTCCCCGCAATCAAACCGACATTAAAAATATAATGAAATGCAGCCCAACGTGAACAGAAATCTCAACTAGCAACAAGTCGCAGCAACGAAAAATAGAGTGCGTGGGGGGGATTCTGGAAGGGGGAGCTTTTCGGCACAACACCGGCACCTCCTGATTTACAAATTAAGCACTGTATATACATACACATGTCCTGTATGATCCATGCATTTTAAGGTCACGATTAAATTGGTGGTAAACATTCTGATCGTGATAAACATGAGGACCCCAAATAAGGGTTTTCTGCTATTACTCGAGATGATGGACATTATTTGCACGGAACACTATTAGAAGCAATTTAGTAGCATATGTTAGTCATGTGTGAAGCAAGGCAGCAGTGTCGAAGCTATCAAGGAGAATGGGCGGTTCGTATCGCTTGTTCCTCCTCCATAACGAACCGAATGAATGGCGACTCACGCATCTGATCACGGTGAGATGTGCATGTAATACTTACAACTAAATCAACAAAGTCGCCCGATGTGTACTTGACATTTAAACAAGCCATCGTGATGACAGTCTTGAACGCTTACATCAGCACATTGGTTCAAACCTCATGCCGGTAGCGATACCGGTAAACCGAAGCACGAGTTGAAAGTTCACTTCGGTGGAAGGAGGTCCACGCGGACGTAAACTCATTTATTTATAGTTTAACATTTGAGTTATATAGTCAACTGGGGACTTGGCTTGGGAAATACGTTATGTTGATGTCCATGGCAGTTAGTTTCTTGTTTGAAATAGAGCTAGCTTGTTACTGTAGCAAGCTAATGTTACACGTGCTATGTAGCAATCGCTGATGACCGTGTAACGTTATTTATCTAAACATTGTTAAACCCAGCGTGTCGGTTGCTAGCGTTTAACTTGAAAAAAAAAGTATTTTGATTTGTTATTTTCAACTGTTGCTGTTGTGTCAAGCTCTTGTGGCCAGGTTGTAACATATTTCAAGACAAAGTTCCATGTTTCGCGATTGACCTGTCAAACATCGTGGTATCAACCCAATTCCATTCTGCAGAGTAGGGTTGTCAGGTAGTTAGTTACCACTCAGAACCCTACCACAAGCCCAGAAAACTAGCCCAATTGTTTTGTTTCGCAGCAACAAAGTTGTTGCCACACTTAGCCAAACCACTTTTAACCCCATAACGCTAAATCAAATGAAGGAATATCAATTTAACTTGTAATGTGAAGAGCAAAATTCGGTTTTCCATCAGAACAATTATTGCTAGTTAGTGACTAACCTAATAAAATAATTAAAATGCCATAAGAAATTATAAACTAACAAGAGCATAAATGCAACATGTAGAGTGTAGGCCCCATGTTTCATTAGCTGAAATAAAAATATCCCAGAAATGTTCCACTCACAAAAAGCTTACTTCTCAAATGTTGTGCACAAATTTGTTTACATCCCTGTTAGTGAGCATAATCCATCCACCTGACGGGTGTGGCATATCAAGAAGATGATTAAGTAGCATGCTCATTACACGGCGGCAGGGTAGCCTAGTGGTTGCAAGTAACCGGAAGGTTGCAAGTTCTGTCGTTCTGCCCCAGAACAGGCATGTATTAAATATGTTTGCCAACTCCAGGCATTTGCAATGACTCCAGTGATATCATAATTTCAACATATTTATTGAATCAAATGGTAGGCTACTTGATGCAAATGGAGGCTACCATTCTCCACTTTTGATGTCAGTTTCTTTTGACTTTTACCAATATCACGGCACCAAAATGTCATGATACTTATACCAACATTTTAGAATACTTTTTCAGCCCTACTGATCCAAAGAACCTGCTACAAAATGTTTATAAATTCAGTTGAATTTAACCAACAGCCACTATAGTCTCAATAATATCCAGTTCACTTTCATGCGCATTGCACAGCTGTAATCAGTCAGCCTCATCCCCAACCAGCCCTACTGCTACTCTCTGTCCACTCTTCACCTGTCTATTCCACCTTCAATTCTAAAACAATATATCATTTAGCCGTGATGGCTAGCAGGGATGCACACCCAGACCCTGATGAGTCTTCTGTTAGATTTGTATGTTTTGTTACATTGGAGCGGAGTGCAAAGCGAGCAATGTTGACACGTCGTATCGTTTCATCACCTGTTATAACCAAGAGCACAGATCAGTCAGAGTAGACTTTGCAAGTTCACTGTCATGCTGCCTCTGAGTGTCAGAGGCTACACGCATGCAGCTTTACAGCAAAGAAATTGACTTGTCTCTAGCTTAAACGGTTAAAACAATATGACCCACGTTACCAGATATACCTTTTCTCTTTCTATCGGGATTCGTGCGCATTTTATATGATTTCACATACCATGTCGCGGGCCGTTTTAAACTAGTCCTGGATCACTAGTTATTGGTTTGATAACAAACAACGTTCAATCATGTTACTAACTAACAACCTATTAACTTGACATTAGGTTTAGGCAAATTTGTTTGGCCCAGGAAGAAAGGAAAATGGTTTGCTACTCATGAGATGTGCTTCAAAAGGTAGGATTATAGGCCTAATGTAAGCCTAAACTATATCAACAATCGATTCAATTCTGGTGCTCCTTAAATTCTGTTTGTTGCCGAACATTTTAAAAGTTGGGAGCTGTGTGTGTGTTTTACGAGGGAGATGGTGTGTGTGTGTTTTACGAGAGTGAGGAAGAGTGTGTGTGTTAACTGAAGAGTAAAGGTTTCATGCAGTGTTTTCTCCTTACTGACACAATAACATGCAGATCATTATGCATGTATGTCACAGGAGGTTGGTGGCACCTGAATTGGGGAGGACGGGCTTCTGTTAATGGCCGGTGCGGAATGAGTGGAATGGTATCAAACACATGGTTTCTATGTGTTTGATGCCATTCCATTTGTGCCGTTCCAGCCATTTTTTATTTATTTTATTTTATTTCACCTTTATTTAACCAGGTAGGCAAGTTGAGAACAAGTTCTCATTTACAATTGCGACCTGGCCAAGATAAAGCAAAGCAGTTCGACACATACAACGACACAGAGTTACACATGGAGTAAAACAAACATACAGTCAATAATACAGTATAAACAAGTCTATATACGATGTGAGCAAATGAGGTGAGATAAGGGAGGTAAAGGCAAAAAGGCCATGGTAGCAAAGTAGATACAATATAGCAAGTAAAACACTGGAATGGTAGATTTGCAATGGGAGAATGTGCAAAGTAGAAATAAAAATAATGGGGGTGCAAAGGAGCAAAATAAATAAATAAATAAATAAAATACAGTAGGGAAAGAGGTAGTTGTTTGGGCTAAATTATAGGTGGGCTATGTACAGGTGCAGTAATCTGTGAGCTGCTCTGACAGTTGGTGCTTAAAGCTAGTGAGGGAGATAAGTGTTTCCAGTTTCAGAGATTTTTGTAGTTCGTTCCAGTCATTGGCAGCAGAGAACTGGAAGGAGAGGCGGCCAAAGAAAGAATTGATTTTGGGGGTGACTAGAGAGATATACCTGCTGGAGCGTGTGCTACAGGTGGGAGATGCAATGGTGACCAGCGAGCTGAGATAAGGGGGGACTTTACCTAGCAGGGTCTTGTAGATGACATGGAGCCAGTGGGTTTGGCGACGAGTATGAAGCGAGGGCCAGCCAACGAGAGCGTACAGGTCGCAATGGTGGGTAGTATATGGGGCTTTGGTGACAAAATGGATTGCACTGTGATAGACTGCATCCAATTTGTTGAGTAGGGTATTGGAGGCTATTTTGTAAATGACATCGCCAAAGTCGAGGATTGGTAGGATGATTAGGATGATAGGATGGTAGGATGATTGATTAGTATAAGCCGTCTCTCTTCAGCAGCCTCCACTGATGTATATTCCTTCCTCCCGTTCCTCCAGCCAAATCACAGGTAGGCCTTTGCAAATATGAGTAAATCAGCCATTTCTACGCAGCATTCTATTATACAGTGTGCAGTTGTGTTGTATTGAGTAGAAGTGTGAATTTCAGTGACAGGTTTTTGGAGAATGTTTATAAAACAGGAACAAGCATCCGGAGGACGGGGCTAACCGGGTGCTAGGCTACTTTTCTTTTTTCACTGTGGTATCGTGATACTTGGCCTGGTATCATATTGTTTGTAAAATGTTGGTATTGTGACAAGCCTACTGCCTGATAGTCAGCCGTAGGTCACAGCAAAAAAATATATACAGTGGGGCAAAAAAGTATTTAGTCAGCCACCAATTGTGCAAGTTATCCCACTTAAAAAGATGAGAGGCCTGTAATTTTCATCATAGGTACACTTCAACTATGACAGACAAAATGAGGGAAAATATCCAGAAAATCACATTGTAGGATTTTTAATAAATTTATTTGCAAATTATGGTGGAAAATAAGTATTTGGTCAATAACAAAAGTTTATCTCAATACTTTGTTATATACCCTTTGTTGGCAATGACCTCTGTAGCACTCCACCAATCAGGCGGTAGAGTGGCCAGATGGAAGCCAATCCTCAGTAAAAGGCACATGACAGCCTGCTTTCATGACAGCCTGCTTTCAAGATTCTCTGGTCTGATGAAACCAAGATTGAACTTTGTGTCCTTAATGTCAAGTGTCACGTCTGGAGGAAAGCTGGTACCATGCCTATGGTGAAGCATGGTGGCAGCATCATGCTGTGGAGGATGTTATTCAGCGGCAGGGACTGGGAGACTAGTCAGGATCGAGGGAAAGACAAACTAAGCAAAGTACTGAAAGATCCTTGATGAAAATCTGCAACAGAGCGCTCAGGACCTCAGACTGGGGCAAAGGTTCCCCTTCCAACAGGACAACAACCCTAAGCACACAGCCAAGACAACGCAGGAGTGGCTTCGGGACAAGTCTCTGAATGTCCTTGAGTGGCCCAGCCAGAGCCCGGACTTTAACCTAATCAAACATCTCTTGAGACACCTGAAAATAGCTGTGCAGTGACACTCCCCATCCAACCAGACTTGAGAGGATCTGCAGAGAAGAATGGGAGAAACTCCCCAAATACAGGTTTGCCAAGTAGAGGTTGACCGATTTCAAGTTTTCATAACAATCGGTAATCAGAATTTTTGGGCGCAGATTATTGCCGATTTACATTTCACTCTACGAGGAGACTGCGTGGCAGGCTGACTACATGTTACGCGAGTGCAGCAAGGAGTCAAGATACGTTTAATGCTAGCTAGCAACTTATCTTATAAAAACAGTCAATCTTAACATAATCACTAGTCTCCTCGTGGAGTGCAATGTAAGGCAGGTGGTTAGAGCATTGGAATAGTAACCGGAAGGTTGCAAAAACGAATCCCCGAGCTGACAAGGTAAAAATATGGCGTTCTGCCCCTGAATAAGGCAGTTAACCCACTGTTCCTAGGCCGTCATTGAAAATAAGAATGTGTTCTTAACTGACTTGCCTAGATAAATAAAGGTGTAAAAAAATAAATAATAATTTGGCAAATCGGTGTCCAAAAATACTGATTACCGATTGTTATGAATACTTGAAATCAGCCCTAATTAATCAGCCATTCCGATTTAATCGGTCGACCTCTAATAAGAATAGTTTCAAATTTAAAAATGTATTTGCCATGTGCACAGGATAGAACGGGTCTAAAATAATAACAATATAATAGACTGACGAATAAAAAACACAAGAACTATGATGAGTTATATAAACACGAGAATGATGTATATACAGGTCAGTGCCAGTACTTTATATTCAATGTGCAGGTGGGTTTATACATAAAAAGTGACTGGAGTAGGATGTACATGTAAACAGGGCTGAAAGTGACTGGTAGTAGAAATATACACTGCTCAAAAAAATAAAGGGAACACTTAAACAACACAATGTAACTCCAAGTCAATCACACTTCTGTGAAATCAAACCGTCCACTTAGGAAGCAACACTGATTGACAATACATTTTACATGCTGTTGTGCAAATGGAATAGACAACAGGTGGACATTTGACAATACATTTCACATGCTGTTGTGCAAATGGAATAGACAACAGGTGGAAATTATAGGCAATTAGCAAGACACCCCCAATAAAGGAGTGGTTCTGCAGGTGGTGACCACAGACCACTTCTCAGTTCCTATGCTTCCTGGCTGATGTTTTGGTCACTTTTGAATGCTGGCGGTGCTTTCACTCTAGTGGTAGCATGAGACGGAGTCTACAACCCACACAAGTGGCTCAGGTTGTGCAGCTCATCCAGGATGGCACATCAATGCGAGCTGTGGCAGGAAGGTTTGCTGTATCTGTCAGCGTAGTGTCCAGAGCATGGAGGCGCTACCAGGAGACAGGCCAGTACATCAGGAGACGTGGAGGAGGCCGTAGGAGGGCAACAACCCAGCAGCAGGACCTCTACCTCCGCCTTTGTGCAAGGAGGAGCAGGAGGAGCACTGCCAGAGCCCTGCAAAATGACCTCCAGCAGGCCACAAATGTGCATGTGTCTGCTCAAACGGTCAGAAACAGACTCCATGAGGGTGGTATGAGGGCCCAACGTCCACAGGTGGGGGTTGTGCTTTACAGCCCAACACCGTGCAGGACGTTTGGCATTTGCCAGAGAACACCAAGATTGGCAAATTCGCCACTGGTGCCCTGTGCTCTTCACAGATGAAAGCAGGTTCACACTGAGCACATGTGACAGACGTGACAGAGTCTGGAGACGCCGTGGAGAATGTTCTGCTGCCTGCAACATCCTCCAGCATGACCGGTTTGGCAGTGGGTCAGTCATGGTGTGGGGTGGCATTTCTTTGGGGAGCCGCACAGCCCTCCATGTGCTCGCCAGAGGTAGCCTGACTGCCATTAGGTACCGAGATGAGATTCTCAGACCCCTTGTGAGACCATATGCTGGTGCGGTTGGCCATGGGTTCCTCCTAATGCAAGACAATGCTAGACCTCATGTGGCTGGAGTGTGTCAGCAGTTCCTGCAAGAGGAAGGCATTGATGCTATGGACTGGCCCCCCCGTTCCCCAGACCTGAATCCAATTGAGCACATCTGGGACATCATGTCTCGCTCCATCCACCAACGCCACGTTGCACCACAGACTGTCCAGGAGTTGGCGGATGCTTTAGTCCAGGTCTGGGAGGAGATCCCTCAGGAGACCATCCGCCACCTCATCAGGAGCATGCCCAGGCGTTGTAGCGAGGTCATACAGGCACGTGGAGGCCACACACACTACTGAGCCTCATTTTGACTAGTTTTAAGGACATTACATCAAAGTTGGATCAGCCTGTAGTGTGGTTTTCCACTTTAATTTTGAGTGTGACTCCAAATCCAGACCTCCATGGGTTGATAAATTTGATTTCCATTGATCATTTTTGTGTGATTTTGTTGTCAGCACATTCAACTATGTAAAGAAAAAAGTATTTAATAAGAATCTAGATCTAGGATGTGTTATTTTAGTGTTCCCTTTATTTTTTTGAGCAGTGTATAAATACTTATTGTAATATACTAATGGTAATATATATACAGTGCCTTGCAAAAGTATTCGGCCCCCTTGAACTTTGCGACCTTTTGCCACATTTCAGGCTTCAAACATAAAGATATAAACTGTATTTTTTTGTGAAGAATCAACAACAAGTGGGACACAATCATGAAGTGGAATGACATTTATTGGATATTTCAAACTTTTTTAACAAATCAAAAACTGAAAAATTGGGCGTGCAAAATTATTCAGCCCCTTTACTTTCAGTGCAGCAAACTCTCTCCAGAAGTTCAGTGAGGATCTCTGAATGATCCAATGTTGACCTAAATGACTAATGATGATAAATACAATCCACCTGTGTGTAATCAAGTCTCCGTATAAATGCACCTGCACTGTGATAGTCTCAGAGGTCCGTTAAAAGCGCAGAGAGCATCATGAAGAACAAGGAACACACCAGGCAGGTCCGAGATACTGTTGTGAAGAAGTTTAAAGCCGGATTTGGATACAAAAAGATTTCCCAAGCTTTAAACATCCCAAGGAGCACTGTGCAAGCGATAATATTGAAATGGAAGGAGTATCAGACCACTGCAAATCTACCAAGACCTGGCCGTCCCTCTAAACTTTCAGCTCATACAAGGAGAAGACTGATCAGAGATGCAGCCAAGAGGCCCATGATCACTCTGGATGAACTGCAGAGATCTACAGCTGAGGTGGGAGACTCTGTCCATAGGACAACAATCAGTCGTATATTGCACAAATCTGGCCTTTATGGAAGAGTGGCAAGAAGAAAGCCATTTCTTGTCGTTTAAAGTTTGCCACAAGCCACCTGGGAGACACACCAAACATGTGGAAGAAGGTGCTCTGGTCAGATGAAACCAAAATGGAACTTTTTGGCAACAATGCAAAACGTTATGTTTGGCGTAAAAGCAACACAGCTGAACACACCATCCCCACTGTCAAACATGGTGGTGGCAGCATCATGGTTTGGGCCTGCTTTTCTTCAGCAGGGACAGGGAAGATGGTTAAAATTGATGTGAAGATGGATGGAGCCAAATACAGGACCATTCTGGAAGAAAACCTGACGGAGTCTGCAAAAGACCTGAGACTGGGACGGAGATTTGTCTTCCAACAAGACAATGATCCAAAACATAAAGCAAAATCTACAATGGAATGGTTCAAAAATAAACATATCCAGGTGTTAGAATGGCCAAGTCAAAGTCCAGACCTGAATCCAATCGAGAATCTGTGGAAAGAACTGAAAACTGCTGTTCACAAATGCTCTCCATCCAACCTCACTGAGCTCGAGCTGTTTTGCAAGGAGGAATGGGAAAAAATGTCAGTCTCTCGATGTGCAAAACTGATAGAGACATACCCCAAACGACTTACAGCTGTAATCGCAGCAAAAGGTGGCTCTACAAAGTATTAACTTAAGGGGCTGAATAATTTTGCACGCCCAATTTTTCAGTTTTTGATTTGTTAAATTTTTTTGAAATATCCAATAAATGTCGTTCCACTTCATGATTGTGTCCCACTTGTTGTTGATTCTTCACAAAAAAATACAGTTTTATATCTTTATGTTTGAAGCCTGAAATGTGGCAAAAGGTCGCAAAGTTCAAGGGGGCCGAATACTTTCGCAAGGCACTGTATATGTGAACGGGAGTAATAGTGACCAGTAGCAGGATAAATACTAACAATACTAATAATCAATGAACAGCAGCGTAGTGGAGTAATGCTTCTAATCAATGTTAATTTTAGAGACCTGGGTAGATACCTGTGGATGGGTATATAATCAGGGTGGATAGTCTGTGGGCGATGGAGAGCAGTAGTTGTTGGCCATTTAAGTCTTATGGCCAGGGGATAGAAGCGGTTTTGGAGTCTGCTTGTCTGAGCCATGATGCACCGGTTCTGCGTGCTGGATGGGAGCTTAGAGAACAGTCTATGTCTTCGGTGGCTGGAGTCTTTGGCAATTTCTCATTCCTTTCTCAGACACCGCTTGGCATGTACGTCCTGGATGGCTGGGAGCACTGATTACTTTATGAACCTCAATGACCTACATATATTGGGAGAAGGCAACCAAGTTGTTGGCAACACTTTTTCAATTGCCCCTGATCATGCATCAAGACTGGCATTTTAAGTAGCTTTCCCTGTTTCTATAAATACCTCTGGCTCTGCAGCAGTTATTTTTCTACCCTGTTGGAGACACACACACAATGCTGACCCATGCTGTGGCTGACTTTATGGCCTGAGACCAGACCAGCATGGTCTCTCACTGAGGAGCCATTAAAAATAACCCTCTGTAGCGACAATGAGCAGTGGGCACAGTGTTTCTGTCTCTCTGTTACACGGCTGGCACAGGGCAAGTGAAACCCCATAAGACACCACTGCTGTTTCAGCAGCTGTACAACCTGTAATTATATAAAACCTCACTACAAGTGAGTAGGTTGATTTGAATAGGCCCTAAACCTGTTTGCGTTTGCCAATGACTGTATCTAGCCTTTTTGATGAGTCTGGAGTCACTCATGACCTTATTTACCATCATTTTCCTAACTGCTGGTAAATTTAGGAGCCCAATGCATAGGTTTTGTTTTCCTGTAGAGATTATGCTTCGGCATGGGCTGCTCTCTCTCGTTGTCTGTTGTACCTCAGAGGTGATGACTCCTAACGAGTGGTGTTTAATTGGTCAGACACCCTGGGTTTGATCACATAGGCTCAGGAGAATCACACAGACAGCCTGTGAAGGCAGGCTTTCACCGTTTGATCATCACAGACCTTGTGACTGGCAGAGATGATTCAACAGGACTGCTGAGCCTTAGCCCTAAGCATTTAGCTGGTCAGAAATTGTTGCGATAGATGGTAGGCATTTTGCACTCTTTAACATTGCAGTAAGGACAATTTTTAAAAATGTTTTATGTAATTTCTCATGGACAGATCTACGTAAATATAACTGGTACCGTAGAATCTGTTGGGACTGAACGAGATGCGAGAAACCATAGTTTTGGTGTTTAGGTTTTTCGCTGGTTATTTGGACAAATCTCGATTCCGCAGGTGTTAGCATCTTTGGAATTTCGGAAGGGGAGATTGTATTTGGCCCGTAACTTGCGAAGAGAGAGGATGGAGCTACTCTTTCCGCTTCTCATTCTAGTGTCTCTTGGTCTCTTCTCTTAAGATGTATCGACCCATAACTTAATTGAGTAGCTGACTAATTACGCAAGACTTCAGTTCTGGGTTAACAGTTCAAAATGGATTAAATCTTTATTATTTCCTCACCCATCTACACACAATACCCCATAATGACAAAGTGAAAACATGTTTTTAGATTTGTTTGCGCATTTATTAAAAATGAAATACAGTTATCTAAATTACAAAAGTATTCACACCACTGACTCAATTTTAGAATCACCTTTTAGCAGTGATTACAGCTGTGAGTCTTTCTGGGTAAGTCTAAGAGCTTTGCACACCTGGATTGTACAATATTTGCACATTATTCTTAAATTCTTCAAGCTCTGTCAAGTTGGTTGTTGATCATTGCCAGGCAGCCATTTTCAAGTCTTGCCATAGATTTTCAAGCCCATTTAAGTCAAAACTGTAATTAGGCCACTCAGGAACAATCAATGTCATCTTGGTAAGCAACTCCAGTGTGCCTAAATGATTATCACCCTTTTTCTAAACTTTCTTGCCTAGCTAAAATATGAGACTTGATTCATTCTCAGCTAAGGTCTTTGAAATATATTGTGAATGTACGTCAGTTTGGTTTTAGACCAGGTTATAGCACTATCTCTGCTGCATCCCTAGTTATAAATGATGTGGTTAACTGTATGGATAAAGGCAACGTGCTGCCCTTTTCATTGACCTGTCAAACGCTTTCGATACTGTTGATCACCCACTGCTAATTCAGAGGCTTTCCTCAATTGGTCTAGACCAGGCTGCATGTAACTGGTTTTAAAATGACTTGACAGAGAGAACTTTATCTACTTATGGTGAAATCAGGTTTCTTGGATATTACGAAAGGTGTCCCGCAGGGGTCGATTCTGGGTCCTGTACTTTTTGCTGTTTACCTTAACAATATCGACTTGTCTGTAAACAATTATAACCTGCACTTGTATGCCGATGATACTGTTGTGTATGCTATTTACCCCACGGTTGACCAGGTTCTGTGAACTACAGTTTGCCTTTTTTGTATTACAGACAAACTTTATAGACCTGAAATTAGTATTAATTGCAGGTAAAACTAGGTATATGTTCTCTAGAGCGCATAAAATTAACTCTGATTTAAGTATATTTACTTTGGATGGTGTCCATATTGATTGTGTCCCTGCTTACAAATATCTGGATAGATGAAAAGCTGTCCTTTTAAATAGAATATTGACGAGTTAGTTAAGAAGCTGAGAATAGAAATGGGCTTCTATAGAAATACACTACTGGACCAAAAGTTTTCAAACACCAATTCATTCAAAAGTTTTTATTTTTACTCTTTTCTACATTGTAGAATAATAGTGAAGACATCAAAACTATGAAATGGTACATAAATAATGTATAAATCAAAAAGTGAATCAAATCAGTCTATTTGATATTTTTCAAAGTAGCCACCCTTTGCCTTGATGACAGCATTGCACACTTGCGTTCTCTCAACCAGCTTCAGGAGGTAGTCACCTGGAATGCATTTCATTTAACATGTGTGCTTGTTAAAAGTTAGTTTGTGGAATTTCTTTCCTTCTTAACTTCTTGGCGCACCCATCCCGTTAGCGGGATCATTTTCGTCAACATCCGCTGAATTGCAGAGCGCCAAATTCAAATTATATTACTAAAAATATTTCATATTCATGAAATCACAAGTGCAATATAGCAAAACACAGCTTAGCTTGTTGTTAATCCACCTGGCGTGTCAGATTTCAAAAAAGCTTTACAGCTAAAGCAAACCAAGCGTTTATATAAGGACATCTCTCTCAGCAGACAAAACATTACAAACAGCTAGCAGCAAAGTAGATTGGTCATGAAAGTCAGAAAAGCAATAAAATGAATCGCTTACCTTTGATGATCTTCGGATGTTTGCACTCACGAGACTCCCAGTTACACAATAAATGTTCCTTTTGTTCCATAAAGAAGATTTTATATCCAAAATACCTCCATTTGGTTGGCGCATTATGTTCAGTAATCCACAGGCTCGAGCCGTCACGACGGGGCAGAAGAAAATTCCAAATAGTATCCGTAAAGTTCGTAGAAACATGACAAACATTTTTTATAATCCATCCTCAGGTTGTTTTTACAATAAATAATCAAGAATATTTGAACCGGACCGTAGCATTTTCAATCGGAGAGAGAGAGAAAATGTCTGCTCCAAGCTGTTGGCGCATGCAAACTCTGCTGGCACCCAGCCATCCACTGATGCGATGTGATCGTTCTCGCTCATTTTGTCTAAATAAAAGGTTGAAACTATGTCTAAAGACTGTTCACACCATGTGGAAGCCATAGGTTGATATCCCTTTAAATGGAGGGTAGGCATGCAATGGAACAGGGAGCTTTCAAAATGAGGCACTTCCTAGTTGGATTTTCCTCATGTTTTCGCCTGCAATATCAGTTCTGTTATACTCACAGACAATATTTTGACAGTTTTAGAAACTTTAGTGTTTTCTATCCAAATCTGACAATTATGTGCATATTCTAGCTTCTGGGCCTGAGAAATAGGCAGTTGAATTTGGTTACGTTTTTCATCCAAACATCAAAATACTGCCCCCTACACTCAACAGGTTAAAGCGTTTGAGCCAATCAGTTGTTTTGTGATAAGGTAGGGTGGTATACAGAAGATAACCCTATTTGGTAAAAGACCAAATCCATATTATGGCAAGAACAACTCAATTAAGCAAAGTGAAACTACAGTCCAGCATTACTTTAAGAAATGAAGGTCAGTGAATGCGGAACATTTCTAGAACTTTGAACGTTTCTTCAAGTGCAGTTGCATAAACCATCAAGCGCTATGATGAAACTGGCTCTCATGAGGACCGCCACAGGAATAGAAGACTCACCGTTACCTCTGGTGCAGAGGATAAATTCATGTTACTAGCCTGAGAAATTGCAGCCCAAATAAAGGCTTCACAGAGTTCAAGTAACAGACACATCTCAACATCAACTGTTCAGAGCAGACTGTGTGAATCAGGCCTTCATGGTCAATTGCTGCAAAGAAACCACTACTAAATGACACCAATAATAAGAAGAGACTTGATGGGCCAAGAAACACGAGCAATGGACATTAGACCAGTGGAAATGTGTCCTTTTGGTCTGGTGTCCAAATTGGAGAATTTTGGTTCCAACTGCTCTGTGTTTGTGAGACATACACCGTGTGTGAACGAATGATCTCCACATGTGTATTTCTATCACGTTTCGGGTGAAGACCCAGATGCAGACAGTGTCGAAATAACAAATGTTTATTACTAGAACGGGGGCAGGCAAAACGACAGGTCAAGGGCAGGCAGAGGTCAGTAATCCAGGTCGGTGTGACTAAGACGTACAGAACGGCGGGCAGGGTCAGGGCAGGCAGAGGTCAATAATCCAGGGTGGTATGACAAGGTACAGAACGACAGTCAGGGTCAGGGCAGGCAGAATGGCCAAAACCGGGAAACAAGAACTAGAAACAGACAGGAGCAAGGGGAAAAATGCTGGTAGGCTTGACGAACATTAACTAACTGGCAGACAACCAGAGAACACAGGTATAAATACACTGGGGAAGATGGGCCACACCTGGAGAAGGATGGAGACGAGCACCAAGACAGGTGACACAGATCAGGGTGTGACAATTTCCCAACATAAAGCATGGAGGTGGTGGTTTTAGGGTGTGCTTTTCTGGTAACACTGTTTGTGATTTTTTTTTTTTAATTCAAGGCACACTTAACCAGCATAGCTACCACAGCATTCTGCAGCGATACGCCATCCCATCTGTTTGTGCTTAGTGGGACTATCATTTGTTTTTCAACAGGACAATGACCCAACACACCTCCAGGCTGTGTAAGGGCTATTTTACCAAGAATGAGAGCGATGGAGTGCTGCATCAGATGACCTGGCCTCTACAATCCCCTGACCTCAACCCAATTGAGATGGTTTGTGATGAGTCAGACCTCAGAGTTTAGGAAAAGCAGCCAACAAGTGCTCAACATACGTGGGAACTCCTTCAAGACTGTTGGAAAGGCATTCCTCATGAAGCTGGTTGAGAGAATGCTAAGAATGTGCTAAGCTGTCATCGTGGCAAAGGGTGGGTACTTTGAAGAATCTCAAATTTAAAACATATTTTGATTTGTATTAACACTTTTTTTGGTTACTACGTGATTCCATATGTGTTATTTCATAGTTGTGATGCCTTTCTACTATTTTAAAATGTAGACTATAGTCCAAATAAAGAAAAAACCTTAATATAATAAGTAGTTGTGTCCAAATCTTTGACCAGAAGTGTATGTCCTGCCTCGCGCTAAATTGTAGAAAGCAGATTTTTCAGTTAATGTTCCTATCGGTCCTAGATCATAAACACACCATGCTACAATTTCAAAGATTTTACTGGGTTACAGTTAATATATAAGGAAATCAGTCAATAGAAATACATTTATTAGACCCTAATCTATGGATTTTGCATGACTGGGCAGGGGTTTAGCCAGGGTGGGTCTGGTCGGCATAGGCCCACCCACTTGGCAGCCAGGCCCACCCACTGGGAGCCACACCCAGCCAATCAGAATGAGTTTTCCCCCACAAAAGGGCTTTAATATCGACAGAAATACTGAACATTGCACTGCGCTTTATTTCAGGTGACAATTTTACCCATCACTGCATTCTCTACCAGAAAGTTGGTTGGCCCTCTGATTAAAGGTCGACCAACTATGATTTTTCAACTCCGATACCGATTATTGGAGGACCAAAAAAAGCCTATACTGATGAATCGGCCAATTTTATTTTTTTAAACGTAAAAAATAAAAATAAAATAAAAAATGTATTTGTAATAATGACAATTACAACAATACTGAATGAACACTTATTTTAACTTAATATAATACATCAATAAAATATATTTAGCCTCAAATAAATAATGAAACATGTTCAATTTGGTTTAAATAATGCAAAAACAAAGTGTTGGAGAAGAAAGTAAAAGTGCAATATGTGCCATGCAAGAAAGCTAACGTTTAAGTTCCTTGCTCAGAACATGAGAACATATGAAAGCTGGTGGTTCTTTTTAACAGGAGTCTTCAATATTCCCAGGTAAGAAGTTTTAGGTTGTAGTTATTATAGGACAATTTCTCTCTATACGGTTTGTATTTCATATACCTTTTGACTATTGGATGTTCTTATAGGCACTTTAGTATTGCCAGTGTAACAGTATAGCTTCCGTCCCTCTCCTCGCCCCTACCTGGGCTGTGAAATACTTTATCTAACGGGTGGCATCCTTAAGTCTAAATATTCCTGTTACATTGCACAACCTTCAATGTTGTGTCATAATTACGTAAAATTCTGGCAAATTAGGCGGCCCAAACTGTTGCATATGCACTGACTCTGTATGCAATGAACGCAAGGAAAGTGACACAATTTCACCTGGTTAATATTGCCTGCTAACCTGGATTTCTTTTATCAAAATATGCAGGTTTAAAAATATATACTTCTGTGTATTGATTTTAAGAAAGCCATTGATGTTTATGGTTAGGTACAGTCGTGCAACGATATGGCTTTTTTCGCAAATTAGCTTTTGTTAAATCATCCCCCGTTTGGCGAAGTTGGCTGTCTTTGTTAGGAAGAAATAGTCTTCACAGAGTTCGCAATGAGCCAGGTTAGCAGGCAATATTAACTAAATATGCAGGTTTAAAAATATATACTTGTGTATTGCTTTTAAGAAAGGCATTGATGTTTATGGTTAAGTACACATTGGAGCAAGACAGTCCTTTTTCGCGAATACGCACCGCATCGATTATGTGCAATGCAGGACACGCTAGATAAACTAGTATATCATCAACCATGTGTAGTTAACTAGTGATTATGATTGATTGTTTTTTATAAGATAAGTTTAATGCTAGCTAGCAACTTACCTTGGCTTCTACTGCAGTCGTGTAACAGGCAGTCTCCTCGTGGAGTGCAATGTAATCAGGTGGTTAGAGTGTTGGACTAATTAACTGTAAGGTTGCAAGATTGAATCCCCGAGCTGACAAGGTCAAATCTGACATTCTGCCCCTGAACAAGGCAGTTTTCCCACTGTTCCTAACTGACTTGCCTAGTTAAATAAAGGATAAATAAAGGTGTAATTTTTTTTTTTTTAATCGGCCAAATTCGGCGTCCAAAAATACCGATTTCCGATTGTTACGAAAACTTGAAATCGGCCCTAATTAATCGGCCATTCCGATTAATCGGTCGACCTCTACCTCTGAGGTTGATACATTGCTATGTTTTCATTTATAAGGCCTTTTTAGAAAAAGTCCCACTGTACCTAAGATCTTTGCTAAACTTTAGACCTATGAGTTACCACACCTGGTCTCAGGGATAGAAAATCCTTTGGTCTCAGGGATAGAAATTCCTTTGGTCTCTACTGAGTTAGGTAAATTAGACTAAGTTAGGTTTAGTCAGCTTTTATTTGTTGAACAATCTTCAAAATCTTCTTAATTTATGTTTTTGTGCCTCTAGGGCAATTTAGAAAGCTGATTGAGGACCTTTATTACTGTTTTTTAAGGCCATGTTTTTCTTTCTGCTTGCATTTCGTAATTTATATTTTGATGTGAGTATTTTCTGTCATTTATGAAATTCAGGGCTCATCTGTAAAAGAGACTCCTTGATCAAATAAAGGTTCAAATAAATATTTGGCCTTGTATTTTAGGTCATTGTTCTGCTGAAAGGGGAATTTATCTCCCAGTGTCTGTTTTGAAAGCAGACTGAGCCAGGTTTTCCTCCAGAATTGTGCTCTATTCAGTTTCTTTTTATCCCCAAAAAAACAATGTAGTCCTTGCTGATGACAAGCACACTCATAACATGATGCAGCCACCACCATGCTTGAAAATATGGAGTGGTGCTCAGTGATGTGTTGGATTTGCCCCACACATAAAGCTTTGTATTCAGGACATAAAGTGAATTTAAATGCCAATTTTTGCAGTTTTACTTTAGTGCCTTATTGCAAACATGATTCATATTTTTGAATATTCTGTTTCTGTACAGGCTTTCTTCTTTTCACTCTTTCAATTAGGTTAGTATTGTGGAGTAACTACAATGTTGTTAATCCATCCTCCGCTTTCTCCTATCACAGCCATTAAACTGTTTTAAAGTCACTCCTTATCAGGACACACAAGGCTGTTTAAATGGGGTTTGGACACATCTGCCACATCATAGAGACACAACATTCATAACCTTGTGTTTATCCTTTAGCATAAATATTTTAGAAAACCTCCCCCTCTCCTTTGGAAATGGTACTAACCTTTCCCTTTCAGAATGATACTTCCTCTCTGTATAGCCAGCATAGTTTTCTTAATGTCACAGGAATCAAGGTGTTCTTCTGAAGCGCTTTATGCACTCTCTTTACACAGCTCATCCCCCGAGAGGGTACTCATTTTCGTTACCTGTAATTTGGGGCCCATCGTTAATTAAGAGAAGCTCAGTAAATCAAATAAAAAATCATGTTGCATGCGCCAAATACAACAGGTGCAGTCCTTACAGTGAAATGCATACTTACAAAGCCCTTAACCACCAATGCAGTTTTAAGAAAATACCCCCCCCAAAAAGTAGGAGATAAGAATAACAAATAATTAAAGAGCAGCAGTAAATAACAATAGCGGGGCTATATACAGTGGGGCAAAAAAGTATTTAGTCAGCCACCAATTGTGCAAGTTCTCCCACTGGATGCAACTCAGCATTCTTTGTCCTCCAAACACGACGAGTTGAGTTTTTACCAAAACGTTATATTTTGGTTTCATCTGACCATATGACATTCTCCCAATCTTCTTCTGGATCATCCAAATGATCTCTAGCAAACTTCAGACGGGCCTGGACATGTACTGGCTTAAGCTGGGGGACACGTCGGGCACTGCAGGATTTGAGTCCCTGGCGGCGTAGTGTGTTACTGATGGTAGGCTTTGTTACTTTGGTCCCAGCTCTCTGCAGGTCATTCACTAGGTCCCCCCATGTGGTTCTTGTAATCATTTTGACCCTTAGAAGGCCAGCATCCCGGAGTCGCCTCTTCACTGTTGAAGTTGAGACTGGTGTTTTGCGGGTACTATTTAATGAAGCTGCCAGTTGAGGACTTGTGAGGTGTCTGTTTCTCAAACTAGACACTCTAATGTACTTGTCCTCTTACTCAGTTGTGCACCAGGGCCTCCCACTCTTTCTATTCTTGTAGAGTCCATGAATTGAGGCTGTTCTGGGGGCAACTCACTACTAGGAAGGTGTTTCTGTTTTGTACATTCAGTGTTAGTCATATTGGAAACTAATGCTGAAGGATGCAGCCGCAAATGGTTAACCAAATGAGCCTTTTGGTTAGTTTCCTCTTACCTGTCATTGTACGGAGTCATTGACTGTGAAGCTGTTGCAAGACACTTGGCTACTCATACACACGTCACGAGTCGTATACCCGACCCGTAAACATGTAGGTCTATTTCAGTTGTTCTATGAAACAGGAATGTGTATCTGTCTGTTTTGTGTAACTTACCCTGCATCTTGGAACGGCATGCACTGATCATTGTGTTGGAAATGTGAAAGGTAGAAACTTCCGGTTGGGCGTTGTAGGAAGACGTGTTTGAGAGAGGTCCCCAATTAAACTTTTTTATTTAAACGTTTTCACATGCCACTGCTAGTTTTACGGTAGGTTCATTTATTTTTATAATTTTATGTGGTGTCATGCGCAAGACCAACCTGACGAGAACTACTACCACCGACACATCGTCGAAGGCTTAATCAACTACTCAAGCACTGAAAATGACTGCAGTGGCCAGCCCTGCTACAGAGTCAGAGGCCTTTTCTATGACCACTCTGGTAGCTGAACTAGCTAAAAAAAGAAGTAGCCTAAAAGAGGATATGGGTTCTCTCATCAGTACTTCGCTGACACCTCTCCAAACTTCCATTGATGTCTTTTAGGCGACACCTCACTACACTAGAAGGTTCCAACACCGAGCAGATTGCTGAGCTGGAGGCAGATGTCTCATATGAAAACAGTCAACACAGCTCCTCTTTCCAAGGTAGATTCGTTGGAGAATTATACCAGAAGGGACCATATCCGGATCCTTGGCGTTATGGAGGGAATTGAGACTGCAGTCAACCCTGTGAAATTTGTCTCCGACATGCTGGTGGAAGTAATGGGCAACAGTGTCTTTGACAAGTCGCCGGAGCTCTTCCCCCAAACCCAACTCAGCCGAGTGGCTTATGGCGATCAATCATTACCTTTCATCATTACCAAGACAATGAATGTGCTAAGCGCTCTGCGAGGAGCATCAACCTTCTTTCTGTGGCCAAGATCTATACGATTCTACCCGGACCTGAGTGCCAACCTCGTGAAGATTCAAACTGAATTCAAGGATATCAAAACCTGTCTCAACAAGAACAGTATAACGTTTTAGCTCCTACACCCTGCCGGGCTTCGTGTCTTACAAGGGAGAGACCATTACCTTTGACACACTGGCCGAGGTTAAAGCATTGTATTTCCGGCACCTAGAGTAAAGTTGATAGAGGAAGGCTAGCTGCCCGACTGGCTAGACATGTCTGGCGGAATATATGGCTAGATGGCTACTTTGCTAGCATTTGCTGGCTGGCTGGCCACGGACTGATTGTCCTGGGTGGCTGGCAGGCTGATATGACACTGACATTCACTTTGAAATTGCTTTTCACATGGAAGCAATGTTTTCTCATTCCGAGGACATTTTTATTTACATTTGTCAGAGATTGGCAACGTTGGCTACATCACAATCTCATTGGCTGGCTAGCTGGAGATGGCTGGCCACATCGACTGTTTACTAACCAGCTGGCTAACTAATGTGACATACTATTTTTACATTAATTCGTGAGCTAAGCACTTCATAATTTCTAGCTGCTAGCTAGCTGAGCGATAGCTTGACATATGGTCAACTACCTAGCTAGCTACATCTGAAATCAACTGCCTGGAGACCTGTATCCATGTAAGTAACATTGGATGACACTAGTAGCACGTGTTAAATAGCTGTTTTTTAAGTGTTTTTTTTTTATTTTTGTTTGAACTAAGTTAGCATTAGCTATTTAATAATGCAAAAACTTCAGCATTTTACTCTGGTTAATATCTTGTTTTCATATGCTTTCATACGTTTGTAATGACATTGATTGTTTGATTTAGTGGGTGTTTAGATATATTTTGCTTTCGCCTTGTGGTTCACTGATGTTGGCGTACTTTGGTCTCATGTTTGCCCCCTGCTGTAGTTTGAGTATCGGGTTTCACTCCGTGTAGTTTTGAGAGCAGATAAGTGGTGCGGCAGTGGGGACTTGGCGTGGAACACGCCAATAACACAACCCATATTTGAATTTCAAAAACTAAAACCATTGTATTTGGGACAAATCATTCACTAAGCCCTAAACCTCAGCTAAATATTATAATGAATGTGGATGTTGAGCAAGTTGAGAAGACTAAACTGCTTGGAGTAACCCTGGATTGTAAAACTGTCTTGGTCAAAACATATTGATACAACAGTAGCCAGGATAGGTGAGAAGTATGTCTATAATAAAGAGCTGCTCTGCATTCTTAACAGCACTATCAACAAGGCAGGTCCTACAGGCCCTAGTTTTGTCGCACATGGACTACTGTTCAGTCGTGTGGTTAGGTGCCATAAAGAGCAATTGCAATTGGCTCAGAACATGGCAGCACAGCTGGCCTTTGGTTGTACACAGAGAGCTGACTTTAATTATATGCATTTCAATATTTCCTGGCTGAAAGTGGAGGAGAGATTGACTTCATCACTACAGTTCAGTGTCGAATGCACTGAACTGTCTGATTGAACTACTGACACACAGCTGGGACAACCATGCATACCCCACAAGACATGCCACCAGAGGTCTCTTCACAGTCCCAAAGTCCAGAACAGACTATGGGAGGCGCACAGTACTACGTAGAGCCATGACTACATGGAACTCCATTCCACATCAAATAACTCATGCCAGCAGGAAAGTTAGATAAAAATACACCTTATGGAACAGCGGGGACTGTGAAGCAACACAAACAGACACATGCATACAAACACACAATAACGTACACATGGACTTTCTGTTATAGGTAAGTGGTAGTAGAGGCCTGAGGGCACACTCTTAATAGCTTGTGAAATCCGTTATGTATGTTTTTAAAATTGTATAACTGCCTTAATTTAGCTGAATCCGAGGAAGAGTAGCTAATGGGGATCCATAATAAATAAAAATAGAAATAGGCCAAAGTTTTGACTAGGGTTGTGGCGAAATTTGTCAGCCGGTGATTGTCAAGCAACTAACTGTCAGTCTCACGGTTATTGACTGTTAATTAACATAAACACATTTAGCATCTCGTGGCTTCCACACATAGCCTACAAGCCACTGATGCAGACCTTTGGAACATCTACATTTTAAAAAGTCTAATAAATCCTTGTAATATAGCCTACACCAACACAATAAATCAATTTATTTTAGACAGATATGAAGAAAATGTAGTCCATTTCAAATTAACAGAATAGCATACCCTGAGTTGTCCTTATGTTATGTCCTGATCTGGCTATGCCGTATGTCTGTGGGCTACACTAGTTAATTTAGCAGACAAGATTTGCTTAGAATTACGTGGCATTATTTTTAAGTATGAAGAATACAATTGAACATAGCTGAATAAAATAGAAAGGATCTTTTCTCCAAAGGATTTGAGCGAGTGCGCACATGTGGCTATTGTGTTGAGCGGTTAACAAAGAAATAGGTATTCCTATGTGCTTAATTTAGAGTTATTAATGTAACTTTAGTTGTTCTACAAACATATGTTTTGATTTTTAATACATTGTAAGGCTGCATGATGCGACTAATGATTTGAAAAAAGTGCCTTTTTGCACCTGCTGTACACTGTCAGTCTTTCATTCAGAATTTGAGAAGCGCTAAATAATGCCTCGAATTTCCCGGTGGCATCCCCTTTGTGTGGCCATAATGCCCCCTAAAATAATCCATGCCTTTTGCAGCCCTTCTCCATAAATGCTGCCCGCTCCGAAGCACCTCTCACTCACACTGCTCTCCATCATGTGATCGGGTCTTTCTCACAGGCTACAAGTGAAGACAGACACATTGGGAACGCAACTACGCGCATCCTTATCCAATTCCGAGGTGCATATTGAAGATATTAGAACTGTCCACATTTACTTTTCGTCAGCCAACAAGGTGAGTAGGCCTAACAAACAGCAAAAGTACTAGCCTATGTCAATCTACTATCCCCCATAGTACAAAAGTTGACCAATTGTGTGCGATAAATAAATATTCCAAACATCATCTGGGACAGTTGTGGGATGCGATAGATCCGAATTAGTACTACCACTAGCATCAACAAATATTTTTTAAGTAATGAGGCTGATGCAACAGGTCAGAACACAACGGCTTAAAATGTGGATAAACTATTAGGCTAGTTCTTCACATTATAAGCGTAGCAATGCGCACACGGCAATAGGCTATAAGTGTGAATGTTAGCTGGAAAACACCATTATCAAAAGTGACCACGTGATTATCAATGTAATGCTTTTATTATAAAGGTGCGTTTTTATGGTGAAAATTCTTCCCCAAACTTGAATCTCACCGCTGCTTATGGATGCCAGTTAGGCTCTACACCCATTGTGAAGCGGAATAATGTGCTTCATTTTAAGTTGTTATAAGTTGCGTTACAAACCTTGTTCTGTCTTTCACACCTGTGTTTGCTGTAAATGTTTTTGCTCCTAATTGGGATGATGTTGATTTTATTAACAAACATTTATTTGCTGCCTCAACTATTTCATTTTTGGAGGTGACATGAATTGTGGGATAAGACCCAGCCTTGGATCATTCAAACCCCAGATCATTATCTCCCTCAAATTTGTGAGCCAGGCAGGATGAGTAGATACATGGAGATTCCTTTTTCCCAGTAACAAAGATTTCTCTTTTCACGTGCACCACTCCTATTCTAGGATAGACTACTTTTTCATCGATAAAGCCCTTCTTCCCTCTGAGAACGTAGAATATACTGCCATTGTTAGTGACCATGCTCCTCTTTTGCTTGACCTCTCATTCTTATTGACCTATACAGATCGCTCTCCAGCGAGACATAAACTCATATTTACTTTCAAACTATTAATTCTACACCGTTTTATTGAATACAATTGATGTCTATTTAAAACATTTAACCTCTCCATCTACACTTTAGGTTGTTTTTATAGGCAATCAATTCCTATTCCTCTCAGTAAACGGAAAATAAAACACATAACAGCTGATCGATGCCATTCTGGAATTAGATCAACAATACTCCACCAGAACTTTACAAAAAAAGGTTGAGTCTTCAAACTCAGTACAATTTACTATCCACAGATGAGGCTGAGCAGCAGCTACTCCATGCATGCGGTTTTGTTTACAAGCATGGAGAAAAGGCTGGTTGATTTCTAGCTCATCAACACAAGTGCAAATCTGCCTCACCACTGATCCCTCAAATTTACAATACCTCAGGTGTTTTTAACAGTTTATCCCATTGAAATCAATAATATTTAAACATTCTATTCAGATCTTTACAACTAAAGAAAATTAAATAATTAATATTTTTTGGGACAATTTGGATACTCCTATCATTAGTACAGAGCAGAGAGAGGAAATGTTGGAATCATTAAAACTCGTTTTTCAACCACTCCACAATTTTTTGTTAACAAACTATAGTTTTGGCAAGTCGATTAGGACATCTACTGTGTGCATAACAAGTCATTTTTCAAACAATTCTTTACAGGCAGATTTATTTCACTTATAATTCACTATCACAATTCCAGTGGGTCAGAAGTTTACACACACTAAGTTGACTGTGCCTTTAAACAGCTTGGAAAAATCTAGAATATGGTGTCTTGGCTTTAGAAGCTTCTGATAGGCTAATTGACATCATTTGGGTCAATTGGAGGTGTACCTGTGGATGTATTTCAAGGTCTACCTTCAAACTCAGTGCCTCTTTGCTTGACATGCAGGTTCAGGAGTAATGCTGGGAAAGGTACTTTCTTGTATACTGGAGCCTTAGAATGGAATGAGTTGCCTCTGCCCATAAAAACAACGTTCTCTCTGGGCAGCTTTAGAATAAAGTTAAAATATGTTTGATGTCTTCTGTGCCCATATAAATAACCCTTATGATGTAACTGGAATGATGAGATGGATGTTATTCTACTGCCGTACAATGTTCGATCTTGTCCCAAGAGGACCACAATGGAAATAAGTCCCAGACTTTGTTATCCTCTATTTTATTCATATGGCTTTTTCAAGTTTTGTGTGCTTGTTTTTTGAAAATGGTTGAATTAATAAACTAAAACTAAACTAAAAGACATCATGGGAAGATCAAAAGAAATCAGCCAAGAACTCAGAAAAAAAATGTAGACCTCCACAAGTCTGGTTCATCCTTGGGAGCAATTTCCAAATGCCTGAAGGTACCACGTTCATCTGTACAAACAACAGTACACCAGTATAAACACCATGGGACCACGCAGCCTTCATACCGCTCAGGAAGGAGACGTTCAAAGTATCTATCCTTGTTTGGTTTTCATGTGCCATATATTTTTCAATTTTGCTGTGATGTTTTACATACATACATACATTTTGAACCTTTTCTCATCGCGTAGTATCCACAGATTATGAGCTAAAGATAAACTTTCCTAGGAGGATTATTATTATTGATTGGCTGACTTTCCAAATAGCTCCAACACTGCTATTTGTAAGGTAAATGTTAAGTGAATGTTGTGATTTAATATATATATATTTACTATTACTGAACCTGTGACCAGAAATAAGCTACATAGGGGCAATACCAGAATAAGTTATCTATTGATTCTCTCTCCACAGCAAAATCTACAGAGCTGAGATTGTTGTATGCCCCATATATATAGCATTATGTTGGTGGCAACATAATTATTAGTCTGATCTCTTTTGACCTAAACTGCTTTAGTTTTAATGATGAGTATTGTATTGAGTGGCCTCAAAAAGTGCATTTAAAGGTGTCCCATACAATAAGGGGATCTGCTTTACCTACAGTGCCTTCGGAAAGTATTCAGACCCCTTGACTTTTTCCACATTTTGTTACGTTACAGCCTTATTCTAAAATTGCTGTGGATTTGTTTTTATTTAATCAATCTACACACACTACCCCACAATGACAAAGCGAGGGCAGATTTTTAGACATTTTTGCAAATTTATTAAAAATAAAAAACATATACCTTATTTACATAACTATTCAGACCGTTTGCTATGAGACTTGAAATTGAGTTCAGGTGCATCCTGTTTCCGTTGATCAGCCTTGAGATGTTTCTACAACTTGATTGGAGTCCACCTGTGGTAAATTAAATTGATTGGACATGATTTGAGACACCTGTCTATATAAGGTCCCACAGTTGATTGTGCATGTCAGAGCGAAAGCCATGAGGTCGAAGGAATTGTTCATGGAGCTCCGAGGCAGGATTGTGTCAAGGCACAGATCTGGGGAAGGGTACCACGACTTAATGACAATCGCCCCGTAGCACTCACCTCTGTCATCATGAAGTGCTTTGAGAGACTAGTTAATTAAAACCTCTTAAGGATCTGCCCCTTTTTTCAATTTTCACCTAAAATGACATACCCAACATTAAGAGCGCCAGCGATGAGAAATGTGACAGGAATGTAGGAGAATGTAACACACTAGATCTGGTAAAAGATTATCCAAATTGAAAAACAACCGTTCTTTTGTATTTTTTTGTACCATCTTTGAAATGCAAGAGAGAGGCCATGTATTATTCCAGCCCAGGTGCAATTTAGATTTTGGCCACTAGATGGCAGCAATGTATGTGCAAAGTTTTAGACTGATCCAATGAACCATTGCATTTATGTTAAAATATTTTGTATCAACACTGCCCAAATGTGCCCTTTTTTATTATTAACTTTTCATGTTCAAAATTGTGCACTCTTCTCAAACAATAGCATGGTATTATTTCACTATAAAGCTACTGTAAATTGGACAGTGCAGTTAGCTTCAGTTCTTGTTCATCTTTCTGCCAATTTCAGATATGTCAATGTCCTGGGAAATGTTACTTACAACCTCATGCTAATCGCATTAGCCTACGTTAGCTCAACCGTCCTGTGGATGGGACACCGATCCCGAAGAAGTTTTTAAGGATCGTAACACCTCCACCTTACCTGACACCCTAGACCCACTTCAATTTGCATACCGCCCCAATCGCCCTCGTATTGCAGACTGCTCTATCCCATCTGGACAAGAGGAATACCTAATGTAAGAATGCTGTTTATTGACTATAGCTCAGCATTCAACACCATAGTACCCTCCAAGCTCATCATTAAGCTTGAGGCCCTGGGTCTGAACCCCGCCCTGTGCAACTGGGTCCTGGACTTCCTGACGGGCCGCACCCAGGTGGTGAAGGTGACTGTGTGAACAATAAGCACAGGAGGGGGCTGAGCATGCACCCTTATGGGGGCCCCGGTGTTGAGGATCAGCGGAGTGGAGGTGATGTTTCCTACCTTCACCACCTGGGGGGCTGCCCGTCAGGAAGTCCTGAACCCAGTTGCACAGGGCGGAGAGGATTCTTTAAATTAAGGATTTCTACAGGGAGATCCTTAATACAACCTGCTCAAGACATCTGAGTGGGGCAAAGGTTCACCTTCCAACAGGACAATGACCCTAAACACACAGCCAAGACAACGCAGGAGTGGCTTGGGGACAAGTCTCTGAATGTCCTTGAGTGGCCCAGCCAGAGCCCAGACTTGAACCCAATTTGAAATTCTCTGGAGAGACCTGAAAATAGCTGGCATAGCTTGAGAGGATCTGCAGAGAAGAATGGGAGAAACTCCCCAAATACATGTGTGCCAAGCTTGTAGCGTCACACCCAAGAAGACTCTGTAATTGCTTCAAAAGGTGCTTCAACAAAGTACTAAGTAAAGGGTCTGAAAACTTATGTAAATGTGAAATGTCATTATTTTTTTAAATGAGCTAACATTTCTAAAAACCTGGTTTTGCTTTGCCATTATGGGGTATTGTGTGTAGATTGATGAGAATTTAACCTTATTCTAAAATATATATATTTAACTTAACAATGTGAAAAAAGACAAGGGGTCTGAATACTTTTCGAAGGCACTATGTTCTGCAGAAAAAAGTAATCGACTGCCAGTTAAAATGTGTCTTATTCGTACCGTTAACTGTAATCAGTTTAACCCCGTGTTAACCAGCCCACCACACACTAATAGAGACAACAACTCTGTTGACTTTACCCAATCCATTTACCGGTGCGTATCTGAACAATAATATGTCCTTTACATTTTCAATATTGAGATTTAAAAATAAATGTAAAAAGATAATGACATCAATTATTTAAGGATCGTATAGGCCTACTCTAGTAGAGGTTTTTAATTTCAGAGTCCTTTATCCTTGCCCGACATTAGGTCTGTTAATATTTATTTGAGTTTTATCTTGACGTCTATTAGTTCCGATTCACAAGTTTACTTCACCCTAAACATTTCAGTAAGGCCAGATTGTCTACATTCTACCCAAATATTGATGGTACATGTGATGTGTGTGAAGGCTCCTTGGCAGACTTGAGCCAGATGTTCTGGGCCTGACCCCGTCTGGCAGACTACTGGTCCACTATATTTACCTGTCTGAAGCATTTGAGTTGCAGCCCAGTGTAGAAATATCTATTTTTGTAGTACCAAAAGACAATCCTTCCCTGACCAATAAGACTGCTAGATTCCATTGCCTCCCTGTTGGCCTGAGGAAGGATTCTGGATTGTAAATCTGTCAATCCTCCCTTAGCCTCTCTTTGGCTCAAAGATTTGATGTGATTCCTAAAATTAGAACAAATAAAGTATACTATTAGAGGGTCAACCAACAAATTTTATTCCACCTGGGACACGATGATATCTTATTTTAAACACCCCCAAAGGCTTTCTCCAGATTAGTACTCCTGGGCCCCACCCCCACCCATTGACGTTCCAGCTATATGGGCCTATAAGATCCCATTTTTGTTTTCTGATATGTCCCTCAATGACTTTGCCTTTATTTTTAGAATGTGTTTGAAGGCATTCTGGAGGGGGGCGGATGGGAGGTTGAGGGGAGTCAAAAATGGGAAACGTACAATATCTTAATCTTTCATTAACTGTGAATAAAAATATGATGTATAAAAAAGGCAACGTGAGAGGATTATTTACTGTCAGACATACTGTGTCGTCCTACTTTGAAGTGTAACCTGGAGTGAATGAGGAGAAGTCCGGTAGTTTATTGTTAACAGCCGGAGCTTTAAACTTCTGCATCCCTTGGAATCTAGGATTTATGATGATGATTGCACAATGTAAGGACTGAAGTCATGGCACTGACCCCTCACTTACTTACACCAGCTCACCCTCTCATACCTTCACACACACTCTCTCGCATTAACACATGACCGCTTGCTCTGAGGACTAATGGAATGAGAGCTCAGCGTCTCACCAGATCTCCTCCTTGACTCGCCTCGCTCTGCAGGAAGCTGCCAGTTATGCAGGACAGGGCAGTTCAGATCAGCTGGAATTGGGTGTGTTGTGTGAAAGAAAGTATTGCATGTTTTGACTGGTAGAACAGTGAAAGTGATTAAGTTTAAGTGGGTCCTGATGTTTTGACAGTTGATAATACAAATATTGTCAGTAAGTAGAGACTGTAAATTATAGTTTGTTTAGTGGCAGTGCAAACGATGGGTAGGATCAAGTTTGGTGTTATAATGTGCACTTATACTTTTAAAACAATAACCTAGTTGTATTAGATGTTCTGAAGTATTATTTCTGTGGTAACTTGTGTTATGAAAACCACTTTATGTTGTTGCAGGTCTTCCCTTTGCCTTCTACAGGGGCTTATGATTGGCGCCTATGAGGAAGACACTCCCACAGCTTGGCTATTATTAAGTTCCAGGTTCTGTGTGAGACGGCCAACCTCAGACCACCGTTCGCCAGCCAGCCCAACCACTGACACGGTAAGACCTGCTTCAAGTGTATCAATTAGCTCTCTCTCTCCCTCACTCTGCCTCTCTCCTCTCTCTCTATTCCCTGTCTTGTCTATATTCCCCTCCCTCGCTCTCTTGTCCCTCATTCTCTCCCATGCCTATTAGTTATTTAACTATCAGTATTCTCCCTGTCCTGTAAATGCATGAGTCGGGGTCACAATAGGATGTTATCCTTGCATCAGTGAGGTGATGTAAACGGCATACTGTAAATACTGTAGGCATGCCCCACTATAATGCCTGTCTGCTCGTTGAGGGAGTGAGAGACTGTGAAGACCTCAGACACTGCGATCTCTGTCAGTTGCACTGTGAGGTGAATGTATCATTGTGTGTTAGGCCGCTGATTAACTAACTGTTGTGATGTTAAGGAGTTAGGCTAGGTCAGTCTGCCCTGGCTCACACTCACTGTGGTGTGTGTCAATAGACCGCCAACCGTCAGTGTGTTGGAACCTTGAGAACTAATGCGCATTTGATTAGCACTTTTATCAGCAGCGACTGTGTTGCCATGGCAGACGGACCTACCGTAGAGAGGAGTTACGATGGGTTTCAATGTTCAACTTTTAGCCGTTACTGAGACGCTCTGAAATGGAAGAGTAACAAGTGGAAAATGAATAGATGTGAATTATATTTGGTTATAGGGCGGTGTGAAATGTTCCCATCAGAGCACCTACTGTATGCATTGCATGTAATCTAGCTCTTCATGCTTGTAGAGAAAAACTACGAGCACAGGCGATGAGAATAACTACGCTCTCCGTCTCCCAACTCTCCCTCACTATAGCATTTTAACCTTCCACTTCGGTGTCTGGGAGGAGACCTATAGGTGAGTGTCCACTAACACCGTCCTCATCCACCCGGGCTGCGCCACCCACGCCCAACCCCACCTCCATTCCCAGCCCCTCACCCCGCGGCATCATGGGGGACGTAGTCCAGATGCACTTCTCCACGCCGGACTATGTGATCTTTGCCCTGCTGCTGGTGGCGTCCACGTGCATCGGCCTGTTCTACGCCCTGTCCGGCGGGCGCCAGCGCACCACGCAGGAGTTCCTATTGGCCGACCGTTCTATGAGCTGCCTGCCCGTGTCGCTCTCGCTGCTCGCCACCTTCCAGTCAGCCGTGGCCATCCTGGGAGTGCCCTCGGAGATCTACACCTACGGAACGCAGTACTGGTTCCTGGGAGTCTCCTACTTCCTGGGTCTGCTTGTCCCCGCCCACGTCTTCATACCTGTCTTCTACAGGCTCCGCCTCACCAGTGCTTATGAGGTGAGCTCTAAACCCTAACCTTACCTAGAGAGGGAACAGTGTCTGTGAATGATGAGGAGTTTGCAGCGGTGTATCTCGCTGTGCCTCTGTCTCGCCAGAACCCTGGCAAGGGAGGCTAGTTGAACGCAAAAACAACATTCTCAGCATGTTGTCTGCTTTTTCATTTTGACAATGGCTAACCAGAGTAGCAGAACCAGAGTACAGCAGACGAGACGGTGCTGCTGACAACAAAGGACTGTGCCCCGGCCCTTAGAATCTCCACTTCTATTGCGCTCGGAATCGACCGTCACAGATGACTAAGGCTCTATGATCAGTGGTAGACTTTAACATCCCTCTTTCCTTCCCTCTTTCTTTCCCTCACCTTCGGTCTTTTCTTCATTGTGTAGTATTTGGAGCTGCGCTTCAATAAGACGGTTCGCATCATGGGCACCGTGACCTTTATCTTTCAGATGGTGAGTGTATTTGTGTCCTCCAGACTGTTGGTCTGTTATGTCTGTCTGTGTGTGCTCCTGGTGTGTTCCCACATGACTAATATCCTGGACATGCTGTGCTCTGCAGAACAGGGACATTCTGTACAAGTAGGTACTCGCCCTTTTCCCTGTGACGTTTCACCACTTGATGTGTAATTGATATGTATTTTAATCAACCACCAATGGCTCCTACTCAGTTTGCGTCCCTCTGAATTTGGACCGTTGTTTGACTGTCTCTGCAGGTGATCTATATGGGAGTGGTCCTCTATGCACCAGCACTCGCACTCAATGCAGGTAAAGGGATCTGTCACGTGTATTTCCTCTAAAGTGGTAGAATAATACTAGTTTCACTGAGGACGTTCGGTGAGAGCTTTAGTACCTGTTCTGGCTTTATAGACGATGAATGGTGTAAATGTGATCCATGTTGGTGGTGTGTGCTGTTGATACTGTCCACCTGCAGTGACTGGATTTGACCTCTGGGGGGCAGTGCTGGCCATGGGACTGGTGTGCACCCTATACACAACATTAGTGAGTGTCTCTTTTTTCGTCAGTGAGTTTTCAATTTAGCCACCCATCTCCCTACAACTCCGAATGCAATTATTATATACAGCTGGATACACAGTATGTATATCTTGTCTTGCGTGTCAGGGAGGGCTGAAGGCAGTCATCTGGACAGACGTGTTCCAGACCATTGTGATGTTTGCTGGCCAACTGGCGGTCATCATAGTGGGGGCCCACCAGGCAGGAGGCATGGGAGAGGTGTGGAGGAAAGCCATCAACGGCAGCCGCATCGCAAGTCTGGAGTGAGTCTTTTCCTTAGTGGACCTAATGAGACTTAAAACTGTCCCTAGACCAGTTACAGAGTATTTTAAAAGTGGGCTACGGCTCTGTGTGTAGTGTTGTAACCCTCCTCCTCTTTGACCTGTGTCTCATGCAGCCTGAACCCTGACCCGACGGAGAGGCACACGTTCTGGACGCTGGGCGTGGGCGGGGTGTTCCTCATGCTGGCGCTGTACGGGGTCAACCAGGCCCAGGTCCAGAGGTACCTCAGCTCCCGCACTGAGAGGGAGGCGGTCATGTAAGCATCAGCACTAAACACCTGGTTGAACTGGATTCACATGAATTACATCATGTTAAAAAAAAAATTAAAATGAACAATCGCTTAGACACAATGGTAATATTATACGTTGTGGTGTGTCGCCAGGTCGTGCTACGTGGTGTTTCCCTGCCAGCAGGTGGTGTTGTGTCTGGGCTGTCTGATGGGCCTGGTGATGTTTGCTCGCTACGGTGAGGATAGCCCACTGGATAAGGGTTACGTCAAAACCAATGACCAGGCAAGTAGGACTTGCTACCTCCATAACAACACACTTAGTGGTCCCTCACTGTGCTGACATCCTGATGTGACTGTTTGGCTGTGGTTATGTTAAGGGCAGCACGATATGGGCATTATTATAATTGTTTAATCAAAGATTGCTATTTTTTTGTTGTTGCTATTGATCAACTCTTGGGTGAACTGTTGAAATCAGTGAAGTATAATGTCTTCTATTAAGAAGCAAAGTGGAAAGCGGCATCGTTCTTGTTTGGAACAATATGTTGACTGCATTTGACCTGCAGTAACAGAACCGCATGCAAACGTAATAGTGAATCTGACAGCGAGATTGAGGAACTGCGCTGCTTGAGTGACAGGGTGTGTGGGACTTGGCGTGTACGCGAAGCACCCGCAAGAGGAGAAAAAACCCCAGATGTTACTCCTTTCTAAATATTGCGTGCGATATGAATATTGCACGTCAGTATTTCGATGTGAATCTGATTCATTTTGAAGCCCTAGTTAATGAATCTCTCTTCAGATCATAGACAAAGAAAGGCTTTTGTAAAGATGTTTGAGTTGAGGCCATTGTTTGGTTAAGTTCTCCTATGAATGTCATTTTGTCTCTGCTGATCCAGTCTAAATGTTCCTTCCTGTCTGCAGATGGTGCTGTACTTTGTGATGGATGTGTTCAGGGACCTGCCTGGCCTACCAGGGCTGTTTGTCGCCTGCCTGTTCAGCGGCGCTCTCAGGTACTTCACTTAAGTGCCACTGCTACTGGCTCTCATGTGCTCGGTCTGTAGTACTAGTCAGACCCCAGGGAACTGTTTCTCTGCTACATTAATGTCATGGTGTTGTGGTACACCAGTAAAGGTTGTATTATGATACCATTATGAACACACTACACCACACAATTTAGCCCCATGACATTACTCATTCAGCTTCCCTCCCTCTTGTGTTGCAGTACCATCTCATCAGCGTTTAACTCCCTAGCGACGGTAACCATGGAGGACCTAATCAAGCCTTACTGCCCGACCATGACGGAGGCCAAAGCCACACTGCTCTCCAAAGGCCTGGGTGAGCTGCTGTTCTTTGAGTAGCCACACGCTGGCAGTGTTTATGAACAGTGGCAGGCAGTGTTCATATTTTATCAAGCTTTTTGTTAAGTTATTGCTGGAGTATAGAGTCCACAAACTAATTTAGACTTCTCTGTCCAAATACTGTGTGTGTGTGTGTGTGTGTGTGTGTGTGTGTGTGTGTGTGTATTTTAAATAAATGTATTTTTTCTGGTACACTATCAGGATTGTACTACTATGGTCCTGACCTGTTTTTCCCTTCCTCTTTTCTTCTCCCAGCGTTTGCCTACGGGCTGGTGTGTCTGGCCATGGCCTACACCGCGTCTCACATGGGCTCAGTGCTGCAGGTGACTGACCCATGTCCCCTGCTGTCTTTGCTTTAGTTAATGGTTACTCCTCTACCCAGCTCCTCTACCCCCCCATAGGATCACCTACTACTATCTTTGACAGAGGCTTCATATTACATAAGAGTAAAAGATGATAAACCTCTCTTTTTCGTTCTCTCTCTCTCCTCCAGGCAGCATTAAGTATCTTTGGGATGGTGGGTGGTCCTCTCCTCGGTCTCTTCTGTCTGGGAATGTTCTTCCCCTGGGCTAACTCCACTGTAAGTCAAAATACTGCCTTGGTAACACGGGTCAAGTTGGCTGGCATTAAGGGTAAAATATACCGTAAGATTGTGATGACTTTTCTTTCCTTATCTGTGGTGAATTAGAGAGATCTTTCTGATTTTTATGTAACTCTCTGTCCACAGGGTGCGATAGTAGGGTTGGTGGCAGGCCTGGTTATGGCCTTCTGGATTGGCATTGGGCATTTCGTGTCCCGTATGGCGGTGCCCACTACTCTGCCCCCCATCATCAACGGCACCGCTATGCCCCTCCCCAGCAACATGACCACTGCTGTCATGACCACCCTGATTACCTTGATCACCGCCAAACCAAAGTACAGTGACTTCTTGTCCTCGTTGAATTGGTAGCATTGGAACCAGAACACCAGCATCAAACATAAAGCACTTGAACTGTATCCCTCCAAAACTATTCAAACTGTTTTAGGGATGATGATAGGAATCTGACCAAGTACCTGTTTGTCTCTCCAGGCCTACGGGTGTGCAGGCCCTGTACAATCTATCCTATTTGTGGTACAGTGCCCACAACTCTACCACTGTGGTGATAGTGGGACTGATAGTCAGCCTGCTGACTGGTCCTATGAAGGAGAAGGACCTGACCCCAGGGACGGTGTACCCTGTCCTGGGCAACCTGCTCTTCTTCCTGCCTGAATGCTACAGGGAGATACTCTGCTGTGTCACCCCACTGCCACAGAAGGTAGGCTGCAGGCCTCAGAGATGGAGGATACCGCCTATGAACCAGTGAAAACCAACATACCAGCCGTAACATTGTTACAGAGTAGTAATTGTGAATGCCCTTTACAGTTATTGTGATAGCCACTCGCTGTTTCTTTTCTTCATCTTTCTAAATGTAATTCAGCCCAAAGCTATCGACACGCATCCTTACCAGATGGCTCGGAAGGAGAGCAATGGAGTGTCCCATCCCAAAGAGGAGGAGAAGACTGAGGAGACGGAGCGGGAGAAGGATGAGGACGAGGAGACCGCAACCCCTCAGCCTTCCTGCCGGCTGGCTCACACGTTGCAGGAGACGGCCTTGTAGACACCCCCTCCCCCCAACGCACACACACACAGCCCCCAGCCAAGTCCCAGCACTTTCACAAGCCCCCCTACTGCTCAGCTTTCTCTGCCCCAGGGGAGAAGATCCACATAGGACCGGAGGGCAATGGAGACTCAGGGTTCCTGGACATGACTTCCATCAAGCGCCACAGGGTCAATGTGGAGGAACAGGGAGTTTCACCTCTGACCCTTACTTCCTGGAGAAACTGATACGCCACAAATCTCTGGTGGTTAAGAGAGTCAGAGCCAGAGTCCTTTGCTAGATTGAAGAATGGCGTAATAAAACGCGGTTAGTGGATGGGGGTCCAGGGGTATCTTGAATTCATTGGTACCTCATTAACGATGGCCCTGGTCAGTTTTCCTGAACTGAAGTAACTGGAAATCACTAGTTATGAAACTGGAGTTTTGAGAAGAGCCAAAATGTCTGAATCAATGTGGATTCCTGGATGGAGAAATACTAACGCAACACAAGTGGCAATCACGCTCCGAGCTGAGGAGAAGTCTCGTCATTGTTGGACTGAACCAAAGCCTGGACTGTGATTGTGTCACTCTGTGATTTTGTCCAATTATGATTGAAGGATTGTGGCCGCACACGCGCACAATGAGTTGTTCCAATGACTGTGAAAATGGACCCAAGTCTTTCTGTTTATCAAAGAGAAATCAGGTAGCGACCAGGCAGTGAAGAGCGAGGTACTTCAGATGTAACTGTCACTGCATGTTATTTTTATAGAGAAGATTAAGCAGGTACGTCAGATGGACTAAGAATATTACAAAATATTTGATGTCCCAGTAGACAACTTAAGGCATAGTGACCGTGTTCTAGGTCCTTTTCACATATGACATTCGGTATCCTTGATCGGTTTCCTGAATTGTGACAATCTACAAAATACGTTTTGCTTTCTCAAGATCTGAAAATAACCGTTTCCGAATGTGATTTGCGAGACACATTCCACATGCCGTTAGGAAGCTAGCTTGTTAACAACGGGCAAAAAGTTTCACACGACTCACGCTGCTGCGTCACAATACCTTGTACTCTGGTCCTGGAACTTGGACCCGCCACTCACCCAGGTCCAGGATCAGTTTGAGCCAGGGCTCATTTGCGTTTCACATGTTTTATAGCTCGGATCAGGTACCAAATGCTCGAGGATACGGATCATACAGAAATATGTGAAAGCGCCCTTAATCGATAGCTTTGGTTTCTTAGGCTCCGTACGTCTGTTTGCTTTACATGGCCTTTGTTTAACGTTTGCCTTTCAAGCTGCTATAGTAAATGAATACGTACTTAGATAAGAGCAGCATACAGATCTATAGAGCACAAGGGATCACCCTCATTTGCCATTTACTGGGATCATGTTTTTAGAGAGAGAAAGGCCATTGAGTCTGCTCTACTTACTTTCATTGAGACAACCAGACAAACTGTTGGTTTGCTAGTGACATTATTGAATGTAGAATACCATGTCCTCTCAATCCATCCATACTGTAGATCCCATAGTTGTCATGAAGTGCCTCATCAGTAGTTTGTGTTAAATGTAGTTCTGTTAATTTGACAACTGATCGGTGTGTAATCAGGATTGTGATCAAGTAGACTTCGGCTGTATCGCACAGCTATAATGATTCTCCATGTGTGTCTTGGATGTTTCTTAACTTTACGTACATGACTTTTGGCTCGCCCCCCCCCCCCCCCCACTGCTTTAACAGAGGATATTTATGTCCTGTGACTGACAACGTTGGTGTTTTGATGATTTAAGTTGATGTATAGAGATAATCTATTTAATTGTCTGATCAAATGGGACAGCATTGATTCCTGTTTTATACTTTAAGTTACACATTTCAAGTATCTGTAATGCTACCCATCAAATTAAGTGAAGCCCACCTCATTCCAGGACATGTTTCAGGTGAACTTAGTCCGACTTGAACAGATGTCAACTTACCCAATGTGGGTTTATCACTATGTTCTAGTAATACTGAAATACACTCTGAGCACCATCAAGACCAATTCTGTTGCTGTTATCTTTCTCTTAAGTTGGCACGGACATCTACCTAGAAAATATATGAACTGTAGAGCGACACGTGCATATGAAGGCCAAAACAGTTGTATTGTGTTTGCTTGAATATTAAACCCCTACAAATCACACCAGGAAACTAACTCCAAGATCGAATAACACACAATGTACCCATGTAAAGAGAACCTGTAAATCATGGCCTCTTAAATGACCAATCCTGAGTGGTCTGTAACCATAGCATCAATACCAAGTTACTATGTGTGTTTAGTTTAGGGTACATTTAGAACGCACTTGGCCATGAGAGAGAAGCACTTGATCATTTCAAACGATAATAAATATTCTGACTCTATTTATTGTCAATATTTGTTCTCCCATTTGTATGAATTATTCCTAGTATGTATTCCACAAAACCATAAGCAGTGGAGTTTGGTCAACTACACTGCTTTGGCTGGCCCTTCATTTGATCTCTGTATTGTAATCTTTTTTTTAATGCTGTTGGATTTCATGGATGTTGATTGGTTCATCCTACCAGCACACTACACAGGGGCAGCTGTGACAGGTTGGAGTAGAGCTCCATTCGTTCACCAAACAGAATGTCTGTGTCCTGTTCATTAAGTCAAAATGGGAGTGAACGTTTTCAAAAAGAGACTGAGCTTCCCTATTGGAAAAGTGGTACCTTTTTCTATTTTGGACACTACCGAACATGAAATGAGTCTTCAATAGAGGCTAATTCTGTGTCTGACCACTCTAGTGGTCATTATTTCACAACATTGTCATGTATTTGTCCTCTCAAAATGAAATGTTTAAGTGAATGAATTGTAAGTGGTAAGATCCGTCGTTGCTCTGTTTTTGAAAATAAAATGTTTGATTGGATGATTTGAAGAAGTTTCTTGTACATCAATTTGATAGAGCCCTCGCAGGGTTTGTTTAATCAGCATTCATTTTGAGCGAAAGAGTGGGGGCCTTCCTCTTGTGTTTATGCCTTCCCCATCCTGAGGGAGGGCTGTTATCATTGCAGTATCCTGTAGCCTTCATTCTCCCTGCTTCTTTCAGCTCCTCTCTCTCTCTCTCTCTCTGGCGGGTCACTCTGACTCTGGGTCACTGGGTCATGTGCCACTCCTGTGGCGTCTCTTTCCCCATGTTGGAACACTATTATCCCAGCTTTGTGCCAATGACCGCAAACCGTCTATTGCCACCACACCAGGCGCCTCATTCAGCCCCACTGCAGTCCCTCCTACTGGTGATATGCTAATTCAAGTGGTAGACTCAGAGGGAACTCTATCCGTTGCCAAGTATTGTTGCCTCTGACTGAAACCTCAATAGTTGAAGTAAGTAGCCTTGTATGAGCCCTGGTTTGTGCGAGCCAGAACGGTTCATAGGAGCAGGTGAGGCACCAGGTCCCTTTTGATATGAGTCAGCTGTACAAGTACACCACCTGGACAGGACAGTAGTCTATCGCAGGGCCTTACCCCCAATATAGGTCCTTAATGCTGAGTGCCAAGCAGAGGTCCCTTTGGTATGAGTCAGCCGGTCCCTTTGGTATGAGTCAGCCGGTCCCTTTGGTATGAGTCAGCCGGTCCCTTTGGTATGAGTCAGCCGGGGATTGAACTCCCAAACTCAAATCACAAGGCCACTGAGTTGGTAGATAAACTTGGATTTTACACATTTTAAGCAGGAAGGAAGCTAAACAGAAGGATATGTTGTGTGTATTAGGAACCTCTCTTAGTTACCTCTCTTGGACCTTTCCCTGGATCAAACCATCAACATGTCTTGTATATTAAAAACGCTCTATTTTTCTCATGGACCAAGTTGTTGAGTTTTACCGTACTCCCTACTCCTCTTCCTCCTTGTCTGCCCTCTCCACTTCCTCTGCTCAGTTCCAGCTAAGCCAGGCCAACGAGGGGAAACTGGACAGAAAGCTTCATAAATTTACCCAGCAATCAGTGTGTACTGGATATAATGTGCTGGAGATACAGAAACAATTATCTCCTAACATGAAGGGAGATCAGGGTTATAGGGGTTTATTGGCACAAATATCCACATTCACTCACACCTAAAGATCTGTTTGCGGTTCAAGCCAAAAGGGCTGTTTTAAATCAAGTGTGTTAGTTGATGACCCTCACTTTGAGGACACTTGGTACATTTAAATAATATAATTGGAGAATCCATGGCCTGGCATGCAGTATAGGTTTGCCATTAAAAATGAGTATATGAGAATTCAAATTTATACCCATTCATTATATTGCCCAATGCAACAGATCCTCCCTGGCCAGTCGGCTTTATCCACTGAGATCTCGACTTCAGAATAACCTTAGTTGGAATTCTGGAACGTTGGGCAGTACTGTCTGTCTAGCATTCCCACGTTCTTTCACCACAATGTCTGCCCTCTCCTTTCCCTCCGTAACCCCTGGCTTAGTAGCACAGCTCTGGCAGGTCCAAATTAGCCATTAATATGAGCGTGAAGGGGGGGGTTTATCAGATCCCCCCCAACAGATTTATAGAGCTAGCCTTGAACGTTGTACCGTTTCTTGTGGACCTGAGCCCATGTTGCTCAAGGGGGAGACATAATGACGACCATGCTTCTATGGTCTCGTCCATGTTACAGCCAACAAAAGCGGTTTCTGTCTGCCTGAGCACAAATACGTGGCAACAGTCTGTTTAGACATTAGCTGTGTGCTAGTGGAGTTGAAATCATTGTGCATTGTGTTTGTCACAAGTGTATTTCTTGGTCAATATCAGAATATGAAATATGTGTCTACCACGTCTCTCCTGACGAAATGTTGAAATTGCCTCAGGATTTCACGGTAGTGTACAGTTTCTGGGCGATAACTCCAGCACTTTAGATTTGAAATGATACAATGACTACGAGGTTAAAATGCAGACTGTCAGCTTTCATTGGAAGGTATGTTTTCATCCATAATGGGTGAACTGCTTAGAAATTACAGCTTTGTATACATAGTCCCCCCATTTTAGGGGACCAAAAGTATTGGGACAAATTCACTTGTGTATTAAAGTAGTAACAAGTTTTGTATTTGGTCCCATATTCAATCAATCAATCAAATGTATTTATAAAGCCCTTCTTACATCAGCTGATGTCACAAAGTTCAGTACAGAAACCCAGTCTAAACCCCCAAACAGCAAGCAATGCAAGTGTAGAAGCACTTGCAATTCCATAGCACGCAATGATTACATCAAGCTTGTGAGACTACAAATTTGTTGGCATTTGCTTTTCATTTTGGTTGTTTCAGATTATTTTGTGCCCAAAATAAATTAATGGTAAATGTATTGTGTAATTTTGGAGTCACTTTTATTGTAAATAAGAATAGAATATGTTTCTAAACACTTCTACATTAATGTGGATGCTACCATGATTACAGATAATCATGAATGAATCGTGAATAATGAGTCAAAGTTAGACGCATCAAACCCTTCCCAAAAAAATGCTAACCTCCCCTGTTATTGTAATGGTGAGGGGTTAGCATGTCTTGGGGGTGTGATATTTGTGTCTAATTTATTCAGGATTCATTCAGGATTATCTGTAATCATGGTAGCATCTACATTAATGAAGAAGCATTTACAAACATATTCTATTCTTATTTAAAATAAAAGTGACAAAGACAAAGTGCTCTAATTTCTAAACGAATCTCCCGATATGGATGAAAATGCCATAACAAATCCAAAGTGCTGTTGTACAGAGCCTAAACAACAACGTGTCACTGTCCCAATTCTTTTGGAGCTCGCTGTATGTTTGATAGCTCAAACAAAGCCATAACATAAAGTTAATTACATAAATGTAGTAATGTTTGTCTGCTGTTTGAATACATTTTTACTCTAAAGCAGTCATTATATCAGGGCGGCAGGGTAGCCTAGTGGTTAGAGCGTTGGACTAGTAACTAGTTCAAATCCCCGATCTGACAAGGATTTGCATTTTCATCCACAAATCTGTCGTTCTGCCCCTGAACAGGCAGTTAACCCACTGTTCCTAGGCCGTCATTGAAAATAAGAATTTGGGTTAAAAATTAAAATAGCACAGATCTGGACTAGTACTCAGGGCTCCACAGCTGAATGCATGGTTGCCAAATATTCTCACAACAATCCTCCCTTTCTGTTAATCTGTCCATCCTTTCACTCCAACCCCCAATACAACTATACCACTAAAAATTAAACAAATCCAGGAGATCAACTTTAATTCATCTTAAAGCTGAAAACACAAAATAAGTCACTGGAATATTGCTTTGAATGTAAAAAAATTAATAAAATAGGAACCACAATGGAAATAAGTCCCTGACTTTATTGTGCAATCCGGGTCACTTTTAAAATCTTTACAAATAACATTTATCCTTCAATCAATCCAAACTGTGCAGCTGCCAATTGCTGAATGGAAAGAGACATCTGTTACAAAACACCAAAAAGTTAAATGACATTCGGAGATTGTCAAGCCATCGAATTTGGATAAGCCTACAAGGTAAGGTGGGAAATTTTCTGTTTGTCGATATTTATCTAGTCTATTTATTATGTTGAAAACAGAAACCATGATATTTATTTATTTGACCTTTATTTAACTAGGCAAGTCGGTTTAGAACAAATTCTTATTTTCAATGACGTCTTAGCACGGCCAAACCCGAACCCGGACGACGGTGGGCCAATTGTGTGCCGCCCTAATATTGAAGTCGGTATGCTTTGTTTATCGGTAGTGTGGTGCATTGGCACAGAAACCTGTTGGTGGAAAATTTGTAGCATATATTTTATATAATTATAACTACGGCATCAAAATGTTGAAAATCTGATTTCCCCCTAGCTGATCATTACCATTACTCTCTTCGTAGTGTAAGGAAACACTACCTCAACCTTCTGGCCCGTAGTCCTGCATGGCATCGACTGTGCCACAAAAGCATGCTAAAGTGGCACAGTCGACATCCCCGTTTATAAACGGTTATTTGTGGTCGTATTAATAACAGAGTTAATTCTACGAGAGGGGAGGGTGTTCAATTTATTTTTCAGTACAATGGGAGGGTCATGTGAAAATATTGTTTTATGTTTGGGAGAGGGTGCATTTATTTTTTGACACCTTGAGTTGGACCAGCCCCTCCCCCAGTAAATTTTAGATCTGTCCCTAACAAATATTTCACACACTTTTCTCAAGTAGTGACTTACGCTTCTGTAATAAATGAGTGATTTAATGTGCTAATCAAAGCGATCCTTTGATTTTTGTGTATTTGATTTCTATCTTGACATTTGTTCTAGGTGTTTCCGTGTTCAGCACATACATTACATTGCCATTCGCTGCAGTTTCATAAGCATCACAGTTGGATTTATTGTATTTCAACGCTCCTAGTCCTAAACGGATTGGTCCATGTCGACCTCTGGGGTAGGGGTCAGTGGATGTGTTTCCTCCTCCCCTGATGCTGGCTTCTGATTGGCTGACAGCAGTGCTCCCACACTCCCACAGTACAGCAAGGAGCGCATCGGCCACTTCTGTCAGGACAGGAGACATGTTAAACTTCAGTTAGTCTGTATGATTGTAATAAGTCATACCAAATTAAAACTCTTTGTGAATGTCAGAGATAATGTAAGAATTAGTAATGCCTGCTGTGGACATCCTACTACAGTGCTGTTACACTACAATTCATGTCTGATTTTAACTGATCATCTGGACAGATCAAGGTTATAAGCTATGATAACCAAGGAACGAAAAAGATAAGCACCCAGGTAGTTTGATGTCACCAACCTTGACTGGGTGGAGGTAGCCCCCTGCCCTGGGGGGCACTGTGAGTTCAGATAGAGCCCCGCCCTGGTCCAGGGTCTCAGTAAGATGGGCGATGTAGTCGGTGGCCAGGACCAGGACGTCCAGCTTGGAGAGCTTGGTGTCACGGGGGACAGAGGGCAGGGCTGCCTGCAGGCTGTGGAAGGCCTGGCGGAGGTTACGCACACGGCTCCTTTCCCTGGCCGCGTTCTCTGGGGAGTGTTGGGACTTCATAGCCCTGCTGGGCTGCACACCCGTCACACCCCCAGACCTCACCTGTACCACGCAGTAGGAACAGGAACACTTCAGTTTCATTACATTTACAGGGTAAATGAGAAATAAATGACATACCAATTTATGTAACATTTAAAGAGCCAGAGAGCGCTATAAAATCAGTTTCCATACCACAAGCAGTGGTGTAAAGTGCTTAAGTAAAAACACTTTAAAGTACTACTTAATGTTTTTAGGGCTATCTGTACTTTACTATTTATATTTATGCCAACTTTTACTTCACTACATTCCAAAAGCAAATAATGTACTTTTTACTCCATACATTTTCCCTGACACCCACAAGTACTTGTTAAATTTTGACAGGAAAATGATCCAATTCACACATGAGAACATCCCTGGTCATCCCAACCGCCTCTGATCTGGCAGATTCACTAAACACAAATGCTTCATTTGTAAATGAGTGTTGGAGTGTGCCATCCGTCAAACCATCTAGTTTGCTTAATAAAAGGAATTTGAAATGATTTATACTTTTGATACTTAAGTATATTTAAAACCACATACTTTTAGACTTTTACTCAAGTATTTTACTGGGTGACTTTTACTTGAGTCATTTTCTATTAAGGGATCTTTACTTTTACTCAAGGATGACAATTGAGTACTTTTCCCACCACTGACCACAAGATCTGATGTGTGAAGTTGAATCTGCAAATACCTAACGTAAATCGTCTTAACATTGTCCAGACATCAACAATAAAGGAGTTCAGTAATTCAGAAAGAATTCACTATTTCATTTCGTAGAGCTACTTAACATGAACAAAAGCTGAGAGGACCTTCCAAATACTTAATTACTTTCCAGCTATAACCCTGAGGTGTGCATCTACTGTGTTCTGTAGAGGTTTAACTCACCCACTTCTTAGGATCCCTACGTGGCTGCGGTGCCCTCAGACTGTCCACTTAACTCAAGAGCAACCAGCTCCAGACACCCAGCCACCCTACTGAAAACCAACCGAGACCCAAAGCTCGCCTGCTTTCTGACCGCAGCTCCCCAGCCCCTCTAACAATCTCCAGTCACAGCTTCTCCGCTGCGCATCGTGGTCCTATGTCCTCCCTCTCCCACCATCCCTCTCTTTCTCCGTCTCTTTCCCTCCCCTTGCCTTATCTGGTGAGGTCCTGTGGGGATCTCAAGCGGCCCTTATCTCCCCCACCCACACCTCCCCCGGGTGTGCTCTGCCAAGGGGAGCAGCCTCAGAGTAATGGGGTGGCCCAGGGCAGGACACAGGGCTTGGGAAACACCAGGGCCTGGCAGCAGCTGGAGGAACCTCTGGTCTCCCTGCCATAATAGACAACTAGGAGGATGGTACTGCACTTGGTACCATCATCATACCATTTTTGGGTATTAAACCTTGAATGGGGACCAAGGTCACATATCTTAGGTGTGATTCCATAGACATTAGCAGAAAGACAGAACAAGAATTGAATTTAAATGTTTATTAATATAATTTGTCCAGAAAATATATATAGATTAGTTTCTGAAATAAATGCAAAGTGCTATTTATGGAATGCTATAACATTGTAAATAACAACAGAACAGGTGATCAGAATAAAACACACATTTCAGTCTCTGGCAACTATTGCAAAAATTAAAACATATCTGATATTTTGTGCATCATTTGATAACCACTCAGAGCTAGACTATGCGAGTAATCAAAACATAACTATCTGTGCTCTCCTCAACATTGATTCAGGAACAACCTTCACGAAATTGTCTTCTATTCACTCTTCTCAATTGGTCCATGGATCATTTCCTAACTAGAGAGTAAGTTGAGGAACACTTTTCTTCCCCATCTCATTGGTAGTAGTCAATGGGAGGCTTTACTGTACTATGTTAGCCTGGTCACAGATCTGTTTGTGTAGTCTTGTCACATATCCTTCCTCCAGGATTTCATGGGGATCCTTTGTGATATTTGCAGGCAAAAATGCTTGATTTTGCTGCAGCAGTGCTGACATTTGCTTGGCAATATGCAATGATTTTGTTCAATTTGTCATGGAAATGCGCTGATCAGGGGAAAAGTTTGTTGACGTGTGGCTTGATTGAACCACATAATGCAGCAAAATGTGCGGTGGTTGGTTGAAATTGCAAGCCCTATTTTTGTACTGCGGTGATGGGTCAGTTTTATGCGATAATATTGCAATGATTTTACTGTTTTAAGCAGAAATAGTGCGGTGATTGGTCAAATTTGCAAGCCCCTCGCATAGTATCTATCGAGTTGCGATCGCAGAATCCTGGAGGGACTGTCATATGGTCGTTGTCATGCCAAAACAGCACAAACAGATATGTGACATGGCTAGAATCATTTCCAGATGTGTGTAAAAAGGCAGCTATGGCAGAGGATTCTCTCTATGGGTTTATCAGGAAGTAACTTCACATGTCAGTGCTATTGTAATACCAGTGCTCGCTGACCTAGCATCTGGTGTCATTTGGTAAACAGGAAAGGCAGATGTGCAGAGCGATCACTTCATCTTCTCCTGCATCTTGGTGAAGTTCTGGATGTCCTGGGCCATGAGTTCTGGCTCCTCCATGGCGGCGAAGTGTCCTCCTCGGGCCATGGGCGTGAAGGTCTTCAGCTCGCGGTACTTCTGCTGCACCCACAGCTTGGGGGTGTGCATCAGCTCGTTGGGGAAGCAGGCAAAACCGGTGGGCACGTGCACTGGCATCCTGGGTAGAGAGGGAGTGAATACGTGCAATAGTTAACCAAAACATAAATTGAGTTTGTCCTTTCTACTTCAATAGCATCACTTACCAGGACAAAGTTATTTATGTTCTGAAGGTGGAGCTCCTCGTGCTAGTTAGACTATTACATAGCACAAACATAGATATTACACAGCACAAACAGATATTCCATAGCAACATTCCACTGACTTTGAGTGTGGCTGGTCAAGACCCTTGCTGAAGTTCTCCTTGTAGAAGCGCATAGAGGAGATGATGCAGCCAGATGTCCAGTAGATCATCACGTTGGTCAGCAGGTCATCCAGACTGAACTTCCTGCAAGGAAAGAGAGGTGCCAAAAAAACAAAGGCCATAAAACTGGACATGGTAATCTGATGAAGAAGCCTTTTGAATACTAACCAACTATCCTATTCTACAACAACGGCTGTGGTTCAGGTCTAAGACGTTCTACCTCGTAAGTCCTCCGTCATCCAGGTTCCTGAAGTCATGGTCAGTCCAGGTGGAGAACTTCTCCAAGATATAGGCAGCAAGACCCACCGGAGAATCATTCAACGCTCGACCTAATAGAAAGAGATCAGACATGATACAGCACCGTTTCTTATTCCTGGGCCTGGTCTATACAGAAGCAACAGTTAAAGCTGTGTGTAGCCCAGAACGCTTCCCCTTCTAAACTGGTTCCATCTCTTACCCACAGTGTCAGGCTTGGTGGCCTGGATGTGCAAGTATCCTGACTCCTTGACAGACTCCACCACTAGGTTCTGCACAACGGGGTAGATGCGCTGAATGTCGTGTTCGTTGAAGCCAAACAGCTTGGGGAAACTGCGGCCCAGCATTATAGACAGAACCACGGGCAGGCCCGGTTTGGATGGGGGAGCAAAGTTGAGATGTAAGCCTTTGATTATTCTGGGGCGAAAAAAATCAGAGAGGAGAGATGAAGTACAACAAACATTGAATCGGAGTCAAACTGAGGCTTTTTCACTTCCTATTCATTCACCCATAAAACATTATCATGCATTCTAAATCCCATAAATATGGAGGCAAACATAATATTGGATATGTCTCCCATGGCTTAAGATAAGATCTGGCCATATTTCTGTGTCTGTCTGTCTTACTTGGGCTCCAGCTGGGCCATGTTGGTAGTGACGATCCATCCCCAGTCTCCTCCATGAGCATAGAACTGTTGGAAGCCCAGTCTCTTCATCAGCTTGTGGAACACACGGGCCGCACACACCGAGTCAAAACCTGCAACATAAACAGAATCATTCATTTGAAAAAATGAATATAAAGTCACTGAATATAATGTTCATCTGGCAGAAATGCTTTGTTAGATTCAATGGGCTGGGCATATGTGACCCTTAACCTCAGACAGGACTTTAACCACTTACCTTTCTTATGTGGAGCCTCGGAGAAGCCGTACCCAGGGATGGAAGGACACACCACCTCAAACACGATGTCGTCTGGGTTGGAGGGTTGAGTCAGGAGGGGTATCATCCTGTAGAACTCGTAGAAAGAGCCTGGCCAGCCGTGCACCATGAGCAGAGGCACAGCAGTCACACCCTCAGGGAGGTTCTTGGGCCGCACATGGACGTAGTGGACATCAATGCCTGAGACATCATCAAATCAAACTTTATTTGTCACATGCCGAATACAACAAGTATAGACTTTACCGTGAAGTGCTTACTTACAAGCAGTGCAGTTCAAGAAGGAGAAAATATTTACCAAGCAGACTAACACAAAAAGAATAACGAGGCTATATACAGGGGGCACAGGTACCGAGTCAGTGTGTGGGGGTACAGGCTAGTTGAGGTAATCTGTACATGTAGGTGGGGGTGAAGTGACTATGCATAGGTAACAAACAAACAGCGAGTAGCAGCAGTGTACAAAACGGAGGAGGGGGGGTCAATGCAAATTGTCCGGCGCCGGTTTTATGAATTGTTCAGCAGTCTTATGGCCTGGGGGTAGAAGCTGTTGAGGAGCCTTTTGGTCCTAGACTTGGCGCTCTGGTACCGATTGCCGTGCGGTTGCAGAGAAAACAGTCTATAACTTGGGTGACTGGAGTCTCTGACAATTTTATGGGCTTTTCTCTGACACCACCTAGTATATAGGTCCTGGATGGCAGGAAGCTTGGCCCAGTGCGCACTACACTCTGTAGTGCCTTGCGGTCAGATGCCGAGCAGTTGCCATACCAGGCGGTGATGCAACCGGTCAGGATGCTCTCGATGGTGCAGCTGTAGAACCGTTTGAGGATCTGGGGACCCATGCAAAATATTTTGTCTCCTGAGGGGGAAAAGGTTTTTTCGTACCCTCTTCACGACTGTCTTGGTGTGTTTGGACCATGATAGTTCGTTGGTGATGTGGACACCAAGGAACTTGAAACTCTCGACCCGTTCCACTACAGCCCTGTCGATGTTAATGGGGGCCTGTTCGGTGCTCCTTTTCTTATAGTCCACGATCAGCTCTTTTGACTTGCTCACATTGAGGGAGAGGTTGTTGTCCTGGCACCACACTGCAAGTTCTCTGACCTCCTCCCTATAGGCCGTCTCATCGTTGTCGGTGATGTTGTCTCGTCAGCAAACTTAATGATGGTTTTGGAGTTGTGTTTGGCCACGCAGTCATGGGTGAACAGGGAGTACAGCAGGAGACTAAGTTACACACCTCTGAGGGGCCCCAGTGTTAAGGATCAGCGTGGCAGACGTGTTGTTGCCTTCCCTTACCACCTGGGGGCGGCCCGTCAGGAAGTCCAGGATCCAGTTGCAGAGGGAGGTGTTTAGTCCCAGGGTCCTTAGCTTAGTGATGTGCTTTGTGGGTACTATAGTGTTGAACACTGAGCTGTAGTCAATGAATAGCATTCTAAAATAGGTGTTCCTTTTGAGAAAAAGAAGTGTGGAGAAAAAGAAGTGTGGAGTGCGATTGAGTCATCTGTGGATCTGTTGGGGCGGTATGTGAATTGGAGTGGGTCTAGGGTGTCCGGGAGGATGCTGCTGATGTGAGTCATGACCAACCTTTCAAAGCACTTCATGGCTACATGAGTGCCACAGAGCAGTAATCATTTAGGCAGGTTACCTTCTTTTCCTTGGGCACAGGGACTATGGTGGTCTGCTTGATACATAGGTCAGAGGATGCTTGAATGAACCATAAGCCATTTCCTGGAGACTCAATTTGTTTGTTTTTTGTGTGTGCAAAGTTTCACGTAGACTTAGTTAGTTAGTTATGTTGTATTTACTGGCAGCCAATAGATCTGCTTGTTCAGTCTCATCTTGTTCTATACATAACTGATACATCTCTACACACCATCTCACCTTCAATGTTGGTTTTGTAATGTGGGAATTTGTTCAGTTTTTCCACTTGTCTCCTCCAGTCAAAGTCACGTCTCCAGTAGGTGACCACCTTCTGCAGATAGTGGGAGTTGAAGCCGTAGTTGAACTGGCTGTCCTCTAGAGAGGGGAAGGGTCGGGTCTGGTCTATTCGCCTGTACAGGTCCTGGGTGGAGCATTGAGCATGAGGTTCAACTAAAGACTGTTGCATAAGCCTTAACTCTCTAAGAGCTCGGCCCTCTAGGCCCATAATCCCCCACCTCACCTCCAACTCCTCGTCATCTGTTTGGACTGTGTAGGGGCGAATGCTGAGATCTTCTTCCCCAGCCATGGGAGTCCCCTCCCCCCACCAGCCATCCTCACTCTTCAGCTGATGCCTCTTACTCCTCTGCACCAGGAAGTAGACTACTCCTCCCACCACCAGGGCTAACAGAATCTCTGTAAACATTGTACTGCCTTCTGGGTTACCCAGTGAACAGAATAAACAAAATCGGGGACAGCAGACATGTTACAATGCACGCCTTTCATAATGCCATTCACTGTCCTTATATGTAATGCTTAGTAGTGAGTAAATGAATAGTTTTTGTTTGGAGGCTATGTGTATCATGTCATTTATAACAGAAAAATACATCGGCAACACCTGAAATGTATGGTTACCAGCACAACAGACTTGACTACTTTATCCATTATGCAAACAAATTGCTACTGAAAAATTATGACAATTGACCAGAGGTTAGCAGACAATGTGAAAAATAGAACAAAAGTACTGGAGCACTGTTGTTGCACAGAATTCTGTTCTGAAGGGATTAGGTAAAGAATGGAGTGGACAAGGCCCCATAGTAACAATTCATTGGGGTCAAAATGCATGACAAAGCTTTTCTCTAGCCGGCCTCTGATACCATAACTTTCATGGAGAACTTAGAAACATAGATCTGATTTTGTTGTGAGCATCTCTTTATTGATAGACACAACTTGTTTTTCACCTGACAGAAAGTTATATAAATATATCCATACAGCAAATCAGAAAATAAATGTGTCCCTTTGGATCTTCTGATGACAAATTATAAAATGAAAGTAGTGAGCCCTAGAAGTTCCCTCCATGGGGGCCCAGACAAAACCTTTTTCTGGAACAAGCAGATGGCAACCAGCAAAAACAGGCCTGTGATGAGAGCTGACTGAGGTTGTACTTCAAAATGCCTAGGGCAACACATTTACAATGGTGGCAACTTGGCATGCATAGTTAATACAACATAACTTGTCTGCTCTGCTATGGACCTGATTGTTGTCCAATACTGCAGCTGTTCCTAAAAACAGGTCCAGTTATGCACTAATCTGACTAGACAGGCAAACAATTGAAAAACAAAGATTGCATTGAGATGACTGGAATTACAAGTACGGTATGAAGCGTATTCAATGTTGAATCTATTCACAGATCATTCCTAACATATTTATATATTTCAGATAACAGTTGGGTAGGCCTACAATGGATATGCTACAATAACCAATATAAACAAGTAGGCTACCGTATAATAATATTATTTTGTCAAATTCTAGCATTCCATTTCTATGCACGCACCGATATTTCGTCACAACAATCCAAACTTTACACCTTTCAACCGTGTTTCATTAGTCTCAATATCCTACATGATCGATTAATACATTATCAATAAGAAAGACATTTCGACCAAGAATACTTTTAGCGCTATTCTTTCAGGTATTATTAAAAGCAAGAGTTAATCTTACTTGTTGCTGTTCCACAAGATGCAGTGTTAATTCTCCCGTCCGCCAGTTTACAGTGTCGAAATAGAGACCAGTGGTTCGTGGGAAATGTAGTTCTTGTCTACTGGACTCAAACCAGTGCAAATTTTGGTCACGTTCAGTTGTCAAACATTCTCGAACTTTGCAGATAGAAATTCCACGAATAGAGCTGACGTGATTCCGTATTCTCCATGTCAGAAGCATGTTTGTTCTACATAGACTATTTCTATTATGAACGTTATAAAAATGTATACCGACTCTACACACATACAACCATCATATAAGCTGCTGCTATTCTGTTGATCTAAAATCCTGCCTAGTCACCTTACCCCTATACATATATATAGCTCTGCAGCCTGGTTTCAGACTAGACGTAACATAGTAAGAATCAATCCGGGACACTCAAATTGGTATGATATGTTATGTTTGGTATGGTTACGTAAAACAGGTTACTTAATGCAAAAAGGGTGGTTGGTCGGGATGGATACAGGGCGTATAATGCGAACGTCTATCAACCAAAAGGTTACAAGTTTGAATCTCATCACAGACAAGTTTAGAATTTCTGCAACTTTTCAACTACTTACTAATTTTTAGCTACTTTGCAACTACTTGATGATAGCATGCTAGCTAAGCCTTCCCAAACATCTACGGACGACTTTAGCATTTTCGCTAATTAGCGACTTTCAACTACTTACTACTTTTTAGCTACTTAGCATGTTAGCTAACCCTTCACCTTACCTTAACCCTTTTAGCTAACCCTTAAGCCTAGCTTTAACCTGAACCCCTAGCCTAACTAACATTAGCTACCTAGTAATATATACATTTTGCAAATTCGCAACATCATACGAAATGCGTGGTGGACATCCACAAATGAATACATACTATTCGAAACGTAACATATCATACTAAATGGAGTGTCTTGGATTTAAGTACAGAATAATGATCTGACAGAACTATAGATCCAGTACCCCCCCTGCACATTGTACGTATGGTACTGGAACTGACCCTGTATATAGTATGTTTGCGTACTTTATCGTGTTCCTATTTCTTATTTATATCGCTTGTGTTTTTGTTCTGCCTTATTTTTAATATTATACTGTTATTGATTACTGCATTGTTGGGGTTAGAGTTTGCAAGAAAGGCATTTCACTGTACTTGTGGATGTGACATTAAATCTTGAAATGTCCCCAAAAAAACATGCTACACAAGGTGGGATCTATTTGTGTTAGTTAAATCAATCATGCGAGAACTGTCGATGGAAACGCTTTTATGCGCAAATATTGATATAACAACCATCATATCGAAGTAAACTTGGGAGTCAAGCAATGACATGTGTGGTCCTCCCACTACGACTCATCAGGAAAGCTACAGATTAAATAAATTGGGAACTTCACAGCATGGTGAAAGGGCGAGGTGATGAGCTTGAAGCTCCTTTCCAAAAAATGGTGAAGGTTTTATTCTGGTGACATGATCCTCGATGCTTGGCTGCCGTTTGACAAATAAAATAATCCATAATAATCTCATCATGTAGGCTATGTATCTGCGTGCTGATGGCCATATAACGCAAAACAACAAATTGTGAGAGAACCATCGGTACAGCCAAAAAAGCAATGGAAACCCATTTAACATGTTTAAAAAATATATATATAATAATAAAATAAAAATAGGTACATGGGAACTTAACCACAAAATGTATTTGTGCACTACAGTGCCTTCAGAAAGTATTCAGACCCCTTGACTCTACTATACATTGTTACGTTACAGCCTTATTCTAAAATTGATTACATAAATACAAATCCTCAGCAATCTACACACAATAATGACAAAGCAAAAACAGGTTTAGACATGTTTACAAATGTATATTAAAAAAAACATACCTTATAAGTATTCAGACCTTTTGCTATGAGACTCAATGTAGCTTAAGTGCATCCTGTTTCCATTGATAATCCTTGAAATGTTTCTACAACTTGATTGGAGTCCACCTGTGGTAAATTCAATTGATTGGACATGATTTGGAAAGACACACAGTTTTCTATATAAGGTCCCACAGTTGACAGGGCATGTCAGAGCAAAGACCAAGCCATGAGGTCGAAGGAATTGTCCGTAGAGCTCCGAGACAGGATTGTGTCAAGGCACAGATCTGGGGAAGGGTACCAAAAATGTATGCAGCATTAAAGGTCCCCAAGAACACAGGAGCCTCCATCGTTCTTAAATGAAAGAAGTTTGGAACCACCAAGACTCTACCTTGAGCTGGCCTCCTGGCCAAACTGAGCAAATGGGGGAGAAGCGCCAACAACCCAATGGTCACTCTGACAGAGCTCCAGAGTTCCTCAACCATCTCCACAGCACTCCACCAATCAGGCATTTATGGTAGAGTGGCCAGACAGAAGCCACTACTCAGTAAAAGGCACGACAGAACACTGAGTTTGCCAAAAGGCACCTAAAGACTCTCAGACCACGAGAAACAAGATTCTCTGGAGGCCTGAATGCCAAGCGTCACATCTGGAGGAAGCATCATGTTTTTCAGAGGCAGGGACTGGGAGACAAGTCAGGATCGAGACAAAGATGAATGGAGCAAAGTACAGATATCCTTGATGAAAACCCGCTCAGGACTTCCGACTGGGTCGAAGGTTCACCTTCCAACAGGACAACGACACTAAGCACACAGCCAAGACAACGCAGGAGTCCCTTCAGGAAAAGTCTCTGAATGTCCTTGAGTGGCCCAGCCAGAGCTCGGACCGAATCAAACATCTCTGTAGAGACCTGAAAATAGCTGTGCAGCGACACTCCCCTTCCAACCGGACAGACCTTGAGAGGATCTGCAGAGAATGGGAGAAACTCCCCAAATACAGGTGTGCCAAGCTTGTAGTGTCACACCCAAGAAGACTCAAGACTGTAATCACTGCATTAGGTGATTCAACAAAGTACTGAGTAAAGGGTCTGAATACTTATGTAATGTAATGTTTTTTTTTTAAACAACTACTTTTGCTTTGTCATTATGGGGTATTGTGTAAACTGATGAGGGGGAAAAAATCTATTTAATCAATTTTAGGGGTCTGAATACTTTCAGATTGCACTCTCACCACACACAGTCTTATCTGCATTACTTGCTGTTTGGGGTTTTAGGCTGGATTTCTGTATAGCACTTTAACATCTGCTGTAAAAAGTGCTTTATAAATATTTGATTGAATTTTATGGATGGTGGGAAATTGGCCATTGTTTTTATGCAGATTTACAAATATTTGCATGAAAATCTGTTGCCAATTGGATGGAAACCTACATAGCTATTGACCTGGTTTGAGGACAAATTATTCAATGATTAAATAATGTCCAAAAATCTGGCATTCTTGATGAATAAAGATAAATCTGAAGACATTCAGGAGGGCCGTTATGATCAGCAGCGATATGGGGAGACATTGACATTTAATCATACATTAAAATCAATCTTTCAGAAAGTTGATAGATGTTGGCTGTTGAGGTATATAAACATTTATTGAGTAATGCAATTATATGCAAAATTGACTAAGTGGCATTGGAGGCATTGTTCTTTCACTGAACTAGCAATCAAAAGGACCTGCTTCATTCATGGTCACCTCAACATGGTCATGAACATTTCACTTTGTGGAAATGGACATTTTAAAAAAGCATAACAAAAATATATCTAACCATATAAATAAATAGACATGCGTCTCTCCATCTTAAAACTGAAATTAAATACAAGCTCTTTAAAAGAACTCCAGCAAATACCTCTTCAGAGCACCGAAGGTTACGCTCGCTATTTTCATGTTTGATTCCACCAACCCTCCCATTTCCCCTCCCTTCCTTCTCACGATCCGATGTAGTCATTCCAGCTCGGTTCTCTTCCATTGTTTGTAATATTAACAAACCACAGTACAGACTCAAAGGAGAGTTAACACAACTAAGGGGTTCAGTCCGTGTCCATGGCACCACTTTCCTTGGACACCATAAGCCTCATCAGTTTGCCATGCAGTTTCTCGATCTTCTTCACGTCTTGGGCCTGGTCCGTCTTGTATTGTAAACACTGCAATGGAACAGAATGAGTCGTGGATTAGGTAGAGGGAAACAGACATAAGGCAAATATTTTATATACAAAAAATAAATAAACGTCTCAAAAGTCTTATAAGCAACTGCTTCGTTTGCCTAATAGAGCTCCACAGTGGTGTTGTCATATTACCCATTAAACCTAGCAGATAAATCAGGAATATGGTTCCAATCGTGATTAGGATTAGGTCTGGCTCTTAGTCAGCGTTCCAATTCACCCCAAAGGTGTTTGATAGGGTTGAGGTCAGAACTCTGTGCAGGCCAGTCAAGTTCTTCCACACTGATCGACAAACCATTTCTGTATGGACCCCGCTTTGTGCATGTCATGCTTAAACAGGAAAGGGCCTTCCCCAAACTGTTGCCAAAAAGTTGGAAGCACAGAATCGTCTCATTGTAGCGTTAAGATTTCCCTTCACTGGAACTAAAAACAGCCCCAGACCATTATTCTTCCTCCAATACACTTCACAATTGGCACTACTGTAGTCGGGCAGTTAACGTTTACCTGGAATCCGCCAAACTCAGATTTGTCTGTCGGACCGCCAGATGGCGAAGCGTGATTCAATACTCCAGAGAACAAGCTTCCACTGGTCCCAAGTCCAATAGCTGCAAGCTTTACACCACTCCAGCCGACACTTGGCATTGCACATGGTGATCTTAGGCTTGCGTGCGGCTGCTCGGCCATGGAAACACATTTCATAAAGCTCCCGATTAACAGTTATTGTGTTGACTTCCTTCCAGAGGCAGTTTGGAACTCGGTAGTGAGTATTACACCGGAGGACAGGTGATTAAAAAAAAAAAAAAAATTACACACTACGTGCTTCAGCACTCGGCGGTCCCTTTCTGTGAGCTTGTATGGCCTACCACTTTGCGGCTAAGTCATTGTTGCTCCTAGAGGTTGTCACTTCACAATAACAGCACTTACAGTTGACCGGGGCAGCTCAACAGGCCAGAAATATGAAGAACTGACTTTTTGGAAAGTTGGAATCCTATGACAGTACCACGTTGAAAGTAACCAAGCTCTTCAGTAAGGCCATTCTGCTGCCAATGTTTGTCTCTGGAGATTGCATGGCCGTGTGCCCTATTCTATACACCTGTCAGCAACAAGTGTGGCTGAAATAGCTGAAGCTACTAATTTGAATGGGGTGCTTTTGTATATACAGTCCAAATTAAAGTGATTTCAACATTCTGACTTGTAATGGGACTGTTCGGAAATGTTGAGCCTCCATGTTAGATACAGGTAAGTCTTCCGCTCTCTGATTCTTTACAGGGACTAGTGGTTAGTGTAATGTAGGATACAAACAGACGTGAACAGACCGTGTTCTCTTGAACATACCACTGCATCATCGGTGACTTTGATGCGAAGGTTACCATCACAGTGTCTGTATTTGAGAACCACCCTGACCTGCATTAAAAGGAGGGAGAAGAAAATATTTTACAAACGTTAGCTAACTCATTTCAACAAAGGCAACTGAAAAGACTTTAATTAAACCTGTATTGAATTTAAATAATATGCAACAAACAGAGCTACATGTATTACAACGTGGTTGATTATCTTAATAGTTCTCAGACTTCAACAGTTGACTAACCTTACTATTAGGCCATTTATAGTTTTTTCCTTCCTATTCACATTTGCCAGCATATTTAACGTTAACAGTTGGCTTCTCGTAAACTGCCTGCATTGCTTGAAAACGGCAAGCTAACAAAGTAGCTAACAGTAAGTAGTTAACTATCCTGGCTGCTCCTCGAGACTGCATGGCCCTCCAGCGGTGATGGTTATTATGGGCTAGCACATTTATTTGTGCTGTGACATAACCATTACTAAATAAATGTTGCTAGGTAACGTTAGCTAGTTCCTGTAGCTGATAAAGTTTTAAACTTCATGGTTACCTTCATTGGCGCTGTCAGATATAGTTTTTCTGCTGCACGGGCGAACTCTTCCCATGTTTGATAATAAGGCATAATCCTTGTGCATAAGAAGTCAATTCCAAAAGAAAAACTATTGAAGACGGCCTGTTAGGTTTACCAACTTCTTAAAAACCACATCAGCGAACTACCAGGTAGAAAAGAACCGATGTATATAAACGTCTGCGATTGGACGAGCCTTCTGAAGACCAATCACAGAGCACAATGCTGTGGAGTTCAAGGTATGTCGTAATTCTAGAAAATATTCTACTTAGCTACGAGACATGATACTCCTCCAGAGAGAAGCCCAGTCTTTGCTGCTTTACACTCATGGCTATACACTCATGGAGGCCTTCACGCATCAGCCAGTAGATGGCAGAAATAGTTATGATTTTTCAAGAGCGCAAGAAGGGCGCTTTCATTAGAAAGTGAACATAACAGAAATTAATCAAATTAGATTTCATTCTTCTTGACAAAAAATATATTATTCTCAACAGTATAAGAAATTCAACTAAATTTCACTTTTCATTGAAAAGTGACCTGTTTGACAACAAACCAAAGAGATTTGACAAGCAAAAGCAGTCCATAGACCTATTTGATTATTGATTAAATATACAGTACCAGTCAAAAGTTTGGACACACCTACTCATTCAAGGGTTTCTTTATTTGTACTATTTTAGTAATAGTGAAGCCATCAAAACTATGAAATAACACATATGGAATCATGTAGTAAGTGTTAAACAAATCTAAATCTATTTAATATTTGAGATTCTTTAAAGTAGCCACCCTTTGCCTTGATGACACCTTTGCACACTGGATCCTGGACTTCCTGACGGGCTGACCCCAGGTGGGGCAGGTAGGCAACATCGCCTACGCCACGCTGACCCTCAACACAGGGGCCCCACAGGGGTGTGTGCTTAGTCCCCTCCTGCACTCCCTGTTCAACCACGTACGACTCCAATACCATCGTCAAGTTTACTGATGACCAGCGACGATGAGTCAGCCTACAGGGAGGAGGTCAGTGACCTGGCAGTGTGGTGCCAGAACAACAAATCAAATCAAATGTATTTATATAGCCCTTCATACATCAGCTGATATCTCAAAGTGCTGTACAGAAACCCAGCCTAAAACCCCAAACAGCAAGCAATGCAGGTGTAGAAGCACGGTGGCTAGGAAAAACTCCCTAGAAAGGCCAAAACCTAGGAAGAAACCTAGAGAGGAACCAGGCTATGTGGGGTGGCCAGTCCTCTTCTGGCTGTGCCGGGTGGAGATTATAACAGAACATGGCCAAGATGTTCAAATGTTCATAAATGACCAGCATGGTCCAATAATAATAAGGCAGAACAGTTGAAACTGGAGCAGCAGCACGGCCAGGTGGACTGGGGACAGCAAGGAGTCAACAACCTCTCTCTCAATGTCAGTAAGACCAAGGAGTTGATCGTGGACTACAGGAAACAGGGAGGAGAGCACACCCCCATCCACATTGACGGGGCAGCAGTGGAGCAGGTCGAGAACTTCAAGTTCCTCTGTGTCCAAATCATTAAAGACTTAAAATGGTCCGAAACAAGTTTGGTATGTGCTCTCAAATCCTCCAAAACTTCTACAGCTGTACCATTGAGAACATTTTGACTCACTGCATCACTGCCTGGTATGGCAATAGCACTGCCCTACAGAGGGTGGTGTGGACAGGACAGGGATCAAACCCCAGGCTGTAGTGACACCGCAGCACTGCGATGCAGTGCCTTAGACCACTGCGCCACTCAGGAGGCCTCATTTAACACACTTTAAATGGTTTAGATAGTTATCACAGTGTAAATAGCAAATCTATAATTCAATAGGCTACTACTCTTGCTCCCCAGACCAGGTGAAATTGAACTTGAATGAGAACTCAAATAGCCCACTGAATCTCTAGGCCAGTAAGTATTTTCAGTCTCTGAGATAGATGTGTCTTCTCTCTTCCAGAGCAGGTTGATGTTTATTAGAATGAGTCTTGTTCTTGAGGCAGAACTGAGCAATTTCTGCTAGATGGGCTATATTGTAAAAATTATTGAAAACAAAAATGTGTTTTTTGGACTTATGGAGCGTGCTTAAGGTTGTGGTTAGGGTTAGGTTTCAAATCAGTTTTATTGACTTTGTGGCTGCCGCTTTGCAGAGCTGCCTCAAAAACAAGTTAAATTACGAAAAAAACGCTAACCTGCCTTCCAGGATTTACAAAAAAATCCACAATAAACTGTTTTGTTTTCATGTAGCTTATAATTAATACTATATCTGAAATAACAAAGCAAAAACTTGGGCCAATTGAGATATCGATAGTGACTAACAAATGTCACTCAATTACGATAGCTTCCAGTGTAATTTTGTAAATGCCAGATATCATGGTGCTTTCAAGACAACTAGTAACTCGGAAAAAAAACTTGGTCAAATTATGACGTCATTGATTTTCAGGTCGGAAAGTTGAAGTTTGAGGAAAAGATGCCCGAGTTTCCGATTTAGAATTCCGAGGTCGAAGACCTTTCAAAAAAAAAAATCCCCGTCGTTTTTGCCAGTGGCCAGTTGTTTTGAACGCAGCATGTGCTGGAACGAACGGAGACAGACCCACAGTCCCCTCCCCACTTAATCGTGGGGGACAATAACTGACATCCACATAGTGGCGCACTGAGGTTGCTTATTAGCCCCCATAAACGTCTCATTCAAAAATCCCGTTATTCCCTTTTTTTTGCAAGGGGTACTTGCTATCAAAAAAATCGAGGGGGTGTGGCCTGGTATGTTCTGTACGTCTCCACGTAGTTGAGAAACGCTTTGCGTCAGTGTTGTGGCTTTGCGTCAGTGTTGAAGCAGAGACGGGGATCCCAGCGGCACGTTGTCGCTGTATGAGACAACTGCAGTCTCGCAGTAGCGAAAACCATATACTTTTTTCCCCGTCTTTTCTTTCATTAGAATTTCGTAAACGGTGGCGCGATGCACTCGATCATGTAGGATAAATACTTTTTACATTTTCATTTTTCTTTTTTTTATACTATACTGGATGTAACTACGAGCCTCTTTCGTCCCGCGGCGTTCCATTGATATTATTTTGTGGCATATTTAAGTGCGAACTTTCTGAAAACCATTGCAAGATAAGTCATCAGTTAAATAACTTATTTGAAGCCCTTGACGAAGACCCTGTTCTGTAACACTACTGTGACTGAATCATGAGGTGAGTAATGATCTAAGTCTTGATTAAAAACATTGAAGCAACATGATGCGAACATTTTATATTACATTCACACAGGTAACTTTTTGAGAGGCTATATGTCCAACAAACTTTCCAACCGGATGCGATCAAATGCATGTTATTCATTAGGTTATTTGGTCGTTTAAATATAGGAAACATTGTATTCTGTTCTGCATATACAGCAAATTGCAGTGCAGCAATGTCGATGTGGATCTTGTCTCATTGAATGTAAAATAGCAAGGCATGTAGTGCGCAATTGTATTATCAGTGGCTGCTGCAGAGCTTACTGAAAAACACATTTGTTTTGTATTTCAAACTGTGTCACACCTCCACACGCCTCCAGAAAGAAACATTTGCCCAGTTGTTGCAATCAATGCAGTAACGGGCAGGAGCAATAACCGCAAGTTGAATGGTTAAACCGAGGCTAATTGACCAGTGTACTTTCAGTCAACATGAATGTCAATTTGATCATAGCAATTTCCCATGCATATTGACAGAAAAAGACCCGTGGAAATGTTGCTAGGGTTGTATTCTACGTGCAATGGGCTTTAATTCATTGTGGATTTTTTTTTGCTGGTTAGACATTTTGAGATTATTCACGATGATAATGAATATCATTTATTTGATGTCACATTAAATTCAAACATCCGTTTTTTTCGTTGATGTTGACATTTGCATAGGGCTATGACGGTTTATTACGCAGGGCTTACGCACTAACTGACTTGTGCCTTAAAAAATTACATGTATTTGCATTGAACACATTTAATATCACACAATTCAAAACCTGTATTTAAATGTATGATGATTTCATTCTTAATGTTTTATTGGTCCTCTAAGGTCGTTCTTCCACCTATGTCACACTTGACTTGCTGATGATGACCACTGCACTTAGGTGTCCCATGTCGCTACAGTGCAGGTGTGTAGTTTACTGTAACCCCCGGATGAAACAAACATCTCAGATTTGCATGTTATAGTATACAATATTTACTCTTTCTCTATTTAAAGGGGTTATGTTGCCGATACAGATGTTTATAAATATAACAGCTTTGTGGCTGTTTGAAAAGGGCTCTCGTCGCGTTGCAACGCACTCATCACATTGTAGTGGAGGGAGTTGTCTGTGGGCTAGGGAGAGTTCAGATGTCAAGGCTTGGTCCACAGGCAGAGGGTGAAACACTAGGGTGACCCCTAGTCAGATCCATTACTCTATGTGGCGGGGGCGTGGGGCGGATGAGGCCCCTCGAGAGAAAGGCCTAAATGAGGCCAGCTGCTGGCATCTCTCCACTAGACCAAGCCTCATCTAACAATGACTCTGGCTGCTCCAAGGAAATCCAGCGCTGCTGCAATTCTCAAATATATATATATATATATATATTTATCCATCTTTCTGATTGGTGATCACATTACTTACTGGAAATAGTAAATCGCTAGGTTTCCATCCAATTGGTGACAGATTTTCATGCGAATATTCTAAAATCTGCATAAAACAATATGCACATATTACCATCAAACTGGCTATTTGCGGATTAAAGACTTTGCGTGATGACGTAGTGCACATAAAAAAATAACTTTTGAAATTAACTTCCCCATGTGCCGAATAAAAATAAAACAAAGTTAAATGGGTTTCCATCACATTGTCAACTCTACTGATGGTTTTGTCACAACTGTTGAGTTATATAGCACGTGCGCTCTAACCAACAGCTCACAGATACAGTGCGAGTAGGCTACCTACACGAGATTATGGATAAAAACGAGATTATTTTTATTTGTCAAACAGCAGCCAAGCATCAATCATGTCACTAGAATAAGACCCCCAATATTTATCGGAAAGCAGCATCAAACCCATCACCGTGCACTTTCACCCCGCTGTGAAGTTCATCACAATTGGTGTAATCTGTTGCCTAATAAACTGCATTGTTTCCCGGGTCATAGTGGGAGGACAACACAATATATCACCGCGTGACTCCAAGTTTACTTTGATATGACAGTTATATCAATATTTGAGCATAAAGGCGTTTCCACGGCCGTTTCTCGCATTATTAATTTTACAGACACAAAAAGATCCCACCATGTCGAACGAACAAATTCTCTGTTGACATTTATAAAATTGTTTCCGCATTTCCTTTTTCCTAAAAAAAAGGTTGTGCCTTTTTTCATGCGTCAAGTAATTCATCCGCATGGAATGGTTGGACGGAGACCTGGTTAGTGATAGTAAATGGTGGGTGAAATTGAAGTGGTCCTTTCTGTTTTGATTCATTAGACAACAAAGATCAGTGTCAAAAGGGGGGCTAGGCTATTAGATGTGCCTGGTGGGTTTGTTCAACAGGTGTGAGGTGGTTGCTTGGGGTGACTGCTAGGCCAAGTTGCTGGCCTGACTGACTCATGACCATTTGTTGGTGTGTGTGTCAGGACAGACAGACAGCATGGAAGTTGTCTTTCTCCATGTCAACTGATCAGTCACTATAAACCCAAAAACCTGTCAACATAAGACACCTTTCCCATGTCAGTGATGAAACCTGAACGGTCTGTTCCTTTAAAATTCCTCCCCATTGATGTTCTAAAATAGAGCCCCCAGTCAGTTATGCATCATGGGAAGTGAAGCACACTTGAGGTTTTATCGCTCCCGGTTGACAGTGAAGCAGCAGGCTGTGATGTGTCACAGTAACAACCTCTGACAGCCCTTTCCTTTTGAGGAGCCTGTTACTTTGACACGGATCCTGAGAAATAACAGCTGTGGAAATGCTGCTGGTATTTTTTTGTATACATTTCTTGTTCAGGTTTTCCTGATGACTGCCACAATTGTATTAAGGCTCTGGATTCTGAACGGACTGGAGTAACCCTCAGAATAAAAAATAATTTAGTCAAAGTTTGTCTTGAGCCTAGCGACGCAAGTGGCTCATCAGACAGCAGTCAATAGGGATTGTGTGTGTGTGTGTGTGTGTGTCCACAGTCAGCCGTGAGTGAGCGGGAAACCCGGGCTTAATCCCAGATAGTGTGACCATGCAGTAATAATTGGACGTAATTTGTCTGTTTCATTTGATAGGGGACTGTCATAAAACGGTGGCATGAGTCTTCGGAAAATAGGATGTGAGGAAGAAGTTATGGTGCTCCAATGATTTATTTTGTCAATTTTCTCCGATTCTATCATCCACCCGACCCTCCACCCTCTGATCTCTGCTTTTCTCATCCCCCTCTACCTCCAGCTCTCTATCTGACAGTCCATCCCTTATCGCTCAAATTTCTCCTCTGTTCACCGATAAACTGCAAACCAGCCTTTCTGTAAGCATTTTTTTTTGGGGGGGGGGGGGGGGGGGGGGCTCTATCTGATGTCATTGCAGAGGAGTTTCATCTTTCACTCTGTGCACTTCACTTATCTCTGAGTGATTGTTCGTCCAAGCAAAGTGGACCCAGGAGAGAACTAATCACCACAGTGTTTCATCTCCCAGGATTAGGGCTGATTTACAGGAGACAAGTGATTTTGTGCTCAAATATGGTTACGTAATGTTTCATCCACTGACTGCGTTAAAAGATTTTCGTCTGGTGTGTTTCCCCTCCTACCTGTTGTGTGTGAATCTAAGTTTAACTGGGCGTAAGTAAGCTGCTCTGTCTTTGTGTGTGTGCGTGTGTACACATTTTACTATACTTGTGAGTACCAGAAGTCCTCACAAGAATACTAAACCAACTAAAATTCAGAGAAGTGAGGACATTATGCCAGTTCTCAATTGTAAAAAGCTTATTTTAGTGTTAGAATTAGGGTTAGTGTCGGAGGAAACACCTGGCGACCTAGTCAGCGTCTCTCTCTGAGCTCTCTCTATCTCTGAGCTCTCTCTATCTCTGAGCTCTCTCTATCTCTGAGCTCTCTCTCTCTGAGCTCTCTCTCTCTGAGCTCTCTCTATCTCTGAGCTCTCTCTCTCTGAGCTCTCTCTCTCTCTGAGCTCGCTCTCTCTGAGCTCTCTCGCTCCCTGAGCTCGCTCCCTCTCTCTCTCTGAGCTCGCTCCCTCTCTCTCTCTCTCTCTCTGAGCTCTCTCTCGCTCACTCTGAGCTCTCTCTCTCTCTGAGCTCTCTCTCTCTGAGCTCGCTCCCTCTCTCTCTCTCTGAGCTCGCTCTCTCTCTCTCTCTGAGCTCTCTCTCTCTGAGCTCTCTCTCTCTGAGCTCTCTCTCTCTGAGCTCGCTCGCTTTCTCTCTCTGAGCTCGCTCCCTCTCTCTCTCTCTGAGCTCTCTCTGAGCTCTCTCTCTCTCTCTCTCTCTCTCTCTCTCTGAGCTCGCTCTCTCTGAGCTCTCTCTATCTCTGAGCTCTCTCTCTCTGAGCTCTCTCTCTCTCTGAGCTCGCTCTCTCTGAGCTCGCTCTCTCTGAGCTCTCTCGCTCCCTGAGCTCGCTCCCTCTCTCTCTCTGAGCTCGCTCCCTCTCTCTCTCTCTCTCTCTGAGCTCTCTCTCGCTCACTCTGAGCTCTCTCTCTCTCTCTGAGCTCTCTCTCTCTGAGCTCGCTCCCTCTCTCTCTCTCTGAGCTCGCTCTCTCTCTCTCTCTGAGCTCTCTCTCTCTGAGCTCTCTCTCTCTGAGCTCTCTCTCTCTGAGCTCGCTCGCTTTCTCTCTCTGAGCTCGCTCCCTCTCTCTCTCTCTGAGCTCTCTCTGAGCTCTCTCTCTCTCTCTCTCTCTCTCTCTCTGAGCTCGCTCTCTCTGAGCTCGCTCTCTCTGAGCTCGCGCTCTCTCTCTCTCTGAGCTCGCTCTCTCTGAGCTCGCTCTCTCTGAGCTCGCTCGCTCTCTCTCTCTGAGCTCGCTCGCTCTCTCTCTCTGAGCTCGCTCGCTCTCTCTCTCTGAGCTCATTCGCTCGCTCTCTCTGAGCTCGCTCCCTCTCTCTCTCTCTCTCTCTCTCTCTCTCTGAGATCGCTCGCTCCCTGTCTCTCTCTGAGCTCGCTCGCTCTCTCTCTCTGAGCTCCCTCGCTCTCTCTGGGCTCGCTCGCTCTCTCTGGGCTCGCTCGCTCTCTCAGCTCGCTCTCTCGCTCAGCTCGCTCTCTCTCTGAGCTCGCTCTCTCTGAGCTTGCTCGCTTTCTCTCTCTGAGCCCTCTCGCTCTCTCTCTCTCTGAGCTCGCTCACTCTCTCTGAGCTCGCTCTCTCACTCTCTCTGAGCTCGCTCGCTTTCTCTCTTTGAGCCCTCTCGCTCTCTCTCTCTGAGCTCGCTCGCTTTCTCTCTCTCTGAGCTCGCTCGCTCTCTCTGAGCTCGCTCTCTCACTCTCTCTGAGCTCGCTCGCTCTCTCTCTCTGAGCTCGCTCGCTCGCTCTCTCTCTCTGAGCTCGCTCACTCTCTCTCTCTCGCTCGCTCTCTCTGTGCTCTCTCTCTCTCTCTCTCTCTGAGCTCTCTCTCTCTCTGAGCTCTCTCTCTCTCTGAGCTCGCTCGCTGTCTCTCTCTGAGCTCGCTCTCTCTGAGCTCGCTCGCTTTCTCTCTTTGAGCCCTCTCGCTCTCTCTCTCTGAGCTCGCTCGCTTTCTCTCTCTGAGCCCTCTCGCTCTCTCTCTCTCTGAGCTCGCTCGCTCTCTCTGAGCTCACTCTCTCACTCTCTCTGAGCTCGCTCGCTCTCTCTCTCTGAGCTCGCTCGCTCGCTCTCTCTCTCTGAGCTCGCTCACTCTCTCTCTCTCGCTAGCTCTCTCTGTGCTCTCTCTCTCTCTCTCTCTGAGCTCTCTCTCTCTCTGAGCTCTCTCTCTCTCTGAGCTCTCTCTCTCTCTGAGCACGCTCTCTCTCGCTCTCTCTGGGCTCGCTCGCTCTCTCTCTCTGAGCTCGCTCGCTCCCTCTCGCTCTCTCTCTCTCAGCTCGCTTGCTCTCTCTCACTTCTCGCTCGCCTGCACTACCTGAAATACAATTATTTTGTCAACAGTATACTGCCCTGTCTCATATTGAAGTTAAAGAAACTATCAAGGCCCTTGAACAGGACATCAAGTCTATTGAATTGAAGCTGCTCACTCAGAACGACCCTGGACTAGTCATGAACTTACAGGACATGAACTGAGGTCGTTTCTGCTTGAAAGAGTGAAGGGTGCCTTGATTAGGTCTCGTTTCGCTTCCCTGAAGGATATGGATGCTCCTAGCGCTTTTTTTATTAAACCTAGGACAGTCGACATTGCAACATAAACAGATGGTCTGCCTTTGTCTTCCTGATGGGAAGGTGACCACGGATGACAGTGAAATGCGTCAACATGCCGTGGATTTCTACTCGTCCCTCTATAAGGCGGAGGGTTGTGACTCTCTGTGTACTGAACAGTTGTTACACGGTCTTCCTCAATTGGGACCTCAGAGAGTCGCATTGGACTCTGACATTACACTACAAGAGCTGTCCACAGCAGTTATGCAGCTCTCAACAGGCCGAGCCCCTGGCATCGATGGTTTACCATCTGAGTTTTATAAGCACTTTTGGGGGTCTATTGGGGAGGATTTTTCTGAAGTGTTGTGTGAAGTGGTGTGGTTCTCTTCCTGTATCCTGTCAACGTGCGGTGCTTTCAATGTTGCCAAAAAAGGGGGATTTGTCTCTCATAAAAAAATTGGAGACCTGTTGCTTTGCTGTGCGCTGAATACAAAATTGTTTCTAAATGTCTCTCAAACAGGTTGAAAGAGTATCTGGGATTGTTGGTCCACAAGGACCAGTCCTACTGTGTACCTGACCACTCTATTGTTGACAACTTGTTTCTGATGAGATGTTTTAGACATTTGTAAACTGTCTGATGTAAATGTGGGTTTACTTTCTTTGGATCAGGAGAAGGCTTTTGATCATGTGGACCACCAGTACTTGTTTAAAACAATGAAAGCCTTTGGGTTTGGGGATGTTTTTCTGTCTTGGATGAATTTACTGTATGCTGGGACCTCGTGTATGGTGAAGGTGTGGGGTGGTTTGAGTTGCCCCATCCCTGTCCAAAGGGGCATCAGGCAGGGATGCCCAATTTCAGGGCAGTTATATAGTCTGGCGATTGAACCAATGCTTTGTTTTTTAAGAGCGAGTCTTACTGGTTTCTCTGTGCCAGGTGTAATGAAGGGTCCCACGATAGCACTGTCTGAGTATGCAGATGACGTAACAGTTTTTATTACAGGGGGTGAGGACGTTAAGGTTCTCTCAAACACTCTAAAGGTGTATGAGGGGGCCTCCTCAGCTAGTCAATTGGGGAAAGAGTGAAGCTCTGTGGGTAGGTCAGCTTCAGGTTACCAGGGGGGCTTCAGACAGGGTCCGTTCTACGGTTACCAGGGGGGCTTCAGACGGGGTCCGCTCCACGGTTACCAGGGGGGCTTCAGATGGGGTCCGTTCCACGGTTACCAGGGGGGCTTCAGATGGGGTCCGTTCCACGGTTACCAGGGGGGCTTCAGACGGGGCCCGTTCCACGGTTACCAGGGGGGCTTCAGACGGGGTCCGCTCCACGGTTACCAGGGGGGCTTCAGACGGGGTCCGCTCCACGGTTACCAGGGGGGCTTCAGACGGGGTCCGCTCCACGGTTACCAGGGGGGCTTCAGACGGGGTCCGTTCCACGGTTACCAGGGGCGCTTCAGACGGGGTCCGCTCCACGGTTACCAGGGGGGCTTCAGACGGGGTCCGCTCCACGGTTACCAGGGGGGCTTCAGACGGGGTCCGCTCCACGGTTACCAGGGGGGCTTCAGACGGGGTCCGCTCCACGGTTACCAGGTCGGCTTCAGATGGGGTCCGTTCCACGGTTACCAGGGGGGCTTCAGTGGGGCAGAGATGAGATGAAGACTTTGAGAGTTTTTCTAGGCTCTGATGTCTTTCAGAAAAAGAACTGGGAGGGTGTATTGGAGAAAGTGTGTGCCAGACTGTCAAGATGGAAATGGTTGCTGCCCCAGCTGTCTTATAGGGGAAGGGTCCTGGTAGCTAATAATCTTGCTGCCTCTACCCTGTGGCACAGACTAATGATTTTGCAGCCACCAAAGGGTCTGATACAAGAGCTTCGGAGGACCCTTGTCAATTTCTTCTGGTCTGGACAACACTGGATTAAAGCTGCAGCCCTGTACCTGCCACTGCATGAGGGTGGGCAAGGCCTGGTGGACATTTTCTCTAGAATCATGGCTTTCCGGCTTCAAGCAGCCCAGAGACTGTTGTACAGAGACGGTTCTAGCTGGGTCGAAACAGCCTACACACTGATGAGGAGAGCGGGCTGTTTGGGCTTAGACAAGCACCTTTTCCTCTTAAAGCTGGAGGGGGGGTGATTTGCCTGGCCTGACTCCATTTTATGAGTTTGTTATGCAGGCTTGGAGAGTCCTTGTCCAGTCCCATAAGGCCTGCACGCCACCAGGGATGTGGCTTTTTGAAGAGCCTCTTTTTCACAACTGCCATCTAGTCCCGTGTTCTGGTTTCAGCTAGCCTACGTTCATGCCTGTTATGCGTGGGGTGTACCAAGCTAGGTCATCTGATGCAGAGCAGGAGCAAATCGTTGGAGGAGCTGGGAGAAAGAGCGGGGATCCGATCATCTCGCCTACCGAGGAAGGTCGTCGCTGAGGTCTGCAACTCCTTGCCAGTGCTTCATCTGCAGTATGTGACTGACACTTCCAATTCTGATCGGTGGAAGGAGGGTCTGGATTATGTGTTTCCTGCACTGATTGTTAAGTGCTGCGATGGGGGCATTCGAGGAGGATGTGGGGATGCTGCTTTCCTTCAATACCCCGGAGCTGGGGGAGTTCAAGGAGGTGGGAAAGAAGGCCATGTACAGAATATGTGTAAAGGTGTCCCATGCCTCTTCCCTGGAACGGGTAAAATCAACGAGGTGGGTGGGTGTGCTTGGTCCAGGTGCCTCTCCAAAAGGCTGTTGGTGATCATTATACAAACTGCCTATTGATAAGAGGACAGCTGACCTCCAATGGAGGATAATACATGGAGCTATAGCCACCAACATCCATCTGGTACACCTGGACCCTACTGTTGGGGAGGGGTGTCCATTCGGTGTCTGGTACACCTGGACCCTACTGTTGGGGAGGGGTGTCCATTCTGTGTCTGGTACACCTGGACTCTACTGTTGGGGAGGGGTGTCCATTCTGTGTCTGGTACACCTGGACCCTACTGTTGAGGAGGGGTGTCCATTCTGTGTCTGGTACACCTGGACCCTACTGTTGGGGAGGGGTGTCCATTCTGTGTCTGGTACACCTGGACCCTACTTTTGGGGAGGGGTGTCCATTCTGTGTCTGGTACACCTGGACCCTACTCTTGGGGAGGGGTGTCCATTCTGTGTCTGGTACATCTGGACCCTACTGTTGGGGAGGGGTGTCCATTCTGTGCCGAGTCTGAATCTCTGGCACATCTGTTTTTACTGTGTCCCAGGTTGGTCGGGATGATTGACCTGATCACTAATTGGTTCTCAACGTTGGGAGAGGTTTTCTCTTCCCAACTGCATATATTTGGGCCAAAGTTAGTTAAATGGGTGTAGTTGCGTTGCTTAATTTTGTGTTAGGGGCAGAAAAATTAGCGATACGGAAGACCCGAAACTATTCGGGGACAGGGGTCTGTGGATGTGGTGGGAATGCTGGAGGGAATGTTGGCAGCGAGACTGAGGGTTGAGTTTGCCTATTATAAACTTGTCAACAATATTGATCTGTTTATGAGTATATGGGGTATGCAGAGGCTGTTGTGTTTAGTTACTGTGGAGGAGGAATTGGAGTTGTGTTTTTAACTGTGTAACTGTGGTTTTGTATGAGTATTTATTTTTTGGTGGGCCCCCAGACCCAATAAAGATGATTTAAAACTTTTTTTAAAACTCTCTCTCTCTGAGCTCTCTCGCTCTCTCTGAGCTCTCTCTCTCTCTCTCTGAGCTCGCTCTCTCTCTCACTTCTCGCTCGCTCTCTCTCACTTCTCGCTCGCTCTCTCTCTGAGCTCGCTCGCTCTCTCAGCTTGCTCGCTCACTCTCTTTCTCTCTCTGAGATCGCTCGCTCCCTCTCTTCAGCTCACTCGCTCTCTCTTTCTCAGCTCGCTCTCTCTGAGCTCGCTCTCTCTGAGCTCTCTCTCTCTCTGAGCTCTCTTTCTCTCTGAGCTCGCTCTCTCTCTCAGCTCGCTCTCTCTCTCTGAGCTCGCTCTCTCTCTCTCTCAGCTCGCTCTCTCTCACTTCTCGCTCACTGTCTCTGAGCTCGCTCACTCTCTCTGAGCTCGCTCGCTCTCTGAGCTCGCTCTCTCTCTCACTTCTCGCTCGCTCTCTCTCTGAGCTCGCTCGCTCGCTCTCTCAGCTTGCTCGCTCACTCTCTTTCTCTGAGCTCGCTCGCTTGCTCTCTCTCTCTGAGCTCGCTCACTCTCCCTGAGCTTGCTCGCTCGCTCTCTCTCTCTGAGCTCGCTCTCGCTCTCTGAGCTCTCTCTCTCTCTCTGAGCTCTCTCTCTCTCTCTGAGCTCTCTCTCTCTCTCTGAGCTCGCTCTCTCTCTCTCTGAGCTCGCTCTCTCTCTTTGAGCTCGCTCTCTCTCTCTCTGAGCTAGCTCGCTCTCTCTCTTTGAGCTCGCTCTCTCTCTGAGCTCGCTCACTCTCTCTGAGCTCGCTCACTCTTTCTCACCTCGCTTGCTCGCTCGCTCTCTCTCTCTCTCTCTGAGCTCGCTCGCACGCGCTCTCTCTGAGCTCGCTCTCTCTCTCAGCTCGCTCGCTCTCACTCGCTCTCACTCTCTCTCAGCTCGCTCTCCCTCTCTCCGAGCTCGCTCTCTATCTTTGAGCTCGCGCGCTCTCTCTCTGAGCTCGCGCGCTCTCTCTCTGAGCTCGCGCGCTCTCTCTCTGAGCTCGCGCGCTCTCTCGCTGAGCTCGCGCGCTCTCTCTCTGAGCTCGCGCGTTCTCTCTCTGGGCTCTCTCTCTCTCTCTCTCTCTCTCTGGGTTCTCTCTCTCTGGACTCTCTCTGAGAGGCCTGTGGTATAAATGGTATCCTAAATGTAAATGATAAAATAAGCAGACCACAAATTCCAGTTGGATATGTGTCGACAGCAACCTTTGGAAAATCCCGATGTTAGGTACTATATTTATTGAATATTATATGAGTCCTCTAAATTAAAATGGCCAATTTTGGAAGCAACCAATTAACTTAATTTCACAGACATACAATTATATTTCAACCAAATAATGTTTCAGGAATGCTAATATTATCAGTGTTCTAACTACAGAAACGATTTCAGAGCAATCTGAGATGGTGGGTGTCATGACTTGCTGAAATGACATGGAATGACCCCCCCCCCCCCCCCCCCCCGTCAGTTTACTCTTAATCATGTGACCCCTCGCTCTGTCCAAATGCACCTAGGGCTAGAATCACTGCAGTACCCATGCGCCTGGAGCTGTGCACTCTGCAATACTCTGCTACAATTTTCTGTGTGTTATTGTGCTTGCGTGTGCATCTGTGTTAGCAAACCCTTTGCATAACTCTGCATAATATTCTGGGTTCTGGGTGCTTGGACATGTGTCTGTCTTTTCTCCCTTTTTCAGTTGAAGCTCATTAAGTAGAGACTCATCAGCAGCACAGCATTGAGACTATCCTGCTGCACGGCCCTGCCACTACACATGGAGACATTTAAAACGTAAAGTTGTCATTTGTGAGGAGCTTAGGGCCAGTACGGGAAGGGGGCGGATGTATCTGTGCTTGTATGGAGGAGGACACGGATGAATATACAGACCCCGAACACATTGGAAACAGCATTATTGAAGCCTCCTCTCTCTTCGCTCACAGTGCCTTCAGAATGTATTCACACCCCTTGACTTTTTTACAGCCTGGATTTAAAATGGATTACATTTAGATTTACATTTTGTCACTGGCCTACACACAATACCCCATAATGTCAAAGTGGAACTATGTTTTTCAAAAATGTAACAAATTAATTAAACATGAAAAGCTGAAATGTCTTTAGGCAATAAGTATTCATGACAAGCCTAAATAAGTTTCGTAGTAAACATTTGTTTAACAAGTTGCATGGACTTTGTGTGCAATAATAGTGTTTAACATAATTTTTGAATGACTACCTCATCTCTGTACCCCACACATACAAATGTATCTGTAAGGTCCCTTAGTCAAGCAGTGGATTTCTACCACAAAGACCAGGGAGGTATTCCAGATATTCCAATACCTCACAAAGAAGAGCACCTATTGGTTAAAAAAAATACATTGAATCTCCCTTTGTGCAATTAAAGTGGATGGTGTGTCAATACACCCAGTCACTACAAAGATACAGGCATCCTTCCTAACTCAGTTGCCAGAGAGGAAGGAAACCGCTCAAGGATTTCACCATGAGGCCAATGATGACTTTAACAGTTAACAGTTAGAATTGAATGGCTGTGATAGAAAACTGAAGATGGATCAACATTGCAGTTTAATCCACAATACTTACCTAATTGACAGAGTGAAAAGAAAGCCTTAAATCTATGGCAAGACTTGAAGATGTTTGTCTAGCAATGATCAACAACCAATTTGACAGAGCTTGAAGAAATTTTAATCAAGTAATGGGCAAATGTTGCAGAATCCAGGTGTGGAGAGCTCGTAGAGACTTACCCAGAAAGACTCAGGGGTGTGAATACTTACGTAAATGAGATATTTCTGTATTCATTCTCAATAAATTTGCAAGAATGTCTGACCATGTTTTCACTATGTCATTATGATGGTATTTGGTTTATTAGGATTCCCGTTAGCCGACGCCAACGGCGACAGCTAGTCTTACTTGGGTCCGACACTACAGACAAAATACTTTTTAATTTACATACACTACATGTTAATGTTTTTAAATGTACAGTGCCTTCGGAAAGTATTCAGTCCACTTGACTTTCACATTTTGTTATGTTACAGCCTTATTCTAAAATGAATATATAATATATATCCTCACCAATCTATACACAATACCCCATAACGACAAAGCAAAAACAGGTTTTTAGACATTTTTGCAAATGTATTCAAAATAAAAAACTGATACCTTATTTACATAAGTATTCAGACCCTTTGCTATGAGACTCAATTGAGCTCCGGTGCATCCTGTTTCTAGCAAAAACCAAGCCATGAGGTTGAAGGAATTGTCTGTAGAGCTCCGAGATGGGATTGTGTTGAGGCACAGATCTGGGGAAGGGTACCAACACATTTCTTCAGCATTGATGGTCCCCGAGAAGCACAGTGGCCTCCATCATTCTTAAATGGAAGAGGTTTGGAACCACCAACACTCTTCCTAGAGCTGGGACAAGGGCCTTGGTCAGGTAGGTGACCAAGAACCCGATGGTCACTCTGACAGAGCTCCAGAGTTCCTCAATGGAGATGTGGGAACCTTCCAGAAGGACAACCATCTTTGCAGCGCTCCAGCAATCAAGTCTTGATGGTAGAGTGGCCAGGCGGAAGCCACTCTTCAGTAAAAGGCACATGACAGCCTGCTTGGAGTTTGCCAAAAGGTACCTAAAGACTCTCAGACCATGAGAAACAAGATTTTCTGGTCTGATGAAACCAAGATTGAACTCTTTGGCCTGAATGCCAAGCGTCACGTTTGGAGGAAACCTGGCACCATCCCTACGGTGAAGCGTGGTGGTGGCAGCATGCTGTGGGGATGTTTTTCAGCGGCAGGGACTGGGAAGATCGAGGCAAAGATGAACGGAGCAAAGTACAGAGATCCTTTATGAAAACAAGTTTCTAAATGTCCTTGAGTGTCCCAGCAGGATCTGACATCTCTGGAGAGACTTGATGCTGCCAAAGGTGCTTCAACAAAGTACTGAGTAAAGGATCTGAATACATATGTAAATGTGATATATCAGATTTATTTTATAAATCAGCAAAAATGTCTAAACTTGTTTCTGCTTTGTCATTATGGGGTATTATGTGTAGATTGAATCACTTTTAGAATAAGGCTGTAACCTAACAAAATGTGGAAAAAGTCAAGGGGTCTGAATACTTTCTGAAGGCACTATGTGTGTGTGTGTGTGCATCTATCAGTTACACATGTCAGTACATACACACAACACGTAGGTCACATGGGGGAGAGGCGTGGTGAGGTGTTGCTTTATTTGTAGTTTTAAACCAGGTTTGCTGTTCTCTTACGCTATAGAAGTTGGAAGGGAGTTCCAGGCACTCATTGCTCTGTATAATACTGTATGTTTCCTTGACTTGGTTCTGGACCTGGGGACTGTAAAAACACCCCCTGGTGGCATGTCTGGTGGGATAAGTGTGTGTGTCAGTTCTGGGTGTAAGTTGACTATGCAAACAATTTGGAATTTTCAACACATTGTTTCTTATAAAAACAAAGAGTGCCACATTGTCTCACCTCAACTCTTAGCCAAAAGAGACTGGCATGCATAGTATTTATACCAGCCCTCTGATTACAATGAAGAGCAAGACGTGCCGCTCTGTTCTGGACCAGCTGCAGCTTAACTAGGTCCTCCTTTGCAGCACTTGACCATATGACTGGACAATAATCAAGATAAGATAAAACTAGAGCCTGCAGGTCATTTATTACCAGATTCAGCTGTCTAGAACTTAAGGAATGATTTGTGCCAAATACTTGTCACACCCTGGCCATAGAGACTGTGTGACTGTGTGACTGTGTGACTAAGATGGGCATTCTATGTCCTTTTTTCTATGTTTTGTATTTCTATGTCTTGGCCTGGTATGGTTCTCAGTCAAGGACAGCTGTCTATCGTTGTCTCTGATTGAGAACCATACTTAGGTACCCTTTTCCCCCACCTGTTTTGTGGGAAGTTAAGTTTTGTAGTTGTTCAGGGCACATAGCCCAAAGCTTCACGGTTGGGTTTTTGTTTTTTCGGCGTCATTTTTAAATAAAGTTTAAATGTACGCTTACCATGCTGCACCATGCAGTCCTTCAGCCAGGTGTGACAATGCTCTTAGTTTGAGAGATGTTCAGGACCAGTTTATTACTTGCCACCCATTCCTAAACAGACTGCCACTCTATGGTGTGTAGATGGGTGAGAAAACACATCCGTTTAATCCAATTTGAATTCGGGCTGTAATGCAACAAAATGTGCAAATAGTCAAAGCGGTGTGAATACTTTCTGAAGGCACTATATGTCTTCATGAATGGTCGGTGTTGTGGCCAACATAAAGAAAAATGGTCATGCCTATAGGAACACTTGTGTTAACTATGGAGTGAGCAGGGTGTGTTGATCCACACGCACAGAGACAGACCAGCAGTTTAGCTCAGTAACTTAATACAGCCTTGATTGACCTCCTATGCGTGTGTGCAGTCTTCCATGCTGAGCGCATTGAATAGTTCATGCAGACCGTCTTGCCGGGGGCACCGGCAGGACGCTCCCGCCAGAGTTTAACCTGTCCTCTATGTACGGGGAACGCTTTCTAATGATCCATTATCAAAACTAAGCACGCATCAGGCCCCTATTGTGGAGAGAGAGTTTGTTGTTGTTAAATAACACTTGCTTTAGCCTAGCTAAACTACATCATAATATGACATTACAGCCTGATTGTTTCGAGACTTTTAGCCAACACTTCCATAGATGTTGTTTCAGAGCTGGAGCAGTCGTTATCACTGACTACTGTAGCTCTGAAGAGAGCCACTCGGCCCGAGTCTGACTGAAACAAACTTGCACACTTCACCTGACCTTTTGTACAGCTGGGGATCTCATTATCCACACTGCACCACTGCACCTCCCCGTCCCTCTGCCAGTGTCTGTTTAAATGTGACAAGATGTTTCAGTCCTTTGGCCAAGGCTATGTGATTAAATCCTTGCTCTGCTAAGAGGCTCTGTGTCAGTGTGAGATCTGACACTAGCTTTTATTCCCCTAAGATTCTTTTTCAGCAGCTGTGGCAGTTGGTGGTGGGGTGGGGGGGGGGTTCTGTTTGATATTAAGAACACAGAAATGTCCATGGAAAAATGCGTAGAACTGCAGGAGATGAGCATTCATTCTGCAGTATTTTCCTTTGACTCCAAAGAAAAATGTATAGAATTGCAGTAACCCAGCTGTCCCAGTGAGCCAAGAGAATAGAGCGGGATGGAGAGAGCCATGTGACGCTCCACAGGGAACCCCTAATCACCACCGGGTCAGGATAATCAAAGTGCTTACTAACACACTGCCATACGACACTACTGCTGCTCAACATGCAGGACGTGAAAGATATTTGGGTCCAATGCAAAGTTCTCATTGTAGAATTTTTAAATTTTGTTTTACCAGTATTGTATTATCATTTGATCGTCATTCAGATATCAGTTCAGCCTTTTCTATATCCAGTAAAAACAATCTATTCTTCCAGTTGGGTTGAAGTGACTTAATATCCAGCATATAACGTCACTGAATGAATGGTCAATACTGTTGTCACAAAGCTGAATGAGAGGCTCTGCCCAACAGGGGTGTGTCAGTGAAAGTGTGTGACACACGACCTTCTACTAGCCCACAGCAGCTGACAGCAGATTCTCGACCCTTTTAGCCTCTGACCTTCTAAATCGCTCATGAGGACAAGATGCTGGTCTGGCTGTTGTCATTGTATGATTCAGCTTTCTGTGGAAAAACCTGTCTGAATGTTGAAGAACGGATAGACATTCTCTGTCACGATCAAGATCTTATTGAGTAAAGGCATTCCATTCATACTCTACCCTTTTTTCCCTGGTATGTATAACATATTACCCACGAGGCCTTGCTTTAAATAGCCAATGTTGGTTCTGTATAATGATACTTTGGCAGGTGCAGATCACTGTGTATAGGGCTATTCAACACCAGCATAGACAGAAAATATTTTTGCTATCTGAGATTTTTCTGGCAATTCTCACACACTTCATTGGGAGGAAGGATGTTTGACATGCTTTTTACATTTTGTATAATTTTTTGGTTAATAAAATCATTAGTAAAGTGGCCACTTTAGGCCCCTTTTAGACCTATACATGTCTCCTGTAAGACCCTATGACCTGCGAACTGTACATGATACCGACAACCATACTCCTTATCATGTGCTCTAACCTAATGGAGTATGTCTAGATTCTGAAATACAAATTCACGCTTCATTTATTCACCATTACAAATATCTCAAAAGTACTCTTTGATTTTTTTCATTTTTTTTCATTTGGAACAATATGCTCGACAAGTACATCACATTTCCAGAGTGGGCTCTCTGCTATTTCTGAAGTTCTGATCCATTTTATGAGCACCGCCATTACAGTGAATGGTACATGGATTCAAAGGGAACTCTGCTGGTGGTTTGTTGAATGTGCAACCCTAAAATAGGGCTGTGATTGGTTAATGACCTATAATGTCAATTTCTACATAAAATAGGTCGTATCATGAAAAGTACTTGAGAGCCACTCTGGAAATTTGACGTGTTTGGAGAGTATATTGTTCCAAACAATATGTATAAAAATAAGCTAAATCTAAAATGGTATTTTTGAGATTACTGTGAAAGTTGAATAAATGAATGTGAAATTGTATTTCAGAATCTAGACATTCTCCATATTTTAGAGCACACTATAAGGAGTATAATGACACCAAGATGTTGTCTGTATCATGTACGGTTCACAGATCATAGGGAGTTGCTTCCTATAAGACCTCATCTCCATATTGTTATTTATTTGTTTTGCTCCTTTGCACCCCAGTATCTCTACTTGCACATTCATCTTCTGCACATCTATCACTCCAGTGTTAAATTCCTAAATTGTAATTACTTCGCCACTACGGCCTATTTAGTGCCTTACCTCCCTAATCTTACCTCATTTGCACACACTGTATATAGATTTTTTCCTATTGTGTTATTGACTGTTTGTTTATTCCATGTGTAACTCTGTGTTGTTGTTTGTGTCGCACTGCTTTGCTTTATCTTGGCCAGGTCACAGTTGTAAATGAGAACTTGTTCTCAACTGGCCTACCTGGTTAAATAGAGGTGAAATAAATAAAATAAAAAAATGTCTAGGCCTGAAAATATCTGCTTTCATCATGATTTGTGATATGAATGTCAAACATTCTTCCTCCAAATTAGGTTTCTATGTGAGAATTGTCAGAAAAATCGGAGATAGAGGAAATATGCTAGCATGGAATTGCCGTAGAGCAATGGTTCTCAAACGTTTTATAGTCCCGTACCCCTTCAAACATTCAACCTCCAGCTGCGTACCCCCCGGGGACACCAGGGTCAGCTGTACCCCCTCTAGCACCAGGGTCAGCTCACTCTCAAATGTTGCTTTTTTCCATCATTGTAAGCCTACCACACACACACTATACGATACATTTATTAAACATAAGAATGAGTTTTTGTCACAACCCAGGGCACAAATAATATAATGATCAATCATTTTGCTCTTTATTTAGCCATATTGCATATAAAACCTTATTTGTTCATCAAAAATTGTGAGTAACTCACCACAGGTTAATGAGAAGGGTGAGCTTGAAAGGATCCACATAACTCTGCAACGTTGGGTTGTATTGGAGAGTCTCAGTCTTAAATCATTTTCCACACACAGTCTGTGCCTGTATTTAGTTTTCATGCTAGTGAGGGCCGAGAATACACTCTCACATAGGTACGTGGTTGCAAAGGGCATCAGTGTCTTAACAGCGCGATTTGCCAAGGCAGGATACTCTGAGCGAAGCCCAATCCAGAAATCTGGCAGTAGCTTCTGATTATATTCAATTTTCACTTGCTGCACTTCCTTCACTTGCCGTAATTTTGAGGCTCCCTTGTTCAGATATTGGAAAGTGGACAGGAGGCAGGGCATGATAGGGATAACGAATCCAGTTGTTTGTGTCATCCATTTCGGGAAAGTACCTGCGTAATTGCGCACCCAGCTCACTCAGGTGCTTCGCTAGATCACATTTGACATTGTCTGTAAGCTTGGGTTCATTTACAAACAAAAAATCATACAATGATGGAAAGACCTGTGTGTTGTCCTTGTTAATGCAGACAGAGAAAAGCTCCAACTTCTTAATCATAGCCTCAATCCTAGATTCAGATCATTCAGGTGAGGAAAAAACATCACCCAGTCATGTGAGAAACTCGTCATCATGCAAGCGGTCAGACAAGTGCAAATTATGGTGAGTAAAGAAAACTTTAAGCTCGTCTCACAATTGTAAAAAAATGTGCCAATACTTTGCCCCGAGATAACCAGCGCACTTTTGTATGTTGTAAATGTGTTACACAGTGTCACGTTCTGACCTTAGCTGTCAATCGTTGTCCCTGATTGAGAACCATACTTAAGTAGCCTGGTTTCACTTTTGAGTTGTGGGTGCTTATTTCCTGTTTAGTGTTTTTGTCTTTCACCTTACGGGACTGTTCGTTTGTTATTTATTGTTTTTTTTCAGTGTTCTAGTACGTCATTAAAAGCTATGAACACTTACCACGCTGCGCATTGGTCCTCCTCTCTTTCTCTCAACGACGAACATTACAGAAGCACCCACCACCAAAGGACCAAGCAGCGTGGTAACGGGCAGCAGCAGCGATCTCAGGACTCCTGGACATGGGAGGAGATTCTGGATGGCAAGGGACCCTTGGCACAGGCTGGGGAATATCGCCGCCCCAAGGCAGAGCTGGAGGCAACGAAAGCCGAGAGGCGATAGTATGAGGAGGCAGCACGGCAGCGCGGCTGGAAGCCCGAGAGGCAGCCCCAGAAATTTCTTGGGGGGGCGGCACACGGGGAGTGTGACGAAGTCAGGTAGGAAACCTGCACCAACTCCCCGTGCTTACCGTGGAGAGAAAGGGACCGGGCAGGCACCTTGTTATGCCGTGAGGCGCACAGTGTCCCCGGTGCGCAGGCATAGCCCGGTGCGGTACATAGCAACGCCTCGTATCGGCCGGGCTAGAATGGGCATCAGGTGCCATGAAGCCGGCTCAGCGCATCTGGTCTCCAGTGCGTCTCTTCGAGCCGGGGTACATGGCACCAGCCCTACGCATGGTGTCCCCGGTTCGCCAGCACAGCCCAGTGCGGTCTATTCCACCTCGCCGCACTGGCCTGGCTACGGGGAGCATTCAGCCAGGTAGGGTTGGGCAGGCTCGGTGCTAGAGACCTCCAGTGCACCTCCACGGTCCGGTCTATCCGGTGCCACCTCCATGCACCAGCCCTCCGGTGGCAGCCCCCCGCACCAGCTGCCGGAATCGCCCTTCACTCCGGAGCTGCCGGAGTCTCCCGCCTGTCCAGTGCTGCCGGAATCTCCCGTCCGTCCAGTGCTGCCGGAATCTCCCGTCTATTCGGGACCCGTGGCTAGGGTCCTCAGTCCGAGGTCTAAAGAGGCCACGGAGGCGGTTATAGAGGTGGAGAAAGACTGTGGTGGAGTGGGGTCCACGTCCCGCGCCAGAGCTGCCACCGCGGACAGACATCCACCCAGACCCTCACCTATAGGTTCAGGTTTTGCGGCCAGAGTCCGCACCTTTGGGGGGGGGGGGGGGGGGGGGGGGGTACTGTCACGTTCTGACCTTAGTTATTTTGTTATGTCTTTGTTTTAGTATGGTCAGGGCGTGAGTTGGGTGGGTTGTCTATGTTCTTTTTTTCTATGATTTGGGATTTCTGTGTTTGGCCTGGTATGGTTCTCAATTAGAGGCAGCTGTCAATTGTTATCCCTGATTGAGATCCATACTTAGGTAGCCTGGTTTCACTTTTGAGTTGTGGGTGCTTATTTCCTGTTTAGTGTTTTTGTCTTTCACCTTACGGGACTGTTCATTTGTTATTTATTGTTTTGTTCAGTGTTCTAGTACGTCATTAAAAGCTATGAACACTTACCACGCTGCGCATTGGTCCTCCTCTTTTTCTCCCAATGACGAACGTTACAGAACACTTACCACGCTGCGCATTGGTCCTCCTCTCTTTCTCCCAACGACGAACGTTTCACACGGTCGCTGACCATATCATTGCATAGTGCAGAAAATACACGAGAGTTCAGGGGCCTTGCTTTAACAAAGTTAACCATTTTCACTGTAGTGTCCAAAATATCTTTCAAGCTGTCAGGCATTCCCTTGACAGCAAGAGCCTCTCGGTGGATGCTGCAGTGTACCCAAGTGGCGTCTGGAGCAACTGCTTGCATGCGCGTTACCACTCCACTATGTCTCCCTGTCATGGCTTTTGCGCCATCAGTACAGATACCAACACATCTTGACCACCAAAGTCCATTTGATATCACAAAGCTGTCCAGTACTTTAAAAATATCCTCTCCTGTTGTCTTGGTTTCCTGTGGTTTGCAGAAGAGGATGTCTTCCTTAATTGACCCTCCATAAACGTAACGGACATATACCAGGAGCTGTGCCAGGCCCGCCACGTCTGTTGAATCATCCAGCTCATCCATGCATAGAATTCACTAGCTTGTATGCGAAACAGTAATTGTTTCAAAACATCTGCCATGTCACTGATGCGTCGTGGAACAGTGTTGTTTGATGAAGGCATTCACATGCAAGGTACAGTTTTTTTGGCCTTTTCCCTCAGCATTGTCCAAGCCATATCCGCGTCAGCAGGGAGAATTAAGTCCTCCACAATAGTATGGGGCTTGCCTGTCCTAGCCACTCGGTAGCTCACCATATAATGATCTTCTAGCTCCGTGTTAATGGTACAGTGCCTTGCGAAGAAAGTATTCGGCCCCCTTGAACTTTGCGACCTTTTGCCACATTTCAGGCTTCAAACATAAAGATATAAAACTGTATTTTTTTGTGAAGAATCAACAACAAGTGGGACACAATCATGAAGTGGAACGACATTTATTGGATATTTCAAACTTTTTTAACAAACAAAAACTGAAAAATTGGGCGTGCAAAATTATTCAGCCCCCTTAAGTTAATACTTTGTAGCGCCACCTTTTGCTGCGATTACAGCTGTAAGTCGCTTGGGGTATGTCTCTATCAGTTTTGCACATCGAGAGACTGACATTTTTTCCCATTCCTACTTGCAAAACAGCTCAAGCTCAGTGAGGTTGGATGGAGAGCATTTGTGAACAGCAGTTGTTAGTTCTTTCCACAGATTCTCGATTGGATTCAGGTCTGGACTTTGACTTGGCCATTCTAACACCTGGATATGTTTATTTTTGAACCATTCCATTGTAGATTTTGCTTTATGTTTTGGATCATTGTCTTGTTGGAAGACAAATCTCCGTCCCAGTCTCAGGTCTTTTGCAGACTCCATCAGGTTATCTTCCAGAATGGTCCTGTATTTGGCTCCATCCATCTTCCCATCAATTTTAACCATCTTCCCTGTCCCTGCTGAAGAAAACCAGGCCCAAACCATGATGCTGCCACCACCATGTTTGACAGTGGGGATGGTGTGTTCAGGGTGATGAGCTGTGTTGCTTTTACGCCAAACATAACGTCTTGCATTGTTGCCAAAAAGTTCAATTTTGGTTTCATCTGACCAGAGCACCTTCTTCCACATGTTTGGTGTGTCTCCCAGGTGGCTTGTGGCAAACTTTAAACAACACTTTTTTATGGATATCTTTAAGAAATGGCTTTCTTCTTGCCACTCTTCCATACAGGCCAGATTTGTGCAATATATGACAGATTGTTGTCCTATGGACAGAGTTTCCCACCTCAGCTGTAGATCTCTGCAGTTCATCCAGAGTGATCATGGGCCTCTTGGCTGCATCTCTGATCAGTCTTCTCCTTGTATGAGCTGAAAGTTTAGAGGGACGGCCAGGTTTTGGTAGATTTGCAGTGGTCTGATACTCCTTCCATTTCAATATTATCGCTTGCACAGTGCTCCTTGGGATGTTTAAAGCTTAGGAAATCTTTTTGTATCCAAATCCGGCTTTAAACTTCTTCACAACAGTATCTCGGACCTGCCTGGTGTGTTCCTTGTTCTTCATGATGCTCTCTGCGCTTTTAACGGACCTCTGAGACTATCACAGTGCAGGTGCATTTATACGGAGACTTGATTACACACAGGTGGATTGTATTTATCATCATTAGTCATTTAGGTCAACATTGGATCATTCAGAGATCCTCACTGAACTTCTGGAGAGAGTTTGCTGCACTGAAAGTAAAGGGGCTGAATAATTTTGCACGCCCAATTTTTCAGTTTTTGATTTGTTAAAAAAGTTTGAAATATCCAATAAATGTCGTTCCACTTCATGATTGTGTCCCACTTGCTGTTGATTCTTCACAAAAAATACAGTTTTATATCTTTATGTTTGAAGCCTGAAATGTGGCAAAAGGTCGCAAAGTTCAAGGGGGCCGAATACTTTCGCAAGGCACTGTATCTGTTGCTTTTATACATGTCTTACTACTTGAAAGTCGTCTTAATTCTCGCTCAAACTCCCGTGGTTTATTTTTCAAATTGCCATGTTTTGTTTCTGAATGTCTGCTGTGCAAGGGTGAAGGTTTCATTGAGTTGTGAGATAGTACTTTTGCACATATAACACACTGTGGCTGAGGAAAGGCAGTACTCCCAATATAAGTGAACCCCGAATCAATGTAGTTCTCATCATATTTGCGCCTCTTCGATGGTCCCACGTCCCTGTCTGTTGTTCGGTGCTTTCCCGGGTAAGGGGGCAGTAGCTCTTTGGCTGCATCAGATTCACAGCTGTCAGTGTCCATGCTAGCTGGGCTAGCAACAACATGTAGAAATACTGATGCTAAGCATTGGATGTGCTTGTGGAAGCAGAATAACTTGTGTCGTGGACAGGTGCAGGTGGAGTACTGCTGGCAGTAGCAGTACTACCAGTAGAGCTGGTATGTGTCTCTATGGATGTGCTTGTGGAAGCAGAATAACTTGTGTCGTGGACAGGTGCAGGTGGAGTACTGCTGGCAGTAGCAGTACTACCAGTAGAGCTGGTATGTGTCTCTATGGATGTGCTTGTGGAAGCAGAATAACTTGTGTCGTGGACAGGTGCAGGTGGAGTACTGATGGCAGTAGCAGTACTACCAGTAGAGCTGGTATGTGTCTCTATGGATGTGCTTGTGGAAGCAGAATAACTTGTGTCGTGGACAGGTGCAGGTGGAGTACTGATGGCAGTAGCAGTACTACCAGTAGAGCTGGTATGTGTCTCTATGGATGTGGGCCTTACTTTTCTTTAACCATTTATCCATTTTCGAGCAAACTGAATGAGCAGCAGCTAAGTTTAGCTACGTACGGACCGTTAGTGGAATTCCCGTGAGAGAGTAACGGTTGTGATTGGATGTTAATTATTTGACTAGGCTACCTGTATTTGACATTGTTATTTAGCTGAACACTTAGCTGGTTTGAATTTTATTTTTGCAATGAAATGAGGATATTCAGGCGAGGGGGAAATAAACTCAGCCAAACGTATAGCCCCATTGGAAAATATAAATGGACTTTGAAAATGTGAAAAGCAAAATGTGAATCACATTTTTATTTGGCGTACCCCCGACAGACAGCATTGCGCCTACCCCAGTTTGGAAATACCTGCCCAATAGAAATGGGTCTAATATCGTAACATTTTGAGGTCTGAATGTAGAAAAGGAGTGCTGTTGCAGTGCTGCCATTTGGTGGGTGTGAATGTTGATCCTTTTGACCACTCAGCTGTTCTGGAATGGCTTTCACTGAGGAGAGTTAGCTTTTCAAGTGCTCCTTTTTGTGGTCTATCTGCTCACAAAGAAAAGTGAAGGGAGAAAAAATACTGTTACTCTGTGAAAGCCAGTGCTATTTGAACCTCTAATGGATTTCAGTCTTTGTGTGCTAATCTAAATCCAGGCTTTTCTCACTGACTGATTGTTTTAGAGCTGGGGCTCCACTTGGCTTTGATGGCACTCCATAGTTGAGTTCCTAATGTCGTTTTGGATGGATAATATTCCCAGTAGCCTCCCACTGAGCAGTGAGCACTAGCCTGTACAGTACAGTCGAGAGGAAGCTGTCAAAAGCTCTCTTACAGAAAACAATCTAAAAGAGAGCTGATATAAACTTTTAAAAGGCTGTTCTGTAGGTTGTGTTTTTCATGCCTGTTTCCATTGACTCACTCTCTGCCGCCCAGCTGCCTCTGAAAAGCATTTGGTTAATCACTTGTCGCTCGTCTAAACACCACACACACACACACAGCTGTGGGTGGGTCTAGTGGCCTATTTGACAGTTGTCGTTTTCTGCCTTCCTCTGGTGTCCATGTGTGTTGTTGTTTACCCCACTACAGTATGTACTTGTTTTTCCTGCCACTGGTTCTGGCTCAGTGACTAATCCCACTAGAGAACATTAGGCTGATTACTCCTTTCTCTCCTGGCCTGTCTACAGAGCTAGAGGAGAAGAGCTAAGTTGAACCAAGACATCCATCCAATGATACGCTATTAAAGCTCACCCCTGCGCTTTACAGACCTTTCTCTTACAATTGTCCATATGGGTTAGCTGCGAGCTGGCCAGTGACGTGAGTCTACCAGACGAGCTAAATGCCTTTTATATTCGCTTCGAGGCAAGCAACACTGAAGCTTGCATGAGAGCACCAGCTGTTCCGGAAGACTGTGTGATCACGCTCCCCGTAGCCGATGTGAGCAAGACCTTTAAACAGGTCAACATTCACAAGGCCACGGGGCCAGACGGATTACCAGGGTGTGTACTCTGAGCATGCGCGACACGACTGGCATTTTCATCCACTCCCTGACCAAGTCTGTTAATACCCACATTTCAAGCCGAACACCATAATCCCTGTGCCCAAGAATGCGAAAGTAACATGCTTAAATGACAACTACCGCCCGTAGCACTCACGTCAGTAGCCATGAAGGGCTTTGAAAGGCTTGTCATGGCTCACATCAACAACATCATCCTGGAAACCCTAGACCCATTCCAATTCGCATACCGCCCCAACAGATCCACAGATGACGCTATCTCATTCGCACTCCACACTGCCCTCTCCCACCTGAACAAAAGGAACACCTATGTGAGAATGCTGTTCATCGACTACAGCTCAGCGTTCAACACCATAGTGCCCTCAAAGTTCATCAATAAGCTAAGGACCCTGGGACTAAACACCTCCCTCTGCAACTGAATCCTGGACTTCCTGGCGGGCCGCCCCCAGGTGGTAAGGGTAAGCAACAACACGCCTGCCACGCTGATCCCCAACACCGGGTCCCCTCAGGGGTGTGTGCTTAGTCCCCTTCTTTACTCCCTGTTCACCCACGACTACGTGGCCAAGCATGACCGATGAGGAGGTCAGAGACCTGGCAGTGTGGTGCCAGGACAACAACCTCTCCCTCAATGTGAGTAAGACAAAGGAGATGATCGTGGACTACAGGAATAAGAGGGCAGAACAGGCCCCCATTAACATTGACAGGATGTAGTGGAGTGGAGCGTGTCGAGAGTTTCAAGTTCCTTGGTGTCCACATCACCAACGAACTATCATGGTCCAAGCACACCAAGACAGTTGTGAAGAGGGCATGACAAAACCTATTTCCCCTCAGGAGACTGAATGGGTCCCCAGATCCTCAAAGTTCTACAGCTGCACCGTCAAGAGGATCCTGACCGTTTCCATCATCGCCTGGTATGGCAAGTGCACGGCCTCCGACCGTAAGGAGCTACAGATGGTAGTGTGTACGGCCCAATACATCACTGGGACCAAGCATCCTGCCATCCAGGACCTATATACTATGCAGTGTCAGAGGAAGGCCCAGAAAATTGTCAAAGACCCCAGTCACCCAAGTCTTACCGGAGTGCCAAGTTTAGGTCCAAAAGGCTCTTAAACTCTACCCCCCCAAGCTATAAGGCTGCTGAACAATTAATCAAATGGCCACCTGGACAATTTACTTTGAAATGTCCTTTTTTCCCATGAAAACATACATGAAATGAGTTGCAAAATGAATAGGAAATATTGTCAAGACGTTGACAAGGTTATAAATAATTTTTAATTGAAATAATAATTGGGTCCTTCAAACTTTGCTTTTGTCAAAGAATCCTCCATTTGCAGCAATTACAGCCTTGCAGACTTTTGGCATTCTAGTTGTCAATTTGTTGAGGTAATCTGAAGAGATTTCACCCCATGCTTCCTGAAGAACCTCCCACAAATTGGATTGGCTTGATGGGCACTTCTTACCATACGGTCAAGCTGCTCCCACAACAGCTCAATAGGGTTGAGATCCGGTGGCTGTGCTGGCCACTCCATTATAGACAGAATACCAGCTGACTGCTTCTTCCCTAAATAGTTATTACAAAGTTTGGAGCTGTGCTTTGGGTCATTGTCCTGTTGTAGGAGGAAATTGGCTCCAATTAAGCAAAATGGAGTGATAGCCTTCCTTCTTCAAGATCCCTTTTACCCTGTACAAATCTCCCACTTTACCACTACCAAAGCACCCCCAGACCATCATGCTTGACAGATGCCGTCAAGCACTCCTCCAGCATCTTTTCATTTTTTCTGTGTCTCACGAATATTCTTCTTTATGATCCTCAAACCTCAACTTAGATTTATCTGCCCATAACACTTTTTTCCAATCTTCCTCTGTCTGGTGTCTGTGTTCTTTTGCCCATCTTAATCTTAAATTTTTATTGGCCAGTCTGAGATATGGCTTTTTCTTTGCAACTCTGCCTAGAAGGCCAGCTTCCCGGAGTCACCGCCTCACTATTGACGTTGGTACTATTTAAAGAAGCTTCCAGTTGAGGACTTGTGAGGCATCTGTTTCTCAAACTAGACACTCTAATGTACTTGTCCTCTTGCTCAGTTGTGAACCGGGGCCTCCCACTCTTTCTATTCTGGTTAGAGACAGTTTGTGCTGCTCTGTGAAGGGAGTAGTACACAGCATTTTACGAGATCTTCAGTTTCTTGCCAATTTCTCACATGGAATAGCCTTCCTTTCTCAGAACAAGAATAGGCCGACGAGTTTCAGAAGAAAGGTCTTTGTTTCTTCTCATTTTGAGCCTGTAATGCTCCAGATACTCAACTAGTCTAAAGAAGGCCAATTTTATTGCTTCTTTATTCAGCACAATGGTTTTCAGCTGTGCTAACATAATTTCAAAAGGGGTTTCTATTGATCATTTAGCCTTTTAAAATGCTAAACTTGGATTAGCTAACACAACGTGCCATTGGAACACAGGAGTGATGGTTGCTGATAATGGGCCTCTGTACGACTATGTAGATATTCCTTTAAAAAAGAGTTGTTTCCAGCTACAAAAGTCATTTACAACATTAACAATGTCTACACTGTATTTCTGATTAATTTGATGATATTTTAATGGACAAAATGTGCTTTTCTTTCAAAACTGAGGTCTAAGTGACCCTAAACATTTGAACATTAGTGTACATGTGTAGAAACTACCCGTGACTAACCTGTTCCCCCGCACTTTGACTTGGTACCGCTACCGCCTGAATATAGCCTCTTTATTGTTATGTCATTTTGTTACTTTTATTTTTTGTAAATATTTTCTTAACCAACAATGCAGTTCAAGAAATAGAGTAAAGTATTTGGCGCACGGTATTTGGCGCATGTGACACATTTGATTTGATTAGTTCTCTGGGAGTGTGTCTGTGTACATTTGAGGTGTGTATTTTGTGGTCTTCTGTTATGTAACAGGTCATAAGAAGCAACTGAGAAAGATGAAGAGGATTATAGTTAAACCTGGTTGAGACGCAAAGCTTGCAGCCAACTCTTGACACATGGCAGTGTAATTCCTTGTGCGGTCGTCTACATGACAATGAATGTCTCAGGTTAAATTATTCTTCAATTCCTCCACTTAAACACTGTAGGCTAATTATGTCCCAATACAAAGGGCTGCATGGCATGTTCTGTAACAAATTCATTGATGCCATATCTCCATCAGAGCCCAACAGCCCAGTCTGCTGCGCCTTCTGTGGTGCGGTCAGTAAGCGGACACAGATCGGTCGGCATCTCAATGACCTTTATGGTGTGTGTATGTCGGCGCACGTCAGCGAGCTGTGAGCACCCAGGGACACCCATGGGAACGCTCAATACTGTCCTGATGGATGTCTCTCTGTGTGTATCTGTATCATACATGAGCCAGGGATGGGCCTGCCTGCCTGCTTGGATGCTGGCATTTAGCAGCAGCAGATGTCACTAGTGAAAAATGGAAGGGCTTAAGGGGGGAGGGGGGGGGGGGGGGGGGGTTTGGTGCTGCGTACCCGCCTGCTTATGTGGCAAGCCAGACAGGAGCCTGGGCAGGATATAGCCACTACTGAGGCATGCAACCATGGACAGGCGCCTTTCACTGGATGTTGATTTATCGCAGTGTTTATCTGATGGACTGAATGAAGTCATCTTGACCAGGGAGGTGTTTTTCTCCCCAGTAAATCACCTCCGACAGACGTGATGGACTCCCAGACCAGTGTCATCTTGCCTGTCATTTCTGCATGATTGCAGAATGAGGATGTGTCTGTCTCCATCTTTGTCATGTATTATCTCTTTCTCTCTCGTGCTTCACTCTCCCTCCTTTTTCAACTCCCTCCTCACTCTCTCTCTCTCCTGTTCTCTCTCTTCTCTCTCTCCTGTTCTCTCTCTACTATTTGTTCATGCCAACCCCATCCCTCTATATCCCCCTGGGCTCTCCTCTCCTTTGGTCTTTGAAACCCCCAGGAAGACTTGATGGTGCTGGGAGCTGTGTGGCTATTTGAGGCCAGAGCATTGGGCATTCCATGCTGGGCAGGGTTTCTGAACAGGTGGCACCTATCTCTGCCCATCTGTCCCTGGTAAGAGCAGCTGTCCCTTGGCTACTTTTCCCTTTCCACCTCCCTGCCATCTTTTCTCCAGACTGGTGGTCATGTTGCTTGGTTCCCATAGGTAAGATTTCCTACCTCTTTCTTTAGTAGTAGGTCAGGGAAGCCCACGGGAGCTAAGCACAGTCAGTGGAACACACCTGATGTCTCGGCAACAATAACGCCTTTGTTCTTGCCAGGTTTTTGTGTGAAATGCGTTTTGTTTCGGGGGTGGGGTGACTGTAGGAGCTGGTAAGACTCACCTTGAGACCAGATCTTGATCATCCAGTTTCACATTTCTCATTAAAGTGACAATATGGAACTTTTTGGGCGACCTGACCAAATTCCCATAGAAAGATTTATAACTCACATATCATTCTACCTGAGAGCTAGTCTAAGAAACAGTAGATCTGTTCTATATGCACTCTTTCTATGCTTCCCGTTAAGTTGAGTTTTTGCGTCTTTTACTTTCGGTTTTGTACACCAGCTTCAAACAGCTGAAACAACAATATTTTTGGTTATAGAAAATATATTTCACAGCGGTTTAAATTGTACAAAGATTATCTACACTATACTAGATTATTTTGTCACGAAGTGAAACTAGGTGTCACGTTCTGACCTTACTTCTTTTGTTACGTCTTTGTTTTAGTATGGTCAGGGCATGAGTTGGATGGGTTGTCTATGTTTGTTTTTCTATGAGTTGGTATTTCTGTGTTTGGCCTGGTATGGTTCTCAATCAGAGGCAGCTGTCAATCGTTGTCCCTGATTGAGAACCATACTTAGGCAGCCTGTTTTCACCCTTGATTTGTGGGTGATTATTTTTCCGTTTCAGTGTTTGCACCATTCGGAACTGTTTCGGTTTTCATTTTGATTCTCTTGTTCTTTTGTATTTTGTATTCATTTTCCATTAAATTACATTATGGATACATACCACGCTGCATTTTGGTCCTCCGATCCTTCCTACTACTCCTCCTCAGAGGAGGATGAAGAAACCCGTGGTGACACTAGTTAAATAACTATTAGAGTTTTAGTAACCAGGAAATGGCTGAGACATTTATGCATAGTGCAACTTTAATACTTACTGTATCTCTTAATGAACTACAACTGGTCCATAAAAGATATCTGAAAATACCCAATGGTGATGTCTGTCAAAACTCTTAAAGCTTTTTGAGCTGTAAGTTGTTTAATCAGGGTTAGTTGAGGGCAAGGCTGTTGCTGGTCTGCAGTGTTTTCAGCCTCTGATGTTAGGAGTCTTAGGGAAGAAGGGAAATGACTGGACTAATTGGAATCAGCACTGGGTTCTGCTGCTTACAATCTCATACTGCAGCATGGCCAAGCTGTTACCCTGCAACAAAGACTTTTCCCTAATTCCTTAACACCCAGAAGTACTGAAGGTGTAGCCCCAATTGTGGATCTCTCACAAAGTTCAAACATGTTGTACTTTTTTATTTGTACTATAAAACATTTAGTTATAGCTTCATCATGGCTACGTAAAGATGTGTTCCAAGGCCTCTCCACTAAGGGTTGAAACTGTTTTTAAATGTTTTTTATCTATCAAATCGAGAACACACCTATTTGCACACCTATTGGTTCTAGCAACATTTGGGTGGCATTGTTGGATATGTCTCCAACCGGGAAAACAAGATGAAATGGTAAACAAGAAGACACGACGAAGACCAGCAACAAGAAGGCGGATGCTAACGGATGCTAACCATCCACACAGAAATGGCTACACTACGCTCTGATTTCATGACCGAACTTCGTTCCTTTGTGTCAAGTCTACAAGCTGAAATGATGAAAGAAGTCCAGTCAACTATGGCTACACTACAAACAACTATCTCGACACAAACCCAAAAAATAAAGGATATGGAAACATTGTTGACCGACATCGATAAGCAGCTTACCGAATTGGAGACCAAAAATGATGCACTTACCTCCGAGAACGTGAAGCTAAAGGTTAGTTTAGATGAACAGGAAAACCATTCCCGGAAACAGAACATACGTGTGGTCGGAATCCCAGAAGAGACGAAAGGGCGCAACCCTACCGAGTTCATGGCCTCTTTCCTGCAAGACGTCCTCGGCGGAGAGACATTTGACAGGGCGGTGAACACTCTAGCTGCTAATCCACAGCCCGGTCGCCCTCCCAGAGCAATGCTGGTCTGCCTACATTACTTCCAGACCAAAGTTTTGAAAATTCTCCGGACCTCCCGCGAACGAGGACAGCTGAACTACAATGGCAAACGGATCCATATCTTCCCAGATTAATTGGCAGATCTGGCAAAACAAGAGCTGCATACAAAGATCTGAAAGCCCACCTTCACAAGGCAGGAGTCAGATTTGGTCTGATACACCCGGCTAAACTGAGGATTACTTTCCGGGGGGCTAGCCACACATTTGACGATCCTCAGTCTGCACTCATCTTCTACCGGAACAGTATCCACTCTACAGCGGCACAGAACCCAGATCCGTGAAGGCAGCTAGTTATGTTATTAAGGTGCACATATGGTCAGTTTATGGACGTGAAAGTGAGTAACTTTTATTTGTCCTATTTGGGCAGTCCATGCACCGCATAGATGGCTGACTACCACGGGATGGAACAGTCTACCATGCCATGGTTTACAACATAATCGTTAAGGTGTAATGTAACTAAGCTTTTCATTTATAGAATGGAGGTTCTTTATAAAAATGTCATGAATGAATAAGCCAAAGCCCAATGACATTCCTGTGGATTTGCTCATTTAGTTGGGCCTCAAGGTAGGCAAAGGGGCATAATTACTAGGCTATATTCATTGACTTTAGGCATGCAATATATATTTTATTTATTATATAGGCTAGGCTACGTGTGTGTGTGTGTGTGTGTGTGTGTGTGTGTGTGTTCGGGCACGTGCATATGAGAGCAATAGTGATAATGCTTAGGACAATTTAAAAGAGGAGGTTATTTATTTTACATCCACATGTCCATAGATCTATGTTAATTCCCCTTTATTCAACATGTCCATAGATCTATGTTAATTCCCCTTTATTCAACATGTCCACCGATCTATGTTAATTCCCCTTTATTCAACATGTCCATAGATCTATGTTAATTCCCCTTTATTCAACATGTCCATAGATCTACAGTGCCTTGCGAAAGTATTCGGCCCCCTTGAACTTTGCGACCTTTTGCCACATTTCAGGCTTCAAACATAAAGATATAAAACTGTATTTTTTTGTGAAGAATAAACAACAAGTGGGACACAATCATGAAGTGGAACGACATTTATTGGATATTTCAAACTTTTTTAACAAATCAAAAGCTGAAAAATTGGGCGTGCAAAATTATTCAGCCCCTTTACTTTCAGTGCAGCAAACTCTCTCCAGAAGTTCAGTGAGGATCTCTGAATGATCCAATGTTGACCTAAATGACTAATGATGATAAATACAATCCACCTGTGTGTAATCAAGTCTCCGTATAAATGCACCTGCACTGTGATAGTCTCAGAGGTCCGTTAAAAGCGCAGAGAGCATCATGAAGAACAAGGAACACACCAGGCAGGTCCGAGGTACTGTTGTGAAGAAGTTTAAAGCCGGATTTGGATACAAAAATATTTCCCAAGCTTTAAACCTCCCAAGGAGCACTGTGCAAGCGATAATATTGAAATGGAAGGAGTATCAGACCACTGCAAATCTACCAAGACCTGGCCGTCCCTCTAAACTTTCAGCTCATACAAGGAGAAGACTGATCAGAGATGCAGCCAAGAGGCCCATGATCACTCTGGATGAACTGCAGAGATCTACAGCTGAGGTGGGAGACTCTGTCCATAGGACAACAATCAGTCGTATATTGCACAAATCTGGCCTGTATGGAAGAGTGGCAAGAAGAAAGCCATTTCTTAAAGATATCCATAAAAAGTGTTGTTTAAAGTTTGCCACAAGCCACCTGGGGGACACACCAAACATGTGGAAGAAGGTGCTCTGGTCAGATGAAACCAAAATTGAACTTTTTGGCAACAATGCAAAACGTTATGTTTGGTGTAAAAGCAACACAGCTGAACACACCATCCCCACTGTCGAACATGGTGGTGGCAGCATCATGGTTTGGGCCTGCTTTTCTTCAGCAGGGACAGGGAAGATGGTTAAAATTGATGGGAAGATGGATGGAGCCAAATACAGGACCATTCTGGAAGAAAACCTGATGGAGTCTGCAAAAGACCTGAGACTGGGACGGAGATTTGTCTTCCAATAAGACAATGATCCAAAACATAAAGCTAAATCTACAATGGAATGGTTCAAAAATAAACATATCCAGGTGTTAGAATGGCCAAGTCAAAGTCCAGACCTGAATCCAATCGAGAATCTGTGGAAAGAACTGAAAACTGCTGTTCACAAATGCTCTCCATCCAACCTCACTGAGCTCAAGCTGTTTTGCAAGGAGGAATGGGAAAACATTTCAGTCTCTCAATGTGCAAAACTGAGAGAGACATACCCCAAGCGACTTACAGCTGTAATCGCAGCAAAAGGTGGCGCTACAAAGTATTAACTTAAGGGGGCTGAATCATTTTGCACGCCCAATTTTTCTGTTTTTGATTTGTTAAAAAAGTTTGAAATATCCAATAAATGTCGTTCCACTTCATGATTGTGTCCCACTTGTTGTTGATTCTTCACAAAAAAATGCAGTTTTATATCTTTATGTTTGAAGCCTGAAATGTGGCAAAAGGTCGCAAAGTTCAAGGGGGCCGAATACTTTCGCAAGGCACTGTATTTCAGTGTTATTTGCCTCGATGCGAGCATAGAAGTAGTTTAGCTCGTCCGGCAGTCTCGTGTCACTGGGCAGCTCTCAGCTGTTCTTCCCTTTGTAGTCTGTAATGGTTTGCATGCACTGCCACATCCAACGAGCGTCAGAGCTGGTGTAGTACGAGAGCCGGTCTTAGTCCTGTATTGAGGCTTTGCCTGTTTGATGGTTTGCCGGAGGGCATAGCGGGATTTCTTATAAGCTCTAGCCTTTAGCTCAGTGCAGATGTTGCCTGTAATCTATGGCTCTGGTTTGGGTATGTTCACGACTGTACAGTCACTGTGGGGACGACGACATCGATGCACTTATTTATGAAGCCAATGATAGATGTGGTGTACTCCTCAATGCCATTGGAGGAATCCCGAAACATATTCCAGTCTGTGATAGCAAAACTGTCCTGTAGCTTAGCATCTGCTTCATCTGACCACTTTTTTTATTGATCTAGTCACTGGTACTTCCTGCTTAAATTTTTGCTTGTAAGCAGGAATCAGGAGGATGGAATTATGGTCAAATTTGCAAAATGGAGGGCGAGGGAGAGGTTTGTATGTATCTCTGTGTGTGGAGTATAGGCGGTCCAGAGTTCTTTTCCCTCTGGTTGCACATTTAACATGCTGATAGAAATTTGTTAAAACTGATTTAAGTTTCCCTGCATTAAATTTCCCAGATACTAGGAGCGCCGCCTCTGGGTGAGCGTTTTCTTGTTTGCTTATGGCGGAATACAGCTCATTCAATGCTATCTTGGTGCTTGCCTCTGACTGTGGTGGAATGTAAAACAGCTACATAGAATATAGATGAAAACTCTCTCGGTAGGTAGTGTGGTCTGCAGCTTATTATGAGAAACTCTACCTCGGGCCAGAAATAGCACCAGCTGTTGTTTACAAAAATACATAGACCTCCGCCCCTTGTCTTACCAGACGCCACTGTTCTATTCTGCCGGTACGTCATATAACCAGCCAGCTGTATGTTGATATTGTTGTCGTTCAGCCACGACTCCGTGAAGCATAAGATGTTACAGTTTTTAATGTCCCGTTGGTAGTTTAATCTTTCCAGTAACTAAGTAATCTAAGTGCCTTGAGTGAAGTCGGTAAGTGTGTCACGAGCAGCACAGTTTATCAGGTCCTTACTAAATTGCTCTGACACTCTGACAGGTTAGCATAATTCTCACCTCTCCATACACGTCAGCTGTTCCCTGGTTGTTGCTCACCCTCTCGTTCCCTCCCTCCCTCCATCTTCACACCCACAACAACAGGTGCTCCTTCAATACAAAGAACTGAAGGCAGTTCTCTGACATTCATCAGCCTGTTCAACACCAAGCTTTTCACTAAGCATTCAGGCTGATGCTGATGTAGTGCGACTATGGGATGTCTTGGGCGGACTCATATTGCATGCAATACATCATCTCTCCTATTACCACAACCAAATGTATCTGCCATGTATGTCAGCTCTGAAGTGTCCTCTCCAAAACACACACCACCTCTTCCCATCTCGTCAGCGATGTTGACAGCAGGCCTGAGAGACTGTCTCTGAGCTCAGTAGGCCAGTTAGAATATTAACACTCAGCCCCCTCCCTCTTCCTCCACTTTCTCCTGCTCATTCGTCTCTTCTCTTCCTCCCCTCTCTCACTCTTCCCGCTGTCCGCCTGCTGAAAAGGCATTTAGGGTTCTCATGGCAAACAACCAGCCTTTGTGAAAATGTAAAGAATTCCCCTGTTCAATTCCCCTATCCTGCTTTTCTCTACTCTTGCATGGTAATTCTACCCCACACAGAGCATCTTACCCAACAGCCAAGCTCAAAGCAAGGCTTAATTTAAAAAAGGCAATGCAATGGGATGTGCAAGGAGAGGAGGAAAGAGGGTGGTGGTTTCATCAACACATGCAGAAATGTCATTTGGAAGAGAGTCTGATGTTTCTCTTGCTTATCTTGTTGTGTTCTAAGCTTCATTGCCAGCACGGCACCCCTGGAAGCATTCTGACACAGTAAAACTGCTGACCCCTGGACATTTCCTAAGTCCTCTTGGCTTTGTATTAGATCATTCTACCCGTTCCCTTCGGTTCCCTTCCTAGTTCAGAGAGACGCCTACTGCTCCTGGAAGATGCAGTGAGAAGCACAGACCCATGTTAGTCTGCATGTCTCTTCTCTGATTCGTATTGCTCGGGGGACTGTTCTTCTCTGGGAGACTTGTTCAGCTGTAGCCTTGGCAATCTTCTGGTCTATGGGAAGATTCGAAGGCTCCGGTTTGGCAAACCTTAGGCATGGGGTTTAGTGGCTTTAAAGGCTTTAGAGTTACTTCCTCTTTAGTCAAACTCAAAACACATTCACATCTCTAAGGAACAGCCAAATGAAAGTGTGACTCTCCACTTCTTGAGGCATGTCTGAAGTCAACAAAGCAAAGTACAATATAGGTTACCCACCCAGTGCATGTTCAGAGTGATACTTTAGCTTGGTGCATTCACGAGATAAAGATGAACGACAAAGTCCAAGTAAGCTAGGTCTCTACTTGTCTTCTGTTATGATGTGTGGCTCATTCACGAGATAAAGATGAACGACAAAGTCCAAGTAAGCTAGGTCTCTACTTGTCTTCTGTTATGATGTGTGGCTCATTCACGAGATAAAGATGAACGACAAAGTCCAAGTAGGCTAGGTCTCTACTTGTCTTCTGTTATGATGTGTGGCTCATTCACGAGATAAAGATGAACGAAAAAGTCCAAGTAGGCTAGGTCTCTACTTGTCTTCTGTTATGATGTGTGTCTCATTCACGAGACAAAGATGTTCCAAAACGTCTTGGTACGGTCTGTAAAATGAGTGTGAGGCATAGAGATGAGATCTGGAGATATGTTTATGTAGGCCTAGCTCTTCCTACAAATGTCAACAAGCCACATTCAGAGTAGAACAGCCCACCTATAGATGACGACGTCGTCGTTGTTGTTGTGCATGGGAGCACTTCGTCTCAGCGTCCATGTGTATTAGAAGATGCCCCAGGCCAGTTGGAGACTAGCTGACCACACCACTGCTGATGTCTCCCTGGGGACTGCCACTGCTACCTCCCTGTCTCTCCCTCTGTGTCAGCACTATTACTGCCACTAGGTCACAAAAAGGTCATACGGACCATTCCAGACCCTGCTCCTGTTTCATAATCTATGTCCAGAAGTTTGCATAATCAATTCACTCACTCTCCACAGTAATCCCGAGTAACCACTCTTCACTCAATTGTCGTAAGAGTCAAAAGTGGCAGGGCATGACACCACTCCCCCTTCCCCACGTATCACACGGTCTGTTTGGGCTATAAACAGCACTGCAGAATTCAGCACTGTCGGACAGTTTCTCCTCAGGCCAGAGACTGTGTTTTTCCAGGCTAACTCTGTCCTTCCTCCTGTCTACAAGGCTTTACAGAGATTGATGTTTGACAGAGAGCCTCGTGAAACTTTGACCCCCAACCCTGACCCACCCTTAATAGCCTGGACTCCAAACTGAATATTGCTCTGTTTCAGAATGGATTCCAGCGATATTCAGTGTGAGTTCGTACAGATTCCAGGCTACCTGCCGAAACCATTCTATAACACTCCAGAATTTGGATGCTTCTCAGGACCAGACTGGGACTGGAGGCGGGCGATAGCTACAGATCCTATTCCATCAAGAGCTGAATTAAATACTGGGCTTCCAACCAGAGTGGTGTTAGAATGTAATTTGCGTTTAGAGCAGCATAGTTCTCCTGTGCATCTCCTAGCTTGAAGGCTTTTCATTTTGGGCCTCCCTGGCTGACTGTTGCAGTGCTGAGGTGGAAGGAATGCAGTGTAGACATTCATCTTGTTGAGTGATCCGCAGTGGAAAGAGGCTCATGGGAATAATGGGATGTAACGGTGTGGAGGACGACAGAGACCTCTGTCTCTCTGATTTTAACGAGGGCCTAATATGCAGAAAAGCGCACACACACACACACACACAACATCCCAGACAGTAAAACACCTCTCCTTAACCTGGAGGAGAGGATTAGACCAACATCTCAGACAGTAAAACACCTCTCCTTAACCTGGAGGATAGGATTAGACCAACATCCCAGAGAGTAAAACACCCCTCCTTAACCTGGAGGAGAGGATTAGACTAATATCCCAAACAGTAAAACACCTCTCCTTAACCTGGAGGAGAGGATTAGACTAATATCCCAGACAGTAAAACACCTCTCCTTAACCTGGAGGAGAGGATTAGACCAACATCCCAGACAGTAAAACACCTCTCCTTAACCTGGAGGAGAGGATTAGACTAATATCCCAGACAGTAAAACACCTCTCCTTAACCTGGAGGAGAGGATTAGACTAATATCCCAGACAGTAAAACACCTCTCCTTAACCTGGAGGAGAGGATTAGACTAATATCCCAGACAGTAAAACACCTCTCCTTAACCTGGAGGAGAGGATTAGACCAACATCCCAGACAGTAAAACACCTCTCCTTAACCTGGAGGAGAGGATTAGACTAATATCCCAAACAGTAAAACACCTCTCCTTAACCTGGAGGAGAGGATTAGACCAACATCCCAGACAGTAAAACACCTCTCCTTAACCTGGAGGAGAGGATTAGACTAATATCCCAGACAGTAAAACACCTCTCCTTAACCTGGAGGAGAGGATTAGACTAATATCCCAGACAGTAAAACACCTCTCCTTAACCTGGAGGAGAGGATTAGACTAATATCCCAGACAGTAAAACACCTCTCCTTAACCTGGAGGAGAGGATTAGACTAATATCCCAGACAGTAAAACACCTCTCCTTAACCTGGAGGAGAGGATTAGACTAATATCCCAGACAGTAAAACACCTCTCCTTAACCTGGAGGAGAGGATTAGACTAATATCCCAGACAGTAAAACACCTCTCCTTAACCTGGAGGAGAGGATTAGACCAACATCCCAGACAGTAAAACACCTCTCCTTAACCTGGAGGAGAGGATTAGACCAACATCCCAAACAGTAAAACACCTCTCCTTAACCTGGAGGAGAGGATTAGACTAATATCCCAGACAGTAAAACACCTCTCCTTAACCTGGAGGAGAGGATTAGACCAACATCCCAGACAGTAAAAAACCTCTCCTTAACCTGGAGGAGAGGATTAGACTAATATCCCAGACAGTAAAACACCTCTCCTTAACCTGGAGGAGAGGATTAGACTAATATCCCAGACAGTAAAACACCTCTCCTTAACCTGGAGGAGAGGATTAGACTAATATCCCAGACAGTAAAACACCTCTCCTTAACCTGGAGGAGAGGATTAGACCAACATCCCAGACAGTAAAACACCTCTCCTTAACCTGGAGGAGAGGATTAGACCAACATCCCAGACAGTAAAACACCTCTCCTTAACCTGGAGGAGAGGATTAGACTAATATCCCAGACAGTAAAACACCTCTCCTTAACCTGGAGGAGAGGATTAGACTAATATCCCAGACAGTAAAACACCTCTCCTTAACCTGGAGGAGAGGATTAGACTAATATCCCAGACAGTAAAACACCTCTCCTTAACCTGGAGGAGAGGATTAGACTAATATCCCAGACAGTAAAACACCTCTCCTTAACCTGGAGGAGAGGATTAGACTAATATCCCAGACAGTAAAACACCTCTCCTTAACCTGGAGGAGAGGATTAGACTAATATCCCAGACAGTAAAACACCTCTCCTTAACCTGGAGGAGAGGATTAGACTAATATCCCAGACAGTAAAACACCTCTCCTTAACCTGGAGGAGAGGATTAGACTAATATCCCAGACAGTAAAACACCTCTCCTTAACCTGGAGGAGAGGATTAGACTAATATCCCAGACAGTAAAACACCTCTCCTTAACCTGGAGGAGAGGATTAGACTAATATCCCAGACAGTAAAACACCTCTCCTTAACCTGGAGGAGAGGATTAGACTAATATCCCAGACAGTAAAACACCTCTCCTTAACCTGGAGGAGAGGATTAGACTAATATCCCAGACAGTAAAACACCTCTCCTTAACCTGGAGGAGAGGATTAGACTAATATCCCAGACAGTAAAACACCTCTCCTTAACCTGGAGGAGAGGATCAGACCAACATCCCAGACAGTAAAACACCTCTCCTTAACCTGGAGGAGAGGATTAGACTAATATCCCAGACAGTAAAACACCTCTCCTTAACCTGGAGGAGAGGATTAGACTAATATCCCAGACAGTAAAACACCTCTCCTTAACCTGGAGGAGAGGATTAGACTAATATCCCAGACAGTAAAACACCTCTCCTTAACCTGGAGGAGAGGATTAGACTAATATCCCAGACAGTAAAACACCTCTCCTTAACCTGGAGGAGAGGATTAGACTAATATCCCAGACAGTAAAACACCTCTCCTTAACCTGGAGGAGAGGATTAGACTAATATCCCAGACAGTAAAACACCTCTCCTTAACCTGGAGGAGAGGATTAGACTAATATCCCAGACAGTAAAACACCTCTCCTTAACCTGGAGGAGAGGATTAGACTAATATCCCAAACAGTAAAACACCTCTCCTTAACCTGGAGGAGAGGATTAGACTAATATCCCAGACAGTAAAACACCTCTCCTTAACCTGGAGGAGAGGATTAGACTAATATCCCAGACAGTAAAACACCTCTCCTTAACCTGGAGGAGAGGATTAGACTAATATCCCAGACAGTAAAACACCTCTCCTTAACCTGGAGGAGAGGATTAGACTAATATCCCAGACAGTAAAACACCTCTCCTTAACCTGGAGGAGAGGATTAGACTAATATCCCAGACAGTAAAACACCTCTCCTTAACCTGGAGGAGAGGATTAGACTAATATCCCAGACAGTAAAACACCTCTCCTTAACCTGGAGGAGAGGATTAGACTAATATCCCAGACAGTAAAACACCTCTCCTTAACCTGGAGGAGAGGATTAGACTAATATCCCAGATAGTAAAACACCTCTCCTTAACCTGGAGGAGAGGATTAGACTAATATCCCAGACAGTAAAACACCTCTCCTTAACCTGGAGGAGAGGATTAGACTAATATCCCAGACAGTAAAACACCTCTCCTTAACCTGGAGGAGAGGATTAGACTAATATCCCAGACAGTAAAACACCTCTCCTTAACCTGGAGGAGAGGATTAGACTAATATCCCAGATAGTAAAACACCTCTCCTTAACCTGGAGGAGAGGATTAGACTAATATCCCAGATAGTAAAACACCTCTCCTTAACCTGGAGGAGAGGATTAGACTAATATCCCAGACAGTAAAACACCTCTCCTTAACCTGGAGGAGAGGATTAGACTAATATCCCAGACAGTAAAACACCTCTCCTTAACCTGGAGGAGAGGATTAGACTAATATCCCAGACAGTAAAACACCTCTCCTTAACCTGGAGGAGAGGATTAGACTAATATCCCAGACAGTAAAACACCTCTCCTTAACCTGGAGGAGAGGATTAGACTAATATCCCAGACAGTAAAACACCTCTCCTTAACCTGGAGGAGAGGATTAGACTAATATCCCAGACAGTAAAACACCTCTCCTTAACCTGGAGGAGAGGATTAGACTAATATCCCAGACAGTAAAACACCTCTCCTTAACCTGGAGGAGAGGATTAGACTAATATCCCAGACAGTAAAACACCTCTCCTTAACCTGGAGGAGAGGATTAGACTAATATCCCAGACAGTAAAACACCTCTCCTTAACCTGGAGGAGAGGATTAGACTAATATCCCAGACAGTAAAACACCTCTCCTTAACCTGGAGGAGAGGATTAGACTAATATCCCAGACAGTAAAACACCTCTCCTTAACCTGGAGGAGAGGATTAGACTAATATCCCAGACAGTAAAACACCTCTCCTTAACCTGGAGGAGAGGATTAGACTAATATCCCAGACAGTAAAACACCTCTCCTTAACCTGGAGGAGAGGATTAGACTAATATCCCAGACAGTAAAACACCTCTCCTTAACCTGGAGGAGAGGATTAGACTAATATCCCAAACAGTAAAACACCTCTCCTTAACCTGGAGGAGAGGATTAGACTAATATCCCAGACAGTAAAACACCTCTCCTTAACCTGGAGGAGAGGATTAGACTAATATCCCAGACAGTAAAACACCTCTCCTTAACCTGGAGGAGAGGATTAGACTAATATCCCAGACAGTAAAACACCTCTCCTTAACCTGGAGGAGAGGATTAGACTAATATCCCAGACAGTAAAACACCTCTCCTTAACCTGGAGGAGAGGATTAGACTAATATCCCAGACAGTAAAACACCTCTCCTTAACCTGGAGGAGAGGATTAGACTAATATCCCAGACAGTAAAACACCTCTCCTTAACCTGGAGGAGAGGATTAGACTAATATCCCAGACAGTAAAACACCTCTCCTTAACCTGGAGGAGAGGATTAGACTAATATCCCAGACAGTAAAACACCTCTCCTTAACCTGGAGGAGAGGATTAGACTAATATCCCAGACAGTAAAACACCTCTCCTTAACCTGGAGGAGAGGATTAGACTAATATCCCAGACAGTAAAACACCTCTCCTTAACCTGGAGGAGAGGATTAGACTAATATCCCAGACAGTAAAACACCTCTCCTTAACCTGGAGGAGAGGATTAGACCAACATCCCAGACAGTAAAACACCTCTCCTTAACCTGGAGGATAGGATTAGACTAATATCCCAGACAGTAAAACACCTCTCCTTAACCTGGAGGAGAGGATTAGACTAATATCCCAGACAGTAAAACACCTCTCCTTAACCTGGAGGAGAGGATTAGACTAATATCCCAGACAGTAAAACACCTCTCCTTAACCTGGAGGAGAGGATTAGACTAATATCCCAGACAGTAAAACACCTCTCCTTAACCTGGAGGAGAGGATTAGACTAACATCCCAGACAGTAAAACACCTCTCCTTAACCTGGAGGAGAGGATTAGACCAACATCCCAAACAGTAAAACACCTCTCCTTAACCTGGAGGAGAGGATTAGACCAACATCCCAAACAGTAAAACACCTCTCCTTAACCTGGAGGAGAGGATTAGACCAACATCCCAGACAGTAAAACACCTCTCCTTAACCTGGAGGAGAGGATTAGACCAACATCCCAAACAGTAAAACACCTCTCCTTAACCTGGAGGAGAGGATTAGACCAACATCCCAAACAGTAAAACACCTCTCCTTAACCTGGAGGAGAGGATTAGACTAATATCCCAAACAGTAAAACACCTCTCCTTAACCTGGAGGAGAGGATTAGACCAACATCCCAGACAGTAAAACACCTCTCCTTAACCTGGAGGAGAGGATTAGACTAATATCCCAGACAGTAAAACACCTCTCCTTAACCTGGAGGAGAGGATTAGACCAACATCCCAGACAGTAAAACACCTCTCCTTAACCTGGAGGAGAGGATTAGACCAACATCCCAGACAGTAAAACACCTCTCCTTAACCTGGAGGAGAGGATTAGACTAATATCCCAGACAGTAAAACACCTCTCCTTAACCTGGAGGAGAGGATTAGACCAACATCCCAGACAGTAAAACACCTCTCCTTAACCTGGAGGAGAGGATTAGACTAATATCCCAGACAGTAAAACACCTCTCCTTAACCTGGAGGAGAGGATTAGACCAACATCCCAGACAGTAAAACACCTCTCCTTAACCTGGAGGAGAGGATTAGACTAATATCCCAGACAGTAAAACACCTCTCCTTAACCTGGAGGAGAAGATTAGACTAATATCCCAGACAGTAAAACACCTCTCCTTAACCTGGAGGAGAGGATTAGACTAATATCCCAGACAGTAAAACACCTCTCCTTAACCTGGAGGAGAGGATTAGACTAATATCCCAGACAGTAAAACACCTCTCCTTAACCTGGAGGAGAGGATTAGACTAATATCCCAGACAGTAAAACACCTCTCCTTAACCTGGAGGAGAGGATTAGACTAATATCCCAGACAGTAAAACACCTCTCCTTAACCTGGAGGAGAGGATTAGACTAATATCCCAGACAGTAAAACACCTCTCCTTAACCTGGAGGAGAGGATTAGACTAATATCCCAGACAGTAAAACACCTCTCCTTAACCTGGAGGAGAGGATTAGACTAATATCCCAGACAGTAAAACACCTCTCCTTAACCTGGAGGAGAGGATTAGACTAATATCCCAGACAGTAAAACACCTCTCCTTAACCTGGAGGAGAGGATTAGACTAATATCCCAGACAGTAAAACACCTCTCCTTAACCTGGAGGAGAGGATTAGACTAATATCCCAGACAGTAAAACACCTCTCCTTAACCTGGAGGAGAGGATTAGACTAATATCCCAGACAGTAAAACACCTCTCCTTAACCTGGAGGAGAGGATTAGACTAATATCCCAGATAGTAAAACACCTCTCCTTAACCTGGAGGAGAGGATTAGACTAATATCCCAGACAGTAAAACACCTCTCCTTAACCTGGAGGAGAGGATTAGACTAATATCCCAGACAGTAAAACACCTCTCCTTAACCTGGAGGAGAGGATTAGACTAATATCCCAGACAGTAAAACACCTCTCCTTAACCTGGAGGAGAGGATTAGACTAATATCCCAGACAGTAAAACACCTCTCCTTAACCTGGAGGAGAGGATTAGACTAATATCCCAGACAGTAAAACACCTCTCCTTAACCTGGAGGAGAGGATTAGACTAATATCCCAGACAGTAAAACACCTCTCCTTAACCTGGAGGAGAGGATTAGACTAATATCCCAGACAGTAAAACACCTCTCCTTAACCTGGAGGAGAGGATTAGACTAATATCCCAGACAGTAAAACACCTCTCCTTAACCTGGAGGAGAGGATCAGACTAATATCCCAGACAGTAAAACACCTCTCCTTAACCTGGAGGAGAGGATTAGACTAATATCCCAAACAGTAAAACACCTCTCCTTAACCTGGAGGAGAGGATTAGACTAATATCCCAGACAGTAAAACACCTCTCCTTAACCTGGAGGAGAGGATTAGACTAATATCCCAGACAGTAAAACACCTCTCCTTAACCTGGAGGAGAGGATTAGACTAATATCCCAGACAGTAAAACACCTCTCCTTAACCTGGAGGAGAGGATCAGACTAATATCCCAGACAGTAAAACACCTCTCCTTAACCTGGAGGAGAGGATTAGACTAATATCCCAGACAGTAAAACACCTCTCCTTAACCTGGAGGAGAGGATTAGACTAATATCCCAGACAGTAAAACACCTCTCCTTAACCTGGAGGAGAGGATTAGACTAATATCCCAGACAGTAAAACACCTCTCCTTAACCTGGAGGAGAGGATTAGACTAATATCCCAGACAGTAAAACACCTCTCCTTAACCTGGAGGAGAGGATTAGACTAATATCCCAAACAGTAAAACACCTCTCCTTAACCTGGAGGAGAGGATTAGACTAATATCCCAGACAGTAAAACACCTCTCCTTAACCTGGAGGAGAGGATTAGACCAACATCCCAGACAGTAAAACACCTCTCCTTAACCTGGAGGAGAGGATTAGACTAATATCCCAGACAGTAAAACACCTCTCCTTAACCTGGAGGAGAGGATTAGACTAATATCCCAGACAGTAAAACACCTCTCCTTAACCTGGAGGAGAGGATTAGACTAATATCCCAGACAGTAAAACACCTCTCCTTAACCTGGAGGAGAGGATTAGACTAATATCCCAGACAGTAAAACACCTCTCCTTAACCTGGAGGAGAGGATTAGACTAATATCCCAGACAGTAAAACACCTCTCCTTAACCTGGAGGAGAGAGGAGTACATTATACTTATTCAATAACTTTTAGTTGTTAATTGTTCTGTTAACTCTATGTTGGTACTGTAGTGCTCATCATAGAGAACGTTCTAGCAGTGATACTGACAGTTCAGATGGTGGGATCTTTTAGGTGCCATTTCCTCACGGTCCACTTTGCGTACAGGAAAGTCTGAATTTACACCACTTTAGTAAGCACAGCAAACGGTCGTCTCGTTAAATTTGCATTGCAGAATTCTGCCCGCATTCACTTTAGAGGTTGCAATGTGTAAACTCCTCTTATCCCAAACAAGCAGACAGATGTCTGCTGTGAAGGTTTACTTCCTGACCAGTCTGTGTTATTTTAATCAGAAGCAGATTTCTTGTTTGTTTAACACCTCTGGAACTGGCTTTATGCTGACTGTGGAATTCCACTCACTCACTCAATTCCACTCATGTGGGAGTTATCTCACTGAGATTCATGGCTTCCTTCCATCAATATATGTTTGTACTCTATAGCTGTTATTGAGTCTAACAAAAGTACAGCCCTAACTTGTTTTAGTACGCTGTAGATCACAGGAAGTTGGTGGCACCTTAATTGGAAAGAATGGGCTTGTGGTAATGGCTGGAGCAGAATAGGTGGAATGGTATCAAATACATCAAACACATGGTTTCCATGGTGCCATTCCATCCACTCCATTCCGGACATTATTTTGAGCCGTCCTCCCCTCAGCAGCCTCCACTGCTGTAGATCCACATTCGTGGGTAGCACTGAGCATTGATGCTATCAATTATCAGACCAACGGAATCAATTTGCTAAGGGGGTGTTTTTAAGGTCAATTCCTCAATATATCGATTTTTCAGTTTGTGTATATTGACTTTGCTTATTTCAGTGACTCTGCATATTACCCATATACTGTAAAGCTTTGCTTCTGCCTCTTCTCTCTATAAGGTGTCTTTGGAGGTTACAGGGATAAGTTAAGGCCCGATTTATAGTTGACTACAGTAGCATAGGCCTTGAGGTTTGCCGTGTGTATGAGTGCTGCATGTTCGAGGGTTGTCAGATTCAGCCCAACCCCAGAGTCCAACCTCACCGTTGCTGTGAAACCTGATCTTTGTCCATCGTGGCATTTCTGTCCATACAGCAGAGCATTTTCAACATGATATTAAAAGATTTAGGGATTACGGTCTCAGCGTTGCAGTGGGACAGATCCAGCTTGTGACCAGGCTGGGAAGTCTGCTGACAAGCTGACTGATAGAACCCACAAGGCAGACTACTGCTTCTGTTGACCTGTCACTCAGGGGGCCTCAGAGGATCATTTATCAACTAGGCCGAGGGTCCCAGGGGTGCCCGTCTGTGATGCCAGGGAAAAGACACAGCAGACCTTCCCACCTATCCATTTTTATATTCGATTCATTTAGCAGACACTCTTACCTAGAGCGACTTACAGTTAGTGCATTCTCGTCTTAAGATGGCTAGCTGTCCCGTCGTGTAAGTCTTCTATCGATCAGGGGAAATGTAGAGAAGTAATCACTGTTGCGATTTAGCCCTTCATCAGATACATTTGATATGCTTGTTGGGTGCAATTACACAACAGCATGGTGTCTTCACAATCTCTAAGCGATGCTTGTGTTGTAGTTCAGGAGAAAATGTCCCTGTGGTGGTTTTACCTCGACATCTCTCACACCACAACCCAGTCCCCTCCGCTTTAGACAGACACTAACAGTCTCTGCTGGATTCCCAAGCATATGTACGTCTGCAATGAAAGCAGTGACTGTGTTTGGGCCACAGAGATCAGGGCCATAGAGGAACAACCAGCCCTCATCACTCAGCTCTTTACTGCTCAGAACAGAAAGCTCTTTGGCAGTTAGTTACACAGACCAGACCAGACCAGGGCCCATATACACAAAGAGTCTGAGTGCATATCTAGGTTTGAACCCCAAAAAAGTACTGCTTTATATCGTTCCTTTCTGTTCCTTTTTTAACCTGTGAAATAACTTTTTTTTAAAATCTCATTACATTACATTGATCAGACTCTACTCACAGTACTAAGATAGTGGCTGACTTTAAGCTCATTGTGCGTGTTAGGAATAGTATGCAGACAGACATGAGTGTCCTCAGATTCCCCCCCAGCTCTCTGCTGTGCATCAGTAAAATATTCACAACCAGTTTCAAGGTTATTGTAGCAACGGCTGGTTGCTAACAAATAATACAAGCTTCTCCCCAGCCACCCAGCTAGCTCAGCAGGCCTCTGATTTATGTGCGGATTCAAACATAACTGTGATTCCCTCCATGGGATAATTTCCTCTCCGGCATCTCACAGATGCAACTCCACTTAGTGCTGCATTTTTAACAGGTGTTGTAACTTTTTATCTTTTAACATTTTTTTTTTTACTATGAAATAAAAAACATTTAACTTTTAGCAAATGAAATGACTCCTCCAATCAGTGCTGATAGAGCAGGCAAGCTAGTTGTTTAGGTGCGTGATGGACAAGTGTAGCCTATGGCGCAAGATGCAACTGAAATTTTGCAGGTTGAAATAGAGCGAGAAAGTTTGAGGAGGAGGCTCGAAGGCTGGACATCTTATGACCTGCATCATCTGACTTAAGTCCACAGAATTATACAGTCGTGGCTAGAAGTTTTGAGAATGACACAAATATTAATTTTCACAAAGTCTGCTGCCTCAGTTTGTATGATGGCAATTTGCATATACTCCAGAATGTTATGAAGAGTGATCAGATGAATTGCAATTAATTGCAAAGTCCCTCATTGTCATGCAAATGATCTTAATCCCCCCCAAAAACATTTACACTGCATTTCAGCCCTGCCACAAAAGGACCAGCTGACATCATGTCAGTGATTCTCTCGTTAACACAGGTGTGAGTGTTGACGAGGACAAGGCCGGAGATCACTCTGTCATGCTGATTGAGTTCAAATAACAGACTGGAAGCTTCAAAAGGAGGGTGGTGCTTGGAATCATTGTTCTTCCTCTGTCAATCATGGTTACCTGCAAGGAAACATGCCGTCATCATTGCTTTGCACAAAAAGGGCTTCACAGGCAAGGATATTGCTGCCAGGAAGATTTCACCTAAATCAACCATTTATCAGATCATCAAGAACTTCAAGGAGAGCGATTCAAATGTTGTGAAGAAGGCTTCAGGGCGCCCAAGAAAGTCCAGCAAGCACCAGGACAGTCTCCAAAAGTTGATTCAGCTGCGTGATCGGGGCACCACCAGTACAGAGCTTGCTCAGGAATGGCAGCAGACAGGTGTGAGTGCATCTGCACGCACAGTGAGGCGAAGACTTTTGGAGGGATGGCCTGGTGTCAAGAAGGGCAGCAAAGAAGCCACTTCTCTCCAGGAAAAACATCAGGGAGAGACTGATATTCTGCAAAAGGTACAGGGATTGGACTGCTGAGGACCTGGGTAAAGTCATTTTCTCTGATGAATCCCTTCCGATTGTTTGGGGCATCCGGAAAAAAAGACAAGGTGAGCGCTACCATCAGTCCTGTGTCATGCCAACAGTAAAGCATCCTGAGACCATTCATGTGTGAGGTTGCTTCTCAGCCAAGGGAGTGGGCTCACTCACAATTTTGCCTAAGAACACAGCCATGAATAAAGAATGGTACCAACACATCCTCCGAGAGCACCTTCTCCCAAACATCCAGGAACAGTTTGGTAACGAACAATGCCTTTTCCAGCATGATGGAGCACATTGCCATAAGGCAAAGGGGATAACTAAGTGGCTCGGGGAACAAAACATTGATATTTTGGGTCAATGGTCAGGAAACTCCCCAGACCTTAATCACATTGAGAACTTGTGATCAATCCTCAAGAGGCAGGTGGACAAACAAAAACCCAGAAATTCTGACAAACTCCCAGCATTGATTATGCAAGAATGGGCTGCCATGATGTGGCCCAGAAGTTAATTGACAGCATGCCAGTGCGGATGAAAAAGAAGGGTCAACACTGCAAATATTGACTCTTTGCATCAACTTCATGTAATTGTCAATAAAAGCCTTTGACACTTATGAAATGCTTGTAATTATACTTCAGTATTCCATAGTAACATCTGACAAAAATATCTAAAGACACTGAAGCAGCAAACTTTGTGGAAAATAATATGTGTGTCATTCTCAAAACTTTTGGCCCCGACTGACTGTACATAGGAGGAGCGGCTTCTATGGAGGAACTTTGAATGTCCTTTGAGCTAGCTAGCTAGCTATGCCTATAGCATCCTTTACTAGCTCTGAAATGTGAATCCATTCTTCTCTAGCTAATAAAAAAAATCTCCCTATCTTCTGAATTATGCTCGTAACATCAGTGCAGTAGCCTGACGTTCGGAGGGGGGAGTGGCAGGTAGCGTAAACATGCCCGCGCACACACTGGCAAAGATTTTCAGCTTGCAGGCAGACACTGGAATATGTTTCTGAGTGTCAGAGTGAGGGCTTTGCATGGGCGCGTTGTTGCGTTTTTTTGGGGGGGGGGGGGGGGGAGAATGTCAACCTGGTGATCTGCAATGCCCTGTGCCCTCCCTCCCTCTGCAAGGTTAAGAGACTTGGCCTACAGTGAGCTGTGTTTAGTACCAACCCACCTGACTACTGACCTGGGCTGAACCGGGTCTTCATTCTGTGTTTTTAGCAGAGCAGGATGTTTTTAACCCAGGACAAAAGAAGGACACACACACAATGCATCTGAGAGGCAGAAGGATGTCTCCCTAATCCTGAAAATCCACTGGCCCATTTCCCTGCGTTGGAATGAAAGGGCCACGTCACCATAGAAACAGGATCAATGGACCATAAGGATAAAATGTTAACTGGGGAGGGAGAGAGGTCTTTTTATAAAGAAGTGATATATTTGATCTCTGTCTTAAGACAGTGACTTGTTTATTGTGTTGATGGGTTTTTGTTTCAGTCACAGTTGCCAGTTTCTTCTCCTCTTGTTCTCGTCAGTCCACTCTCATGGTGGTGCCATCTTCCCCATACATACAGGAGAAAGTCCCAGAGGGCGGGCAAGGGCGCTTTGGTTGGGGGGTGGGGGGGTGGAGGGGGGGGGGGGGGGGGGGGGTACGGACTCAAAATCTACCCTTAGATCACTGTCTATGGGCAACTACATCCTACTCTGGCAAGGATGCCACAATCCTTTCAGCTCCTGTAGTCTGAGGGTCAGCAAATGTCAAAGTATTAATTCATCCTCTTACAATAGTTGTGAAGGTTTAGGGTGGGGGCCAGTGGCCTGCTCTGCTGAGGGTTCAGTGAGTATGGATTCTATTTGGGTGCTGATTTAGGACCCCATTGTTCTTGTAAACTCCTCCTAGCCCTGGCGGTCTGGAAAGGGACCTTGTGACCTTTTGGTCCTTGACATATAACACACTAAAGTCTTGACCCACATTTCCTATTTGAATTAGGTTGGCCTTTCAGAATGGAGTCTGATGAATCAATACGATGAGGCAGTGCTTCACACGCTGTTTGATAAGACCTATATTATGTCTCTCTGTGAAGTCAATTATGTCACATGACTAGATGTTGTTTTAAAACACCTCAGAATGGAGTCTGATGAATCAATACGATGAGGCAGTGCTTCACACGCTGTATGATAAGACCTATATCATGTCTCTCTGTGAAGTCAAGGGTCTATCATTATGTCACATGGTTCCATTGATTTAGCTAGAGACTAGGACTGAGTTGGGTGATACTGTATGGCCAAACTGATACTCCATGGTGATACAGCCTTACAGACAAATATACATTGGCTTGTCTGTCAGTCATATCTAAAATGTCCCCCTTGCTCACCGGACCAACATATCAGAGCGCTGTACTGTGAGTGCTAAAGGGTTGTTGGGCAGGGGGTAGGATGGGTTTGCTCTCTCTCAGAAAAGCCCCTGGACAAAACCGTCCCAATGACGCCTTTCAGTCAGCATGTTTATTCCTGGGGTGAGGGATTCATTCTGTGGGGGGCTGCCTGAGTGCCCGATTTAGCCCCCTGGAGGAGGGGTCATAGTGACAGCAGGCCCGTTGGAGCCTCTAGTCTACACAGTCGCCTCACTGTGCTGTCGGGCAGTTCTTTGGACACCTCTCTGGACCTCGCAGGACACAGACGAAGGCAGACCCTCTCAGACAGACAGACGTTTCTCAGTTGTTGGTGCTGGATACACCTGTTGCTGCCTCCACCGCCATGACACGTGACTCGTAAGTCCTTGCTGTGGCGATTCTGTCGAGCAGGGGAAGAGTGGGAAGGGAACGTAGTGGGTTTGTAATGTTAGCAAGTGGTTTCCTTTGAGTCCTCTTCCTCCATATGTCTCTGTTTTAAGAAGGCTCTAGAGTTGACCTAGTCAGTGACTACATTATTCCCAGTTTGGATTAGGGCAGAGTCTGTCTGTGCTGATTTCATAGCTGCTGACTGGTGAGCCTCTCTACTCTCCATCCCAGAACTGATTCATTAATAGAGCCTAGTCTAATAGGGGCTTCTTTCTACCAGCAGAATAGCTCATATTAATAGACCATGTCCTCTTAGAATCCATTCAGATCTAGTTCCTGTCCAGTTACAGGACAGTATTTCTCCTGTGATGAAGTGACTGGAGCATTCAGCTGCTTGCTGCTGTGGGTCTATATTTATTGATGCACACTCGGTATGAGTTCATAAAAAGCTGTTTAGTTAAGTCCTACCCTGGGGGTGTGCATGAGTGTTCATGTATGTACTGTAAATATGTATGTACACTACTGTTCAAAAGTTTGGGATCACTTAGAAATGTCCTTGTTTTTGAAAGAAAAGGTATTTGTTTTGTCCTTTAAAATAACATCAAATTGATCAGAAATACAGTGTAGACATTCTTAATGTTGTAAATGACTATTGTAGCTGGAAACGGCTGATTATTAATGGAATATCTACATAGGCGTACGGAGGCCCATTATCAGCAACCATCACTCCTGTTTTCTAATGGCACGTTGTGTTAGCTAATCCAAGTTTGTAATTTTAAAAGGCTAATTGATCATGAGAAAACCCTTTTGCAATTATGTTAGCGCAGCTGAAAACTGATGTTCTGATTAAAGAAGCAATAAAATTGGCCTTCTTTAGACTAGTTGATTATCTGGAGCATCAGCATTTGTGGTTTCGATTACAGGCTCAAAATGGCCAGAAACAAAGACCTTTCTTCTGAAACTCATTAGTCTATTCTTGTTCTGAGAAAGGAAGGCTATTCCATACGAGGAATTTCCAAGAAACTGAAGATCCCGTACAACGCTGTGTACTACTCCCTTCACAGAACAGCGCAAACTGGCTTTAACCAGAATAGAAAGAGGAGTGGGAGGCCCCGGTGCACAACTGAGGAAGAGGACAAGTACATTAGAGTGTCTAGTTTGAGAAACAAACGCCTCACAAGTCCTCAACTTGCAGCTTCATTAAGTATTTCCCGCAAAACACCAGTCCCCACTGTCAACAGTGAAGGGGTGACTCCGGGACACTGGCCTTCTAGGCAGAGTTGCAAAGAAAAAGCTATATCTCAGACTGGCCAATAAAAATTAAATATTAAGATGGGCAAAAGAATACAGATACTGGACAGAGGAACTCTGCCTAGAAGGCCAGCATTCTGGAGTCGTCTCTTCATTGTTGACATTGTTGGCATTGAGACTGGTGTTTTGCGGGTACTATTTAATGAAGCTGCCAGTTGAGGACTTGTGAGGCGTCTGTTTCTCAAACTAGACACTCTAATGTACTTGTCTTCTTGCTTGTACAAATTAAGGTGTGTTTATCCCTATTTTGTCCCGTTCGCTCCATTTAAGAATTTTTTTTTTCAACAGAATAGCCGGAATGAATACACCCCATATCACACACAAACACAGTTCACTTTCATAGCAGCCACATATAAACAGTATGATAATTTTGCTTGTTGTGGAATTCCTTCTCACATGTACACTCTTCTCACCTTTTCCCTTCACGTGTGGATAGCTGTAGCCAGTTAGCTAACATAGCATCTCTCTCTGTTTGAACCATATGTTTGAGTAGGCCAAACTAACTAGCTGCATTGGCTAGCTAAGTAAGTGAAAGTGAAGAGGACTGAAGCTAGCTGTCCTCCGGCTACACCATGGTGCTACCCTGCAGAGTTCTATTGAGGCAACTGTAGACCTTCATTGGAAAACAGTGTGTTTTAATACATTATTTGGTGATGTTAATATATCTAGTATAGTTTTATCTAAAAAAGGATCACTTTTTTAAATGTTTCACTATTTTTATTTTTATGATACTCTTCCTCCTCTGAGAAGCCTCCACTGATGTATATGTGGGAAGCTAGAAACCATTATACACAGGCAGTTAGAAAAGCCAAGGCTAGCTTTTTCAAGCAGAAATTTGCTTCCTGCAACACTAACTCAAAAAAGTTCTGGGACACTGTAAAGTCCATGGAGAATAAGAACCCCTCCTCCCAGCTGCCCGCTGCACTGAAGATAGGAAACACTGTCACCACTGATAAATCCACCATAATTGAGAATTTCAATAAGCATTTTTCTACGGCTGGCCATGCTTTCCACCTGGCTACTCCTACCCCGGTCAACAGCACTGCACCCCCCACAACAACTCGCCCAAGCCTTCCCCATTTCTCCTTCTCCCAAATCTGCTCAGCTGATGTTCTGAATGAGCTGCAAAATCTGGACCCCTACAAATCAGCCGGGCTAGACAATCTGGACCCTTTCTTTCTAAAATTATCTGCCAAAATTGTTGCCACCCCTATTACTAGCCTGTTCAACCTCTCTTTCGTGTCGTCTGAGATTCCCAAAGATTGGAAAGCAGCTGCGGTCATCCCCCTCTTCAAAGGGGGTGACACTCTTGACCCAAACTGCTACAGACCTATATCTATCCTACCATGCCTTTCTAAGGTCTTTGAAAGCCAAGTCAACAAACAGATTACCGACCATTTCGAATCTCACCATACCTTCTCTGCTATGCAATCTGGTTTCAGAGCTGGTCATGGGTGCACCTCAGCCACGCTCAAGGTCCTAAATGATATCTTAACCGCTTATCTTAAGAAACATTACTGTGCAGCCGTATTCATTAATCTGGCCAAGGCTTTCGACTCTGTCAATCACCACATCCTCATCGGCAGACTCGACAGCCTTGGTTTCTCAAATGATTGCCTCGCCTGGTTCACCAACTACTTCTCTGATAGAGTTCAGTGTGTCAAATCGGAGGGTCTGCTGTCCGGATCTCTGGCGGTCTCTATGGGGGTGCCACAGGGTTCAATTCTTGGACCGACTCTCTTCTCTGTATACATCAATGAGGTCGCTCTTGCTGCTGGTGAGTCTCTGATCCACCTCTACGCAGACGACACCATTCTGTATACTTCTGGCCCTTCTTTGGACACTGTGTTAACAACCCTCCAGGCAAGCTTCAATGCCATACAACTCTCCTTCCGTGGCCTCCAATTGCTCTTAAATACAAGTAAAACTAAATGCATGCTCTTCAACCGATCGCTACCTGTACCTACCCGCCTGTCCAACATTACTACTCTGGACGGCTCTGACTTAGAATACGTGGACAACTACAAATACTTAGGTGTCTGGTTAGACTGTAAACTCTCCTTCCAGACCAATATCAAACATCTCCAATCCAAAGTTAAATCTAGAATTGGCTTCCTATTTCGCAACAAAGCATCCTTCACTCATGCTGCCAAACATACCCTTGTAAAACTGACCATCCTACCAATCCTCGACTTTGGCGATGTCATTTACAAAATAGCCTCCAATACCCTACTCAACAAATTGGATGCAGTCTATCACAGTGCAATCCGTTTTGTCACCAAAGCCCCATATACTACCCACCATTGCGACCTGTACGCTCTCGTTGGCTGGTCCTCGCTTCATACTCGTCGCCAAACCCACTGGCTCCATGTCATCTACAAGACCCTGCTAGGTAAAGTCCCCCCTTATCTCAGCTCGCTGGTCACCATTGCATCTCCCACCTGTAGCACACGCTCCAGCAGGTATATCTCTCTAGTCACCCCCAGGACCAATTCTTTCTTTGGCCGCCTCTCCTTCCAGTTCTCTGCTGCCAATGACTGGAACGAACTACAAAAATCTCTGAAACTTGAAACACTTATCTCCCTCACTAGCTTTAAGCACCAACTGTCAGAGCAGCTCACAGATTACTGCACCTGTACATAGCCCACCTATAATTTAGCCCAAACAACTACCTCTTTCCCTACTGTATTTATTTTATTTATTTATTTTGCTCCTTTGCACCCCCATTATTTTTATTTCTACTTTGCACATTCTCCCATTGCAAATCTACCATTCCAGTGTTTTACTTGCTATATTGTATTTACTTTGCCACCATGGCCTTTTTGCCTTTACCTCCCTTATCTCACCTCATTTGCTCACATCGCATATAGACTTGTTTATACTGTATTGTTGACTGTATGTTTGTTTTACTCCATGTGTAACTCTGTGTCGTTGTATGTGTCGAACTGCTTTGCTTTATCTTGGCCAGGTCGCAATTGTAAATGAGAACTTGTTCTCAACTTGCCTACCTGGTTAAATAAAGGTGAAATAAAAAATAAACAAAAATATGTACTGTATGTTCAGCCATGTGTTCTATATGTAGGTGTTTTACATTAGTGTACAGGACAATGGGACGTGGTATAATGTGTATATTGTCTTTCGTTGTGTGCTGTGATGTTCTACAGAACACGTGTATCAGCTGCTGAAGTGTGGCTGTAGCCTCCCCCGGGTTTGTGGAATCAATTTGACTTAATTGCCGTAGCTGTGTGTTTTGTCTCGCTCCCACCGATGGTCATGTTCCTAACCAGCTGCACTTTAGAGAGCCCTCCCCGGTGCTTCTGAGGAGATGCAGCTACAGAAAATTGGACACATTGCCATATGTCAAAGGCATGAACAGATGGCGTTAGGGTGGTAGTCCATTTCATCAAGAGTTAGTGTATAGATCACCGTAGTCTTATGGAACCGGCGTGACAGTCAACTTCTTGTTATTGAGGGACTGGTTGAGCCATTTTCTCAAGACATGTTTTCATTGGGTGTTTTATTCCTGGTTGAGTTGGTTATGAACTTGTTCGGCATGGTTGTTTTTCTTCTTGCATTGCTATAATTGTTTATTTCTTCATGGCCACACCAGAGTGAGAACTTTGTTGTCCCCCCCCCCACACACACAGGCACTTGTTTCAAAGCAGTCTCTGGCTTATGACAACAGTACCTAGCAACAATGACATCATCGATCAGACTGGAGCTGGAGAGGATGCCGATAGAACAACAACAACCTCAGGAGTTAGATATTGAGCTAAACATTAGCACTAGAGATGTGGGGTGTGGTAGTAGTCCTGTCCACCAGCCAGCTCTCTAGCAATTCGCCTGGGGACAAGGTTATGTAGCTAGGGCATTAAAACTGAGCCTTCTCTTCACATCAGGTGAAGGTTCCTCACCACCGTCATCATTCTGACAGTTCCCATACACAGGGAACAGAGCTATCCCGTTGGCAATAGCGGGTTCTGTTGGGTGACACACCTGTGTACATAGCTGTCACCTTGCATCAATGTTGGCAAGAGACAAGAGTCGAGACATACCCATTAGGTTCCATCACTCTGGATTGGCTCGGAGATGCTCACACCAAAGTCGCTGCGTTAACAAGCTTTGGCTGAAGAACAATAAAGTTGAATGAATAAACAACATTACTATGCAGATCTGTCTCTGTTGGGCGACCTTGTCAGAAGTGAAGAAAGTTATTGCTGAAATGAGAGAGACTCTTTATAGCACACCACGCCCGCTATTCAACAGATTTGTGCAATTTCTTTGTACTTTTTCTGCATTTGTTGTCATTGATCCAGAGAATATTATTTGTCTCAAAGGTCCCTGGGGGAAATGTGTGAAAGGAGAAAGACTGCTTCCTGTACCTTTAGGTCAAAGGCTGGAACTCAGTCTGCATAATAAACTATATGTGCCCAGGCTATGACAGATGTCTTGTTGTCTGTCTGAATGCTGCCCTCATTGTCTCTTTTTCCAAAGGCCTAATTTTGTCATTAAAGCAAATTGGTGACAGAGTGTAATTGATGTACACCTACAGTACCAGTCAAACGTTTGGACACACCTAATCATTCCAGAGTTTTTCTTTATTTTGACTATTTCCTAAATAGTGAAGACATCAAAACTATGAAACAACACATATGGAATGATGTAGTAACCAAAGAAAATGTAAACAAATCAAAAATACATTCTTCAAAGTAACCACCCTTTGCCTTGATGACAGCTTTGCACACTCTTGGCTTTCTCTCAACCAGCTTCATGAGGTAGTCACCTGGAATGCATTTTAATTAACAGGTGTGCCTTGTTAAAAGTTCATTTGTGGAATTTCTTTCCTTCTTAATGCGTTTGAGCCAATCAGTTGTGTTGTGACAAGGTAGGGGTGGTATACAGAAGATTAGTCCTATTTGGTAAAAGACCAAGTCCATATATTGGCAAGAACAACTCAAATAAGCAATGACAAACGACAGTCCATCATTACTTTAAGACATGAAGGTCAGTCAATCCGGAAAATCCAAAGACTTTGAAAGTTTCTTCAAGTGCAGTCGCAAAAACCATCAAGCGCTATGATGAAACTGGCTCATGAGGACCGTCAAAGGAAAGGAAGACCCAGAGTTACCTCTGCTGCAGAGGATAAGTTCATTAGTTATTAGCCTCAGAAATTGCAGCCCAAATAAATGCTTCACAGAGTTCAAGTAACAGACACATCTCAACATCAACTGTTCAGAGCAGACTGCGTGAATCAGGCCTTCATGGTTGAATTGCTACAAAGAAACCACTACTAAAGGACACCAATAAGAAGAAGACACTTGCTAGAGCCAAGAAACATGAGCAATGGACATTAGACCAGTGGTCCAGATTTTTGGTTCCAACTGCCGTGTCTTTGTGAGACGCAGAGTAGGTGAATGTGTAGTTTCCACCGTGAAGCATGGAGGGGGAGATGTGATGGTGTGGGGGTGCTTTGCTCGTGACACTGTCAGTGATTTATTTAGAATTCAAGGCAATCTTAACCAGCATAGCTACCACAGCATTCTGCAGCAATACACCATCCCATCTGCTTTGCACTTAGTCTCGCTATCATTTGTTTTTCAACAGGACAATGACCCAACACACCTCCAGGCTGTGTAATGGCTATTTGACCAAGAAGGAGAGTGATGGAGTGCTGCATCAAATGACCTGGTCTCCACAATCACCTGACCTCAACCCAATTGAGATGGTTTGGGATGAGTTGGACCGCAGAGTGATGGAAAAGCAGCCAACATGTGCTCAGCATACAGTGGGGCAAAAAAGTATTTAGTCAGCCATCAATTGTGCAAGTTCTCCCACTTAAAAAGATGAGAGAGGCCTGTAATTTTCATCATAGGTACACTTCAACTATGACAGACAAAATGAGAAAAAAAATCCAGAAAATCACATTGTAGGATTTTTTATTAATTTATTTGCAAATGATGGTGGAAAATAAGTATTTGGTCACCTACAAACAAGCAAGATTTCTGGCTCTCACAGACCTGTAACTTCTTCTTTAAGAGGCTCCTCTGTCCTCCACTCGTTACCTGTATTAATGGCACCTGTTTGAACTTGTTATCAGTAAAATGACACCTGTCCACAACCTCAAACAGTCACACTCCAAACTCCACTATGGCCAAGACCAAAGAGCTGTCAAAGGACACCAGAAACAAAATTGTAGACCTGCACCAGGCTGGGAAGACTGAATCTGCAATAGGTAAGCAGCTTGGTTTGAAGAAATCAACTGTGGGAGCAATTATTAGGAAATGGAAGACATATAAGACCACTGATAATCTCCCTCGATCTTCAAACGGGGTGAGATCTTGCGTGGAGCAAGATCTCACCCCGTGGGGTCAAAATGATCACAAGAACGGTGAGCAAAAATCCCAGAACCACACGGGGGGACCTAGTGAATGACCTGCAGAGAGCTGGGACCAAAGTAACAAAGCCTACCACCAGTAACACAAATAACACAAATACTTGTTTGTAAATGTAAAAACCGTTGCAGCACAACTGTCTGCAGAGCTGTTAAAGGCATCTGGTGGAGCAGGTAGTCTTTTCCATGTGTTGGTTATCCATTACCTCTGTCTGGGCGTGTGACTGATGTCGCTAACCCAGCTTGGCGAGCTCCTTTTAAAACCCAGCCTTGGCAGAACTTCTACCTCAACTCTCTCTCTTACTCTCACACTCTATCTTGACCTATCTCTGTCTTTACCTCTCAACCCCTTCTCTCTTTCACTTTCCCCACCTTGCTCTCTGATCATTCTTGATATCATGATTTGTTTCATGCGTTCTGGCCCTTTCTGTCCTCCTTCCTAACTTCTCCCCTATTTGTTGCTCCTGTCTCCGGACTCTCTCTTCTTCTCTCCCTCCCTTCCCTTCTCACTCTGGTTATGATGTCCTGTAGTGAGGTGACAGTGTAGGCGTCAGGCTCTAGCCTTCGTGGTGATTTACTCTGCTGATTTGATTGATGCTGAAGCTCAATATAGTCTCCTCCATATAGTCTCTTCTGTGTCCGGAAGGCCTAGGCTTCAGGGGAGCTTCAGGGAGGCCTGGGGTCTGATGTTACACTGCAGCAGGGATACGTTCGCCACCAGCGTGGCCACTGACCCAGTAATGTTTAACAGCTGTATGCACTGTAACACAAGACCCCACTTCTACTCCTTCCCTTGCTCCCTTTTTCCCTCCATCTTTTCCTCATCTACATGTTTCCTCCTCTTGGTCGTGACTTCTTAAAGTGCAGCAGAGATGTTGATCTGATCTCCTAGGTTTTTGCCAGTGTGATCTGAACAGCGACTGACTTGGCTTGTCTGTGCAGAGAAAACATAAGTGAACGAGAAGAGCATTTGGGCAGCTGGGTGTCGTCCTTAGTTTAGCAACAAAAGACACATTTATTCAGCACTCTGTAGTTTTCCTGCTGTTCTCTCTCTGTTGTACATTTCCTTGTGAACTGCCTCGGTTGCTTGTCACTGGTCAAACTCAGCCGTGACCCTTTTCCCAACCCGTGGGCAGAAGAGTGCTGACTTACTGCTTGATTACTCATTCTACTCTTAGTTTCTCAGCTTTCATCCAGACATGCTCAGATGCTGGACAGATAGCGGGGAAGACAGAGGGGATACTGGTATATCAGTCCTGATGTATGTCCCTTCAGTGGGCTAGGGTTGAAGGGCTCCTTTAAAGGGGTATTGATTTCCGGGCATTCGGATGTCATGTAGTCATGGAGCGCAGCTGGAAAGGGTGAAGGTGATCTAAGCAAGGTGTCGGTGGTCCTGTACAGTGGAGTGATGAATGGCTCCTCGTCAAGCCTCGCCCACAAAGTGATAACGCTGAAGTAGATCATGTGATCATCTGCCGCCTGCATGGTATTGGTGCTTCTGGGAATAAGAGCCTCCTCAAAGTCCCTTCGGGATTCTTTACTTAAGATCCAGGAAGATCTATGATGTTGTCGTCCTCAGCTGCCTGCGCCATTCATTTTACTGAACAATTGGTTCCTGTCAGTGATGTCATGCTTGTCTGAATGTGTGTAGCTATGTCTTCCCCTATCTGTGAGGTACGGGAGCCTAGATGGCTGTGATTATTGTGAACATGACCAATGGAAAAACACTCATTTGTTTGTGCTTTTAGTAAGGACCACCATCTTCTTCGTGACTCTTGTATGGTCAAGGAAGGAGGAAAATCTTAATACTCCATCACTGTTTCAGGCCCTGAATCCCAATGTGTATATAATGTTCAATTTCAGCTCTTCTGACTGTCTGGCATTGTGGCTGTGTCTTAGCTGCAGGCTGTAGAAGTGAAAAACGGAATCATTCATGCCTCCTTGATAGTGGTCTTATCTCGCTCTACACTTTGTTTTGCCTCCGTCTTTCTTTCACTCTTTCTCTCTCTTCCTTTCTCTTCCTGTTCTCGTTCGCTTCTCTCTCTCTCTCTCTCTCTCTCTCTCTCTCTCTCTCTCACACACACCTCTCTCACCTCAGTCTCTCTCTCTCTCACCCCTCTCACTCTCTCACCTCTCTCTCACACCTCTCTCACCTCAGCCTCTCTCTCTCTCTCTCTCTCACACCTCTCTCACCTCAGCCTCTCTCTCTCTCTCACACACCTTTCTCACCTCAGTCTCTCTCTCCCTCTCTCTCTCTCTCACACAACCCCCTCTCTCTCTCTCTCGCTCTCTGTCTCTCTCTCTCTCTCGCTCTCTGTCTCTCTCTCTCTCTCTCTCTCTCTCTCTCTCTCTCTCACACACCTCTCTCTCTCTCGCTCTCTTTCTCTCGCACTCTCTCTCTCGGTCTGGCATCTTAGCTGCAGGCTGTAGAAGTGAAGAACTGAATCATTCATGCCTCCTTGAGTGGTCTTATCTCTCTCTACACCTCCCTCCTTTTTCCCCCTTTCTCTTACTATCACTCTCTATTCCTATTCTTCACTATCTCCTCTCTAGCTCTCTCTTTCTTTCAAGGCTGTGGAGAGATAGATGTCTTTGACTGAGTAACCTGCCAAGCATGCCCCAGCCACCTGTTGTGGCACTAAACTCAAAATACCATCACAGAGGAGTCTCACACCCCCCTCCCTCGCACCATGTGTGCTCCCAAGAGGTGGTGGGGGAGTGAGGGGAGGCAGGGGTGGGAGAAGGCAGAACTCCTTCTCACATATGGTCAGCCTGGCTTGCCTAGCTTTAGGGGCTTGGCATTACACAGGTGAATACCACTGCCTGCTGTCAGTTTATGGCTGTGGTGGTTGAGGTACCAAACATATGTATGTTGCGTTTCATTTATAGATCATTTGCACTCAGTTTTTTTGGCATTCTGTGACAGTAAACGTGTCTGTTGTCAGTACATGTTTGGTACTCCTTTGTGAGTGCAGGCCCTAATTGAATCGTACAGCTCTTAATGTGAGACCAGTGTTTTGACAGTTATTGACTTTGCAGGTTGCTGAACGTGTGAGGAATAGCTCTCATGTAAGTGCTTTTATTCATCTTTGAAATGAATTACCAGGGCAGATGTATTTTCTTCTCAACCGGGGTTTTATACTGAGGAAACAGAAACCGAGGTGGACAATATTGTCACAATTCATTGTCATTTTTTGTTTAGCATGTAAACACACTCTGTGCTGCTCAGTGATTTAGTCATCTATAGATCACTGGTTCTCAGTCCTGGTCCTGGGGATCCAAAGGGGGGCACATTTGAGTTTTTACCCCTAGCACTACACCCCTGATTCAAATGATCAACTCATCAAAAGGCTTTGATGATTTGAATCAGGTGTGTAGTGCTAGGGTAAAAACTAAAATGTGCCCCCCTTTGGATCCCCAGGACCAGGACTGAGAACCAGTGATCTATAGTGAGATGAGTCTCATAAACGAGGTATGGAAATGTTTCTGGAAATGGAAGTGCCCAATCAACACTCAGATTAACAGCAGTGTTTATGGGTGCAAGGGTGACTGGGGTCCTGATTAACGACTGTGCATCTGCTGGGCCAGCCCTGCTCTGTCCTGTGACCGACTGGGTCCTTATCCTGCAGCTGATTTAACACTCACTCCCGTTCCCATGGCGAACCAACAGCCGCTTCACATGCGGTGAGGTCTGGAATCCCTCCTCTCTCTGCCGCCCACCCTCGCCTCACGCCATGACCAGAATGCATCTGTTCTGTCAGACCTCCTGGGGCCTTATGGACGGGGGAAGTAGAATCTTTGGAGTTGGTAGATGTTGTCTCAAACCACTGATACAGGGCCAGATATTTTTCACCCCTCTAATGCTTAGACTAAGATTAGGATTATGGGTCTGGTAATCTGATCCCAAATCTGTGGTTAAAGACAACTTTGACCTCAAGCTGTTAAAGTGACGGTGAGCAAGTGGTAGGGTTCTATGGTTTAATCAGCCAGGGTTAAAAATATCCCCCCTGTTGTAGGGGCTACGGCATGGTTAATCCTGTCCTCTCTCACTGTGCTGACAGACTGTTTCTAACAAACATGGAGTAGCCCGTATGTAGCCTTTCTTTAACTAGGCAAGTCAGTTAAGAACAAATTCTTACTTACAATGATGGCCTACAGGAGGATAAGTGTGTGTGTGTGTGTGTGTGTGTGTGTGTGTGTGTGTGTGTGTGTCCAGGTGAATGTTGTTGGCTGAAGGTTGTGTGTGGGAGAATGTTTGCTCAAGGGTGTGTGTTGACGTGCAGAGAAATGCCAGTTTCCCGACCCCAGGAGCAATGCCTTACCCTTAGTGTTCTTTCTATACTGGAGCCTACATGCAGACATGTTACATAATGTCATGTTGTCTTGTCTCTGTCCTTTCCCTTCACCCTGTCTCCCTCTGCTGGTCGTGTTAGGTTACCTTTTCTCCCCCGCTTTCCCCCAGCTGTCCCTTGTCTCCTCTAACTACCCATTCACCCCGTTCCCCACCTGTTCCCTTTTGTCCCTCTGATTAGGTCCCTATATCTCTCTCTGTTTCTGCTCCTGTCCTTGTCGGATTCTTGTTTGTTTGTGTCATTCATGCCTGAACCAGACTGTCGTCATGTTTGCTGTAACCTTGTCCTGTCCTGTCGGAATCTGCCGGTCCATCTGAGCCTACCTATGTTTGGTAATTAAAGAAGCTCTGTTTAAGTTGATTCGCTTTTGGGTCCTCATTCACGCACCGTAACAGAAGAATCCGACCAAGAATGGACCCAGCGACTTCGGATCCTCTCCACTCAGCCGTCGAGATCCAGGGAGCGATGCTAGGCAGACACAAGCAGGAATTGTCTGCTGCTCGACATGCCGTTGAGACCCTGGCCACCCAAGTCTCCAACCTCACAGAACAGGTTCACCATCTCCGCCTCGATCCACCGGCCACTTCCAGGGCTTTCGAATCTCCGGAGCCCAGAATCAATAACCCGCCGTGTTACTCTGGGGAGCCCACTGAATGCCGCTCGTTCCTCACCCAGTGTGATATTGTGTTTTCTCTCCAGCCCAACACTTACTCCAGGAGCACTGCTCGTGTCGCCTACGTCATATCTCTCCTTATTGGACGGGCTCGTGAGTGGGGCACGGCAATCTGGGAGGCAAGGGCTGAGTGTACTAACCAGTATCAAGACTTTAAGGAGGAGATGATACGGGTTTTTGATCGATCTGTTTTTGGGGAGGAGGCTTCCAGGGCCCTGTCTTCCCTATGTCAAGGCAATCGATCCATAACAGACTACTCTATTGAGTTTCGCACTCTTGCTGTCTCCAGTGGCTGGAACGAGCCGGCCTTGCTCGCTCGTCTTCTGGAGGGTTTCCGCGCAGAGGTAAAGGATGAGATTCTCTCCCGGGAGGTTCCTTCCAGCGTGGATTCCTTGATTGAACTCGCTATTCGCATTGAGCGACGGGTTGATCTTCGTCACCGAGCTCGTGGAAAGGAGCTCGCGCTCTCCGTCGCCTCCCTCTCCGCATCACTACCATCTTCCTCTGCCGGCTCGGGTGCTGAGCCCATGCAGCTGGGAGGTATCCGCATCTCGACTGAGGAGAGGGAACGGAGAATCACCAACCGCCTCTGTCTCTATTGCGGTTCCGCTGGTCATTTTGTCACTTCATGTCCAGTAAAAGGCCAGAGCTCGTCAGTAAGCGGAGGGCTACTGGTGAGCGCTACTACTCCTGTCTCTCCTTCAAGATCCTGCACTACCTTGTCGGTCCATCTACGCTGGACCGGTTCGTCAGCTTCCTGCAGTGCCTTAATAGACTCTGGGGCGGAGGGCTGTTTTATGGACGAGACCTGGGCTCGGGAACATGACATTCCTCTCAGACAGTTAAAGGAGCCCACGGCCTTGTTCGCCCTGGATGGTAGTCCTCTCCCCAGGATTCAGCGTGAGACGCTACCTTTAACCCTCACTGTTTCTGGTAATCATAGTGAAACCATTTCTTTTTTAATTTTTCGTTCACCTTTTACACCTGTTGTTTTGGGCCATCCCTGGCTAGTTTGTCATAATCCTTCCATTAATTGGTCTAGTAATTCTATCCTCTCCTGGAACGTCTCTTGTCATGTGAAATGTTTAATGTCTGCTATCCCTCCTGTTTCCTCTGTCTCTTCTTCACAGGAGGAGCCTGGTGATTTGACAGGGGTGCCGGAGGAATATCACGATCTGCGCACGGTGTTCAGTCGGTCCAGGGCCACCTCTCTTCCTCCACACCGGTCGTATGATTGTAGTATTGATCTCCTTCCGGGAACCACCCCCCCCCGGGGTAGACTATACTCTCTGTCGGCTCCCGAACGTAAGGCTCTCGAGGATTATTTGTCTGTAGCTCTTGACGCCGGTACCATAGTCCCCTCCTCCTCTCCCGCCGGAGCGGGGTTTTTTTTTTGTCAAGAAGAAGGACGGGTCTCTGCGCCCCTGCATAGATTATCGAGGGCTGAATGACATAACAGTGAAGAATCGTTATCCGCTTCCTCTTATGTCTTCAGCCTTCGAGATCCTGCAGGGAGCCAGGTTTTTCACTAAGTTGGACCTTCGTAACGCTTACCATCTCGTGCGCATCAGGGAGGGGGACGAGTGGAAGACGGCGTTTAACACTCCGTTAGGGCACTTTGAATACCGGGTTCTTCCTTTCGGCCTCGCTAACGCTCCAGCTGTCTTTCAGGCATTAGTCAATGATATCCTGAGAGACATGCTGAACATCTTTGTTTTCGTTTACCTTGACGATATCCTGATTTTTTCACCGTCACTCCAGATTCATGTTCAGCACGTTCGACGTGTCCTCCAGCGCCTTTTAGAGAATTGTCTTTTTGTGAAGGCTGAGAAGTGCACTTTTCATGCCTCCTCCGTCACATTTCTCGGTTCTGTTATTTCCGCTGAAGGCATTAAGATGGATCCCGCTAAGGTCCAAGCTGTCATTGATTGGCCCGTCCCTAAGTCACGCGTCGAGCTGCAGCGCTTTCTCGGCTTCGCGAACTTCTATCGTCGTTTCATCCGTAATTTCGGTCAGGTGGCAGCTCCTCTCACAGCCCTTACTTCTGTCAAGACGTGCTTTAAGTGGTCCGTTTCCGCCCAGGGAGCTTTTGATCTCCTCAAGAATCGTTTTACATCCGCTCCTATCCTTGTTACACCTGACGTCTCTAGACAGTTCGTTGTCGAGGTTGACGCGTCAGAGGTGGGAGTGGGAGCCATCCTTTCTCAGCGCTCCCTCTCTGACGACAAGGTCCACCCATGCGCGTATTTTTCTCATCGCCTGTCGCCGTCGGAACGTAACTATGATGTGGGTAACCGCGAACTGCTCGCCATCCGGTTAGCCCTAGGCGAATGGCGACAGTGGTTGGAGGGGGCGACCGTTCCTTTTGTCGTTTGGACTGACCATAGGAACCTTGAGTACATCCGTTCTGCCAAACGACTTAATGCGCGTCAGGCGCGTTGGGCGCTGTTTTTCGCTCGTTTCGAGTTCGTGATTTCTTATCGTCCGGGCTCTAAGAACACCAAGCCTGATGCTTTGTCTCGTCTCTTCAGTTCTTCAGTAGCCTCCACTGACCCCGAGGGGATTCTCCCTGAGGGGCGTGTTGTCGGGTTGACTGTCTGGGGAATTGAGAGGCAGGTAAAGCAAGCACTCACTCAAACTCCGTCGCCGCGCGCTTGTCCTAGGAACCTTCTTTTCGTTCCCGTTCCTACTCGTCTGGCCGTTCTTCAGTGGGCTCACTCTGCCAAGTTAGCCGGCCACCCTGGCGTTCGGGGTACGCTTGCTTCCATTCGCCAGCGTTTCTGGTGGCCCACCCGGGAGCATGACACGCGTCGTTTCGTGGCTGCTTGTTCGGTCTGCGCGCAGACTAAGTCCGGTAACTCTCCTCCTGCCGGCCGTCTCAGGCCGCTTCCTATTCCCTCTCGACCGTGGTCTCACATCGCCTTAGATTTTGTCACCGGACTGCCTTCGTCAGCGGGGAAGACTGTTATTCTTACGGTTGTCGATAGGTTCTCTAAGGCGGCTCATTTCATTCCCCTTGCTAAGCTTCCTTCTGCTAAAGAGACGGCACAAATCATCATCGAGAATGTTTTCAGAATTCATGGCCTTCCGTCAGACGTCGTTTCGGACAGAGGTCCGCAATTCACGTCTCAATTTTGGAGGGAGTTTTGCCGTTTGATTGGGGCTTCCGTCAGTCTCTCTTCCGGCTTTCACCCCCAGTCTAACGGTCAAGCAGAACGGGCCAATCAGACTATTGGTCGCATCTTACGCAGTCTTTCTTTTCGCAACCCTGCGTCTTGGTCAGAACAGCTCCCCTGGGCAGAATACGCCCACAACTCGCTTCCTTCGTCTGCGACCGGGCTATCTCCTTTTCAGAGTAGCCTCGGGTACCAGCCTCCGTTGTTCTCATCTCAGTTCGCCGAGTCCAGCGTCCCCTCCGCTCAGGCTTTTGTCCAACGTTGCGAGCGCACCTGGAAGAGGGTCAGGTCTGCACTTTGCCGTTATAGGGCGCAGACTGTGAGAGCTGCTAATAAGCGTAGAACTAAGAGCCCTAGGTATTGTCGCGGTCAGAGAGTTTGGCTCTCCACTCAGAACCTTCCCCTTAAGACGGCTTCTCGCAAGTTGACCCCGCGGTTCATTGGTCCATTCCGTATCTCTCAGGTCATTAATCCTGTCGCAGTGCGACTTCTTCTTCCGCGATATCTTCGTCGCGTCCACCCTGTCTTCCATGTCTCCTGTGTTAAGCCCGTTCTTCGCGCCCCCGCTCGTCTTCCCCCCCCCCCCCCCCCATCCTTGTCGAGGGCGCACCTATCTACAGGGTCCGTAAGATCTTGGACATGCGTCCTCGGGGCCGTGGTCATCAGTACCTAGTTGACTGGGAGGGGTACGGTCCTGAGGAGAGGAGTTGGGTTCCCTCTCGGGACGTGCTGGACCGTGCGCTGATTGATGATTTCCTCCGTGGCCGCCAGGTTTCCTCCTCGAGTGCGCCAGGAGGCGCTCGGTGAGTGGGGGGGTACTGTCATGTTGTCTTGTCTCTGTCCTTTCCCTTCACCCTGTCTCCCTCTGCTGGTCGTGTTAGGTTACCTTTTCTCCCCCGCTTTCCCCCAGCTGTCCCTTGTCTCCTCTAACTACCCATTCACCCCGTTCCCCACCTGTTCCCTTTTGTCCCTCTGATTAGGTCCCTATATCTCTCTCTGTTTCTGCTCCTGTCCTTGTCGGATTCTTGTTTGTTTGTGTCATTCATGCCTGAACCAGACTGTCGTCATGTTTGCTGTAACCTTGTCCTGTCCTGTCGGAATCTGCCGGTCCATCTGAGCCTACCTATGTTTGGTAATTAAAGAAGCTCTGTTTAAGTTGATTCGCTTTTGGGTCCTCATTCACGCACCGTAACACATAAGCCTTTAACACAGATGATTCTGGTCAGGTGCATTCATTTTCAGACAACGGCTCTTCCTTAGCTTTGTAGTTTTATAATCGTTATCACCTGCAGGAAGGGAGAATTCCTCCCCGTCAAACGTGTCATGACAACGCTTGGTTCAGGCTCGAAACACAGATAATTCTGCCTGGTTATTATGATGAGTATATTCTGGAGGGAGATGCAGATGAGAGAGGAAAGACTGGGTTGGGATAGAGAGAGAGAGAGAGAGAGAGAGAGAGAGAGCGAGAGGGGGGAGGAGAAGAAATCTCTGCTGTGTGTGCCGTGATTTCATCTTCTCCAAACGTGATCTTCCTTTAACAACTGGCTGCCTGCGAGGGATGGAGAGGAGAGCGCCTGTTGCCAGGTTACCCTCTACCACTGTGAAAAGCCGGATTCAGCATCAGAAGCCGTTCACATCACAAAGCTAGGCTAGCATGGAGGAGCATCACTGACTGGCTGGTTGACTGGCTGACTTGCAGCACCCATGCATCGCTTCATCATGACTCACGAATGCCTTTTTAAGAAGTGGGCATCAACATGAATCAGACAGGGTGGTAGAGCGGAAGGTGGAGGGAGGGACGGACTGCACCACAGAGCGTCTGGCAGCAGTAACAACCGTTGGGCACTGAGTCTTGGGGAGCGTGGAGGTGGGGTGGAGGGGGGCCTGGGGGAGAACCATGCAGCTCCACACCTCCACACACTGCAAGGCTTCCAGCTTCATCCTCAATGAAAGAGCATGCGTCTTGTCTTCCAAAATGGACATCTACCGGTAGGTACTGTAGCCTGCCTGCCTGCCTGCTGTACTGTATAGTCTAATATAGTACTAGATCCCTCCTCTGCGTTGGATCTTGGATGGGTTGTCTCTCAGTACAGAATGTGCCTGGTGCCTGTCAGTCTTGTCTTCCTCATCAAAGCAACTGTTGCATATTCATGCCAAGCAGAGCCTCTTGGCTTTTGTTGTCTTGAACACATCTTCACAGGAGTGGCTTCACATGAAGCCTTGATGTATGACAGAGATATAGGCGAAGGAAGAGTTTGGGCCGTTAATGTCTATTGTGAAATGATTCCCCTGGTATGATGTTGGATATCTTTTTTTAACGCGGATGTTGTTACTGTTACAATGAGTGGTTCCCAGATGCTGCGGTTTCTCTGTTCATCGTATCATTCTGCTGCATCGCTCCCTAAGGAGCTGCGGACATGTACTCTACTGCATGTGGCCGCCGGAACATTAAGCAATACATCATGGTAAGCAAAGGAGGATCCTCGTCAAATATTTATATCAGTTTGTTCACATATCAGCCCAATGTGCGCTGACACAAAATCCTAGTTTGTAACTAGGCATATACATTTGGGAATGTCACTTCAGGCATGTTTTCAAGTAAAAAACATTAGGCCTCACCGGTGTTCTCTCCCTTTCATTTGAACGTTCCACTGTGGATTGATGCATTAGGAACGAGTCTAGCTTTCGAAATCCCATGTTCAGTAACAACAACAACAACAACAAACAACTTGGCCAGTCAACCCTGAGCCTAATGAAAACCAGTAGTTCCCAGCCAGTTCCCATGCAGCCCAACAGGGCCTGCTCTGCTAGCCCACGGGGTGATGGGAGATTGATTGCTGTCTTCCATATGAATCCCTCTCTGTGACTGGCTGAATGGCCACATAGGACTCATCCAGTGAAAAAACTCCAGAAGAGGAACTTCTCACCTGCTACTTTCTCACCGCCCCGCCAGCCACCCTGTAAACACCTGATGAGGTTGGCGGGTTCACAAACACAGTGCTGCTGCTGTCACTCACACACGCTAGCAGTGTGCTCACAAGGTCAAAGCTTCCGGTGGGTTGTGGCAGCATGCAAACTAAGTTTCCCCTCAAACACCTTCTGTATGACAACATGTTTTTCTTTGGGTTGCATTGTCTCTGTCATCATTTTGTTGATGTGGAACCAGTTTTGGGTTGTTTTTTTGCTTTGTGATTTGAGTTATGATTCCGTCACACCTGGTGAACGCAGAGGAGGACAGTTTTGGTATGACAACAATGGATTATGATGTCTCTCCCACGCCTCACCATTAGTCCCTTTCTGGTATTCAGAACCCCAGAACGACACAGTGTTTCCTCCGCCACTCCCCAGGGGGTCTTTCTGGCGCTCGTTGGCATGGTGCTGTCGAAGGTCAGACCAATTACAGCCAATGAGAGCTGTCTGTCTACCTGTTGATCACACCAGGGAAGGACCCTAGTAATCTAGTGCTCCTCTGGGTCCTATGGTGAATGGCTTCATTAGGGTGGAACTGAATCCACAGGGATGTTTTCAGTGTTCTTCACATTATGTTTTTTCCCTGAAAAGGTCCATTTGAATTTTACTTCCTTGGACCTGACGCAGTTACTTGAATCCAGTGTTACTCTGTGTTGTAAGTGTTGAGGTACCACTCAACAAGCTTGCTCAGGCGAACAAGAGAAGGTACTGACTCTTTTCATCTGGCCTGAAGATGCACTGAGAATATCACATGTTCAGAAGCGAATCGAGTCCCATTTCCACTAATCTCCTGAAAGCAAGCAAAGGCCTCCTGTTCCAGCTGAGCTACATTTCACATGTTAATTGTACTTTGCGCTCGCCTCTACTGCATGAGGCCTAGTGTGAACAGCCCACAAAGTCATCATTATGAAGGTATTAGCGCTCAGTCAGTCGCCTCCCAACTGTCCCTTTTTTAGAGTGTGTTCCTGTCTGTGTGCCAGTCGACTAAGAGCTGCCTCCCCTGGCTCGTCAACACAGCCCATCTACTGGATCTGTGGCCCCAGCATGCCAGCTAGAAGAGATCACCTAAGGGGCCCGCCCGCCTGTTTTTACAGTGATCATGCCTCACATTGTCCTGCCTAGTGAGCAGCATGAATGAACACTGGCTCTCGCTATCTCTCCCTTTCCATCTTTGTCTATCTATCCCTCTCTTCCCACCAAATCTGCTGGTGTTATGGATGACTCATGGCAGTGAGTGTTTTCAAGCCGTCAGCTCCCTCTGTGCTGTACTGGGTTGGGTAGGGTTGGTGGTGGGGAGGAGTGGGCTGCCTGTGTATGGCTGTCGTGGAGGATAATCAGACTGCATTGGGTAATGACAGAGTCCAGGCTGTGGCCATAAGTTTTACTCGCTGTACGTAGTAACAGTTGTTTTACATTCTCTCGATTCTTCACTCTCCCTCCCCACCCGTGGACATAGTGACACACTCACACCGTCACACACACCGTCACACACACAAAGGCAATAGGTCAGTCCCTCCTGTCTGATATTCATCAGGTGTGTGTGTGTGTGTGTGTGTGTGTGTGTGAAATAGTGAGAGATTAATGGTTTAGTCTAGGAGTGTCTCACTCTCACAGCTATGTGGAAGCAGCCAGGGATCCACATTAAAAACCCACCCACATACACACAGTGTTGCTAAGGCGATGGCTGTATTTTCTCTCAGCCTATTAAAAGACTGGAGGAAATGTCAATGAAGGATTGTGACTAGTGTAGCAGGGCTGAGGGGAGGGGACTCACTACATATGTCTACAACATGCAATTAGACGATGAGGAACTGACATTTATCATGCATAGTCTACCTCCCTACCCCCATAGTCTACCTCCCTACCCCCATAGTCTACCCCCCTACCCCCATAGTCTACCCCCCTACCCCAATAGTGTACCCCTCTACCCCCATAGTCTACCCCCCTACCCCCATAGTCTACCCCCATAGTCTACCCCCCTACCCCAATAGTCTACCCCCCTACCCCCATAGTCTACCCCCTTACCCCCATAGTCTACCTCCTTACCCCCATAGTCTACCCCCTTACCCCCATAGTCTACCCCCCCATCCTTGTTACTAGTTTCACCTGGTGAGATTGAGGGGCGTGCAGTGAAAACTCAGAGGGGGATATTATGGGAATGAAAAGGAATTTATTTTCTGCTCTCTCTTTCTACTTGGAATGTTCCCCCTGCACTCTGCCATGCTGTGGAGGGGATGGAGAGCAACACACATGCGTAGGCACACACACACACACACACACACAACCTTGTCTTTTAGGGACCAGTCAAAGTTGTCAGTACAAATTGTAACCATTTTAAGGCAACAGCTTGGACTGAAACTCCTGAATCTGCTGTTGAGTAATGCTACTCCTGATGACCACGGCTATTCTTTCTATTTCTGTTACATTATTTAGTCAGTTCCAAAAAATGTAGTGTATTCATGGTATTTCTTTCTTACACTGGGACTGACAGTGCTAACAAGACCACAAAGTGCTCCAATGCTCCTGCTAGAAACGATCCTGGCTACAGATCGCTATGTTGTCTAGCCAACTCTTATAACGATCTGCCACGGACTGTTGTCATGCCAGACATGTTTGCTAGAGCACATACAGATGGGACCAGACTATCGATGAACCGTTTCACGAAGCAAATTAATTCCTTATTGATGACATCGTCACTCGGGTGTCTTAAGTTGTATACACGTCAAAGCGGAGGGAGAGGGCACGATGTGTCCGTGATTACCCTGCTGGCGTCAGCCTTGATACTGCATCTCCCATATATTTAACAGCAGAGACCAGGTGCTGTTGGTCCTACTTCTAGCCGAGTGGAACACCTCCACCTGCCTGGGACTCTACTAAGACCTGTGTGTCACCACTGTTTTATGTCAATGTGAACTCTAGTGTTGTTGTGTTTCCATCAGGAGTGGGACTCTAAAGACTTGTGGTGAGCAGAATTAACAACCTCTGCATCAACACTGTTGCTTTGTGAGAAGGTGTTAAAGTTCACAGACATGGTTTGTTATGTAAACGCCATTGAAGAGCACCAGTGGCCCGGCATTGGCCCAAGTCAGAGCAGGTCCACCCGGAGCCATGGTCCAGTGAGACAGGCGTGCCGGCCCGCGTAGATAGAAAAATACAAGTCTGAGCCTTTTGGGTTAAACACTAGGGTATATCTCAGATAGAAACCCAACATTATGTTAAGGCTCTGAAACCCAACACCTCCACCTACAATGGGCCTCTAACAGTTTGAGGACCAGCAGGCTTCTGGCACCTCAATCATCACTGAGTTTTCAGCAGTGGCATTTCTCACCGCTTCCCTTCTGCTCTTCTACTATATGCTGAGAGGACTGTAGAGTGTTGTCTGCTCCAGGTTTGTAGGTGGTGAACCGGAGGAGTGTATAAACTACCTCTGTGGATGTTTGCTGAGCAAACAATCGTGCCACATTCTGTGATCTGTTGAAGGAAGAGCTCTTGAAATGGAACAGTCCACTATCTGCACACATGATGAGTTGTAAGGCTAAAGTGTTGTCCCATCTCTAGCTAGCAGTACTCTGGTGTCAGGCTAACCTTGAGCTTCTGCTCCTCCTCACTCCTGTGTGATTGACACTAGCCGGGGGCCACCTGAGAGGGGCTGGTTGTAAGGCAAAGTGGGGACTAGTCTAGTACTGTACTGGCATTCTCACTCTGCTGCTGCGGTGTGTATGCGTTTGCACTTTCTGGGTTTGGGAAATATCTTGGCAACCAGCCGTTGGTGGATCAAAGCGTTCTAGGCTCGCCCCAGTGGTGTTTGTCTACAATCTACCGTGCATTGGGAAAGTGCTCAGACCTTTTCCACATTTTGTTACATTACATCCTTATTCTAAAATGGATTAACATTTTTTTCCCCTCATCAATCTACACACAATACCCCATAATGGCAATGCAAAAACAGGTTTAGATTTGTTTGCAAATTTATCAAGAAAATTGTATAAATTAAATATCACATTTAGATAAGTATTCAGACCCTTTACTCAGTACTTTGTTGAAGCACCTTTGGCAGCGATTACAGCCTTGACTCTTCTTGGGTATGACACTACAAGCTTGGCACATCTGTATTTGGGTTGATTCTACCATTCTTCTCTGCAGATCCTCTCAAGCTCTGTCAGGTTGGATGGGGAGCATTGCTGCATAGCTATTTTCAGGTCTTTCCAGAGATGTTCCATTGGCTTCAAGTCCGGGCTCTGGCTGGGCCACTCAAGGACATTCAGAGACTTGTCCGGAAGCCACTCCTGCGTTGTCTTGGCTGTTTGCTTAGGGTCGTTGTTATCTTTCCCTCGAGCCTGACTAGTCTCTTAGTCCCTGCCACTGAAAAACATCCCCACAGAATGATGCTGCCACCACCATGCTTCACCGTAGGGATGGTGCCAGGTTTCCTCAGACCAGAGAATCTTGTTTCTCAGTAAAAGGCTGTCGTGCCTTTTACTGAGGAGTGGCTTCCGTCTGGCCACTCTACCATAAAGCCCGGATTTGGTGGAGTGCTGCAGAGATGGTTGTCCTTCTGGAAGTTTCTTCCATCTCAACAGAGGAAATCTGGAGCTCTGTCAGAGTGACCATTGAGTTCTTCCCTGATCAAGACCCTTGTTCCCCGATTGCCAGACAGCCAGCTCTAGGAAGAGAGTTGGTGGTTCAAAACTTTTTCCATTTAAACATGATGGAGTCCATTGTGTTCTTGGGGACCATCAATGCCGCAGACATTTTTTGGTACTCTTCCCCAGATCTGTGCGTCGACACAGTCCTGTCTTGAAGCTCTATGGACAATTCCTTCGAACTCCTGGCTTGGTTTTTGCTCTGACATGAACTGTCAACTGTGGGAACTTATGTAGACAGGTGTGTGCCTTTCCAAATCATGTCCAATCAATTGAATTTACGACAGGTAAAAACATCTCAAGGATGATCAATGGAAACAGGATGCACCTGAGCTCAATTTCGAGTCTCATAGCAAAGGGTCTGAATACTTATGCAAATAAGGTATTTCTGTTTTTATTTGTAATAAATTTGCAAACAATTCTAAAAACCTGTTTTCGCTTTGTCATTACAGGGTATTGTGTGTAGACTGATGAGGGAAAAAAATATTAATTTTAGAATAAGGCTGTAATGTAGAAAAATGTGGAAAAAGGGAAGGAGTCTGAATACTTTCCAAATGCACTGTATGCGTCGGTGTGTCCCGTAGGAGTCCTCACTCAGACTCTACTGGAATTTCTGCGTCCAGTTGGAGTCTTCAGCCCTAACTTTGAACCAGACCCTCCCCTACATCCTTTCCCATCCCCTAATGCCTTACAGATGGACTGGCTGGCTGGAAGAAGGCTCTTGTTTCCCCTCACTGACATGTGGTTGACATGTAATCACGTCAGGCAGAATGCTGAACTGACACATCCATATTGTGTTGGTTCACTGTGGAGATGATAAATCCCCCTGGCGTGTTTCATGAGACCCTCTCCAGGTAAATGAGCCCTCATTAGATGACTGAGGTACTCTGACTACTTATCTGACTGTTTCTAGGTAGCGTCTAGTAGGGTTGTACAGCCTCCCTGTGTTTATTTCTGGATGCTACTACGCCCTTGCCATCTCTGTCTGCAGTGGGCAGTAAATCTGCCCCAGTGTTGAGTGTTCTGTGGACGGGTTGGAGCCGGATGTGCCTGTCTCTCATCACTGCTCCATGAACAGCCCCCCAGCCCTCAACCCTGGTCCTCTCATCCAGCCACATGAGCCACATAGATGTGGTCCCCAGCATCCTCTGTGAGTCAGAGCAGACACCATGGAAATTCCATTCTCTTCTGTCTTCGGGCCTCAGAGCTGAGTCAAAGCCCAAAACAAACATGTTCTATCGAAATCTACTCAGAGCCTACAACATTAGTTGTGGGGGAAAAACACTGTCCTTCGTGTTTCTTTGTCTTACTTGGTTTTGTTTAGATTTTTACAGGCTTTGTCCTCTTTTTTTCAGCTTGGAAACGGGCCTCTGCCCAGACTATGAGTGTAGAGCCTAGTTCAGCCTCTTATTAAAGCCAACAATAGCCATGGCATTAAAACTGCGGACAGATACCTATGCCAACATTCCTGTTTGTTAAATCCTAACCACTGCATGCAAGTACACAATTTAGAGATCAGGATTTCCTCTGCTCTCTCTGTGGCCATGTGGAAAATACACAGCCGTCGACCAAGGCCTCTCTTTGGTGTTGCGCCTACAGGGGACAGAGGAAGCGGTGGAGGGAGTGATGTCTGTCTGCTGACAAACCTCCATGGGGTCTGTTCATTCGACTGTGTTGAAGAAAATAATGATTTGGAGCCTTTTACAAACCTAAATATTGGAGTGTTACTTCAAAAAGTATTTGCCTTCCTGTTCTTAGCAATAACAATCAGAGCGGTGATCCATTTGCCATCTATTCTTTGGTAGGGATATAGAAGGCAGGCGCTGTATTGCATAAGCAGGCCTAGCTAGTCCCTGGAGCGCCTCTCACAGCTCTATTTGGCTCTGACGTCAAGAGGCGCTAACTGCCTGCTCTCTCACAGCTCTGCTGGAGGCGCTAGCTGTCTGCTCTCTCACAGCTCTGCTGGAGGCGCTAGCTGCCTGCTCTCTCACAGCTCTGCTGGAGGCGCTAGCTGCCTGCTCTCTCACAGCTCTGCTGGAGGCGCTAGCTGCCTGCTCTCTCACAGCTCTGCTGGAGGCGCTAGCTGCCTGCTCTCTCACAGCTCTGCTGGAGGCGCTAGCTGCCTGCTCTCTCACAGCTCTGCTGGAGGCGCTAGCTGCCTGCTCTCTCACAGCTCTGCTGGAGGCGCTAGCTGCCTGCTCTCTCACAGCCAAGCCCTTTGATGTTATATTTTGATAGAGAGACCTTAGCATTAATGAAGGGAGAGAAACCCTCTGCTATACCTGTTCCAATTCCACCGGCTCAACGTTACAGCTTCATGTGTGTGTTTATACACGTCTAAATGTGGTGTGTGTGTGTCCTGTACTGTACTGGCGTGTGTGTGTGTGTGTGTGTATAAGGGGATGGTGTTAGTGGTACTCAGAGTGGAGTACTCTACTACCTTGTTCTTCAGAGAGCCCAGAGGCAGCTGTATAGGTGTACTGAGAGCAGACTGAGAGGAACTAATGGGGAGAAGAGAGGCTCTGAATGGGATCAGGACTTTAATGAGGGAGTCTGGGTCTACTCAACTTAGCATTAAGGCAACACGATACGAGAGAGAGAGACAGGCCACTGTCCTTTCGCTTTGTTTTCCTACACAGCTAGCGACACATCTACTAGGTAGGCAGGACTCCACAACAACCTCCATTGACAAGCTAGCTTCTTTTCTTTACATTTGCTTGGCTTTACAGCCATTATTCCTATTCCCATTAGCTTCACAGTGATGTGAAGAGCCTTTTGGGGTCTCTCAGTCTCTGTGTTATGACAACAGTAAGCCGTGGTACACTAACACGCGTTACTCAACCCATATGTGTTTGGGAGGGTGGTCAGCCAATGGCAGCCATTGCTTAGATGACTGTGCAGATTTTGGGGTGAAAGAAGTGAAAATTAAGGGGTAATGAGCAACCTCTGATCCGACCGCTGATTTTTATGGGTAAGGGCAGTCCACCACCAATGCCATGTTGCTGCCTCAAGCTCACTCGGAGGGCTGAGAATGCACTAGAAGGCATGTTCCCCCTGCCTTGGACACTTGGTTTGGGGTTGGATTCCTCTGGGTTTCAGTTTCCTGTGGTTGGAAAGTGGTGGTGGATCGGAGCCAAAGGCCTTAGTTAGGTTCCAGATTCTCTCTGGTGGTTTAGAAGAGAGCACTATACTTTATTACACGACTCCTACAAGAGTCCCGTGAAACAAGGAAACCGGTGGAAATGTGGAACAAGGGAATCTTGTAATAAGAGCTTGGTTATCAAATGTATTTGAGTACTGATTAGAGCAGTAGCCCATGAATAAATTAGTGTTTTATTTCCATTGTTCTTCTCCATTCATTTGCATTGTATATTATGCCCTAGTTCGTGGTCGACGTGAGAGTATAACTGATTTTGACCATGTCCTTTAGTATTCCATGTCACCATTATGTGTTATTCACCAGTTATTTTCTACTGAAGACTGTAGGGTTTCTATTGTTGTCCATTAGGAGCATATTAAGGTGCGCTGTAGTGTCAGGTGTGTTCACACTGGGAAGGTGACTGTCGTGTGTGTGTGTGTGTGTGTGTGTGTGTGTGTGAGACTAGGACGCTGGCTGTGTATTGGGATAAGTGGGTTCATGTCTCTTGGCAGGTTATCAGTACTCTGTCACTACAGACAGACTACAGCAGGCAGGCAGATATAGAACTGCCGGGCGAAAGCAATTCAGGTCTGAAGATAGTCAGGGTAGCTAATGGAAAGCAAAAATGGAATGATGATTTTCTCGGATGAAAGAGCATAGATCACCTTCTAGCGCCGCCACGAATATAATGAGCTTTAGTTACAATACTGTTTTTTTTAGTAAAAAAACAACAATCTGTGAGTGGTCTTAAAGAGTAATTGGTGCTGAGACTCAGGTTCCCTGTTGTTGACAAAGCAATTTGCTTGTTGCAATTACCTTTTAATGGACAGCCAGTAACCACAGCTGTAATGTCTGTGCCTACCCTGCTTTCATGGGTCATCGTGTCGTAGATAGAGTGATGCTTGTCTCAGTGAGCAAGAGGTTTCTTTGTGTTTATAGCTGTTTTCCTTTGAAGTGAGAGGCTGTGACCTTCATGGCTATGTCTGTTTGGCAGGGCATAGTTCATTTGTTATACTGCTATATGCTGATGGGTGCTGACAGTGAGGTGTGGGTTGGGTTCTCCCTTGCAGAGGGAGTGAGATGACAAAGGTACTGCTGAGTAAGAGACCCTCCCTCTTCCATTCCAAAGCATCCGCTTCCCACATCAAGTCTGGGAGCTCTGCGCCTCCCTCTAGGGCCTGTTCGTGTTTCGCCAGCTTTGCAATTCTCTTATTCTCTTCTTTTCTACCTTCGAGAGCAATTCCACAAAGTCTCAGGTCTCTCTGCCATCCCCGGTCTGACTAGAGATCAATAATCAGGAAACGACCGCTAGATGAAATTGAGTCTGATGTATCACGCTGCGGAGAGGAGATGCATGTTTCAAGCCTCTTTCAAAGACAAAAGTAGAAAACAGGCTTTCCCCTGCATGGTTTAATGTTGTCGAACAACACTCCCTTCTCCCCTGCTGACACTCACCAGAGAGAGGTTATGTGGCGGTTCTCTTCCCCAGGGCCTCTACCCTCTCTCTTTTTCGCTCTCTCTTTCTCACAATTTTTCTCCTCTGTCTTTCTTTCTCTTTGCCTCTCTCTCTTCACATTCTGCCCCTCTCTCTCCTGTCTGTCTCCTCCTGTTGGAGTAGTTGCTATGGAGTGGGAGGGAGGGTGAAGGATGTTGGTGAATAATTTACTGCCTGACAGGGCCTTGGCCTAATTGTTTTGTTCTGCTGGTCGGTAACAGAGTTGGCCAAGTCTCAAATGACACCCACTACTGCAGCCTATATAGTGCATTAGTTGTGACCAGAGCCCTTGTGGGGATGCAGGAGTGTGGTGGTGTGTGTAGTTACCAAGACTCTGTTAAATACTAGGCCTAGGCTGAATGGTTTCCCTTCTGCAGGTGAACTGCCCAAGTATTTTTTTATTTTTTATTTCACCTTTATTTAACCAGGTAGGCTAGTTGAGAACAAGTTCTCATTTGCAACTGCGACCTGGCCGAGATAAAGCATAGCAGTGTGAACAGACAACACAGAGTTACACATGGAGTAAACAATTGCACACTCACCCTGATATGCTCTCTATATATACTAAAGTATGTGGACACCCCTTCAAATTAGTGGATTCGGCTATTTCAGCCACAGCCGTTGCTGGCTGGTGTATAAAATCTCAGCACATAGCCTTGCAATCTCCATAGACACACATTGGCAGTAGAATGGTCTTAGTGAAGAGCTCAGGGACTTAAAATGTGGCACTGTCATAGGGTGTCACCTTTCCAACAAGTCAGTTTGTCAAATTTCTGCCCTACTAGAGCTTCTCTGGTCAACTGTAAGTGCTGTTGTTATGGTGAAGTGAAAACGCCTAGGAGCAACAGCAGTGGTAGGCCACACAAGCTCACAGAACGCGACTGCTGAAACGCGTAAAAATTGACTGTCCTCGGTTGCAACACTCACTACCAAACTACCTTTGGAGCAACGTCAACACAAGAACTGTTCGTCAGGATCTTCATGAAATGGGTTGTCATGGCCGAGCAGCCGCACACAAGCCTAAGATCAACATGCGCAATGCCAAGCATCGGTTGGAGTGGTGTAAAGATCGCCGCCATTGGACTCTGGAGCAGTACAAACGCGTTCTCTGTAGTGATTAATCACACTTCGTCATCTGGCAGTCCGATGGACTAATCTGGGTTTAGTGGGTGCCAGGAAAATGCTACCTGTCCCAATGCATAGTGTCAACTACCAACTATAAAGTTTGGTGGAGGATAAATAATGGTCTGGGGCAGTTTTTCATGGTTTGGGCTAGGCCCCTTAGTTCCAGTGAAGAGACTTCTTAATGCTACAGCATACAATGACATTCTAGACGATTCTGTACTTCCAACTTTGGGGAAACAGTCCATTTCCTGTTTCAGAATGACAATGCCCCCGTTCACAAAGCGAGGTCCATACAGAAAGGGTTTGTCGATTGGTGTGGAAGAACTTGACTGGTCTGGAACCTGACCTCAACCCCATGTAACACCTTCGGAATGAATTGTAACGCCGACTGCGAGCCAGGCCCAATTGCCCAATATCAGTGCCCGACCTCACTAATGCTCTTGTGACTGAATGGAAGCAAGTCCCCGCAGCAATGTTCCAACATCTAGTGGACAGCCTTCCCAGAAGAGCTGTTATAGCAGCAAAGGGGTACCAACTCCATATTAATGCCCATGATTTTGGAATGAGATGTTTGACTAGCAGGTGTCCACATACTTTTGGTCCTTGTAGTGTATCTTAATGGATAGTTGACACCCCCTTAGACCATTCTCCTTTTAATCATGTCAGATCCCATCATGTAAACGACTCCTCCAATACCATTATCCTCTCAGACACCCACTCTTCCAGTTCCTGACTTTCAGGAGACCACAAATGTTGTTGTACTGGACAGGCTTGATTAACTCTGATCAACTGTTTGGGCTAGAAACCAATGTCCCCTTGTGTACTGCTGTTTAACGTGTGCCCCCCTGTTTTTCTCTCCTCTCTGCAGTGAACAGAGTATCTGTCAGGCGCGGGCCGCTGTCATGGTGTATGACGATGCCAATAAGAAATGGGTTCCAGCCGGCGGCTCCACGGGCTTCAGCAGAGTGCACATATACCACCACACTGGCAACAACGCCTTCCGGGTGGTGGGACGCAAAATACAGGACCATCAGGTGAGTCAGTGGGGACAGCACAGGACTGGATGATTTGAGGAGTATGTCGTGCTTGAGAAGACAATAGAAATACTTTAGAAGTTGTCATTTGTTTGAAGTGGGACCAGGATTTCACGTGGTTGAACCCTGCGCTGGTCGGAGTTCTTTACGTTATTCCGTCTCTGACGTGTTTCATTTGGGGTAGTAGCCTGGCAGCCATCTTGCTTGTCTCAGTGTCTCTCAGGAATGATCCAGCTCTGTAATTGGAAACAGATAGGAGAGCTCTGCTGCTCCACTAGTCACCGTCACATCACAGCCGTGACTGGACTGCTAGAGCCAAGCTCTCACACACATACACCTGTCAGTGTGTCTGTCCCTTGTCCAAGACTAAAGCCCATGGTCAGCTAAAGAGTCAATAGACAACAACAGCAATATAGATCCATGCCAGAGAGGAAACGTAACAGTCTCCTGTATTCCTCTCCTCTCTGACTGGTTTACTGCTTTTACTCTGTACGATATGATCTGGCCAGGCAGCCAGAGATACACATCTGCATTTAATGAAGGGAACATTTATGTGGAAAATGAGTGGATGGCTTGTTTTTTAGGAAAAATAGGATACATATTTGAAGAAGCAAGACACTAGGTGCTGCTGAATTGTTTCCACGGTACCAGACTACACCTCTCCGATTGGATTAGGGTTGGCGCTGATTGTTGTCTGTTTGGTGTTTGTTTGGTATTTGGTAGCCCTCTGTGTGTGTTGCTAGCTTACACAATGCAGCTGACCCTTGCCCAAACCCATCTCCTGGGGTTTTAACTGAATTCCCCTCTAAATTCAGTTATGTCAGCGGGAACTCTTGTTTTCCCTCTTTGTCGCCTGTTATTCTCATTACAAACATATGGGTTTCCCTTAGTGGTTTCCCTTAGTGGTTTCCCTTAAATATACTTAAAGGAAGCCATGATGGGCTGTTTTCAGCATTGAGAGTGAATAGGTTTTAGTAGAGGTTTATTATACTGCCTGGGTTGGGACTGAACAGATGGTTAGCTTGGTCTGATGGATCCTGCGTGTGTCCTGTAAGAGTTAACTCTACATGTCTGGGAGTATCTCTCTGTCAGTGCATCAGACTGTTGGGATTTAGTAGATTTCATTGTAACGGTGCTAGCGGATAAACTTGCACAGAAAGCACTTCTGCCAGTCCATTAGTTGGGGGATGATCACTATAGGATCCAGTCTGTTGCATCCCAGAACATCAGTGCTGTTTCCCAGGGCTTTGTTGCCATGCAGGAAGAGTGTTTGTGGAGATGGCTGAGTGCAGTACTAGTGTAGTCCACTGAGGCACTGTCTACATCCAGAGCCGCTGCGGGCCAGGGGCCTTTTCTGCAGTAGCAGATCCTGTTAAAAACTCCTGTCTCAGGAGAGGCCAATGGAGAGATGGAGCAGCGTAGGACAGGTCAGACGAGTGGAGAATAGAGGCACTGTTTGTTGGCCGGTTAACTCTAAAAGCATATTTTTGTTCTGGGTCTAGTATCCTTGTTCATTAGGATTATCTTACTATCCCAGAAACATTATGAACTCCCTCTCACTGTCAACTGTGTTTATTTTCAGCAAACCTAACGTGTAAATAAATATTTGTATGAACATAACAAGATTCAACAACTGAGACATAAACTGAACAAGTTCCACAGACATTTGACTAACAGAAATGTAATAATGTGTCCCTAAGCAAAGGAGGGGGTTCTAAATCAAAAGTAACAGTCAGTATCTGGTGTGGCCACCAGCAGCATTAAGTACTGTAGTGCATCTCCTCCTCATGGACTGCACCAGATTTGCCAGTTCTTGCTGTGAGATGTTAACTCACTCTTCCACCAAGGTACCTGCAAGTTCCCAGACATTTCTGGGGGGAATGGCCCTAGCCCTCACCCAGGTCCCAGATGTGCTCAATGTGATTGAGAACCGGACTCTTCACTGGCCATGGCAGAACACTGACATGTCTTGCAGAAAATCACACACAGAACTAGCAGTATGGCTGGTGGCATTGTCATGCTGGAGGGTCATGTCAGGATGAGCCTGCAGGAAGGGTACCACAGGAGGGAGGAGGATGTCTTCCCTGTAACACACAGCATTGAGATTGCCTGCAATGACAACAAGCTCAGTCCGATGATGCTGTTACACACAGCCCAGACCATGACGGACCCTCCACCTCTAAATCTATCCCACTCCAGAGTACAGGCCTCGGTGTAACACTCATTCCTTCGACGATAAACGCGAATCCGACCATCACCCCTGGAGAGAACTGCGACTTGTCAGTGAAGAGCACATTTTGCCAGTCCTGTCTGGTCCACGCCCATAGGCGACGTTGTTGCCGGTGATGTCTGGTGAGGATCTGCCTTACAACAGGCCTACAAGCCCTCAGTCCAGCCTCTCTCAGCCTATTGCAGACAGTCTGAGCACTGATGGAGGGGTTGTGCGTTCCTGGTGCAACTCAGGCACTTGTTGTTGCCATCCCATACCTGTCCCGCAGGTGTGATGTGTGAAGTAATTTAGATTTTTTACGAATTATCTTTGAAAGACAGGGTCCTGAAAAAGGGCAGTGTATTTTTTTGCTGAGTTAGATAGCTACTGGACCCGTTTAGTCCCTCTGACGTGTTTCTGGTCAGGACCATGCAGTGATCGAGACAGAGCTGTTGGAGCGTAGTGGTCAGACATGAACATGCAGGTCACAGTGGGCCCCTTGGTGCACAGAGCTTCCAACAGAACCTCCATCCTGCGGAACTTGCGGGCCCTGACGGAGATCATTGCAGTGCAGTCTGCATTTTTCATGCTGCGGACGGTCAGACAACTTTGAGATGAAAATAGTTTTTTTTTGTCCGCAGATTGTTTGGAAACGGTCTTCTTTCTGCTTTGCTAGTATGTGTTATCCTAGGCTTGCCTATTGTATTAAAACCACCTCTTGTTATTCACACACTCATTAGCCTACCTCCTCTCCTAGTTGGGCGTGATCAACATCAAGTGTGCCTATACAGTATTTGTGGTCTCCTTGAAATGGAGTAGGCTGCCTATGCATGGGCGGAGAGCCAGGTGGCAGTTGTCTTTCCAAGGAAATTAACTTCCTAAATATGATTTAGGCTGAAGTTTACTAAATTGCTTGGAAAGAAATATTGATCACCTATATTTGTCTTCGTCTGAAAATCGCCCCACTCCTAAAAGGTAGGCTATATGCTAAATGTAGCTTGAGAGAAAGTGCAGAAGTGTCCTCTCTCTCACCCACTCTGCGCTCTTCAAACTACATCTATCCTATTGGCTGATGTATCCCAGTAATACCGATAGCCTAATATAATGGGCCACGTGAGAATTGCTGGTATTTTAACAACTCTTGATATTGTGCAAAATTTCTGGAAAATGGCTGGCAAGTTAGCTTCGTTACATATGCCTAAGATAACATTGTGGGACTGCGGTTGGGTTTGGGACCAGTTCTTCCGGGAGCGGGTGGGAGTCGGACAGAAAGCCAGCGGGAGCGGGCTGGTGCGATATGAAAAGCTGAGCGTGGGATGAAGAAATCAGTCCCGTGCAGACCACTTTGAGTGGCGCAGCACTCTAAGGCACTGCATCTCAGGGCTAGAGGCGCCACTACCGACCTTGGTTCGATTCCAGGCTGTATCACAACCGGCCGTGATTGGGAGTCCCATAGGGTGGCGCACAATTGGCTCAGCGTCGTTAGGGTTTGACCAGGGGTAGGCCGTCATTGTAAATGAGAATTTGTTCCTAACTGACTTGCCTAGTTAAATCAATCTAAGTACTTTCTACCATAATGCCAGTAAATCCTGGAGGTTTGGAATCCCAGTGCAGCACCTCGCTCCCCTCAGAACTTACACCACAGAGGCCAGTTAAGGATGACATCAAATCCGGCCCTGATGCAGGGTGCCAAGTAATATTTCACTCTGGCATGTTTTTCTTTCTTTGAAAACTTTATTTTAAAAAAACTCAGTAGTCGCTATTTGTTCCCCCTGAAGCAATAAACCCTGACCACTTTTTAAGAATCTAATTTAGAGTTCCTACCCCCCATTAACTTTAAAGGCCTTATTTCTGTAATGCCCGACCCTGTTCCGCCTGTCTATTACTTAATGTAGAGCAGCAAACTGGAGCAGAAGGATTTAACGCAGTGGAAAAACCTCAACGTTATTGGTTTAATTTGACCAATCCAATAAAAAGATATTGCTGGCCCCCTCCTTCTCTTGGTCTCACACTTGTCCTTACAATTGCTGTAGACCTATACTGTGTGTGAAGGACAATTTGATGTAGATATCAAAAACAGACACCACAGTTTCTAAATACTGATCCAATAGTCTCATTCCTGTGATGAGTGAAGTGTCTATAGTGTATATAGTGTCTATAGTGCAGTGTCTTCAGAGTAGGAAGGTCTTGCTGTTGTCTCTACAGCCACTAAGCGTCGCAGAATCCATACCCTCAAGGCCCTGCAATGTCTTGTGATGGATGAGTACTGCACATAGACCCCAGGTGTCACGGGCATTGTAAGAAGCTGACCAAGGTGCAGCGTGTTGAGCGTACATTTCTGTTTATTTAGGTAAATGTCGCCAACAAAACAAAGACACGACACGACCGTGAAGCTTAACATAGGCTATGTTGCCTCTAACAAAGTCAACTACCCACACTGAAGGAGGGGAAAAAGGGCTACCTAAGTATGATTCCCAATCAGAGACAACGATAGACAGCTGTCCCTGATTGAGAACCATACCAGGCCAAGACATAGAAATACAAAACATAGAAATAAAGAAAAATAGAAAACAAAACATAGAATGCCCACCCCACATCACACATCACACCTAACCAAATAGAGAAATAAAACGGCTTTCTAAGGTCAGGGCGTGACACCAGGTGTGTGTGTGTGTGTGTGTGTGTGTGTGCGTGTGTGTGTGTGTGTGTGTGTGTGTGTGTGTGTGCACAGTCACGGAAGGCTGTTTGTCTGCTGACACTGTATGATGGCGAGGCAGGACTGAGAATCCATCTAACACACAGCATTCCTCCTGTAGGGGAGTGCGAGGGAGGGCGAGGGAGTGCTCGCCGGTCGGCATGTGCTTCATCAGCAATCCCAGAACCCTCTCCGTCTTCTCCCTGACGTCTCCCATCCCGTGGGAAGAGAGGAGGATAGGTCATTACGAGGCCCCGCTCTCCTGCTGTTGTTGTTTGTTTCAACACAATGGGAAAGGTCCTTCACGCCACCCCTATAGACACTCACAGCGACATGTGTCCTTAACATGTAGGAGGAACTTGACTGCTCTTAGAACTGGGTTCAGATGATCCTTGGACTCCATTGAAAGGTCATGTTGACACCCTGTTATGGGTTCATGGCAGCAAACTGGTTAGTAGCCCAAGGACCACTAAAGGCTTAACGAACACGGACCTGATGTAGGATTTCTGTTGTCACAGATGTAAAGTCGTCACTCTCTACTTAGTAAGTCAGTAAGCTGATCATGAATGTAGATGTTTTTTATATTTCTTCATAACTCTTTTAATAAAGACTTTAATCTGACAGCAATCCAGATGCATGTTAATTAGGCCCTCTGATGGATTTCTGGTTTCTAATTATTATGAGCCGAGATTTGCAACACTACACACACTGCACTGTGTGATTAATATTGATTAATATCAATAAAATGTGATTATTGACTTATCTAAAATGAGACGGTATGGAGGCAAGACGGGTGAAGACTTGATGCTGCTTATTATTATTCGACTGATACAGCCACCTGTCTGCATCTGTCTAGTGCAGAGAATCGATCACAGGAAGATGGACTGTCTATCTGGAGTGTGGAGGCTTTGGCTTGTCGAGGTCATTTCAGACACTTATGACGGCTGAAGTTGAAACTAGTTGGTTTAAAATCATTTTAGAAAATCAAAAGATGATGAATAGGCACAATGTACTTTGCACATTTCAGATTATTCTTCAATTGATGCGTCTTTATTAGACTGTAAGGTAGCAATATACTGTGGCATACTGTCCCCTTTGCACTGACTCTTTCAACTGGTGACTGCAGCAGTGAGATCTGTAGCCTCGGCCTTGAATACCACTCAGACCCTGACTAGGCTGAAGAACTAACAGAGTTCCTGAGTGTTTCTTGGCTGGGGTACAGTACTGCTGGTTTCTGATAGGGGCTAGATGAACTGTATTTGTTATGCGCCGTTCCTCTACTGTTCCTCTGTCTCTAACTGGAGTTGAACCGACAGCCTGTTTTGTTTTCTCTGCTCCGTTGTTTGCCTCAGTGTGCTCATCAACAAGAAATGAGAGAACAGATTATGTAAATCTCTGGCCTGGCAGCCCAGAGGGGGAAAAAAAGCTAGTAACCAACACATCTTCACTTTCAAGAGCCAAAGGATAATTCAATTCTAGATATTTAAAATAAACGTGGTGCGGATATTCTAGGTATTTTTTCCACAGCTTTCGCCAACCCTAACATTCTAGAACTGAAGAACTATCGTGATCCTCACGCTTTGAATGATTGCTTGGGAGCTAAACGCAGCTCATTTGATTCCCTCCATTTATTTATGAAAGGTGTGCTCATGTTTCTCTGACCTGAAGACTGACACAGCGTTTCTTCTTGGTCATGTGCCAAAGTGATTAAATAACCACACATATAACATTTCAAGGTGGCTCGTACTTTACTGTAGTGAGTGTGGCAGCTCTTAGGTGCTTTTAGACTGACTGAGGTGTATTGGCTGTAATGTGTGACTCACTTTATAGAGTAGACCTATTGTGTGCTCTAGAAAGCTGCATTTCCTGTTATCATGATAAACGCGTTCTGAGCAACACAGTTCTTTCTGTGCTTCAGAAAAGCTGTCTCAAAACCATCTCACCTCTCCTTCTCCCTGTAAGTGAGATAAACGTGTTTTGAGTAACACAAATAGTCCTTTCAGTACTTCAGAATAACCCCCCCCCCCCCCCCTCTCCTTCTCCAGGTGGTAATAAACTGTGCCATTCCCAAGGGGCTCAAGTACAACCAGGCCACACCCACCTTCCACCAGTGGCGAGATGCCAGGCAGGTCTACGGACTCAACTTTGGCAGCAAGGAGGATGCCAACGTATTCGCCAGTGCCATGATGCATGCCCTGGAGGTGCTCAACTCTCAGGACACAGGTGCAGGTAAGCTCCATTGACTGGCAGGAAGACTGCTGTAAAGACCTGAGTCATCCAATCAGCTGTTTGTTGGGTTTTAACAAATGAGAGGTGGTCTTGCCTGTTGCCATCCTGTTGCCTCACTCACTGCAGTGGTTGGAGTGAGAGGTGTCCTGCATGGTAAGTAGGCAGGCATGCAAACCTTATGGCTGATCTAGGAGATGGGTATGGGTTAGGCTAGGAGGGCTTTGCTCAGACTGCTTAACCCCTTACGCTTGTGGAAAGTGGCCTATATGGATGGGGCCAAATTGAAATGATTCTAACAGTAGAAGTATAAAAAGCATATGCATGACCATGGTAGCAAATGAAAGAACACTTTGGAGTTCATGGGGAAATGATCAGGCCGACGGTGAGGACAAAACAGTTCATCTGGCATAAGACTGAATCCAAACACTAAACCGTTGATTTCATGTGCCTTTTTAAGTTCACTGTGCTTTTCACAGCGTTTGTCAATGACGAAATCTGCAAATACTGGATACATTCAGTAACATAATAAGAATATTCATTGACATTTTGGAGTAGGTGCAAGATCAGAATAAATGATTACAGAGAGGTCACGTCTCCCCTCCCTCACTCAAATGCTGTCTACGCAATCCATAAACGTTCCGTTATAAATCTGGGTCAGGTGGGCTTCATTTGAAAGCCTATTCTATTGCCAACATGGCTAGCTAAGTTAGATTATCTTGCCGTGTTAGGCTTTCGAAAGGCACTTCAGACAAACCGAATGTAATTTTGGTGCACATAGAATGGAGTCATGAGTGCCTTCAAGTGTGTGTTGCTCGGCTCATTTTCTTCCCAACACGACAAACAGTCATTCTGTTTAGGAAAACCCAGGGTATTACACGTGTCATCCCTGTAACTGTGGATCAAACATAAACGTTGATAACAAATGACGTGAGTTTTCAAATATAGAAATGTGAAGTGCACATTTGGACTCATGGATGTGTGGTTTGCTTGTATGACATCAATGCAGTATTAATTATAATGCTCAACGTCTCTTCTTTCAGAACACATCAACTCCTCTCGATTTACAGCATTTCCCACTTGGTCAACAACTATGTGCAAAAGTAGCCCAATCAGTGGGAGGGATGGGGGGCATCTTGTCGCGTGGTGCTCAACTTTATAACGTCTGTCAGTTAAAAAGTGTGATCGAATTAACGCAATATTGGCCACTTTCAAATCAAATGTATTTATAAAGCCCTTCTTACATCTGCTGATATCTCAAAGTGCTGTACAGAAACCCAGCCTAAAACCCCAAACAGCAAGCACGGTGGCTAGGAAAAACTCCCTAGAAAGGCCAGAACCTAGGAAGGAACCTAGAGGAACCAGGCTATGAGCGGTGGCAAATCCTCTTCTGGCTGTGCCGGGTGGAGATTATAACAGAACATGGCCAAGATGTTCAAATGTTCATAGATGACCAGCAGGGTCAAATAATAATAATCACAGTGGTTGTCGAGGGTGAAACAGGTCAGCACCTCAGGAGTAAATGTCAGTTGGCTTTTCATGACCAATCATTCAGAGTATCTCTACCGCTCCTGCTGTCTCTAGAGAGTTGAAAACAGCAGGTCTGGGACAGGTAGCACGTCCGGTGAACAGGTCAGGGTTCCATAGCCGCAGGAGCAGCAGCACGGCCAGGTGGACTGGGGACAGCAAGGAGTCATCAGGCCAGGTAGTCCTGAGGCATGGTCCTAGGGCTCAGGTCCTCAGAGTGAGAGAGAGAGATAGAGAATACTTAAATTCACACAGGACACCGGATAAGACAGGAGAAATACTCCAGATATACAGTGGGGAGAACAAGTATTTGATACACTGCCGATTTTGCAGGTTTTCCCCACTTACAAAGCATGTAGAGGTCTGTAATTTATATCATAGGTACACTTCAACTGTGAGAGACGGAATCTAATACAAAAATCCAGAAAATCACATTGTATGATTTTTAAGTAATTAATTTGCATTTGGGATGCATAAATGGAGCTCTATAGGAGAAAGCCCTGCCTCCAGCTGTTTGCTTAGAAATTCTAGGGACAGGCCTGCGTCATGTGACCGTAGCGTACGTGTAGGTATGTACGGCAGGACCAAATCGGAAAGATAGGTAGGAGCAAGCCCATGTAATGCTTTGTTAGCAGTACAACCTTGAAATCAGCCCTTGCCTTAGCAGGAAGCCAGTGTAGAGAGGCTAGCACTGGAGTAATATGATTTTTAAAAATAGTTCTAGTCAAGATTCTAGCAGCTGTATTTAGCACTAACTGAAGTTAATTTAGTGCTTTATCCGGGTGGCCGGAAAGTAGAGCATTGCAGTAGTCTAACCTAGAAGTAACAAAAGCTTGGATACATTTTTCTGCATCATTTTTGGTCAGAAAGGTTCTACTTTTTGCAATGTTGTGTAGATGGAAAAAAGCTGTCCTTGAAACAGTCTTGATATGTTCGTCAAAAGAGAGATCAGGGTCCAGAGTAACGCTGAGGTCCTTCCCAGTTTTATTTGAGACGACTGTACAACCATCAATATTAATTGTCAGATTCAACAGACAATCTTTTTGTTTCTTGGGACCTAGAACAAGCATCTCTGTTTTGTCCGAGTTTAAAAGTAGAACATTTGCAGCCATCCACTTCCTTATGTCTCAAACACAGGCTTCCAGCGATGGCAATTTTGAGGCTTCACCATGTTTCATAGAAATGTACAGCTGTGTGTCATCCGCATAGCAATGAAAGTTAACATTATGTTTTCGAATGACATCACCAAGATGTCAAATATATAGTGAAAACAATAGTGGTCCTAAAACGGAAGCTTGAGGAACACCGAAATTTACAGTTGATTTGTCAGAGGACAAACCATCCACAGAGACAAACTGATATCTTTCCGATAGATAAGATCTAAACCAGGCCAGAACTTGTCCGTGTAGACCAATATGAGTTTCCAATCTCTCCAAAAGGATGTGAAGATTTCAATGCAACATGCTAAAAAAAAAAAACATGCAAGACATTTTGTTGTAGAACGCCTCAAAGTAAGAATATATTGCACGCATGACTCAGCCTGTAATCTACACAGACCGGTGCGTTATAACCAATCAGAGCTGCAGTAGGCCTATGTGCAAATTGACCATTGCCATATATGGATCTGTGTCATTTACTTTGATCTGGACTGTGTTTACAGCATGAGCGGTCGTGAGGAGATGTGCTTGTTTTGAGATCAAAGCGAGAGCTGCATGTAGCCGCGTGTGCACATTTTGTTCATATCCTTTGCTAGTTACTGAGAAATTAGCCCATTTATAGATAATGTGTAGTCAGCAATTGGGGAGGGATTGCTTCCTACAAGAGCACATAACGTGTACCTTTCTCGACATCTATGAAAAGAGTCAGGTAAAGAGTTTTTTTTTCTTCTTAATGGGGTAGTGTTGTATTTTGAGACAGTCTTGTATAAGCTAAGAAGCCAATAGGCAGAGGGTAGCATATTTTTTTCTGATTCTCTGTAATAATGATATGGGAATAATGCATATTTTTTTGTAAAGTGGTTTCTTGCATCAAACACAGCACAATTTTCAGTCACCTCCTTCTCTGAAGGACAAGTGGATTAACAGATGAATGTCAAGCCCTTCATGATTTTATTGAATTTTTTCCAAAAGTCTCATGGAATGTTGGCCTACATTGAACACCACACATTGGCTGATACTGTAGGCTGAACGATAGAACAGCTATTTCCATGTTACAATGTAATGGGATGTATTTTCTCCATTGTTTTTTATGGTAGGCCACTCTGATAGGCCTACAATATGATCAACTAGCCACAGTAGCCTATTGGCCACTGTTAAAACTGTAACTTAAACAGGTACAGCTTCCGTGTTCACAGTAAACGCACGTTGGAAGTTGCACAGAATGTTCACAACATTGAAGTTTGCACGCAGCAGACCTACAATTTGCTCAATGCCGAGAAAGATTTGAGTGAACATTGGCTCTAATGTCATGTATAGCATGTTACTGTACAGCAACTGGGTTAAACATTTAGGCGTTTATCACTGACAATCTGCCATTTTCAACCTGCATATAGTGGAACGGATGAACGTGACTAGGTATTTGAGCAGGACCCAAGAGTCAGAGAGATGCCGGAACCCTCTATTTGTGTGTTATCAAACACTGTTTATCATTCATATCACACTTGAGCATAACACTAAAACTGCAGTACTTGGCCAGACATTTTCCAAAGGCACTTTAATGTGTGAGTGTTTAAAGTCCACACAGATGACTCATCAAAGTTTTACCTGACTTTGGTGATTTTTTTTTTTGCTTCGCTAAGCTGAAAAAATTACATTTGCGTATATTTCTCTTTGAACCACTGTTTACATTGGTTTGGCAGAATAACTATTTTGTCCTCAGTAGAGTGAGGTCATATGTTAAGTGAGGACCTGCTCTTGTAAAATTTGATGTAATTAGTCGTTCTGATGTATGTCTTGTGATGTATGTCTTGGCTGATAGTGGTCAGTGTGTGTGTGATAGGGGAACTCTGGTATGTTTCAAGTTTTGTCACGTGCACAAGTACTAGAGCCGGGACGATACCAATACCACTGTTGTGGCAAGGAAAGAAAACACGAAGTGGATTGAACTTCTTTAGGAAAACAGCCCAAATGTTGGAAACAAGCATAGTTATGTTGTCATCCAGAGTCACATGTATTTTCCAAGCTATAGAATGCAGTATTTTACGTACAGTAGCTTTTTAAAGTACCAAAGAGTTTAGTCTACTTGGTGTTTTTGTTTTGGCCATGGAAAAAATATTGCGTCCCGGCTCTAACAAGTAAAGTGAAATGCCTTTCTTGCAAGTTCTGTCCCAACAATGCATTAATCAATATCAGTAGTACTATAAAATAAAGTAGAACATAAACGCACGATAAATAAGAATTGGACGACTAAGTAAGCTATACTATATATACAAAAATATTTGGACACCCCTTCAAATGGGTGGAGTTGGCTATTTCAGCCACAGCTGTTGTTGACAGGTGTATCAAATCAAGCACAAAACCATGCCATCTCCACAGACAAACATTGGCAGTAGAATGGCCTTACTGAAGAGCTCAGTGACTTTTGACGTGAAACTGTCATAGGATGCCACCTTTCCAACAAGTCAGTTCTTCATATTTCTGCCCTGCTAGAGCTGCCCCGGTCAATTGTAAGTGCTGTTATTGTGAAGTGGAAGGCCATTCTAACGCCAATGTTTGTCTGTGGAGATTGCATGGTTTTGTGCTCACAGAACGGGACTGCTGATTCCATGTCTTCACTATTATGGTACAATCTTGAAAATAGTAAAAATTAAGAAAAACCCTTGAATGAGTAGGTGTGTCCAAACTTTTGACTGGTACTGTAGATCCTCTCCACGTCACCTGGAGAGTGTACAGAGCCTGAGACATCCTGCCCTTAGAGGGCGGAGAGGAGGATCTAATGGTTCACGGTGTCGAAAGCAGCAAATAGATCAAGGACAGCCTCTGTGACAGAGGAGAGGAGTCTCGGTTGAGTGACCCATCTTGAAGCCTGATTGGTTATAGTTAAGAAGATGGTTCTGAAAGAGATGAGAGAGTTGGTCAGAGAATGCATGCTATAGGGCCTCCAGTGTGGCTCAGCGGTCTAAGGCACTGCAGGGCTTGAGGCGTCACTACAGATCCGTGTTCGATCCCGGACTTTCGCAGCCGGCCTCAACCGGGAGACACATTTGGCCCAGCATCGTCTGGGTTTAGGCGAGGGTTTGGACGGCCGGGATGTCCTTGTCCCATTTAGCGACTCCTGTGACAAGCCGGGTGCGTGCATGCTGACGTGGTCGCCAGTTTTACGGGGTCTACTCCGACACATTGGTGCTGCTGGCTTCCAGGTTAAGCGAGCAGTATGTCAAGAAGCAGTGCGGCTTGGTGGGTCGTGTTTCGGAGGACGCATGGCTCTCGACATTAGCCTCTCCCGAGTACGTACAGGAGTTGCAGCGATGGGACAAGACTGTAGCTACCACTTGGATATCATGAAATTGGAGATAAAAAGTAAAACAAAAAAAGACTGCATGCTCAAGTGTTTTGGAAAGAAGGGTTACCGGTCTGTAGGTGACCTCAGAGCGGTCGAGTGTTGGTTTCTTGAGGAGGGGAGCAAATCTGGCTATTTTGAAGTCAGAGTGCACGCAGCCAATGGTCCGGAATGGGAGAAGGTCTCCAAAGATGGTCTGGATAAGGGGATGGGGTTGAGCGGGCAGGTTTATCGGGCAGCCGGACAAGGTGTCAAGCCCATTGAGGAAGACTCTACCGTTATGAGTTTCATATTTATATTTATATATCAAATTTAATATGAATAACCAGGCCTTGAATCTTGAGCCTTGTTAGTCTATGTACCTTAACGGGTTGGCTGAGCTATAGTGTAACGGGTTGTAGTCTACTACCCATAAAGGGTTATCTGAGGTATTGTGCTTTGGACATGCTTTTATGATCATATAATCAAGGTCCTTGTGAATCAGATGTAAAATGAACTGGAATAAAATGCGAGTTTCACCTAAGGTCCTTGGCTCCCGCTGAGACTTTCACCTCAGCTGCCGTGATCGAAGTTAACAGACGTGAACGTGGCAACCTTGAATCGGGTGTAGTTTCTTCCCTCTAAAGTTTCCACTTAAGTTGCTGAGTTGGAAACCATTATCTTCCATTTCCATTTCCAGCAGTCTGTGCTGTGCCAAGCCCATAGAGTGACCTCAGACAGAGAGGCCTTAGAACTAACTGAGATTATGCTGCTTGTCTGCACTCCCTTAGCTTAATTTGTGGACTATCCTGAGTAATATCCACACAATGGATTTGGTGCTATTTCTCAATGAGGGCTGGCTGTTTTGGACAGAGGGAGGGATGTGTGTTTTTGTTGTAGAGAGGCTTGGTAATATGGTTGCAGAGCAGGCTTGGTAGGATGGTTGCAGAGCAGGCTTGGTAATATGGTTGCAGAGCAGGCTTGGTAGGATGGTTGCAGAGCAGGCTTGGTAGGATGGTTGCAGAGCAGGCTTGGTAGGATGGTTGCAGAGCAGGCTTGGTAGGATGGTTGCAGAGCAGGCTGGGTAGGATGGTTGCAGAGCAGGCTTGGTAGGATGGTTGCAGAGCAGGCTTGGTAGGATGGTTGCAGAGCAGGCTTGGTAGGATGGTTGCAGAGCAGGCTTGGTAGGATGGTTGCAGAGCAGGCTTGGGTAGGATGGTTGCAGAGCAGGCTTGGTAGGATGGTTGCAGAGCAGGCTTGGTAGGATGGTTGCAGAGCAGGCTTGGGTAGGATGGTTGCAGAGCAGGCTTGGGTAGGATGGTTGCAGAGCAGGCTTGGTAGGATGGTTGCAGAGCAGGCTTGGTAGGATGGTTGCAGAGCAGGCTTGGTAGGATGGTTACAGAGCAGGCTTGGTAGGATGGTTGCAGAGCAGGCTTGGTAGGATGGTTGCAGAGCAGGCTTGGTAGGATGTTGCAGAGCAGGCTTGGTAGGATGGTTGCAGAGCAGGCTTGGTAGGATGGTTGCAGAGCAGGCTTGGGTAGGATGGTTGCAGAGCAGGCTTGGTAGGATGGTTGCAGAGCAGGCTTGGTAGGATGGTTGCAGAGCAGGCTTGGTAGGATGGTTGCAGAGCAGGCTTGGTAGGATGGTTGCAGAGCAGGCTTGGGTAGGATGGTTGCAGAGCAGGCTGGGTAGGATGGTTGCAGAGCAGGCTTGGTAGGATGGTTGCAGAGCAGGCTTGGGTAGGATGGTTGCAGAGCAGGCTTGGTAGGATGGTTGCAGAGCAGGCTTGGTAGGATGGTTACAGAGCAGGCTTGGTAGGATGGTTGCAGAGCAGGCTTGGCAGGATGGTTACAGAGCAGGCTTGGTAGGATGGTTGCAGAGCAGGCTGGGTAGGATGGTTGCAGAGCAGGCTTGGTAGGATGGTTGCAGAGCAGGCTTGGGTAGGATGGTTGCAGAGCAGGCTTGGTAGGATGGTTGCAGAGCAGGCTTGGTAGGATGGTTGCAGAGCAGGCTTGGGTAGGATGGTTGCAGAGCAGGCTTGGTAGGATGGTTGCAGAGCAGGCTTGGTAGGATGGTTGCAGAGCAGGCTTGGGTAGGATGGTTGCAGAGCAGGCTTGGGTAGGATGGTTGCAGAGCAGGCTTGGTAGGATGGTTGCAGAGCAGGCTTGGTAGGATGGTTGCAGAGCAGGCTTGGTAGGATGGTTGCAGAGCAGGCTGGGTAGGATGGTTGCAGAGCAGGCTTGGTAGGATGGTTGCAGAGCAGGCTTGGGTAGGATGGTTGCAGAGCAGGCTTGGGTAGGATGGTTGCAGAGCAGGCTTGGGTAGGATGGTTGCAGAGCAGGCTTGGGTAGGATGGTTGCAGAGCAGGCTTGGTAGGATGGTTGCAGAGCAGGCTTGGGTAGGATGGTTGCAGAGCAGGCTTGGTAGGATGGTTGCAGAGCAGGCTGGGTAGGATGGTTGCAGAGCAGGCTTGGTAGGATGGTTGCAGAGCAGGCTTGGTAGGATGGTTGCAGAGCAGGCTGGGTAGGATGGTTGCAGAGCAGGCTTGGTAGGATGGTTGCAGAGCAGGCTTGGTAGGATGGTTGCAGAGCAGGCTTGGTAGGATGGTTGCAGAGCAGGCTTGGATCTTCTGCCATTTGAAAGGATCCGACGGTGGTTGTGTTTCAAAGTGTGTTTTCAGTCACTGTCATGAACGTATTGCAGCAGCCACCGCTCTGAGTGCAGTCACTCTATTTCAGTGTCCTTGTCAAGGTGTTTGGAACAAGACTGACTGGTCAGAAGATGGTTTGACCCAACTGTGTATGAATTAATCCAGGTTTAACACAGTTGATAAGGGAACGCTGAACATTGAATAGCCTAGCTGCTGATAACATTATGCCCCTCTGCCTCTCTCCCTGTCCTTCATCTCTTTGTTCCTGCCTAGACCATTTCCTGTTTACCCCATTGACTTCTAGCCCTTATCTCTCTATGAGGCTGGATGCTTGGTTCTCACTGCTCTCTAATAGCCTGTGATAATAAGCTGATAGTGATGTGCTTGGTTATGGAAATTGTTTTAATGAGGCATTCTCCAGTGGTGTGGGTGTTATCACACTATCAGAGCCTGGTGCAGCCTGCTGCTGACAGGAGGAGACCCTGGGGGCTGCTGGAACTTTGACGGTCTATAAGGATATCCTCAATGTGTGTGAGAGAGTGGGGATATTTCTGCCTCCTCCATTTCCCCTGTCTGTCTGTTTGCAACAATGTTTGTAATGTGAGCTGTCTTAACCAAGAACCTTTTGCCTCATCAGGCCTCCCCCGGGCTAGGCTTTGGGATACAGAGCGTGTTAGCCTGGCCTTAACAAAGCCCTACCAGGCGGACAGAGGGGAGGTGAAGCCCGATTGGACACTTTAATTGGCCCTGCCTCAGTCAAAGTTCCATTGTGTTGAGTAAGCTGTTTACAGCAGCATACTCCAGCACGGGGCTGGGACTGACTAGATGGGGCTACAGCGACCACTGAGGGCTGGAACAGGTTACAGCTGAGGTACAGCAACCCTGTGTGTGAGCAACTTTGTTTGAAGACTGTGGTTGAGATATGGATCTGATTTTCTGCTCTTCTCTACCCCCTGTTGGTCGTACAAAGAACTGCACCCAGAAGCAATGACTACCAGAGGTTTTAACACCCCAGTGTTTTCTACAGTATATTCTTATCATCCTAGGTGATGATACTTCTATTCTAATAGGTGTCCCTTTTAGACATGATAAGCCTTCAATGACACATGTGACTCAACATCATTCACTCCCAGACTGGGTGATCATCACCGGACAAGAGAGGAATGGAGTCACTAGTCAATCTTTTTATGAGACTTGTTATTTGTTTCACAGCTGGCTAAATCCAGTATTGACATGGTTGACTGAGGCCTGCTGTGGTCTGTGTTTGGGTCTCTGGTCATGCAGGCTGAATGTAGATGCAGCTGCTGTCTGTTCTGTTGCATACGCTGCACTAATGCCATTAATTAGTAACCTGCCTAAATTACTACCGACCCGTAGCTCTGACGTCTGTAGCCATGAAGTGCTTTGAAAGGCAGGTCATGGCTCACATCAACACCATTATCCCATAAACCCTAGACCCACTCCAATCAGCATACCGCCCCAACAGATCCACAGATGATGCAATTTCTATTGCACTCCACACTGCCCTTTCCCACCTGGACAAAAGGAACAGAGTGAGAATGCTATTCATTGACTACAGCTCAGCGTTCAACACCATAGTGCCCTCAAAGCTCATCAATAAGCTAAGGGACTAAACACTGGGACTAAACACCTCCCTCTGCAACTAGATCCTGGACTTCCTGACAAGCCGCCCCCAGGTGGTAAGGGTAGGTAACAACACATTAGAGGTTGACCGATTATGATTTTTCAATACCGATACCGATTATTGGAGGACCAAAAAAAGCCGATACCGATTAATCAGTCTATTTTTTTATTTGTAATAATGACAATTACAGCAATACTGAATGAACGCTTATTTTAACTTAATATAATACATCAATGAAATCAATTTAGCCTCAAATATATAATGAAACATGTTAAATTTGGTTTAAATAATGCAAAAAAAAAGTGTTGGAGAAGAAAGTAAAAGTGCAATATGTGCCATGTAAAAAACGTTTAAATTCCTTGCTCCGAACATATGAAAGCTGATGGTTCCTTTTAACATGAGTCTTCAATGTTCCCAGGTAAGAAGTTTTAGGTTGTAGTTATCATAGGAATTATAGGACTATTTCTCTCTATACGATTTGTATTCCATATACCTTTGACTATTGGATGTTCTTATAGGCACTTTAGTATTGCCAGTGTAACAGAATAGCTTCTGTCCCTCTCCTCGCGCCTACCTGGGCTCGAACCAGTAACACATCGACAACAGCCACCCTCGAAGCAGCGTTACCCATGCAGAGCAAGGGGAACAACCACTCCAAGTCTCAGAGCGAGTGACTTTTGAAGCGCTATTAGCGCGCACCCCGCTAACTAGCTATTCATTTCACATTGGTTACACCAGCCTCATCTCGGGAGTTGATAGGCTTGAAGTCATAAACAGCTCAATGCTTGAAGCATTGCGAAGAGCTGCTGGCAAAACGCACGAAAGTGCTGTTTGAATGAATGCTTACGAGCCTGCTGGTGCCTACCATCGCTCAGTCAGACTGCTCTATCAAATCATAGACTTAATTATAACATAATAACACACAGAAATACGAGCCTTAGGTCATTAATATGGTCGAATCCGGAAACAGGCAGGCTCCTCGTGGAGTGCAATGAGAGGCGGGTGGTTAGAGCGTTGGACTAGTTAACTGTAAGGTTGCAAGATTGAATCCCCGAGCTGACAAGGTAAAAATCTGTCGTTCTGCCCCTGAACAAGGCACTTAACCCACCATTTCTAGCCCGTCATTGAAAATAAGAATGTGTTCTTAACTGACTTGCCTATTTAAATAAAGGTAAAAAAAATAAAATGTAATCTGCCAAATCGGCGTCCAAAAATACAGATTACCGATTGTTATGAAATCTTGAAATCGGCCCTAATTAATCATCCGTTCCGATTAATCGGTCTACCTCTACAACACATCCACCACGCTGATCCTCAACACAGGGGCCCCTCAGGGGTACGTGCTCAGTCCCCTCCTGTATTCCCTGTTTACTCATGACTGCACGGCCAGGCACGACTCCAACACCACCATTAAGTTTGCAGATGACACAACAGTGGTAGGCCTGATCACCGACAACGACAAGACAGCTACTACAGGAAAAGGAGGACCGAGCACGCCCCCATTCCCATCGACGGAGCTGTAGTGGAGCAGGTTGAGAGCTTTAAGTTCCTTGGAGTCCACATCACCAACAAACTAATGTTCCAATCACGCCAAGACAGTCGTGAAGAGGGCACGACACCACCTATTCCCCTCAGGAGACTGAAAAGATTTGACATGGGTCCTCAGATCCTCAAAAGTTTCTACAGCTGCACCATCGAGAGCATTGGTTGCATCAGTGCTTGGTATGGCAACTGCTTGGCCTTTGACCACAAGGCACTACAGAGTTTAGTATGTACTGTCCAGTACATCACTGGGGCCAAGCTTCCTGACATCCAGGACCTCTATACCAGGCGGTGTCAGAGGAAGGCCCTAAAAATTGTCAAAGACTCCAGCCAAGGGGCCTCCCGGGTGGGGCAATGGTCTAGGGCACTGCATTGCAATGCTAGCTGGGCCACCAGAGACTCTGGGTTCGCGCCCAGTCTCTGTCGCAGCCGGCCGTGACCGGGAAGTCTGTGGGGCGACACACAAGTGGTTAGGGAGGCTTTGGCCGGTAGGGATATCCTTGTCTCATCGCGCACTAGCGACTCCTGTGGCGGGCCAGGTGCAGTGCACGCTAACCAGGTCGCCAGGTGCACGGTGTTTCCTCTGACACATTGGTGCTGCTGGCTTCCGGGTTGGATGCTGTGGGGTTGGACGCTGTGTTAAGAAGCAGTGCGACTTGGTTGGGTTATGTTTCAGAGGACGCATGGCTTTCGACCTTCGTCTCTCCCAAGCCCCGTACGGGAATTGTGGCGATGAGACAAGATACTAACAATTGGATACCACGAAATTGGGGAGAAAAGGGGGTAAAATTAAATTAAAATTATTTTTTTTTAAAAAGACTTCAGCCACCCATAGACTGTTCTCTCTGCTACCGCATGGCAAGCGGTACCAGAGCACCAAGTCTAGGTCCAAGAGGCATCTACCCCCAAGCCATAATACTTTTCAGAGTGAAAAGAAGGAAGCCTGTACAGAATAAAAATATTTCAAAACATGCATCCTGTTTGCAACAAGGCACTTAATTAATACTGCAAAAAAATGCTTTTTTTGTCCTGAATAGAAAGCGTTATGTTTGGGGCCAACACATTACTGAGTACCACTCTTCATATTTTAAAGCATGGTGGTGGCTGCATCATGTTATGGGTATGCTTGTCATCGGGAAGGACAAGGGAGTTTTTTTTAGGATAAAAATAAACAAAATGGAGCTGAGCACAGGCAAAATCCTATAGGAAAACCTGGTTCACTCTGCTTTCCACAATAACCTAAAACACAAGGCCAAATCTACACTGGAGTTGCTTACCAAGATGACATGAAATATTCCTGAGTGGCCTATTTAGTTTTGACTTACAAATCTATGGTAAGTCTTAAAAATGGATGTCTAGCAATGATCAACAATCAACTTGACAGAGCTTAAATCATTTTAAAAATAGTAATGGGCAAGTAATGTACAATCCAGGTGTGCAAAGCTCTTAGAGACGTACCCAGAAAGACTCTTTCTGTAATCAGCACCAAAGGAGAGTCTACAAAGTATTTACTCAGGAGTGTGAATACTAGTGTGATTGAGATATTTCTGTATTTCATTTTCAATAAACTTGCTAAAATATCTAAAAACATGTTTTCACTTTAATTACGGGGTATTGTTTGTAGATGGGAGAGAAGAAAAACGATATTTAATCCATTTTGAATTCAGGCTGTGAAATAAGTCAAGAGGTAATGAATACTTCCTGAAGGCTCTGTATATCCCTGGAGTCTCTACAGTAGCTTGTCTAATTTTAGCAGAGTGAAATGTGTGCCTTGGAATCACATGGCAGGCAGTCGGCGCTAGTCTGGTTAGTGTGACGCTGACACAGGAGCTGTGTGCTCACCGTGCTGCTACTGTCTGAGACTCAGGCATGTGGGCTTTTCTAAAATGTCTGTTGCCACCTTCCCTCCCAGTCAGATAACACACTGGACCACTGGACCACTGGGCAGAGAAGGGATGAACTGCTGGAGGTCAGGGTCAGGGAGGTCGGGGGTTAAATGTAGGGTTTGCTCTGTATAAGGCCTGTGACAAGGTGGTGTAGCCTGCTGACAGACATGAGTGCATAATCTAACTATGAGCTGTCTGACTGTCTGTGTGGAAATGCTTAAAGGCCCACTGCAGTCAAAAACGAGATTCTTCTGTGTTTTATATATTTTTCCACACTGAGGTTGGAATAATACTGTGAAATTGTGAAAATGATGATAATGATGATGATAATTCCCTTTTAGTTTAAGAGCTGTTTTGAAGACTGCCTGAAATGTTTGCCTGTTTTGGTTGGATGTAGACTTGCCCGGTGAATTAGTTAATAGACCAATAAGAAAGAGTTCCACACCTTTCTGCCAATAACAGCTAGTTTTCAGTTTTCCCCTCCCCATTTGAACCACTCCCAGACAGTCCTAGAAAAAAATCTTGCTTGAGCAATTGCTCTTTGCTAAGAAGCTATTTTGTTTCTCTTTGACCATTTTAATTTAAAACTATCGCAGTAAGGAACTTAATTGTTAGCCAGAAATGATTTGATAGCAAGTTAAAAATTGTCGTATTGGACATTTTTTAATGTGGGATTTGGTTTACATAGAAACCAGCTAGACCACACCTTGGCAGACCTGACCTATTCTGCTTCTCGAGTCCCAGGTGCTGTGAATTGAACCATTGTCAGAACAGGACAGCAACAGCATTGGTGTGTTTGTTTTCCCTTCCTCTTTGCCAGGAAGGAATGTGTGTGTGTGCACCAGGACAAAGGAGCGATCGGTTACGATCGGAGACAAAGCGGTGATTGTGGTCTGGTGAGGCCATGTGAAGTTTGGTAATACATTTCAGTCAGGTGACTGATGAGGGGTTAAGTCTGATGGAGGTCTGTGACCCTTCTCCAGTCACACCAAAGCAACCGTCTTCTCCCCATGTCTAGGTCCAACATTAAACCCTAACTTCAAAGCTGGAATCCTTAGCGTGGAAACCACCGCGCTACTTCAAACAACACTATTTCCCCCCTCGAACATCATTGAACATCACTGAACATCATTGAACATCACTGAACATCACTGAACATCATTGCACACATGATAGAACAGCAGACTATGTACCCCGATTTTCTTTTCTACCATGAAGCTCATCTCCTCGGTTTAAAAAACAAAACAATAACAACTGCACCTGGGTCAACCAGGGGCGCTGTTTCACCTAATGCAGATCTCAGCTTTAACATGCCTGACCATCCCTATGTATAAAGTCAGAGAGGCAGTCTGCTGGTAAATGTTTTGGTCAGTAGCGGACCTTAGTTCTGGGCTGTGACCTGAGGTCACTCTGTGATTGGTCAGTCATGTCCAGTAACCCATACAGACAGACATACAGCCGTCCTCCGTCGGACTCCTCTGTCTTCTCCTAAAATGGGTAAAAGAGGACTGGACTGAAGGGATGGTCAGGCCGCTGGACGCCTGTCGGTGTTGTGGTCTGGCTGTAATCCCTCCTTTTCATCTGGTTGTGGACAGATTGATGTAGAGAGAGAGGAGAAAGGAGGCAATGTGTGAGAGAAAGGGCCATGTAAGGCTACAAAACACAAGTTAGAAGGCGGAGGGACCGTGCTTTTCAGACGTGTTTCAGTCAACTCCACAGCTTCTGTTTGGACCTTCATTTTGACAGACGCCGGTCTGTGCCCTGGGACAAACAGCTGAACACACTGACTCTGCATAGTGGGGTCCCTCTCTTTATGGGTCCCCTGGCCCCCCTCAACCACCACCCCGTGCTGCCCCCGTTCTGCCCTCTACAGCCCTAGCAACACAACCCAGCATGGTGTCAGGGATCAGGGGTAGATTTATCAACGTGCATCTTTGTGGTATTAATACCATGTTGTGATGGCCTGTTGACAGAGAAGAATACAGAGCGAGTATGCCTGTTACCATGACCTCATCAGTGTGTGAGAACAACACAGGAGCAGGGCTGACTGATAGTCTGTCATGTTGGTCCCGGGTCCCTGTCATCTCCTTTTGTGTCTGGACCTTGAAGTTGTGTTTTCCTTGGACAATGGCAAAATGTAAAGTTGTTTAGTATTTTGAGCCTTTACAGCCCGTCTCGGCGGCATGTGCAAGTCGTTCAAGTAGTTGAATATTGGAATGTATTTGAAAATACTCAAATGCACTCAAACTCCCATGCATTTAACCCAAGTATTTGAAAATAGTATTTGAAAATACTTTCAAGTACAATTTGGTTGAATATTTGGTTTTTACAAATAACCATTCAAATACAAATAAAACAAGATTTAAATAAGAAATACTCAAATATACATATTTATACCCAGGTCTGGGATGTGTGTGTGTGTGTGGCCTACCCTTGCCAGGGACTCTGTCATAGAAACAAGCTGCATTCCTGAGCCAAAAGGAGTTTGTTTTTGCAGCCCCAGGGACTGGCTTTGAGGGTTGCAGACAGACAGAGAAGGGGAGGGGGGTGCAGACATCGACACCTACCACAGTGTCTCAGGATGTCTGGCATGTGTTTGTTTCTTAACTCATACCACCATGTGATCCCCATTGCATCATTCGCCCAGTAGATATGGAGGTTTGTGTGACGCCCGACTGCCTGCCACACTTTTTATTGACGAGCTCATGCTCTTTGGCACCAGACTGCCATAGCCCACGCTGCTGCGAGGTTCTCCGCTAGCAGCCAGCTTGCTACTACTACTATTGCTACTAACAAAACTGACAGAACAGCTGCCCTGCACAGCCCAGCACAGCCCAGAGAGAGAAACTCCAGCACTGTGCCTACAAGAGACTACAACTCTGTACTTATCAGGGAAGGAGACTAGAGAGGGAGAGACCAGACATCAGGAGCAGTGAGAACCAGAGAGCGAGGGCCCCTGGTGTGATCCAGCCCAGGGTTGGTGCTGTGCTGTTTGGTGCTCTACTCCCTAAGACTGCTGCCTCTAGCTCTTCTGTGAGGGGGAGAGACTGCTGCTTCTTGGTGTAGGGCTGTAGAGACAGAGGAGGAGAAGGCCTCCCAGGCATCCACAGACATGCCTGCTCCCAGAGTGAGCCGCTTCCAGCCGCAGCAGAAGATCAGTCGCGCTCAGATCATCCTCAGCAGTGAGTAGAGCTGCACTGGTAGGGTGGTGGGTGAAGGGGTTGCAGATTTGGTTGCGTATTGGTGCCATGAGGTGGGGTAGGGTGTTGTTGTATAGTGGGACAGCTGATGGGCGTAATGGGTAGGCCAGTGATGGAGGGTAAGGCTACCAAACCGCCGACAGCATGCTCTGGATCATTGCAGTAGTTAAAGAGTGCCTCCCTTATCAAGTAGTGCGAACACAAGTCTTTATGTAAATTGTATAACATTCATTTGTTATGCTCTATCTGAGGTGTCAGTGAAAACAAGGTTTTAGTTGCCTGTAGTGTAATTTACTCTAAATGCACTGATGGACACAGTTCTGCCAGAAGGAACATGAGTCCTCTTATGGTTGGTCACAGATCAGTTGCTCTTTCTCCTGATTGGCTAAGCTGTGTTCCATACATTGGTGCCCTGTAGCAACCAACAGTAAGCTTCTGGCAGAAGGAGAAAAGGCAAGGAGAGAGAGGGCAGCCTTGACCTCTGCTTCTGTGCATGGCTGATCTTTGAAATAAATAAAAAATCACATCAAATTTGTCACAGAGTTTCCAAGCTGCAAAGTCAGCGACGCACAGGCTCTGTCGAGTCCACACAACCAGAACAACCCTCCAGTACTGACAGAACAGATACAGATAGCCATCGTCCTGAATGCTAGAGTGAAATTCACACACCGTTTCAAAGACTGAATCAGCAGACTGACAAACGGTGCCTGGCTGCTCCATCTCATACTCATCTCTTCAGCACCGGTGTTCAGTTAGCTCCGTTCAGCTAACTTGGAGTGTTCAGTGCAAGCTGAGTGTTTTTGGTACACGGCGTGCCCTGTGGAAAGCTTTGTCTCTAAATGCATGGTTACTAATCAAATTGGGAATGTCCTAACAATGCAAAACAGTTGCATTTGGGGTTATCCCATGGGTGCTGGATCTTTGTGGCTGGGGTCTAGTGCTCTGTAGCGGCTGCTAGTTCCGAGGCTGGGGTCTAGTGCGCAGTAGGGGCTGTTAGTTCCGAGGCTGGGGTCTAGTGCTCTGTAGGGGCTGTTAGTTCCGAGGCTGGGGTCTAGTGCTCCGTAGGGGATGTTTGTTTTCGATGCTGGGGTCTAGTGCTCCGTACGGGCTGTTAGTTTCCAAGGCTGGAGTCAAGTGCTCCGTAGGGGCTGTTAGTTTCTGAGGCTGGGGTCTAGTGCTCTGTAGGGGTTTAGTTCCGAGGCTGGGGTCTAGTGCTCTGTAGGGGTTTAGTTCCGAGGCTGGGGTCTAGTGCTCCGTAGGGGCTTAGTTCCGAGGCTGGGGTCTAGTGCTCTGTAGGGGCTTAGTTCCGAGGCTGGGGTCTAGTGCTCCGTAGGGGCTTAGTTCCGAGGCGTTGGCAGAGCTCCATGATGACCTCATCCACAGGTGCCAGGTGGCCTGGCCTGGTCTGGGGCTCTATAGCCCTGGTTGCCTCCCCTAACGTTGTGGCTTAGCCAGAAATACAATGTTTACCTTCTCCTATGGAGGGAGGGGATATGCGCTGCGTCTGCTTATGGCCGTAGTGTTTCCAAGCAGAGCGGCTTTTATTAGGTAATGTTACGTCAGACCTGAGCTGAGGCATCCGGCCACCTGAGCTGGCCTGGTGTGGGGTGCTGCGTCTGTATCAGTGGCCCTCCCTGGGGTAATGCTGATATCCCTGTGAAGGACAGGGGGAAGGGGGAGTAGCGGGGAGAGGTCACTGTCCTACCGTCACCTAGACTCCCTGTCTCCCCCTCTGCCCCAGAATAAGACCCCACCTTGGAAAGGTGCAAGGGTTTGTGGGTAGTGTATATGGCCTGTCCCGTCATTACATTTGTCTACATGTCTGTACTGTGTGTCTGTCTTCCTATGGGAGACAGGAATGCTTGCACTGCAGTCATTAATATTCTATCACAGGCCGCCTGCCATCGCAGACAGCTAGACTCCTCTAAAGCTGTTTCTGTAACCGTAAAGGAAGATGTTCTGACATGCAGCACCTAGCATCATCCATCACAGCTGCTTAACCTGATTGGCAGCCCAAACTACATTGAAACTCTTATAGCCTAGGGATAGCGAACCTGGGGAGTCAGGAGGGCCAATCATCTGTACCCTGACGACTCTTCGTTTTTCTCCCAGCGCCCTCACACCATACATCTGTCAGCCTGTTAACAGTAGCAGCACTCCATTTCACAAATGGGGAAGCCATTATTTAGACACTGCATGTTTGTGAGTGTTAAGCTGCGAGACTCTCCTGACTCGTCTGGGGGGATTCATGTGCGGGTTGCACGCAGTGTTACAGCAGTAGTGTTGGGGTTGAAGTAATGAGACAGGCAGCCAGAAGGTGTTAATGTCACTCTGGGAAAGTGATGGAACACTTGGGGATGCATTAGGTTTCTGTTGTTGACACATATAAGTGGCTTACGGTATGGTGAGACGGAGAGAATCAGCTGATGTTTTGGTGGCGATTAAGACTTGTTTTGGTCCTCTTGCTGTTACTTAGATTATTGATTGGTGGAATTAGATTAGTTGGAAATGAGCAGGAGCTTCTCAGCACATGATACTATAATGACTTACTACTGGTCACTAGAGAAAATAACTAATGGTTCAACATGTATTTGCCACTCTGATACCGAAGCGCACTGAACAGTAAACACTATTAACAGCCCACATTTCTAGCAGTATATTTGACCAGAAAATGCATGTGGAGTGGAATGGTAATTGTTTGTTTTGCCAAGTCATGTGTAATTTCACTCTGAGTGCCTCCTGCCTTGGGCCTGTCAGCAGAATGTAGAGGTCTGTGGGTAATTAGACTGGGCCTGTGGTCTCTCAGGTCAGTTGGGAGCCGGCCTCCCGTCTCTCAACATGATTGATCAATAACCATTACCCGAGATGGCCTCCCAAAAAGTAATTTTGGCTCACCTAAAGTACATCAGTCATAATAATCTCCAACTTTTTCCTGGTCCTCTTCTTCAGCAGTATGTATGGGCTCTACCTGGTCCTCTTCATCAGCACTATGTATAGGGCTCTACCTGGTCCTCTTCATCAGCAGTATGTATAGGGCTCTACCTGGTCCTCTTATTCAGCAGTATGTATGACTCTACCTGGTCCTCTTCATCAGCACTATGTATAGGGCTCTACCTGGTCCTCTTCATCAGCAGTATGTATAGGGCTCTACCTGGTCCTCTTATTCAGCAGTATGTATGGGCTCTACCTGGTCCTCTTCATCAGCACTATGTATAGGGCTCTACCTGGTCCTCTTCATCAGCACTATGTATAGGGCTCTACCTGTCCTCTTCATCAGCACTATGTATAGGGCTCTACCTGTCCTCTTCATCAGCAGTATGACTGGATCACGTCTTCCTGACCCAGGAACAGTGAAGTAGGAATAGAGAGACACTACAGGGGCTGGAAGGGGCTGGAACACAACATGGCTGTTTCACAGAAAGAGGAAAACCTCAGAGACCACCCTCATCTCTTCCTCTCTTCCTTTCATCTCCTTTGTAGACCTGTGTGATGTAACAGGGAGGAAACCAACACATGTCGTTAATTAGAAAATAACACATTAGAAGAGAGCCCATCAGGCTGTTTGCACAATACCTTCACGGTCCGGTGGGGAAACGCACCAAGGCAGTATGATCAAAGGAAAGCTCTGGTTTCTTGTTTGTAGCTGTTTCTCTAGTATACATCTCTCTTCTTACTCTGTGTGCCACTTTCTGTGTCTCTGTTTCCATTTCTTTATGTCTTCCCTCTGGGTTTTTGACTTGGTTTGTTTCTAGAATTGATACACACACGGTGTGATGAGGTGAAGGGCGATGTGGGGATGGGGGGCAGTTCTCTGCTCTTCACCCATGAATAATTGATCAGGACCAGGAAGTGTGCCGTGCGGACCAACTGGAGCGTGGGACCACATCCTGTAAATACCTCCCTCCCTCCTCTCTCTCTCTCTCTCTCTCTCTCTCTCTCTCTCTCTCTCTCTCTACTCCCTTCCTCCTCTCCTCCCTGCCTGTCTGCTGTGTGTCTTATTGACCTGAGCATCCGCGTAGCCCTGGCTCCAGGCGTGGCGTACTGTTAGTAGCAGCTCGGGACGCTGTGTGTGTCCAGAAACATGGTGCTCTATCTGAGCTCCCAGGACTCTGCAGATGGGGTGGCTGCCAGCGGAGCCATGATGCCTGGGACTGAGTTTGGGACTGGATCTGGGGTTTTAGTTGGTACTGTGTCTATGGTTAAGACTAGGTCCAGGGCTGTGGTCGGAGCACGTAAAGACTGCCTGAATGATGGACTGTGGCAGTATATCTGCTGTCAGAAGAGGCCTGCAGTCTCCCTGCCATCATGTAGGTGTGATGATGCTCTCTCTGCTCCCTGGCTCAATGGGACTTCTACTGTTACACTGGCTTTTTGTGTTTGTGTGCATTTGTTTTGTGAGGTATAGCGATCTTACCATTTTGTTTCTCAGTCCAGTGACACATTCTCGGGCATTAATCAGAGAATCATGTATGGTCTGTATTTCAGTAACGGGGAAGTCTTGATTAAACCTGGTTTATTTAACTGTGGATGCACTGTTGTCGGTCTTTAGCCATAGAAAATGTTGTTAGGATGGATTGTAAAGCCATGCAGCAGAAGTATTTCAGTCCCAGTATGGGATCTAATGATGTGAGAGGATTGAAAAGAGGCGGAAAACTCGGTGCCTATCTTTACAGAGACTAAGTGCTGTTGGGTGCCGGCCAGCCGGGAGTGCTGGTCTTACCTGGCTCTGGATACCCTGAATACGGCTACAGAAGCGTTTGGGGTGGGGGGGGGTTACATAAAGGGGTAGGAAGGTGGTGAAGCCTGTTGGTTCCATTTTGTGGAGTGAGTTGTTGACTGTAGAGTACACACACACACACACACACACACACACACACAGAGACACACACCGTGGCTGTGTTGATGGAGGGTGCGGTCATCCTGGACGCATGGGCTGTGTCAACATATAAACAGAAGCAGGGCTGACTGTAATTCAGTAATGCTGTGGACAGAGGATGGAGCAAACCTCACCCACACCACCCTGCCTGATGCTATCTGCTCCAGATGGCTAGCTACTAACTTAATACTGCTTGATTTAGTGGTTGGAAAAGGAAACTGCTTTGTTATTAGGTTTGGGTGATTCGTTCCACAACATAAATCGAGACATTGTAGATGAGAGCTGGAGTTTCTTTACTGTTCAGTGCTGGTGTACAGGAAGAAAACACATTTCCCCATGTAGCTACTTATTGTTTCTCATTACATAACGTGATTATCTGAATGCATTGCTCCTAGTCCCATGTCCAAAATTAATTTAGCTCAATTTCTAACTCTCTGCGAGGGGAGTGGCCCTTTCACAACACTGTTACTGTCCAGACAGACACCCCATCTCAGGCCTGCTGCCGGTCATACTCTGGGGGACTGGTGTTGTTTACACTGGGATCTATGAGATACTACTTTATCATCGGCCAGGAGACCATTTCCGCTGTTTGGTGAGAGTGACCACAGCGCTGAGACTGTCCGTCACACATTTCATTTCCCCTCTCGTTATAACAGGCCTGGGATCCGTTTCTGACTATTTCCCTGCTCACACAAAGCACCACTGGCAGTCATTGTGATGCAGCCATCATTACCCAGACAACAGCCCTGTTATGGAGTGAGTGGTATCTCTCGCTGTCTTCCATCTGTCTTCCTCTCAAACCCATTGCCACTGTTTCCTGCTGTTTAGTGTAGGCGAAGAAAACAGACAGAAAATGTCAGCTCAGCTCAGCTCCATCACATAATTGTCTATACTCTGTACCTCCATACCTGGTAAACAGGGCCCCTCTGAGCTTCAAGGGCCCCCCCATCACCTGTTGAATGCTGCATTGATCCAGAGGCCCATGCCAAAGCGGCCAGGCCGGGTCTATGTGAGCCTTTTAAAGGATACGTTTTCTTTTTGTATGACCAAATCTCTATTTTTGATGTAAATAGCATGTTGTTGAAGGGTCCAGACACCTTTTTTGTGATTTCACTTGTTTTTAATCAACTTACCAAAAAACCACACCAATAAAGGCTCCAAAATACGGTGTAGTGATGCAGGTCTTTAGACGTTGTACACATGCAATTGTCATTTCGAACTTTATCCACAACACTATATTCCATTTTGTAGCAGTTCATAGGTGGCACATGCTTGTTCAGCAGATCGGCTTGTGGCTGAGGAGTGTACCTGGTGGTTGTGATGGACTGTCACTAGCAGGTCTGGTGTATGGACAGAAGGTAATATAGGAGTCACTGCTGCCAAACCGTTCCAGATCAAATCCGTATTCTTCTCTCAGATCTGGAGCCCTCCCTCTACTCCTCGTTGTCCTGCTCTCTGTCTGTCTGGAATAGCATATCAATGTATCACTGCTCGACACAGACACTAGTCAGCCAGAATACTGACAGCCTCTGACGATTCTTCTCTTTTGGGCAGATCCAAGCCCTCCAACTTCCGTCGATACACTCTTAGCCTGGCCACCCCCGTGGAGGCTTTTCACCTATCGAACGTAGGCTTCACTGAATCACTTAAAACCACTTTAGAATGTATACCTTTTGTCAACAGCAATATATATTTGGTCCCTGACATGTGGAGCTCTCTCACTGATTGATTGTGTGTGTTTGTGTTTTCTTTCGATGACCTTGTCTCTACAATCCCCAGATAATCAATGGTTTTGTCACTCCATGACCCTTTGGCAGCGGTCCAGTGCCGTCAGTGGATATGATTGCTGATTGGTTGGAGTCCCTTTGAGAGACGGCTGATGGACAGCTCTGGGAGTGGATCAGACATTAGGTCACAACCCAGCCGACCCGACAGTGAATTATGCTTGAAAGGATCGGTTTGGCCTGAAAAGGAGAAGGAAAGAGAGTTTAGGAGGAGGTAGTTGAAGTGCGGTTTGGGTTTGATCTATCCTGATTTTGAAAGAAATGCTGAGAAACGACTTGGTGGAATAGAAATCAGACTACATTGTCGTCAATGTTTAGGAGTTGAGATTTAAGTTAAAAGCGACGAGTCCAGAGGCCATTTTCTCAGAGCAGATGTGTGACCATCTCTGTGTTCTGTCTACAGGCCCCACGTTGCCAAGACAGAGCCCCCAGAGCCCCCAGGTTCAGAATGGACCTTCGCCAGAGGACCTGGAGATGCAGAGAAGGTAAGATCTAGGCCTACAACGCCAATGAACACAAGAACACTAAACACAACACTATTCCTCAGCCCAGTGACGTTACACACACTTCTGAGTAGAATTCCCTGTTTGAGTTCAGTGTTTCAATCAAATATGAGCCAATTGGACAGTTGCCCTGCTCGACAGCGCCTGCTTGCCTAAATATATTGATCCAAGTACTTTAGAGTGGATATGGACGGTCTATTGATCCCAAAGCATGTCATCTCTCCAGCCTCACCACTCCCTCAGTCCCCTCCCATATTAACCAGGCAGGCGGTGGAGACTTTGGTTGCCTGCAGGCGCTGGAGAGTCTGGTTGCCTACAGGCGCTGGAGAGTCTGGTTGCCTGCAGGCGCTGGAGAGTCTGGTTGCCTACAGGCGGTGGAGAGTCTGGTTGCCTGCAGGCGCTGGAGAGTCTGGTTGCCTGCAGGCGCTGGAGAGTCTGGTTGCCTGCAGGCGCTGGAGTGTCTGGTTGCCTACAGGCGGTGGAGAGTCTGGTTGCCTGCAGGCGGTGGAGAGTCTGGTTGCCTGCAGGCGGTGGAGAGTCTGGTTGCCTGCAGGCGGTGGAGAGTCTGGTTGCCTGCAGGCGCTGGAGAGTCTGGTTGCCTACAGGCGGTGGAGAGTCTGGTTGCCTGCAGGCGGTGGAGAGTCTGGTTGCCTGCAGGCGGTGGAGAGTCTGGTTGCCTGCAGGCGGTGGAGAGTCTGGTTGCCTGCAGGCGCTGGAGAGTCTGGTTGCCTGCAGGCGGTGGAGACTTTGGTTGCCTGCAGGCGCTGGAGAGTCTGGTTGCCTACAGGCTGTGGAGAGTCTGGTTGCCTGCAGGCGGTGGAGAGTCTGGTTGCCTGCAGGCGGTGGAGAGTCTGGTTGCCTGCAGGCGGTGGAGAGTCTGGTTGCCTGCAGGCGGTGGAGAGTCTGGTTGCCTACAGGCGGTGGAGAGTCTGGTTGCCTACAGGCGGTGGAGAGTCTGGTTGCCTGCAGGCGGTGGAGAGTCTGGTTGCCTGCAGGCGGTGGAGAGTCTGGTTGCCTACAGGCGGTGGAGAGTCTGGTTGCCTGCAGGCGGTGGAGAGTCTGGTTGCCTGCAGGCGCTGGAGAGTCTGGTTGCCTACAGGCGGTGGAGAGTCTGGTTGCCTGCAGGCGGTGGAGAGTCTGGTTGCCTGCAGGCGCTGGAGAGTCTGGTTGCCTGCAGGCGCTGGAGAGTCTGGTTGCCTGCAGGCGGTGGAGAGTCTGGTTGCCTGCAGGCGCTGGAGAGTCTGGTTGCCTGCAGGCGGTGGAGAGTCTGGTTGCCTGCAGGCGCTGGAGAGTCTGGTTGCCTGCAGTGTTCTCTAACATTTGTATTAAATGTTTTACCTTTTATTTAACTAGTCAAGTCAGTTAAGAACAAATTCATATTTACATTGACGGCCTAACCCGAATGACGGCCAAACCCGGAAGACGCTGCGCCAATTGTGCGCCGCCCTACGGGACTACCAATCACGGCCGGTTTTGATACAGACTGGATTCAAACCAGGGTGTCTGTAGTGACACCTATAGCACTGAAATTCAGTGTCTTAGACTGCTGCGCCACTCGGGAGCCCAACATTCTTGTACCGGGAGAGGCTGATGGTTGCCAGTTTGTGTTCAGGCACAGCGGCAGACACCCCTGGAGTAGAGCAAAGCAGGGCTGGGTGGGAGGATGATGGGGGGGGCTGTGACTAGCAGGCTGTAGCAAACAGGCACCACATCAGCATGTCCGGTGGAATCACAAAACACTTATCCCCTGCTGAGTACAATGGTAAACTTACAGCACAAGGTTAGGAGCTGGCTTAATTCTCACACACACACACACACACACACACACACACACAGACAGACACACACACACACACACACACACACAGACACACACACACACAGACACACACACACACACACACACACACACACACACACAGACACACACACAGACACACACACACACACACACACACACAGACAGACACACACACACAGACACACACACACACACAGACACACACACACACACAGACACACACACACACACACACAAAGAGAGAGAGCGAGGATCTGAAATGGACTGATACTCAGAGGCCTTCTTAATGAAAAGCTATTCTACAGCGAGCTCCTATCACTCTCAGGAGACCTCGGCTAAGGCTTTCTCTCCACTTCTAAAAACCCACTGCTCTAAATCCTCTGAGCCTCCCTCCTGCTACACGCATGCACACTCAATAATGCGTGGCATGAGATCTCTTCCGTATTCATATTCAGCTTTCACAGAAGGTTAAGTGTGTTGTGTTTTCTCGTGGTTAATGCAGTCCGTTCTGCTTTGCGGGTCTTAGAGGGGATATTGTACCTGTAATTGTTTTTCCTTCTCCTTAAACTGCCAGACTCCTATTCCCCCGTAGGTAATAGTAATGAGTGTATGCTGCTAACTCTGTATTTCTCTGTGTGGAGAAGAGACCCCCTATTCGTCAGTGGGGGCAGTGCAGTGTAGCATTGTAGCAGCAGTATTAATCTGAGCCAGCTGCTCTCTCACCTGATCACAGAAACCTGTAACATGTTATTTAATTAGATACAACCTAATTTCACAGGCCCACACAGGGACTGCCTCCTGTCCTGTCCCTGTGTACACAAAGACGTGGCATCGTGACAATATAACCACCCGGATTGAAGGTGACTGAAGTCAACTCCCTTTCCTCCCATTACCATATCCTGCGTCACAGCAGTTCAGTAGTGAGTGTTGGGAGGTTGGATTGGCCCTGGCCTTCTCTCCTTGTTCTCCAGCCGGTTACAGAGAAATATGCTGTGGATTTAGATATTCTGTCTGACTGACAGGTAGTATAGGGGGAGAGTGTGTGTGATGGTTGTAGTGTCAGCGGCTGGTGGTGGTCAAGGTGCTGTACTGTGTTATGAATGATGAACAGAGTTCTGAATCCTGGTATGGCAGCAGGCAGCAGTATATATCGTCTGCATCTCAGACTGTAAAGGAACTGCAGTGATTTGAAGTTAAGACGGAGAGACAAGGTTCTCATTATGGGAACTGGTTCTGTGTGAGTCAGGGACGTTTCAATCCCAGACACCCTGCCCATGGGATTTTTCATTTAACAGCTTTACAGTCGAAAGATAAATCATACATGACATTTTTTTGTTAATAGGCCTAGATTTGGTTTCTTTAGTAGCCACTAGTTGTTATGGACAATTAACCGTGAGGATTGTTCAGTGAGTAAGAAAGAATTTGAAGATTCTGTGTGTTTGTGTACGTCTGTTTGCGTGCGTGTGTCAGTCCGGTCGTTGTGTATCTGGCCTTTTTGGTCTCTTTGTGGTCCCTTCCTGTCCCCTAATGAAACCTGCCACCATCATCCAATCATTTATAACTCTGCCAACACATACACTTTGAATGAAATGAATCATCTTGTTTCAGCAGACTCACTGAGACACCAAGGCCTGCTGTAAGGCCACTTGATCATTTAGTTGGCCACAGTTTATTGGTAGCGACTGCCTTGGGAATGTGTCGTCGTATCGTATGTTTGTAAAATCTCTCATCATTCATACCCATCCAGGTTCGACTCAGATGCAGTTACATAGAGTATATCGCATCTCTGGTTCATATCCTGTACTTTAGCCGTTTTTAATGGCCTTGTTCTTAGTGTTACACAGGTGTGCGTGGTTGTGCGTGGGTATGCGCGAGTTTGTACTGGAGAACAAATTCATGAAGTGACTTGTTTATGTTGGAGCCTCGTAAAGTCGACCCGGCCCGCTCTCTGCCATCTGAAAGTCGTGAACTTGTTTCCTGACACGGATTTGATATTAACCCTGTCATTAACAAGCTGGATTATTGCTCCATGCTAACATGCGGTGCACACACACAGGGAGGGGGGTTTGAGAGGTGGGTGGCCTGGTCCTAATAGGCTTGCTGAGTGATTACCTTGTCTAAAATACTTACAGTACACATTCAGACATATGCCTCAGGGGGAAAACCTTTTCACTGTATTCTCCCGGTAAAGAATGTCCCTGGACCGTTTCATATGTTCTGAATGTTCCCTGGCTGGTGTATGACATCATACAGAGACAATCCTGACATAGCAATGTGTCGGTCTGGGCCATAGCACCCTACTCTAGTGTTAGAGGAAGCATTCCTTTACTGTGAGTAGTAGGACAACTCCTTGTAAGGATATCTGACCCAATCTTTGTTTCTCTTCCAGAAACACAAAAGGCCTGAATGTGTTCAAAGGAGTTCTTTTAGTGTGTGTAATGGATCTGGCCCTGAGCCTCCCCCTCATTCTGACTCTTCTGTTCTGGTCCGGCCCTCATCTATATTTAGCTGTTGCAGTCAATGTAACTGGCCTGGGTGCTTAATGCCTGATGTCATCCCTGTGACGCAAACTCACTACAATCCTGCCCGACCAACCCTGGGGAGATGGAGTGGAGAGGGTTGATTATAGGCTACACCCGCGCAGGCTCACACACTCATCCGTACTCTCTCAAAAACACGCACATGCAGAAACACCTCCACACCAGGATGCAAGCACGCACTGGTGAACATACACACACACACACACTTTCATTGAGAGGTCAGTTTACTATCAGGAGCCTACCAACCCCGACCCTGAAAGTGCTTTATTTTTACTAACAATTTTGTTGGTCTATAATTCTGCCTTAGATTTAGCCTGAAGGCCAGGCATGCTTAACCAGGAGCTCACACTCTAATCTTTAGTGATAGGTGTATTTTAAAGGTCACTGTTGTTTTCTTTCCTTTTATAAATAACCCCAATGATTAAATGACTGTCTGTTCATAGTAGCTTTCCAATACACCCATCCATCATCGAGCCTTGTCGTGGAATAGCCTAACACCACCAGGGTTAAGAACTGTTCTGTGGTCAGTGCTGGTGACCCTTCAGTAATGCAGAGGTCCAGTTTGTTTTTGGTCCAGAGCTGATCTCTGCTCTGTGTGCCTCTGCTCTGTCTACAGTTAAAACTAGTACTGTCTGCAACACTACACCTGGCTGCTTCCTTTCTGCTTGGAATATCTTAATAAAATACTGATTGCCAAGGGAACATATGTCAAATTAAAAGGAGGAAAGGGGTGAGAGAGGGATAGCGAGCAAAAGGCCCAGCTGTTGACTCGTAGCTCCAGCTGGACAGACTAGTGGCGTGGACTCAGCCAAACAGCTCTCTCACTACTCAGCTATGGCCTCAGGGCAGCACATGGTATCCCAGGGATCAGTGTGTGTGATTGAGTGTACAACACATTAGGAACACTTTCCTAATACTAAGCTACACTCTCTTTTGCCCTCAGAACAGCCTCAATTCGTCGGGGCATGGACTCTACAAGGTGTCGAAAGGGTTCCACAGGGATGCTGGCCCATGTTGACTCCAATGCTTCGCACAGTTGTGTCAAGTTGGCTGGATGTCCTTTGGATGGTGGACCATTCTTGGGAAAACTGTTGAGCTTGAAAAACCCAGCAGCGTTGCAGTTCTTGACTCACTCAAACCGGGGCGCCTGGCACCTACCCTGTTCAAAGGCACTTAAATCTTGTCTTTCCCATTCACCCTCTGAATGGCACACGTGCACAATCCATGTCTCAATTGTCTCAAGGCTTAAAAATCCTTCTTTAACCCGTCTCCTCCCCTTCAGCTACACTGATTGAAGTGGATTTAACAGGTGACATCAATAAGGGATCATAGCTTTTCAGCTGGATTCACCTGGTCAGTCTGTGTCATGGAAAGAGCAGGCGTTCCTAATGTTTTGTACACAGTGTATGTGTGTGAGGGGAAAGAGCAATAATGTTGAAACCCCATTGACATTACGTCCCACAATGACACACAATTCTTGAAAGGCCACATGAAATCAGCCCTGCTTGTTTGTATATCCATCTCTTAAATCCATTCTGTGCTCTGTCGTGCATTGCTACGTCTACTCTGACTATTTCTGTCTTTTTTTTTTCTTCCACCACACACAATAAATAAATATTCAGATTTCTCTCCTTGGTCAGAATGTTGCTGGTTGTGGTTTCCAGAGGATTACAAAGATGTGGATTTTGTTTTTCTACTTACCCCCCAATCCTCAATCCCAGTCCGTCTGAAGACGCCACAGACACCACAGCCATGGGAAGACTGTTAGGCGCCTCTTTAAACGTACCGGGGATTCCCAGTATTAACCTACCGATAGATGGAAAAAGACATGAGCTGGAATAATGGGGCATATAAATAACTGGTGTGAAGCGATAGCAGGTTGGCTGTAGCGCTGCAAGTGCTGAGACCAAAGGCTGATCTCCTTCATACTGATGCAGGGAGATTGAGGAGCTTTTCTTTGCTGCTTGACATTGAGATCACACGGTAATAGTGGTGGAGGGACAGCTTCAAACACCTGCAGCTGTGCCAGCACAAAACATCAGTAACACCTTCCTAATATTGAGTTTGCTCCCTTTTGCCCTCAGCACAGCCTCAATTCGTCAGGGCAGGGACTCTACAAGGTGTCAAACGTTCCACAGGGATGCTGGCCCATGTTGACTCCAATGCTTCCCACAGTTGTTTCAAGTTGGGTGTCCTTTGGGTGGTGGACCATTCTTGATACACACAGAAAACTGTTGAGTGTGAAAAACCCAGTAGCGTTGCAGTTGTTGACACACTCAAACCGGTGTGCTTGGCACCTACTACTATACGCTGTTCAAAGGCACTTACTGTGCATTCGGAAAGTATTCAGACCCCTTGACTTTTTCCATAATTTACAGCCTTATTCTAAAATGTATTAAATTGTTGTTTCCCGGCATCAATCTACACACAATACCCCATAATGACAAAACAAAACCTGTTTGTTTTTTATTTAGACCCTTTACTCAGTACTTTTGGCAGCAACCTACAGCCTTGAGTGTTCTTGGGTATGACGCTACAAGCTTGGCACACCTGTATTTGGGGAGTTTCTCCCATTCTTCTCTGCAGATCCTGTCAAGCTCTGTCAGGTTGGATGGGGAGCGTCACTGCACAGCTATTTCCAGGTCTCTCCAGAGATATTTGATCAGGTTCAAGTCTGGTCTCTGGCTGGGCTACTCAAGGACATTCAGAGACTTGTCCCGAAGCCACTCCTGAGTTGTCTTGGCTGTGTGCTTAGGGTCGTTGTCCTGTTGGAAGGTGAACCTTTGCCACAGTCGGAGGTCCTGAGCACTCTGGAGCAGGTTTTCATCAAGGATCTCTCTGTACTTTGCTCCGTTCATCTTTCCCTCGATCCTGACTAGTCTCCCAATCCCTGCTACTGAAAAACATCCCCACAGCATGATGCTGCCACCACCATGCTTCACCATAGGGATGGTGCCAGGTTTCCTCCAGATGTGATGCTTGGCATTAAGGCCAAATAATTCAAACTTGGTTTCATAAGACCAGAGAATCTTGTTTCTCATGGTCTGAGAGTCCTTTGGGTGCCTTTTGGCAAACTCCAAGTGGGCTGCCTTTTACCGAGAAGTGGCTTCAGTCTGGCCACTCTACCATAAAGGCTTGATTGGTGGAGTGCTGCTGAGATGGTTGTCCTTCTGTAAGGTTCCCACATCTCCACAGAGGAACTCTGGAGCTCTGTCAGAGTGACTATCGGGTTCTTGGTCACCTCCCTGACCAAGGCCCTTCTCCCTCGATTGCTCAGTTTGGCCAGGTGGCCAGCTCTAGGAAGAGTCTTGGTGGTTCCAAACTTCTTCCATTTATGAAGGATGGAAGCCACTGTGTTTTGGGGGACCTTCAATGCTGCAGACATTTGTATGGTACCCTTACCCAGATCTCTGCCTCGACACAATCCTGTCTCGTGGGACCTTATATAGACAGGGGTGTGCCAATCCAAATCATGTCCAAATAATTGAATTTACTACATGTGGACTCCAATCAAGTTGTAGAAACATCTCAATGGAAACAGGATGCACCTGAGCTTAATTTCACGTCTCATAACAAAGGGTCTGAAATCATATTCAAATAAGGTATTTGTCTAAAGCTGTTTTCGCTTTGTCATTATGGGTTATTGTGTGTAGATTGATGAGGGGAATTTTAAAATATAGATATTTTTAGAATAAGGCTGGAACGTAACAAAATGTAAAAGTCAAGGGGTCTGAATACTTTCCGAATGCACTGTAAATATTTTCTCCTGCCCATTCACCCTATGAATGTCACACACACACAATCCATGTCTCAATTGTCTCCAAGCTTAAAACTCCCACTTTAATCTGTCTCCTCCCCTTCATCATCACTGATTTAAAGTGGATATAACAAGTGACATCAATAAGGAATCATAGCTTTCACCTGGATTCACCTGGTCAATCCATGTTTCTAATGTTTTGTACACAGTGTACAGTGGGGCAAAAAACGTATTTAGTCAGCCACCAATTGTGCAAGTTCTCCCACTTAAAAATATGAGAGAGGCCTGCAATTTTCATCATAGGTACACTTCAACTATGACAGACAAAATGAGAAAACAAATCCTGAAAATCACATTGTAGGATTTTTAATGAATTTATTTGCAAATTATGGTGGAAAATAAGTATTTGGTCAATAATAAAAGTTTATCTCAATACTTTGTTATATAAATCAAATCAAATCAAATCAAATTTTATTTTATTTGTCACATACACATGGTTAGCAGATGTTAATGCGAGTGTAGCGAAATGCTTGTGCTTCTAGTTCCAACAATGCAGTAATAACAAGTAATCTAACTAACAATTCCAAAACTACTGTCTTGTACACAGTGTAAGGGGATAAAGAATATGTACATAAGGATATATGAATGAGTGATGGTACAGAGCAGCATAGGCAAGATACAGTAGATGGTATCGAGTACAGTATGTACAAATGAGATGAGTATGTAAACAAAGTGGCATAGTATAAAGTGGCTAGTGGTACATGTATTACATAAGGATACCGTTGATGATATAGAGTACAGTATATACGTATGCATATGAGATGAATAATGTAGGGTAAGTAACATTTATATAAGGTAGCATTGTTTAAAGTGGCTAGTGATATATTTACATCATTTCCCATCAATTCCCATTATTAAAGTTGCTGGAGTTGAGTCAGTGTCAGTGTGTTGGCAGCAGCCACTCAGTGTTAGTGGTGGCTGTTTAACAGTCTGATGGCCTTGAGATAGAAGCTGTTTTTCAGTCTCTCGGTCCCAGCTTTGATGCACCTGTACTGACCTCGCCTTCTGGATGATAGCGGGGTGAACAGGCAGTGGCTCGGGTGGTTGATGTCCTTGATGATCTTTATGGCCTTCCTGTGACATCGGGTGGTGTAGGTGTCCTGGAGGGCAGGTAGTTTGCCCCCGGTGATGCGTTGTGCGGACCTCACTACCCTCTGGAGAGCCTTACGGTTGAGGGCGGTGCAGTTGCCATACCAGGTGGTGATACAGCCCGCCAGGATGCTCTCGATTGTGCATCTGTAGAAGTTTGTGAGTGCTTTTGGTGACAAGCCGAATTTCTTCAGCCTCCTGAGGTTGAAGAGGCGCTGCTGCGCCTTCTTCACGATGCTGTCTGTGTGAGTGGACCAATTCAGTTTGTCTGTGATGTGTATGCCGAGGAACTTAAAACTTGCTACCCTCTCCACTACTGTTCCATCGATGTGGATAGGGGGGTGTTCCCTCTGCTGTTTCCTGAAGTCCACAATCATCTCCTTAGTTTTGTTGACGTTGAGTGTGAGGTTATTTTCCTGACACCACACTCCGAGGGCCCTCACCTCCTCCCTGTAGGCCGTCTCGTCGTTGTTGGTAATCAAGCCTACCACTGTTGTGTCGTCCGCAAACTTGATGATTGAGTTGGAGGCGTGCGTGGCCACGCAGTCGTGGGTGAACAGGGAGTACAGGAGAGGGCTCAGAACGCACCCTTGTGGGGCCCCAGTGTTGAGGATCAGCGGGGAGGAGATGTTGTTGCCTACCCTCACCACCTGGGGGCGGCCCGTCAGGAAGTCCAGTACCCAGTTGCACAGGGCGGGGTCGAGACCCAGGGTCTCGAGCTTGATGACGAGCTTGGAGGGTACTATGGTGTTGAATGCCGAGCTGTAGTCGATGAACAGCATTCTCACATAGGTATTCCTCTTGTCCAGATGGGTTAGGGCAGTGTGCAGTTGGCAATGACAGAGGTCAAACGTTTTCTGTAAGTCTTCACAAGGTTTTCACACACTGTTGCTGGTATTTTGGCCCATTCCTCCATGCAGATTTCTTCTAGAGCAGTGATGTTTTGGGGCTGTTGCTGGGCAACACGGACTTTCAACTCCCTCCAAAGATTTTCTATGGGGTTGAGATCTGGAAACTGGCTAGGCCACTCCAGGACCTTGAAATGCTTCTTACGAAGCCACTCCTTCGTTGCCCGGGCGGTGTGTTTGGGATCATTGTCATGCTGAAAGACCCAGCCACGTTTCATCTTCAATGCTCTTGCTGATGGAAGGAGGTTTTTACTCAAAATCTCACGATATATGGCCCCATTCATACTTTCCTTTACACGGATCAGTCGTCCTGGTCCCTTTGCAGAAACAGCCCCAAGCATGATGTTTCCACCCCCATGCTTAACAGTAGGTATGGTGTTCTTTGGATGCAACTCAGCATTCTTTGTCCTCCAAACACGACGAGTTGAGTTTTTACCAAGAAGTTATATTTTGGTTTCATCTGACCATATGACATTCTCCCAATCTTCTTCTGGATCATCCAAATGCTCTCTAGCAAACTTCAGATGGGCCTGGACATGTACTGGCTTAAGCAGGGGGACACGTTTGGCACTGCAGGATTTGAGTCCCTGGCGGCGTAGTGTGTTACTGATGGTAGGCTTTGTTACTTTGGTCCCAGCTCTCTGCAGGTCATTCACTAGGTCCCCCCGTGTGGTTCTGGGATTGTTGCTCACCGTTCCCTAGATCGAGGGAGATTATCATTGGTCTTGTATGTCTTCCATTTCCTAATAATTGCTCCCACAGTTGATTTCTTCAAACCAAGCTGCTTACCTATTGCAGATCCAGTCTTCCCAGCCTGGTGCAGGTCTACAATTGTGTTTCTGGTGTCCTTTGACAGCTCTTTGGTCTTGGCCATAGTGGAGTTTGGCGTGTGCCTGTTTGAGGTTGTGGACAGGTGTCTTTTATACTGATAACAAGTTCAAACAGGTGCCATTAATACAGGTAACGAGTGGAGGACAGAGGAGCCTCTTAAAGAAGAAGTTACAGGTCTGTGAGAGCCAGAAATCTTGCTTGTTTGTAGGTGACCAAATACTTATTTTCCACCATAATTTGCAAATAAATTAATAAAAAATCCTACAATGTGTTTTCTGGATTTTTTTTCCTCATTTTGTCTGTCATAGTTGAAGTGTACCTATGATGAAAATTACAGGCCTCTCTCATATTTTTAAGTGGGAAAACTTGCACAATTGGTGCTGACTAAATAATTTTTTGCCCCACTGTATGTATTTGTGTTGTGTTAGTGTCCAACACACACAGGGCTGCTGTTGGACAAAAACAAATTCCCCTCCTTGACTAGTGTTCTGATCTGGTCTCCTGCACTTGGCTAGGGGGACACGTGGTAGTGACTGTGAGCTGTAGATTTGGACTGAGTCCTTTACAGAGTAGCTCCATATGGACTAACTGGGCATCAGTCCACACAGACAAAACTGTTCAGGCCTCTGAGCCAATGAGGAAAGCTGCTCTGACTGACTGGACTGTGGGCTTTCCAGGCTTTGTGATTCTGCAGCTATGCTTTCCTTGGCTGTAGGAATAAAGGATAGCAGCATCACACTGTTGCTACACCCAAAAGCTTGGACTGTTTGCAATTTGTTCTCATACCACTCCAAAGACGCTTACTCGTCAATGCAGAATTTTCTCTGTTTGTGAAAAGGATGTTCTGTAACTGTAAACCATGTTGCCTAACATCTGCTCTTGCCCCAACCTTGGTTCTAATTTGGTCTTCATTTCTATTCTGCCCTCGTCCTGAGGCATTCATACTGTCAAGTCCCCCCCCTCCCCTGCACAGTTCTGACTGGTTTCCTACTGTCTAAATAAGTCATTTGTCAAACACATTCTTGATTCTTTTTTTCTTGTAAAATAGAGCCCAAGCTTCTTTTTTTTTCTTTTTTTGTCAATAGTAGTAAGTTGTTGGAAAACGTTCGGATTCAGGCCGTGTTCCGCCTACACACCCTTAGCAACCGTTCCCCAGGCAACGCATGTCGGGAACTGAGACGCCAGTAAATGGATCAGCAAGGTTTTTTACATCTTTGAAGCCTTCATTCCCTTAAGTGGGAGAGAGGCAAAGTCCGAGACAAATCCAGCCTTTTTCCACTGGGCTCGTTGTGTATGTTGGTCTCCTGTGAGAAAGTGAGGGAAATTCTGTGTTTGTGTGTTGACATGCGGTGAGGCAACCTTTGATCATTTCTCATCTGGTTCCATTCTTCTATTCAATAGGACCTGCAGGGAGCTGCCTTCTCTCTCAGCAAGACTGAGATGCATTGTTAATTCTCCATTTTGGCCCACTATGATAATACATTGTATTGTTAATTCTCCATTTTGGCCCACTATGATAATACATTGTATGGTTCAACAGTCTGAGAGATATAGTTGTCATATCCCAAAAAGCTTCTATATTGGAATGAACTTGGTCGTTCAGCTAATGGGTACATTATACACTAGTACTCAAACTGACATCCCTGTTTTCTTAATGATCCCTCATCTGAGAAGGCGGATGACCTTACTGCTTCAGAATATCCATGTTTAACTCAAAGAGAACATTGCTCCAACATGACGTCCCTCCCTTGAAAGTTACACTGGATGTAAACTAATCGCTGTTCCCTTGGGCGGACTGCCTGCCATTCGCCGTCTCAGCTTTTCCGTCTTAACTCCCCTCCCCTCCATCTCCCTCTCTCCTTCCCTCTCTCCCCTCCATCTCCCCCTCTCCTTCCCTCTCTCCCCGCCATCTCCCCCTCTCCTTCCCTCTCTCCCCTCCATTTCCCCCTCTCCTTCCATCTCCCTCTCTCCCCTCCATCCCCCCCTCTCCTTCCCTCTCTCCCCTCCATTTCCCCCTCTCCTTCCCTCTCTCCCCTCCATTTCCCCCTCTCCTTCCCTCTCTCCCCTCCATTTCCCCCTCTCCTTCCCTCTCTCCCCTCCATCTCCCTCACTCCCCTCCATCTCCCCCTCTCCTTCCCTCTCTCCCCTCCATCTCCCCCTCTCCTTCCCTCTCTCCCCTCCATTTCCCCCTCTCCTTCCATCTCTCCCCTCCATCTCCCCCTCTCCTTCCCTCTCTCCCCTCCATCTCCCTCTCTCCCCTCCATCTCCCTCTCTCCCCTCCATCTCCCCCTCTCCTTCCCTCTCTCCCCTCCATCTCCCCTCTCCTTCCCTCTCTCCCCTCCATCTCCCCCTCTCCTTCCCTCTCTCCCCTCCATCTCCCCCTCTCCTTCCCTCTCTCCCTCCATCTCCCCCTCTCTTCCCTCTCTCCCCTCCATCTCCCCCTCTCCTTCCCTCTCTCCCCTCCATCTCCCCCTCTCTCCCTCTCCTTCCCTCTCTCCCCTCTCCTTCCCTCTCTCCCCTCTATCTCCCCCTCTCCTTCCCTATCTCCCCTCAATTTCCCTCTCTCCCCTCAATTTCCCCCTCTCCTTCCCTCTCTCCCCTCCATTTCCCCCTTTCCTTCCCTCTCTCCCCTCCATTTCCCCCTCTCCTTCCCTCTCTCCCCTCCATCCCCCTCTCTCCCCTCCATCTCCCCCTCTCCTCCCCTCTCTCCCCTCAATTTCCCTCTCTCCTTCCCTCTCTCCCCTCAATTTCCCCCTCTCCTTCCCTCTCTCCCCTCAATTTCCCCCTCTCCTTCCCTCTCTCCCCTCCATTTCCCCCTCTCCTTCCCTCTCTCCCCTCCATCTCCCCCTCTCCTTCCCTCTCTCCCCTCAATTTCCCCTCTCCTTCCCTCTCTCCCCTCAATTTCCCCCTCTCCTTCCCTCTCTCCCCTCCATTTCCCCCTCTCCTTCCCTCTCTCTCCTCCATTTCCCCCTCTCCTTCCCTCTCTCTCCTCCATTTCCCCCTCTCCTTCCCTCTCTCCCCTCCATCTCCCCCTCTCCTACCCTCTCTCCCCTCCATATATCCCCCTCTCCTTCCCTCCTCTCCCCTCCATCTCCCCCTCTCCTTCCCTCTCTCCCCTCCATTTCCCTCTCTCCCCTCCATCTCCCCCTCTCCTTCCCTCTCTCCCCTCCATTTCCCCCCCATTTCCCTCTCTCCCCTCCATCTCCCCCTCTCCTTCCCTCTCTCCCCTCCATTTCCCCCTCTCCTTCCCTCTCTCCCCTCCATCTCCCCCTCTCCTTCCCTCCATCTCCCCTCCATCTCCCCCTCTCCTTCCCTCTCTCCCCTCCATTTCCCTCTCTCCCCTCCATCTCCCCCTCTCCTTCCCTCTCTCCCCTCCATTTCCCCCCCATTTCCCTCTCTCCCCTCCATCTCCCCCTCTCCTTCCCTCTCCCCCCTCCATTTCCCCCTCTCCTTCCCTCTCTCCCCTCCATCTCCCCCTCTCCTTCCCTCTCTCCCCTCCATCTCCCCTCTCCTTCCCTCTCTCCCCTCCATCTCCCCCTCTCCTTCCCTCCATCTCCCCTCCATTTCCCTCTCTCCCCTCCATTTCCCCCTCTCCTTCCCTCTCTCCCCTCCATCTCCCCCTCTCCTTCCCTCTCTCCCCTCCATCTCCCCCTCTCCTTCCCTCTCTTCCCTCCATTTCCCCCTCTCCTTCCCTCTCTCCCCTCCATTTCCCCCTCTCCTTCCCTCTCTCCCCTCCATTTCCCCCTCTCCTTCCCTCTCTCCCCTCCATCTCCCCCTCTCCTTCCCTCTCTCCCCTCCATTTCCCCCTCTCCTTCCCTCTCTCCCCTCCATCTCCCCCTCTCCTTCCCTCTCTCCCCTCCATCTCCCCCTCTCCTTCCCTCTCTCCACCCATTCTCTCCTGACAGACAGGGTGAGACCTGGTGCCTATTTTATTTGATTTAAGCTATATTTCAAATGTTGACAATTATTCCCACACAGGGAGATACTGTACAGTTGAACAGTAATTCATCCGAGGTTATTTCTTTTCTTTCCCAACCCACTTTTAACCCTGGTGCTTATTTGAACTGTTCTCCGTGCGTGTTGTGTAGGAATGTTGTAGTATGCCAGGGAATGCAGTACGTGTCAGATAGCATTGCACATAAAAATAAAGAAAGATACGCTGTAGGGAATTAGTCTGATCCATGGCCGTGGACAGATGGAATGTCATGCCACTATAACCCAAGTTAATCAAATGTCTATGTTTGTAAAACGTACTCCCTTTATGAACATGCACCATACACTATCCCCTGGTATTAGGCTATTCCTATACAGTTGACCTCTGTTTTGTATGCTGTAACTACTCCCCATATATGATGGGTCATTGGGATATTGCACGACAGGTGCATTATCCCCCATTGACCTTTTCCAACCCTGTCTGTCTTTCTAGTGGTGTTGCGTAATAACCCCTTCCTGCTGCTCTCAACAGCATCCTGCCAAATGTAACCTCTGACATTCTTATATTAGATATCACTGCTGCCCCTTGTATATTTTTTTATCATGGTGTTTAAAGGCTTGTGCAGTGGTCTCCAGTAGCCTGTCAGCACGCCTGTCACAGTTTGACGATCATCTAGTTGGTGGAGCTACCGCCCCACCCCTCCCAGACTGCCCCTGGGTGGAGTATATGTTATTCTCTAGAGCACTCCTTATCTTAGCGCTGATATACACTACATTATACAGTAGACTCTCTGCTGTACTCTCTACTGTACCTACATCACTGTGGTGATCAGGGGATGTTATCCTATAGAGAAACTCCTGGGAATGGTCCTTTGAGCCTCGTACTCTAGTGGCCCAGCGCCTAATGAACAGTAGGACACTCCTCACTCCTGCTCTCTTTAATTAACTCAGTGAGGGAGAGGGAGGAGGTGAGGGAGGAGGGTGTTGAGGTTAAGGGAGGGAGGGAGGAGGGGGTTGAGGGAGGGAGGGGAGAGGGAGGAGGTGAGGTAGGAGGGTGTTGAGGTTGAGGGAGGGAGGGAGGGGAGAGAAGAGGTGAGGGAGGGAGGGGAGTGGGAGGAGGGTGTTGAGGTTAAGGGTGGGAGGGGAGATGGAGGAGTTGAGGGAGGAGGGTGTTGAGGTTAAGGGAGGGAGGGGAGAGGGAGGAGGTGAGGGAGGAGGGTGTTGAGGTTAAGGGAGGGAGGGGAGAGGGAGGAGGTGAGGGAGGAGGGTGTTGAGGTTGAGGGAGGGAGGGGAGAGGGAGGAGGGTGTTGAGGTTAAGGGTGGGAGGGGAGAGGGAGGAGGTGAGGGAGGAGGGTATTGAGGTTAAGGGAGGGAGGGGAGAGGGAGATGAGGACTAAACTGGAACAGTAGTCCTCTGCTCTCAATACTCCCTTTCTTACTATAATGAGGCTGTCATAATGAAGTACTCCAGGAGAGAGGAGTTGGGCCTTCCTCTGGGAGCCTGCTGGGCACAGCTACGGTTCGGTGACAGTGCAGTGTGATATGAGGACACCTTGTAGAGTGAGACTGGTGAATATGTAGAATGGGGTCAGTGATACTGGGGTAGGCCTGAGGGAAGCCTTGCTGAGGCGACAGCGAGTGAAAGCCTTCTCAGCCTCCTCCACACTGGTCCTGGGAGAGAGAGGATATCCACCAGCTGACTCTGACTTCCTCTCTTCCTCTGGCTAATCCAGCCTACAGAATGGATTGGAGCCGCGGCCTGTAATACTGTCCCTGTAATACTGTCCCTGTAAAAGACTGGTGAATATGTAGAATGGGGTCAGTGTTACAGGGACAGTATTACAGGGACAGTATTACAGGGACAGTATTACAGGGACAGTATTACAGGGACAGTTTTACAGGGACAGTTTTACAGGGACAGTATTATTGTCCCTGTAATACTGTCCCTGTAATACTGTCCCTGTAATACTGTCCCTGTAATGCTGTCTCTGTAAAACTAGCTAAGGCTTTAGTCTTAAGTAACATTCAAATCAATCTCATGTGGTTTCTAAACTATGTATGTTAATGATGGATTATATGTCACTGGTGATATTAGTCAATGGTCATCATTTCAGTCAATGTAAGGCATTTCAAGGCTTTTTAGAGCTCCATCAGGAAAAGAGGTTTGCCTTCCATTAAATCCCCTGCCTTAGGTCACTGGAGTCCATTAAGTCATTGTGGATTGATTGATCCTGCAGTTCCCTGAGTTGGCACATTGAGGGTTTATTGATGTCCAGCTTCCACTCTGACTGGTCTCACTGCTTCTCTCAGCACATAGTGTAGAACAGATTCAGCTACAGATGAGTCCTATTCTACTGGGTATCGCTGTGTGGAAAATGTGCTGCATGAGTAGTTCAGGTGCAGGCGGGCGGGGAGGGGGGGCTTTTTTTCATAAACAGGTGTATCGTAGGTTGTTTACACCCCAGGTGATCTGACATCATTCTCCTCCAGGCCTATAATGGACATGGAAGCGATTAGTTCCCATCATGTTCCTCTCTGAAGGGTGTGTGGAGACTTGATGTTGCCTTACCAGGGGATGCAGAGCCAGAGATGTAGGAGGGGTTCAATGACAAGCTGGCTAGTAACAGGTGGTGACAGGTGGGATTCAGGGGGCGTACCTGGAGGGAGGGAGGGAGGGGGCGGGTGTCTGTTTGTGACATCATCATTGCAGAACAAGTGTGTGTGTGTGTGTGTTTAGCTAGGTCCAGGCCAGATGGAGAGAAGGGGAGATGTGACGTCACACCAGATAGGACCCACGTTGAGCTGGTGATTCAACCCGAACTGGGTTATGTTTACAGCAACAAGAGAGGGGAGGGAACAATTGTCTGAGGGAAAAGGGCATGCGTACCGTTCGTTTAAGCAATAAGACCCGAGGAGCTGTGGTATATGGCCAATATACCACGGCTAAGGGCTGTTCTTATGTATGACGCATGGCAGAGTGCCTGGATACAGCCCTTAGCCGTGGTATATTGGCCATATACCACAAACCCCAGAGGTGCCTTATTGCTATTATAAACTGGTTACCAATGTAATTAGAACAGTTTTGTCATACTGTCTGATATACCATGGCTGTCAGCCAATCAGCATTCAGGGCTCGAACCACCCTGTTTATAAATAGAAATAAAACACCCCAGATTATTTTGTCATGCCAGTGGAGTTCTTTCCTTGACATTTGGTCAAGACAGGTAAGGGAATCAGGTTGGCACATACTGTACACTGAGTGTACAAAACACCTGCTATTTTTAAGCCTTGAGACAATTGAGACATTAATTGTGTATGTGTGTCATTCAGAGGGTGAATGGGCAGGACAAAAGATTTAAGTGCCATTGAACGGGTTATGGTAGTAGGTGCCAGGCGCACCGGTTTGTGTCAAGAACTGCAACGCTGCTGGGTTTTTCACGCTCAACAGTTTCCCGTGTGTTTAAAGAATGGTCCACCACCCAAAGGACATCCGGCTAACTGTGGGAAGCTTTGGTGTCAACATGAGCCAGCATCTCTGACACCTTGTAGAGTCCATGCTCCGACGTGTTGAGGCTGTTCTGAGGGCAAAACTCAACATTAGGAAAGTGTTCCTGAGGTTTTATACACTCAGTGTATGATCCAAATTGTAACCAAATCCAAGATGTTTCAACCCCCCCCCCCAACCCCCACATCATTGACATTACACACACTCCCTGATATCTGCGTCATCCGTCTGTCGTCTCCACACCTCAACACTGAGCTGTAGCGGTCTGTATGTACAGTAGATTATTAGGGGTCTCCAGTATCATTATGACATTCTGGGTAATGTTGGACAGAGGCCTGGCTGAGGCAGATGAAGCCCCACAGAATGGCAAGGTACATCAGTCACAGCCTCCATGGCAGAGATATGAGGAGAGAGAGAACAGTCTGAAATGGTTTGGAGCCTGACTCTACTACAACACAGTTAGCTACAGTAGACTATGCCAGGAGGCAGCCTGCCTCACCTTTTATTGGAGAATGCTCCCCTCTAGTGGTGAGATACAGTGAGCTCCAAAAGTATTGGGACAGTGATACATTTGCTGTTGTTTTGGCTCTGTACTCCAGCACTTTGGATTTCAAATGATACAATGAGGTTAAATTGCAGCTTTAATTTGAGGGTATTGCCATATCGGGTGAACCTTTTAGAAATTACAACACTTTTTGTACACAGTCTCCACATTTTAGGGAACCAAAAGTATTGGGACAAATTCACTTATGTATTAAAGTAGTAAACAGTTTTTAGTCTCATATTCCTTGCATGCAATGATTACATCAAGCTTGTGACTGAAGGAATGAATACAATTTTATTTTCGTGTCAAATCTCCAGTTGGCAATCCATCCCCAATGGGATTAATTGACAAATAAACAAACATTACAATAATTCACTGTGATAATTCTTCTTCCGGTGTTCTCTGCAGTACGCATCGCATAAAGAGTGAAACAATTTAAGCTAAAAAATCAATACATAATAGTAAATAAGGTTATCCAAACAATAATATTCCTAGAACAGTAAAACATTTACATACATGCATGCATACATACATACATACATACATACATACATACAGTACCAGTCAAAAGTTTGGACACACCTACTCATTCCATGGTTTTTCTTTATTTTATAAAGCCTATACACTATCTATGTACATACATTCCATTTACCACATAGACGCTAAATATTTTCTTATTTAGTTATAGGTAGCCCTTTTATATTCTGCAATATTCTGCAAACGGAAATACACAATGGACAAAAAAACATTTCAGTTTCTCCTCCTCGCTCAGCCACATAATGCCAGGGAATATCTGGTGTGCTTTCTGGAATAACAGCAAGCATATACCGTGGTAGGAAGGGGAAAGAGGATCAAGTTAGTTTCATTCTCTATTTCTTAGAGGTCACAATTTTTTAAAATGTAACCTTCATTTAACTAGGCAAGTCACTTAAGAACATATCCTTATTTACAATGACGGCCTACCCCGGCCAAACTCGGACGATGCTGGTCCAATTGTGCGCCACTCTATGGGACTCCCAGTCACAGGCGGATGTGATACAGCCTGGATACGAACCAGGGACTGTAGTGACCTCTCTTGCACTGAGATGCAGTGCCTTAGCCCAATAGATACATAGTCTTTCCTCTCCCATTTAACCACAATACTGTTTCAATACGCAGAGGCAATATCCCTGATCTGTTTCAATACGCAGAGGCAATATCCCTGATCTGACCTGTTTCAATATGCAGAGGCAATATCCCTGATCTGTTTCAATACGCAGAGGCAATATCCCTGATCTGACCTGTTTCAATCCACAGAGGCAATATCCCTGATCTGATCTGTTTCAATACGCAGAGGCAATATCCCTGATCTGACCTGTTTCAATACGCAGAGGCAATATCCCTGATCTGATCTGTTTCAATACGCAGAGGCAATATCCCTGATCTGATCTGTTTCAATATGCAGAGGCAATATCCCTGATCTGTTTCAATATGCAGAGGCAATATCCCTGATCTGATCTGTTTCAATACGCAGAGGCAATATCCCTGATCTGATCTGTTTCAATATGCAGAGGCAATATCCCTGATCTGTTTCAATATGCAGAGGCAATATCCCTGATCTGATATGTTTCAATACGCAGAGGCAATATCCCTGATCTGTTTCAATACGCAGAGGCAATATCCCTGATCTGTTTCAATACGCAGAGGCAATATCCCTGATCTGTTTCAATACGCAGAGGCAATATCCCTGATCTGTTTCAATACGCAGAGGCAATATCCCTGATCTGTTTCAATACGCAGAGGCAATATCCCTGATCTGTTTCAATACGCAGAGGCAATATCCCTGATCTGTTTCAATACGCAGAGGCAATATCCCTGATCTGACCTGTTTCAATATGCAGAGGCAATATCCCTGATCTGTTTCAATACGCAGAGGCAATATCCCTGATCTGACCTGTTTCAATCCACAGAGGCAATATCCCTGATCTGATCTGTTTCAATACGCAGAGGCAATATCCCTGATCTGACCTGTTTCAATACGCAGAGGCAATATCCCTGATCTGATCTGTTTCAATACGCAGAGGCAATATCCCTGATCTGATCTGTTTCAATATGCAGAGGCAATATCCCTGATCTGTTTCAATATGCAGAGGCAATATCCCTGATCTGATCTGTTTCAATACGCAGAGGCAATATCCCTGATCTGATCTGTTTCAATATGCAGAGGCAATATCCCTGATCTGTTTCAATATGCAGAGGCAATATCCCTGATCTGATATGTTTCAATACGCAGAGGCAATATCCCTGATCTGTTTCAATACGCAGAGGCAATATCCCTGATCTGTTTCAATACGCAGAGGCAATATCCCTGATCTGTTTCAATACGCAGAGGCAATATCCCTGATCTGTTTCAATACGCAGAGGCAATATCCCTGATCTGTTTCAATACGCAGAGGCAATATCCCTGATCTGTTTCAATACGCAGAGGCAATATCCCTGATCTGTTTCAATATGCAGAGGCAATATCCCTGATCTGTTTCAATACGCAGAGGCAATATCCCTGATCTGATCTGTTTCAATACGCAGAGGCAATATCCCTGATCTGACCTGTTTCAATACGCAGAGGCAATATCGCTGATCTGTTTCAATACGCAGAGGCAATATCCCTGATCTGTTTCAATACGCAGAGGCAATATCCCTGATCGGTTTCAATATGCAGAGGCAATATCCCTGATCTGTTTCAATACGCAGAGGCAATATCTCTGATCTGATCTGTTTCAATACGCAGAGGCAATATCCCTGATCTGACCTGTTTCAATACGCAGAGGCAATATCGCTGATCTGTTTCAATACGCAGAGGCAATATCCCTGATCTGTTTCAATACGCAGAGGCAATATCCCTGATCTATTTCAATATGCAGAGGCAATATCCCTGATCTTTTTCAATATGCAGAGGTAATATCCCTGATCTGTTTCAATATGCAGAGGCAATATCCCTGATCTGTTTCAATACGCAGAGGCAATATCCCTGATCTGACCTGCTTCAATACGCAGAGGCAATATCCCTGATCTGACCTGCTTCAATACGCAGAGGCAATATCCCTGATCTGACCTGCTTCAATACGCAGAGGCAATATCCCTGATCTGACCTGTTTAAATACGCAGAGGCAATATCCCTGATCTGATCTGTTTCAATACGCAGAGGCAATATCCCTGATCTGATCTGTTTCAATACGCAGAGGCAATATCCCTGATCTGACCTGTTTCAATACGCAGAGGCAATATCGCTGATCTGTTTCAATATGCAGAGGCAATATCCCTGATCTGTTTCAATACGCAGAGCCAATATCCCTGATCTGATCTGTTTCAATACGCAGAGGCAATATCCCTGATCTGACCTGTTTCAATACGCAGAGGCAATATCGCTGATCTGTTTCAATACGCAGAGGCAATATCCCTGATCTGTTTCAATACGCAGAGGCAATATCCCTGATCGGTTTCAATATGCAGAGGCAATATCCCTGATCTGTTTCAATACGCAGAGGCAATATCCCTGATCTGACCTGCTTCAATAAGCAGAGGCAATATCCCTGATCTGACCTGTTTCAATACGCAGAGGCAATATCCCTGATCTGTTTCAATATGCAGAGGCAATATCCCTGATCTGACCTGCTTCAATACGCAGAGGCAATATCCCTGATCTGATCTGTTTCAATACGCAGAGGCAATATCCCTGATCTGACCTGTTTCAATACGCAGAGGCAATATCCCTGATCTGACCTGTTTCAATTCGCAGAGGCAATATCCCTGATCTGTTTCAATACGCAGAGGCAATATCCCTGATCTGACCTGCTTCAATAAGCAGAGGCAATATCCCTGATCTGACCTGTTTCAATACGCAGAGGCAATATCCCTGATCTGTTTCAATACGCAGAGGCAATATCCCTGATCTGTTTCAATACGCAGAGGCAATATCCCTGATCTGTTTCAATACGCAGAGGCAATATCCCTGATCTGTTTCAATACGCAGAGGCAATATCCCTGATCTTTTTCAATATGCAGAGGTAATATCCCTGATCTGTTTCAATATGCAGAGGCAATATCCCTGATCTGTTTCAATACGCAGAGGCAATATCCCTGATCTGACCTGCTTCAATACGCAGAGGCAATATCCCTGATCTGACCTGCTTCAATACGCAGAGGCAATATCCCTGATCTGACCCTGCTTCAATACGCAGAGGCAATATCCCTGATCTGATCTGTTTCAATACGCAGAGGCAATATCCCTGATCTGACCTGTTTAAATACGCAGAGGCAATATCCCTGATCTGATCTGTTTCAATACGCAGAGGCAATATCCCTGATCTGATCTGTTTCAATACGCAGAGGCAATATCCCTGATCTGACCTGTTTCAATACGCAGAGGCAATATCGCTGATCTGTTTCAATACGCAGAGGCAATATCCCTGATCTGTTTCAATACGCAGAGGCAATATCCCTGATCGGTTTCAATATGCAGAGGCAATATCCCTGATCTGTTTCAATACGCAGAGGCAATATTCCTGATCTGACCTGCTTCAATAAGCAGAGGCAATATCCCTGATCTGACCTGTTTCAATACGCAGAGGCAATATCCCTGATCTGTTTCAATATGCAGAGGCAATATCCCTGATCTGACCTGCTTCAATACGAAGAGGCAATATCCCTGATCTGATCTGTTTCAATACGCAGAGGCAATATCCCTGATCTGACCTGTTTCAATACGCAGAGGCAATATCCCTGATCTGACCTGTTTCAATTCGCAGAGGCAATATCCCTGATCTGTTTCAATACGCAGAGGCAATATCCCTGATCTGTTTCAATACGCAGAGGCAATATCCCTGATCTGTTTCAATACGCAGAGGCAATATCCCTGATCTGTTTCAATACGCAGAGGCAATATCCCTGATCTGTTTCAATACGCAGAGGCAATATCCCTGATCTATTTCAATATGCAGAGGCAATATCCCTGATCTTTTTCAATATGCAGAGGTAATATCCCTGATCTGTTTCAATATGCAGAGGCAATATCCCTGATCTGTTTCAATACGCAGAGGCAATATCCCTGATCTGACCTGCTTCAATACGCAGAGGCAATATCCCTTATCTGACCTGCTTCAATACGCAGAGGCAATATCCCTGATCTGATCTGTTTCAATACGCAGAGGCAATATCCCTGATCTCACCTGTTTAAATACGCAGAGGCAATATCCCTGATCTGATCTGTTTCAATACGCAGAGGCAATATCCCTGATCTGATCTGTTTCAATACGCAGAGGCAATATCCCTGATCTGATCTGTTTCAATACGCAGAGGCAATATCCCTGATCTGATCTGTTTCAATATGCTGAGGCAATATCCCTGATCTGACCTGTTTCAATACGCAGAGGCAATATCGCTGATCTGTTTCAATACGCAGAGGCAATATCCCTGATCTGTTTCAATACGCAGAGGCAATATCCCTGATCGGTTTCAATATGCAGAGGCAATATCCCTGATCTGTTTCAATACGCAGAGGCAATATCCCTGATCTGACCTGCTTCAATAAGCAGAGGCAATATCCCTGATCTGACCTGTTTCAATACGCAGAGGCAATATCGCTGATCTGTTTCAATACGCAGAGGCAATATCCCTGATCTGTTTCAATACGCAGAGGCAATATCCCTGATCGGTTTCAATATGCAGAGGCAATATCCCTGATCTGTTTCAATACGCAGAGGCAATATCCCTGATCTGACCTGCTTCAATAAGCAGAGGCAATATCCCTGATCTGACCTGTTTCAATACGCAGAGGCAATATCCCTGATTTGTTTCAATATGCTGAGGCAATATCCCTGATCTGACCTGCTTCAATACGCAGAGGCAATATCCCTGATCTGATCTGTTTCAATATGCAGAGGCAATATCCCTGATCTGACCTGTTTCAATACGCAGAGGCAATATCCCTGATCTGACCTGTTTCAATTCCAGAGGCAATATCCCTGATCTGACCTGTTTCAATACGCAGAGGCAATATCCCTGATCTGACCTGTTTCAATACGCAGAGGCAATATCCCTGATCTGTTTCAATATGCAGAGGCAATATCCCTGATCTGACCTGCTTCAATACGCAGAGGCAATATCCCTGATCTGACCTGCTTCAATACGCAGAGGCAATATCCCTGATCTTACCTGTTTCAATACGCAGAGGCAATATCCCTGATCTGACCTGTTTAAATACGCAGAGGCAATATCCCTGATCTGTTTCAATATGCAGAGGCAATATCCCTGATCTGTTTCAATACGCAGAGGCAATATCCCTGATCTGACCTGCTTCAATACGCAGAGGCAATATCCCTGATCTGACCTGTTTCAATTCCAGAGGCAATATCCCTGATCTGTTTCAATACGCAGAGGCAATATCCCTGATCTGACTTGTTTCAATACGCAGAGGCAATATCCCTGATCTGTTTCAATACGCAGAGGCAATATCCCTGATCTGACCTGCTTCAATACGCAGAGGCAATATCCCTGATCTGACCTGCTTCAATACGCAGAGGCAATATCCCTGATCTTACCTGTGCACATAGCGACTTTTTGCATTTGCTGTTTGTTTTGTTTGTTTTGGTTGTGTTTCAGATCATTTCGTGGCCAATACAAATGAATGGTAAATCATGTATTGCATCATTTTGGAGTCACTTTTATTGTGAATAAGAATATAATTTGTTTCTAAACACTTCTACATTGATGTGGATGGTCCTGAATGAGTCGTGAATAATAATGATGAGTGAGAAAGTTACAGACGCACAAACATCATACCCCCAAGACATGCTAACCTCTCACCATTATAATAACAGGGGAGGTTAGTGAATTTATCCATTCTAACACGGGGGGGGGGGGACTATGCACAAAAAGTGGTGTAATTTCTAAATAGTTCACCTGATATGAATGTCAATATCCTCAAATCATAGCTGACATTCTGCACTTACTTCATAGTCATTGTATCGTTTCAAAAGTGCTGGAGTCCAGAGCCAAAACAACAACACACGTGTCACTGTCTCAATACATTTTGGAGCACACTGTCTGTACCTGTAGAAACGCATCATTCCCAATCATGAGTTCATATCAGACCTCTGCAGCTATGTGTTTTGTTGGTCTGAACAAGCTGATATTGAATGTGTTTACGTACAGTGTTCTTGGGGATTGTTATGCAGACCATAAGTACGCGCTGGATACAGATGACTTGGTCTATTGTTATTTCCTACAGATTCTCTCCTTATCAGTACAGAAAGAGAGGCTGTAGCCAGAAGCAGACTGGCTACGTTGTTGTGTTTAGCAACAGAAACGTGCAGAGCTAGCTGTGATTGCGTAACGGCTTGTCTTGTACAGTAATTACATAATGACAACAAGCTTATATAATGATAACAAGAAGGCCTGTCCGAGTGAAAGCGCTGCCTGTGGGTCTGCATGGTGCGTTAGGCCAGCGTGGAAAACCAGGTCAAAGCCTCGTCGGCTCATCTTCTCCACTCTGTTTTTTTCCCCATCTTTGGTCTCTCTGTTCTTCTTCTCCTCCCTTTGCTCATCTCTCCCTCTTTCCTACACTATATGAGCTCCTTTCCTATCGCTCCTCATCAAACCTGTTCTCTTCCTCCCTCTCGTATCTCCTCTTTCCTCACCCCTCTGGTGTCTTCTCTCTCCTCCTCACCTCCTCTTCTCTCCTCTCTTCCCTTGGCAGGCAGCTGCTGGAGCTGCAGCGGCTGAAGGAGGTGGAGCGGGAGCGACTGGAGCGGGAGCGTCAGGAGAGGGAACGGCTGGAGCGTGAGATGCAGGAGAGGGAGCGTGAACGTGAACGCCAGGACCGGGAGCGCCAGGACCGGGAGCGCCAGGACCGGGAGCGCCAGGAGCGCTCCGAGAGGGAGCGCTCCGAGAGGGAGCGCTCCGAGAGGGAGCGCTCCGAGAGGGAGCGCTCCGAGAGGGAGCGCTCAGAGAGGGAGCGCACTGAACGGGATCGCCTGGAGCGCGAGCGTCAGGAGAAGGAGAGAGAGCAGCTGGAGAGAGAGAGGGCGGAGAGAGAGAGGGAGCTGATGGAGAGAGAGAAGCAGGAGAGGGAGAGGATGGAGAACGAGACGCGGCAGGAGCAGCAGTTGGACAGCGAGCAGTTGGACTGGGAGAGAGGGAGACACATCTCCAACGCCAGTGAGTAGCCAAGGCTTTTTATTTACAACCTACACACACCTAAAACACACTCACACACATGCATGCACATACTTACACATTTACACACACCAACACACATCTGATGTCCAGGACAGAGCATGGTAGTACAATAGACACTGAAGTCACAGGACCGAACAAGATGAAAGATCAGAATAGTAACCAACAGGTGAGTGGGTTTAGCTTTCACTTCCTTTAGCAGTAGATCTTCCAAAGAGCCGTCTTGGGTGTAAAATCCCAGCGTGGCATTTAACTGGAGTCTGAAGCGAACGTTGACTATACTCAACCATCCCTGGCCTCTCGTTACTTAATGTGACTTGTAGCCAGGCTCCTCTCCAATCTCTCTCTGCCCATATGGACGGGCACGGGGAACAGCTTGAGTGGCCCTAGGGCATGGGGGGAGTGTTTGTGTTGTCTCAGCGAGCAGACAAACACGGGCACACACACACACACTCCCCCCTCTCTTCCTACTTATGTTTGACCAGGGATGGCTATGTCTACTATATGTGTTGGTGGATAGTAGGCTACCCTAGCCAGCCTGCCCAGCAAAGCATAGGCAGGTGAGGGACTCAGGTTCTAGGAGTTGGTTGGGGGAGGATCAAGGATGAGAGATGGTCATTGCTGCCAGTGTTGGCATGGTTCAGTGCCACACTCATCACATTAGCTGGGCTAGATTCTCCATGTTAGTCAGAGGCTAAAAATACATAAACAAGGCTAACATGCTGCCTGCCTACCCAGGGGGAGGGGCCATCATATTAACATTACCATGAACATGTCTAAGGCATTATGGTGTCGAGTAGATTTCATTTTTACTCTGGCATTTTGTGCAATAAATGTGTACACGACACAATTTCCACAGGACATGACAAGACAAACACCATCATTAATGTTGCACTGCATGTTAACATTTGGGGTGCTTTTGAAGTGTGCGAATGCACTTTTCATATGCTTCTTGTTGTCTTTCCTGCAGGAAAAACATACATGTGTGCTATTGGCCTACTGTACATAGCCTCGCAAAAACTTTGGGTTGGATTTCCAATTCCATTCATAGTATGTGTAGTATCCCATTGGATGTCTGTGGAAGTCATGCTGTGTGTTGATCACCATGCTCCTCTAACTGAACACTGAAACCAACTCGGTGTTGTGGAGGTGGGGTCTGCTAGTAGGGCATGTGCGGATTGGCTTCTTGATGTGTCTGTAACTCTGTAGAGTCTGTCTCATGTCACATTAGAAACAACAAGGAGTTCCTTGTGCGTCGACCTCATTAATCCAGCCATTCCTAACGGTCTGATGGAAATCCCTGCTAAAAAGTGGTGGTTTTAAGCCCGCCCCTCACTGGTCTCCCTCTTCTTTAGGCCACTCTAGTTAGTGTGTATGTCCATTTTGGGCTTTAGTAAGAGGTGTGTGTGTGTGTCGTTATGGGTTACTACTCTGGGATCACAGAGCAAAGCTGGGGCCTGCCTGTGGCCACTAACCACCCAGAGAGGGGGAGGAAAAGGGGAACAAGAGGGAAGGGGAATGGAGAAATGAGAAGAGGGAGAGAGGCAGAGAGAGTGGGGGGGGGGGATTGGGAGAAGAGTTAGTCTTCTGTTTGGAGCAACAGAAGGAGGAGAGGCGTGGTAGAGAGATGGGGTGGGAGAATCATACATGAGCAATGTTTCCAGTTAGTGGAGTTGTATCAGAAACACAATGAGCATTCAGAATGACTCAACAACAGCCAATCAGGACATGGTCTGTAAGAAAGTGACATGACATAGAGTGAAGTGGTTTGGAATGGAGGGCAAGAATGTTGGTGTGTGTGTGTGTGTGTGTTCACCACATGAGTATATGTGAACGAGTGTGTCTATATGCTGTAATCTGTAAAGGTGTGCCTAGTGCATTTCTCAGCAAGAGCCCAGGCTTCCCATACGGCGTAGGTGGGTGTGTGTGTGCGCGCGCGTGCACGTGCACGTGCGCAGCCTACCACTGAGGGTCAGTGGAGCAGAATGAGGCTGACACAAAGGGTTAGCAGCATTAGCCCTCAGTAAACATATGGCGGGAGCGGCCTCAGCTCTAGGCTCCCTCTAGGCTCACTCTAGGCTCCCTCTAGGCTCACTCTAGGCTAACACTAGGCTCACTCTAGGCTAACACTAGGCTCACTCTAGGCTCACTCTAGGCTAACTCTAGGCTCACTCTAGGCTAACACTAGGCTAACACTAGGCTCACTCTAGGCTAACACTAGGCTCACTCTAGGCTAACTCTGGGCTAACACTAGACTCACTCTAGGCTAACACTAGGCTCACTCTAGGCTCACTCTAGGCTCACTCTAGGCTAACATTAGGCTAACACTAGGCTCACTCTAGGCTCACTCTAGGCTAACACTAGGCTAACACTAGGCTAACTCTAGGCTCACTCTAGGCTAACACTAGGCTAACTCTAGGCTCACTCTAGGCTCACACTAGGCAACTCTAGGATCACTCTAGGCTAACTCTAGGCTCACTCTAAGCTCACTCTAGGCTTACTCTAGGCTCACTCTAGGGCTATGCTGGCTGGGGCCCCACAACAAAACAGAGCATGGATAATTTGGAGCATGCAGTCAAACTCTGGCAACGTGACCACCCAGTGATACTACCCCCACCTCTCCTCACTGGTTATGTATATGAGAGCTGAGGGGATACTATTGATGGGGGTATTGACTAAAAAGCACCATGAGAAACTTTATTATGGGATTTTTTTCTGGGTGGTTCAGTAAGACTTTATGCAAACTCCTTGTCAATTCTAAATAGTTTCTTTAGTAAAGGTGTCTGGCTTGAAATCATTACTATATGGTAGTGTTTTTTTAATCTATTTTTTTGGTAATTTATCAGATGCTCTTTTCCAGAGTGACTTACAGGAGCAATTATGGTTAAGTGCCTTACTCAAGGGCACGACGACTGATTTTTCACCTCGTTGGCTCGGGGATTCAAACCAGCAACCTTTCGGTTACTGGCCCAATAGCTTTCTATCATTCTGATAGAAAGCTAGGTAATGGAGAATTGCAAGTGATTGAAACTGTGTAGTCACCCAAATATTGAAGCATTTTATTATCTTGGGATAAGTTTCTACCAGAGTCTGTGCAATCAGTCAATTACTGAAACCAAACATGTCCAAATTGGTTAAATCTCTCAATTGTGGTGCCTTGACTTCCAAATGTATAGAATACAACTGTTCTGCTTGCCCAGTCCTGGTATGGACGATCTATGGTTTTCTGCTGCTTCTCTATCCATGTGTACACATTATGACACATTGTCTCTAGAGTCTGCCTCTGGTTTGGTCTAACCCCGTGTACTAATAGTAGCATCTGTTCTGTCAGAGAAAGACATCAAGAAAAAGGAGATTTAGGTCTGCTAGTTACCTGCTTCATTTACCCCTTCTCTATTCTTTCTGTTTTCCCCTTTCTCTCTCTCCTCTTCTGTGTTCTTTCCCTCTTGTGTGGCTGCACGGTGGCTGCTTCTCCCCTCCTGTCCTGTCCATCTGATGTGTGTAGCATTTGAAAGTACCCTCTACACCCCTCCGCCTCCAGAGTACTCCTCCAAGACCTCCTCTACGTCTGTGTCTCCCACCACCCCCAACTACCCTCCACCCACCCCGTCACCCTCCTCTGCAACACCCCCCACCCCGCCTCTACGACACTCTGCCTCCCGATTCGCCACCTCACTCGGCTCCGCCTTCCATCCGGTCCTGCCCCACTACGCCACAGTCCCCAGGCGACAGCCTGTCCCTCCCACGCCCCTTGCCCCAGCCCCGGCAACCCCCTCCAAGTCAGTGGTGTGGTCAGCAACCAACTTCAGCCCCCTGCCTCCCTCGCCCCCCGTCATGATCAGTAGCCCGCCGGGCAAGGCCACTGGCCCACGCCCCGTCATCGCCATCCCGGCCCCCAGCCCCTTGTCACAGAAACACCCCTCTCCCTCCCCCAACGGGCCCCCCATGTTCCCCGCTCCTTCACCTGTCACCATCGGCAACAGCAGCAACCCCACCCCGCCTCCTCCGACCCCACCTCCCCCTCCACCGCTGCCCCCTCTCTCCCTGTCCCTGTCGTCGTCCTGCCAGCAGTTGCCCGTCGTCTCCCACATCGCTCCCCTTGTGTCCTCTCCCTCATCCCAGCCTGCTATTGTCCCTTCTCCTTCCACAGCTCCCCCTGCATCTGCTGACCTCTCTGTAAACCTCTCTGTGCTGGGAGACTCCTGCTCCGTGGCTCCAGAGGCCTCTCAGCCTGCAGACCCTCTGGCCCAGCAGGGTAAGGCCTCACCTCTCTCAGCCTCTCTCTACCTCCACCTCCGCTCACCCACTAATGGGGTGCCAGGGAGCAGGGGGCTGCCCTAACCAACTGGGCGCCAATACTGGCTGCAGCTGTGACTTGCATGGCTAATGTGGTTTTGGCTGGGTTCTATGTGGCTGTTGAGAATGGTCTGTAGGTGCTTGTCAATCTATGTTGGTCATGTGTGTCTGTCTGACTCACCTTGGTCAGAATGCTCCTACCATGCATGTCCATGCTGTTGCTTTTATGGTCTTGAGTTGTCTGGTGATCTCTCGTGGGTGTGAATGGAGTCTGGTTGTTGGGCATGGCGTGTATGTTTGTTTGCCCTCTTACAGACAGGGGGTTCTGATCCATCTAGAGATCACTCCAGTCTGGAAGGATCATTGTCTCATTGTTTCTCGTTTGCTTGTTTATTTTCTCACCTCAAATGATTATTTTTCAGCAATTTGTCATGACCTTATTTTGCCATGACTTTTCAACCTCACTTGTCATGTCAGTGTTAATGAAGGATTGTATGCGTGTTACGAACAGTAAGGGGCTGACGGGTGGAGAGTTGACTCGTCTGAACAGCTCTTTTATTTCTACTCCCATCCTTGTTCACTTGATTAGGTTTGTTATCATGATGCTACTGTACGTTTCAGGGGATGGGGAGGGTCGCTAATGCGGAGATATTAACAGAAATCTTGGTTATATTTCGATTATGAAATTACTTAATTGGCCAAACTCAGTGGCAGTTTTTTTAGAGTGTCACAAGTTAACCAGGGTACGATTAGCGGCTGGAATCAATAATATATAAATGATAATTTCTCCCTCTGCTGAATAGAATTATTAGCAGATAAATCACATCTGTGTCCTCTGCATTTGATATGTATCATTCATTTGTTATCCAAGCCACCACTGCACTGTCTGTGTATACTGATAGAGCATTCCTCTATTTACATGTCAAATGAGGACAAGCTATTTATTATTCTCCCTAAACCTGCCCTCACATTGCTCTGATTACCTTACCAACTTTATTGGAAATAACATTTAATTCAATAGTAGTTCTTTTAAATCTTTCTGAAAACCTTTGCAGTTTAAAATGTTCCGATTCACATAATTAAAATACTGCGTTAGCATTAATGATACAATACATTTTTTTTTGATAAAGGGCCATATTTTTATGTATTAAAACTCCCCCTTGAGTAACTCTTTAGTAGCGTTTATATGTAGATTCAGTCTGACTATTTCCCCCACTTGGACTGAACCTCATTGACAGGAGCTCACTATGGACACATTCTATTATGGCTTATTGATCCAATCATCTGTCTGTGTTGAGGAATGATTTCATAATGATGATGATGATCACAATGATTTTCTACAAGCTAATTATTAGTTAATACTTCTCTATGTGGTTCAGTGGTTTCGGGCTGCTCTTATGAAGATATTGACCTAACTTAGACCACTCGAGATCCTGTGTCCAATGCATTTTTCACTGTGCGTCTGTGTTTGTGTGTACATTTTTTGTCTTGTTTGTGTGGGATGTCTCCATTTGCTTCCATCAAATGGATACATTTAGGCCATAACTCACTAATGTGCATGTTGTATGACAAACAACACGTGGATGTAGCATGTTCATACTGTGTATAAAGTTGACCAATAAATGGTCAAGCCTGATAATGTTAGTATTGATGGTGAGTATAGAATGGGTACTTTAGGAAGCCTGAGTTTTGTGTGTGAGGAGAACACTAATCAGGAGAGAACTCCTGACTCTGCTCTTTCTGTCCCAAAGTTTGATAATGACCATTTACTCTTCTTCTCTCTCTCCCCCCCCCCCCCCCCCCCCACACCCAAACAGACACAGCTTTGACTCTTGTGCTACCCACCCCTCCTCCCCCTCCCCCCCTTCCTCCCGGTTCCACTGTGGCCCCCACGGCCGCTGCCCCCCCAGCCCCACCAGGCCCTCCTCCCCCTCCCCCCTTGCCCCCCACACTCACTCCTACCAGCGGCGGGCCTCCTTCCCCACCTGAACCGCCACCTCTCCCCGGTGGCCAGGCCCACCCTCCCCCTCCCCCAGCCCCTCCCCTGCCACCTGGTCTCTTCTCCCCGTCCGAGGACCGCCCCCTGTCCGGGCTGGCTGCTGCCCTCGCTGGAGCCAAGCTGCGTAAAGTGCCACGGGTGAGAGGCTAACACACACAGAAACACAAACATCTCTACCCTTGCACAGACACAAACTGTTTATCACATCCCATATCTTCATCCCAGGATAGGGGGCTTATCCAACACCAGTCACAGTGATCATGTAGCTAAACTGTGCTTCACTCCACCATGTACTGTACTCCACCATACCTGACCTCCAGTTATGTGCCTCTGTAACATGGCCTGCCACTACAACAATATCATGTCCTTCTCTCTGTCCCCTCAGAGTGATAGTGGTGGTGATGCCGCAGCTGCTCTGGCTGTAGCCATGGCTGGGGGTTTGGCTGGCTCTGCAGGGGCCAAACCTGGAGGGAACGGCCCTCTGGGTGGAGCACCTGGAGGAGGGGGGCTGATGGAGGAGATGAGCGCCCTGCTGGCCAGGAGGTGACATTTACATTACATCCCCATCTACAACATGAGAGGACAATATTGAGGATGGGGGAGGAAATATCACAATAAATCTGTGAATTCCATGAGTGCAATATCATTGCAGACCATGTAGCTGTCGGGTCAGCCAAAACATTATTTAAAGTTAGAAGTTAGATTATTTTTGTTTAGGCATACAGTACAACCTGTTATGAGGTTGGGAATAAATCTTAATATTCTGTATTGTTTTTCAGGAGAAGAATTGCAGAGAAGGGATCATCCCCTGAGCCAGAGCAGCGAGCTGTGAGTATGACTGACTGGCTGACTGACTGACTGACTGGCTGACTGGCTGGGCTGGCTGGGCTGGCTGGCTGACTGGCTGGCTGGCTGACGGACTGGCTGACTGACTGACATGTTAAACACTATTAATGCACACACAGTTAGTCCATGCAACTTATTATGTGACTTATAATTTACCCATCTATATTTCAGTAGCCTGGTGTTTGTTTTCCCTCTCCTGGATGTCTTTGGGGCTTCATATTTTTTCTTTGATGGTCATTAGTGACATCGAAGAGGATCAATGGCTTTCCTTTAGTGGATTATTTACTTAAAAACAGGTCATATATTCACACCTGTTTATCTGAAGCTGCCTGACCTATATCTTCTGACCTTTTGAATGCCCTGTGCTTCTCTCCAATAGGATGAGAGCGGCGAGGGCAACACAACTCCCAAAGTGTCAGCCTGTAGTACACCTGGTGAGTATAGTATACAGTACAGGACTGTAGTGGTCAGAGATATATGAAGGACCAGAACAGCAACATGCACCTTCCACATTCAGATCACCAAGATCCTAGTTAGTTTTAGTCAGCAGTTCATGTAGTTGTCTGTAGTTTAGCTCATATTTTTCAGTTTGTATTTTTTTTTTGTCTCCTGATAGTGGTTCAGTTCTATCAGTGTAATATATCCAATGCTTTTTTTGTTTCCTCCTCAGACATGCCCAGAAAACCTTGGGAGAGGACTAACACTATGAATGGTAGCAAATCCCCGGTCATTGGAAGGTAAATACCAGCATTCCATCCCATAAATGGGCTTAGATTTCAACCGTGTGCTTTCATGTGCAAATGTCTATATTACATAGTCACTGAGTCTAAAGCTATAACTGGGTCAAACACGACTACGTCCAAATATCCACTCCCTATCTGAATCACTGAGTGCCTCAGCATTGCCGCTCATCATCACGTGACTAAAGAAGGAGCACAGAGCATAGCATGTCACACTGCTGGGGTCCGACCCCTGGGCTTGCTGGTTTATGACTGGTTAATAACATGACTAAAACATGCTTGCCGCTAGGCTACCGCTAGCTAGGCTGTCCGTAGCAGTGAGTGTTCCTGGGATGTGTCAATCAAAGCCTACAATTCCAGGTTTAATTGCAGGGATTTAAATGAGGGTTTGTCGACGAGAAAGTGTTCTGGAAATACACTTCTAGTATGTGCAAAACAGAATGCTGCCCTCCCCACAAGTCCTTTTTTGTTTTCATCCTCTGAGAATGTATGATATTTTTTAGATGAACTTCCTTATAAAGAGGCCGGTGTAGCATTTTAGCATATTAGCAGGAAAAGACAATTACCGGATCCTTAGAAAATTCCAAAGCTTTATCAATGTAAAGTTAACTGAAAACAAATCAATGTATCATCAGTAGCTGTTGTTTTTCCAGATTCCCTGGTAGCTACACTCAGTCTGCTGTCTGGAGCCTGTATGTTTGGTGTGGGTTTGATTAGGGAGGGGAGCTGGGGTTACAGGACAGCCCTTTTAAAAGCTAGTCTCTCTCTCACAGACGTGTGTCACCGTGGAGATGGGTTCTGATATGGTAAACAGGTATACAGGCCTGTAGTGACACATCTCCTTTTTACTCCTTTTGTATAATTTGCTGTGCTTGAAGGGGGGGGGGGGTTGGGTTTGTGACTTGTAATTCCCATATCTCTATTTTGCCAACAAAGTAATCACCTGATTGCTAATGAACACTAGGTATAAAAATGGTTTATTGTTTATACATGAAGAACCAATCTAAGTATCTACGAATTCATGTAAACTCTTCCCTCTTCCAATTGCTTTGCTTTAGTATACACACATACTCAACACTGACTCTGTGGCTGTGTGCTACTGTATAGTGAGCAAGATAGAGGAGACCCCTCCCAGTGCTGTGAATATTCACATCCGTGCCAACTGTCTCAGAAGAACCCCATAGATAAGGCCACACAGACCTGCATTCGCAGATGGGCGTAAGTAATTCCTCCCCCATAAACTGGTATTCATATCTGACCTATAGAGGAGGCCAGAGGACCAGAGACCACTACAGCAGACATACAGACGCAAACACACGCACACACACACACTACAGAAAGACAGCTGTTGGGAATCGTAACAAGCTAACATTCTTGTAACCTAACGTTACACCTTTCCTACTCTCTTGGCTTCCACTTTCTCCCTGGCAAGTTGTTGGCTGTTCACGGAATTCATTTCCTCACCGGTTTCACACTCAGAAAGTGTGTCATTTTCTTTAATCATTTCCTGCAGTTGTAGCCCATGGTGATTTTCTTGTTGGCAATGGTTTCCTGTCACAGCTGATCCAGTAGCGGAGATGCATGGCTGTGTGTGGCTGCTGCACTGTTTGTGCATGCTCTAACTATAGCTGCCTTTTTCTGAACTCTGACACACAACGTCAACCTGATTGTGTTTGAATTGGGCTGAACTACCCAGTGTGAACTCATACGGCTGGTGTGTGTGTAACATGTTTGCTTTGGTCTGGCTTTACCTCAGGCATTAAGCTATTCTACTAGAGATTCCAGTCATAGGACAGTTTTCCAGTTCATTTACTGGTTCACTTTGCCTAAATCGACACTGAACAAAAACATAAAGCAATGTAAAGTGTTGTTCCCATGTTTCATGAGCTGAAATAAAAGATCCCAGAAATGTTCCACATGCACAAAAAGCGTATTTCTCTCAAATTTTGCACACACATTTTTTGCATCCCTGTTAGGGAGAATTTTATCCTTTGTAAAAGGCCACTCTAAAATGTGAGGTTTTATCACACAACACAATGCCACGTACAGTTGAAGTCAGAAGTTTACATACACTTAGGTTGGAGTCATTAAAACTCATTTTTCAACCACTCCACAAATGTCTTGTTAACAAACTGTCGTTTTGGAAAGTCGGTTAGGACATCTACTTTGTGCATGACACAATTAATTTTCCCAACAATTGTTGACAGATTATTTCACTTATCACAATTCCAGTGGGTCAGAAGTTTACATACACAAAGTTGACGGTGCCTTTAAACAGCTAGGAAAATTCCAGAAAATTATGTCATGGCTTTAGAAGCTTCTGATAGGCTAATTGACATCCTTTGAGTCAATTGGAGTTGTACCTGTGGATGTATTTCAAGGCCTGCCTTCAATCTCAGTGCCTCTTTGCTTGACATCATGGGAAAATCAAAAGAAATCAGCCAAGACCTCAGAAGAAAATGGTAGACCTCCACAAGTCTGGTTCATCCCTGGGAGCAATTTCTAAACGCCTGAAGGTACCACGTTCATCTGTACAGACAATAGTACGCAAGTATAAACACCATGGGACCTTACAGCCGTCATACTGCTCAGGAGGGAGACGCGTTCTGTCCCCTAGAGATGAACTTACTTTGGTGCGAAAAGTGCAAATCAATCCCAGAACAACAGCAAAGGACCTTGTGAAGATGCTGGAGGAAACAGATACAAAAGTATCTATATCCACAGTAAAACGAGTCCTATATCGACATAACCTGAAAAGCCACTCAGCAAGTGTTTTGCTGCAGGAGGGACTGGTGCACTTCACAAAATAGATGGCATCACGAGGAAGCAAAGTTATGTGGATATATTGAAGCAGCATCTCAAGACATCAGTCAGGAAGTTGAAGCTTGGTCGCAAATGGGTCTTCCAAATGGACAATGACCCCAAGCATACATCCAAAGTTGTGGCAAAATGGCTTAAGGATAACAAAGTCAAGGTATTGGAGTGGCCATCACAAGGCAATCCTATAGAACATTTGTGGGCAGAACTGAAAAAGTGTGTGCGAGCAAGGAGGCCTACAAACCTGACTCAGTTACACCAGCTCTGTCAGGAGGAATGAGCCACAATTCACCCAACTTATTGTGGGAAGCTTGTGGAAGGCTACCCGAAACGTTTGACCCATATTAAACAATTTAAAGGCAATGCTACCAAATACTAATTGAGTGTATGTAAACTTCTGACCCACTGGGAATGTGGTGAAAGAAATAAAAACTGAAGTAAATCATTCACCCTACTATTATTCTGACACTTCACATTCTTAAAATAAAGTGGTGATCCTAACTGACCTAAGACAAGGGTTGTTACTAGGATTAAACGTCAGGAATTGTGAAAAACTGAGTTTAAATGTATTTGGCTAAGGTGTATGTAAACTTCCGACTTCAACTGTATGTTTCAAGTTTTGAGAATTTTACAATACGTCCAGCCGGCCTCACAACCACAGACCACGTGTATGGCGTTGTGTGGGCGAGCGGTTTGCTGATGTCAACGTTGTGAACAGAGAGCCCCATGGTGGTAGGGTTATGGTATGGGCAAGCATAAGCTACGTATAACGAACACAATTGCATTTCATTAGCTGCAATTTGAAGGCACAGAGATACTGTGACGAGATCCTGAGGCCCATTGTCGTGCCATTCATCCGCCGCCATCACCTCATGTTTCAGCATGATAATGCATGGCCCAATGTCACAAGGATCTGTACACAATTCCTAGATGCTGAAAATGTCCCAGTTCTTCCATGACCTGCATTCTCACCAGACATGTCACCCGTTGTGCATGTTTGGGATGCTCTGGATCGATGTGTACGACAGCTTGTTCCACTTCCTGCCAATATCCAGCAACTTCACACTGCCAGGAGTGGGACAACATTCCACAGGCCACAATCAACAGCATGATTAAATCTATACGAAGGAGTTGTCACGCTGCATGAGGCAAATGCTGGTCACAGCAGATACTGACTAGTTTTCTGATCCACACCCCTAAAATTATTTTAAGGTATCTGTGACCAACATATCTGTATTCCTAGTCATGTGAAATCCATAGATTAGGGCCTAATGAATCAATTTCAATTGACTGATTTCCTTATGAACTGTAACTCAGTAAAATCTTAGAAATTGTTGCATGTTGCGTAATTTACAGTGCATTAGGAAAGTATTCAGACCCCTTGACTTTTTCCAATTTTTTTTACGTTACAGCCTTATTCTAAAATTGATTAAATTTGGGGGGTTTTCCTCATCAATCTACACACAATACTCCATAATGTATGAATAAAAAAATTAAATAGCACATTTCCATAAGTATTCAGACCCTTTACTCAGTACTTTGTCGAAGCACCTTTGGCAGAAAATACAGCCTACAAGCTTGGCACACCTGTATTTGAGGGAGTTTCTCCCATTCTTCTCTGCAGATCCTCTCAAGCTCTGTCAGGTTGAATGAGGAGAGTCGCTGCACGGCTATTTTAAGGTCTCTCCAGAGATGTTTGATCGGTTTCACTCATGGATATTCAGAGACTTCTCCCGAAGCCACTCCTGCATTGTCTTGGCTGTGTGCTTAGGGTCGTTGTCCTGTTGGAAGGTGAACCTTCGGCCCAGTCTGAGGTCATGAGCGCTCTGGAGCAGGTTTTCATCAAGGATCTGTCTGCTCTGTTCGTCTTTCCCTTGATCCTGACTAGTCTCCCAGTCCCTGCCACTGAAAAACATCCCCACAGCATGATGCTGCCACCACCATGCTTCACCGTAGGGATGGTGCCAGGTTTCCTCCAGACGTGACGATTGGCATTCAGGCCAAAGAGTTCAATCTCGGTTTTATTTGACCAGAGAATCTTTTGTTCAGTATAGATTCAGTTTGCTCAGAGCATAATGATACACAAACTAACAAATCAAGTTCATGAAAGGACCTTATACTGAATGTGGGCAGCCAAAGGGTTAGGTACCCTGTCAAATACGCTCAGCTGTTTTCAACTAGTGTAGTTATCAATTTTGACACATGGATATGAAAATCATTATTGTACATTATTCTCTACCTTGCCAGATTTGTAGATCAATTTCCCAATACTGAATTTTAAAGAATTAATGTTGGGGTATGATGACAATTTTCTCTGTGTGTTAAATTCTTTAACTTCCTATGTTTCTTTCTGTGTTTTGAAATCAAACTGTCAATTTGAATGAATTTTCACTTTCTTTCAAGTTGTTTTAAGTTTGTAGTTGCAAAAAATGCTTATGTAACTGTTTTTTTTTTTTTAAATGATTGAAGTGTGATGAGTGAATGCAGAATGTAGAGGGGAATAACCCAGCCACAGTAGATACTTTTCTGTCTGGTTTTCCTCCAAGAGTGACTTCTGGACTCCCCCTCGACTACAGCCCCAATTTAGGTATACTACTGTAACTTTTTCTGTTTATCTCGTCTACAGACCGAAGTCCACAACCACACCGACTGGATCCCTAAGTGCCAACGGGGTGCCAACAGAAGGTCTCGACTACGACAGATTGAAACAGGTATTCAGAAGACAGACTTGCTGTTTGCTGGCAGAACAGTGGAGCGGTAGTATTTTACACAGCATACTACAGAGCCCTGAGAGGGTGTGCCCAATGACTGTGTCCCATGCTGGGGCAATCCCTCCCTCCTCCCCTATGAATGAGCCTGTTAGATAAGTGCAGATTCTCCTTATACCCTCCCTATCTGTGCCCACAGCAGCAGCCTCAGTCAGAGACAGAGGAGTAACACAGAGTGGTAACACTATGGGCTTACTAACACTCATTCAGCTCTCTGGGACAGTATCTCTCACTGATGCTAACGTCACTGTTCCGTCCCTCTGCTTTGGTGCAAGTTTCAATCCATTTCACATGTCCAAAGTGCCTGTTTGAAACAAATGCTTTGTTTTTCCACTGTCTCTAATTGTCTCTAATTGTCTTTGCAACCTTATTTTCAGGACATTCTGGACGAGATGAGGAAGGAGTTATCGAAGCTGAAAGAGGAACTTATTGATGGTAACTGATTGCTTGAGCAACCTGATGCACATACAGAGGGCGCTTTATATTTGTCCTATTGTATGTAGAAGTGGGTAACCTGTACGAGTGTGAGGTGTGAATTGGAAACGTGTTTTCTGCATGTCCCAACCCCCCATATGACGCCCTCGGAGAGTGGGGTCACGGCCAGGGCTTCTGCCGCGTAATAGGTGACAGGGCATGAAATAAGTTCCTCAAAGCACATTTCACGCCATTCACGCCACTGCATATCACACCAAAGACAACACAAAATACCATATAACTGACATGTTGTTTGTCTGTCCACAGCCATCCGGGAGGAGCTGGGAAAGTCGAACACAGCGTAGAAGGATCTCACCGGCCTGTGCATTACATCCATTACCGGACATCTGCGACAGGTCAACTTCAGATAGGACAATCTTATAAAGAACCGAAAAAGGAAAACAAAAAAAGTCTAAAAAGGTAGCGACGATAACAATAATAACCGTATTAATACAGAAGACAGTGTTTTTGTCGGCAGAACAGCGTCACACACAGCTGGGGACGAGGGAGAGCGGGAGGCCGAGGGAGAGCGGGAGGCGTGTAGCATGGGAAGCACTGCTGGCGTCCATCTTGTGAAGCCTGGCCTTTCCTGCCATTTTCCCGCAGCCTCACCTGGAGGACAGGACACAGTCTTAAAAGAGGAGTGACTGTCATTATGCAAAGATTTCTCCCTTTGTCGATAACACAAGAAAACAAGGAAAATCAACAAATAAAAAACTAACTAATATTGAACTGTATACTGTACTAACCATTGAAGTGTGAGAAATCAAACAGACAGCATTTACACTAAGAATTGGAACAGTTAGCGTGCAATTGTGATTTCATAGTGAAAAGACACATTTAGTGGGTGAGTGTGAAGTTTGGAGGCAGGAGGAAAAGGGAAGTAGGACTCAGTTCCCCATAGGGCCATAGGAGGGAGCCTCTGGGTGTGAATGAAGGACTGACTGATGGACTTGGTATAGTCTACTGCTGCAGGACTCTGTAAAGCTAGTCTTCCTCAAATACTATTTTAACCTGAATATGTACAAATGAAGAAAAAACGATATCTAGAAGTCTTTCAATCATGTCTGTTTTAATGTAAACTATGGCCATATCAAGTAGCTTAATCAACTCTTTACATGATGGTCTGTCTCTTGGTCTGTTTGGCTTAGTATCCGAATATCATTATCTTCTTTTTTCTATAACGAGCTACTGTTCTGCATTTCTGTGTGTTGCAGGCTGATGAGACCGTCACAAAGGGTATGCCTTTCTAAATGTCAATCATTGTAGCTCTTTACCAAACAACCTCTGTCAATTAGTGGTGGTTAATAATGCTAAAATCACCATGACCAGATCTGGAGATGGAGCTATTTGAAATCTCTGTACTGTTATTATGAGCTGAACTTTTTTCTCTCTCTCTCTCTCTCCCTCGCAATTTCTAGACGATTTTTGGTGCATGTAAGGTTTTGTACGGTGAGGGTCGTGAGGCTGCCACGAAATTGAATTATTGTCCATTGGTTTATAAGCAATAAGTGTAGCATCTGGGTTGAATTTCCCCCACATTATTCCTTTTAAATGTTTGTGTTCTTTTAACTCCATTCTGAACACCTGTTAAGGATGTGACTATGTGACAGTATCTCCTCCTTTCCACTATATCCACCTCCTCCATAGATTCTAACTGTGTGAAACAGATGGGTTGAGAAGAGATGGTTGAACAGACCCTCCCTGTTTATAGCCATTTATGTACTGAATTTACTGAGGAATGCCATTATTTTTTCAATTCATGGTATTTTGTTTTTGGGATTCAAGGCTACTGTATCTTTTAATTGATATTGCAGCTAAATTCAATATTCTATTTTTTTTTTTGCTGCATTTGAAAGAACTAGTAATGAAGAAGGGTGTGAGGGAAACCCCAGAAATAGGTTTGTCTGCATGATGTATCCATATGGACATGCTTGTGCCATTAAGTTAAGTGTTTCACTTGCGCTTAATGATGATTTATTTTTATTTTTTAAATGCCTTTATTTCCTCCCCTATAATTTGAAGTTCTGATAATGGCCCACCTTGTTTGACTCATTTGGTCATAGGAATGGCAACAGCTTTTTATTGAAAATGTTTCCTTTTCAAAACAAAACATTTTGTATACAGTGCCGAGTTGACGTTCCTAATAATCTCGATGTACAATCAACTGAGAGAAACCAAGTCAACCTGAGACTGGTGTGAAAGAAAGAACTGTCTTCAATGTAAAACTCTATTGCTTCTATTCTCTTGATTTGCTGGTGAGGGGATCGACTTTGATCAGGGTTATGTCATGGCAACAGCTGAGGTGTGGTGGTGAGCATTATTCAAAACACTCCCCTTGTGTGTATTTTGCTCAAACACAACTAATTTAATTCTCTCTGGATCAAAGCATAGGAAGGTTTGCACACGAGTGTTTACAGCATCGATTGCACTTTATAAACCCATCGAAATTCATGATACTATGATGAACCTGCTTACAAGATGCAGCCATCGCCAAGAGTGTGACTATCGCACCAAAGGTTTCAGCTACAATCTCCTCCTACACACGTCACGCTCTACTGAGTCGCCTTTTGTTTCATCATTGTCAAGAGAAGGATACAAAGATTTCTTTGGATTGAGTAGTGAAACGTTCTGATCAAGGATCATTCGTATCTACGGATAATTCTGTTTGTAATCTTCATGGTTTGTGCCTTGTTCTGAATTTGCATTTAATATGTAAAAGATTTAAAGACCAGTAATAATACTAGGAACTGTCAAAATCTTCTTCTTTTTTTGCATCCTGGTATAGTTATTTTGAAGGGAGAATAATATCCGTTTCAAAGTGCAGACATGGTGTATTTTCCTCATGCCATTTGTATGTTGCAGAGCGGTTTAGGTTCTTGGCGCTTGGAAATCTGAAAATAAATATATCCTCTAAATTGAAAACATTTGATATCAAATTGTTGATTTTTGTCCATTAAACTCAGATTTTGCCATCTACTGAGGGAACTGAAGCTTGTGGACATAATAAAAAACATGCGGGAGAAATTAAACTGAATGTCTCTGAAATTAATTTATCAGCTTCGTTTATTTTTTATTTTATTCAAACTGTACCATACCATTCTCATGTTAATTACAATTTTCTTACATGCTAACATTGTTTTGTTTGAGCGAGTAAAATAAAAAATTGCAATACATGATCAAAAAGTACATTTGAATTGTGTGGTGTTAAATTAACATTGTTTCAATAACTAATTCCTACGACTTTTTAATCTGGATAATTCTCTCCTGTGGGATAGAATATGATGCACAGGATCTCTGAGACTGATCTAAAGACTTGTGCTGCATCAGCAGTTTCTCTGAGTTCTTCCCGGCCTTTGAAAATAACCTGTTTAGATCTGCACCAAAGAGAATGTGTGGGAGAGCACACCTGCTTTATATGCAGGGCATTCATCAAATATTAAAAAGCTTGATAACGATGATTCAGCAGAAATACTGAAATTGAGCTTCGGTGAGCACCTTGGACTCTTCTTGTCACATGGTTATTATCAGCCTTGTTTTACTCTTCGTTTCAGTGTTGAATACTTTGCAGATGTTGGGTATAAAGAGGTCATTACTGTATAGGGATTGTCATAAGACTGAACCAGTGTTACAATTCAGTCCGACGTGTTAGTCACTCCCTTGCCACTTGTTCCTTGAGTAGGTCTAGGGAATTTTCAGCAGGCCTACTCCAATCACATCGGACCTTACATCACTATTTCACACCCCATTAACAGACACAGTTTCTGTCTGAGCCCGAGCCCATCACAATTGCTAAGCTCATCTGCATCTGGTCTTGCTGCTTCTTTTCACATGGGTGACAAGATCTCACAGTGGGAGTCTACTACTGTGTGCAGTTGTTTTCAACATAATGAACAGTATAAAGACACTTCCTGGAGGAGGGCTGAGAAGTCTCATTTGAGGTTTTGGTGTTGCAGCCGGAGTAGAGCGAATGCTCTGCAAGGGCGGAAACTGCTGTAAAACAGGAAGACCCTAAGCGGCTGCTTGGCTTCATGAACTCAGAGGGAGAGAGAGGGCTGAGAACGCTGTCATTGGGCAGTAGAGATTATTTGTATTTTTTCCAAATCTTTACATAGTCATGAACTGTGAATGATTTGACACCTCTGCTCAGTTGTTTTCACTCTCCATGCAATCATTGCTTTTGATGCACAAGATAATGTTTCATGCAGTGGTGGGAAAAGTCTCCAATTGTCATACTTGAGTAAAAGTAAAGATACCTTATTAGAAAATGACTCAAGTAAAAGTGAAAGTCACCCAGTAAAATACTACATGAGTAAAAGTAAAAAAACATTTGGCTTTAAATATACTTAAGTATCAAAAGTAGAGGGCCTCCCAAGTGACACAGTGGTCTAAGGCACAGCATTGCAGTGTTAGAGGCGTCACTAAAGACCCAGGCTGTGTCACAACCGGCTGTGATCAGGTGTCCCATAGGGCGGTGCACAATTGACCCAGCGTCGTCCGGGTTAGGGGAGTGTTTGGCTGGGGGGTTTTTTTTTCGGCTCTTCGCGCTCTAGTGACTCCTTGTGGCAGCCCGGGCGCTTTCAGGCTGACCCGGTCATCAGTTGAACGGCGTTTCTTCCAACACATTGATGTGGTTGGCATCCGGGTTGAGCAGGCGGGTGTTAAGAAGCGCGGCTTGGCGGGTCATGTTTTGGAGGACGCATGACTCGTCCTTCACCTCCCGAGCTGGTTGGGGAGTTGGAGCGATGAGACAAGATCGAAAAGGGGCTAAAAAATATATCAAAAGTAAATGTAGTTGCTGAAATACACTTAAGTATCAAAAGTTAAAATCTTTTCAAATTACTTTTATGTAGTTAACCAGATGGTGCCATTTTCTTGTTTTTTAAATTGACAGAAAGTCAAGGGCACTCTACAACACTCAGACATCATTTACAAACAAAGCATGTATGTTTAGTGAATCCACCAGATCAGAGGCAGTAGGGATGGCCAGGGATGTTCTCTTGATAAGCAAGTGAACTGGACCCTTTTCCTGTCCTGCTATGCATTCAAAATGTAACATGTTCTTTTGGGTGTCAGGGAAAATGTATGGAGTAAATTATTTTATTTAGGAATGTAGTGAAGTGAGAAAAAAGAAGAAACCCTTGCACTGCTCTTGATAGTATCAATGCTCTTTAATAATCTTTACGTATCGGCCTCAAGGCCTTCATCAGAACTTTTGTTCTGTTCAGTTTTTTTTAGGAATGTAGTGAAGTAAAAGTAGTCAAATATATAAATCGTAAAGTACAGATACCAAAAAAGCTACTTAAGTAGTACTTTAAAGTATTTTTACTTAAGTACTTTACAAACACTTGGTTTCATGATAATCATCCTTCATAATCAGCATGTTTCAAAATTTTCTTGCAATGTCTGATTCCTTGAATGTGGTTTTGTAATCATTCTAAGCATATAAAGCGACATCCTAAATTAAAATCAGTTGTACAGTCAGTCAGAGCAATGTGTTGAAATTGAAGATGAATCAGAGCTTCATATTGTGAGGATAACACCAGCTGGTTTGTAAAGTTGAAAGCAACCCTGCAAAAATATGTGAATGTGAACTTGATCTCATATAGACATTATTTGGTTGATAGAGGTATATCCCACTGGTTCTGCACTGTTTCTTCTAATTTAGTTTCAGCTAGATGAAATAACAAGCACTGTATACCCTGGGCTTGAATTAGATTAAACATCTGCTCTGGTCTAGAATGCATGAGTACAATAGAAAGTCTAATGCTAAGATCTTTCAACAGGTGTTTGTTTCATGAGTAATCAACAGCCTGTAACAAAGCTACCTGAGACATTTCTTTACAGATTTGGGGATTTTTAATTGTGGATTGTTACTGTTTAAACTCAAAATACTAATATGCTTTTATTTTTATTAAATAAAACATGTATATGCTTTACAATTGACTACAAATCCATAAAGTATGGTGTCATAGTATTTTCCATGCATACATTATGCTGCTGTCATGAACAATTCATCTAATTAAACATGAGTTAGTCTTTGTTGTAGTAAAAATTATATCTCCCACAGATTAAAACATAATTTCCTCCATTTTGTCCGGCGCTGGTAGACGTCTGACACCATAAACAAAGAAAACCGTAGGACACGCCGGTTACTACCAATCCGCACTCTGTTAAAATCCTCTGGCGACCAATCAGAAAATTAAATAATTTAAAAAGAATAGCGTTGTAGCCAATCAGCGGGCTTCGCGCCATCCTATAGAGTGGTGGGCTTGGCGGATAGAGGGAGGGAGAATTGGCTCGACATTTAGCTGCAGTTTTTGAACGTACGTTAGCGTGCGATTCACTTTCGTTCCAGGTTTTAAAGGGATATCTATGTTATTTTCCTAATTTGAGTTGTACGTGTTATCTGAGGGTAAGGGCGTTAATTAATTATATAATTGATTGTGCATGAATGTGGCCACTTTAAATGTCTTTCCTGAGAACTTGGCCGCTGAACGTTATGGTATTGACTGTTTTGAGCTGCGTGGCCGTGGGATCAGAATAGTAACACCTGCGCTGCAGCTGAGCAATTTCGCTTATAATGAATAGGCTAGCTAACTACCTATCTATTGTCTGCACATGTTAAAGCGTCGGTGCATTGATTACAATTGCAAAAATGTAAACATGCCCTGAAACGTTAGCTAGCTAACGTTATCTAACATACCCGACTTACCACTAAGCAGCCTGCTAGTTTACGTTACGTAGCTAGCCAGCATTAGCGGGGATTTGAATGCATGGCATTTTCCCTCCACCCGCTGTCACTTGAAGCTATTACAATGAACTTTAACGGAGTAGAGACTGCTAACATTAACACGAATCTAGCGAACGTTAGCTAGCTAGCCGTCTTGCGAACGGTTATTTGTTTGCACATTGCCTCATATTTTGGAATACCGTTAGTTGCAGTCCCGATAGTTAGTTACAACCTGTAGCTACCGTTTGGACTGCTCTTCCAACCCAACCGTGTTGCTATGTAACGCTAGTTTTTGGTTACTCAAATCACTCTGGTGTGCTGGTTAATGTTATATATTCAACTGTCTGCATGTTTTCATTTAATTGTTATAATTTAGGCTAAATCTCCGGAATATGTTCACAACTGACTTACGTGCACCATCATTTAGGGCGATTTCACAAATCCCCTACGACCCCGTGTCCTGTAGTGTTTGGCACCCCGATGTCGGGCTATAAATCATGTGTGAAACGCAAACAGATCCTGGAGCTGCGCGGGTCCAGGATCCACAACCACCGAGCACGGGGATATTGTGACTCGGTAGCGCGAGTCGCGTGGAGCTTTTCTGCAGGTTGGACACAAGCGAGCTCGCTAACGTCAGGTAGAAGGCGCCTTGCTAATCACTCTCTAAAACTGTGGTTTTCAGGTCTTGTGAAAGCAAAACGTATTCCGTCGAATTCTCCCAAACGCTCCAGGAAACCGAACCAGGGTACCGAATGTCATATGTGAAAACGCCCCTAACTGTTAGCTGACATTAGGATGGATGGCAACAAAAACAACTAATTGGACGGATGAACACCTGGCGGTGGTTTGGTGAACTTTCTATAAAACCAATTACAAACACCCATTACATTATTGTAAACGATTAGCTAGGACTGTTTTAAGTTCTTCATAAAGTGATTGAAACGGCTTTAATTTAAAATGTATTTTAAAAGGCTGTGTCTGAGGTATGGCACAAAACAAAAGACGAGGGGCTGACTTTCGAAGCTCCCACCACATCAAACCTGGCATCTTTCCAGGAGTAGGGTATCCTGTCCGCATCGTTTAGCTAGCTAGACCTTTAACTTTATGGAGGAATTCAACAGGGACGCCAGGACAGCAGGGTGTGTCGGGTTTTGCATTCATTCAATTGTATATATTTCAGCAGCTGTGATGTAACTTTTATTTGATGAAAAATGACACATGTCAGTGAATAGTTGCTTGTGGTCATTACAAGGACTGAGTTGTCCAAGTATGTCAGGCACTTCAAGTCTACAGTTTTCCCCCTCTATTTAAGATTTATATTCACAGGGACTATGTTTTCATAGTGTGTATGTGTTTTAAATAGTCTGTGGCAAAAACAGTTGTATAACCAGAGCAGGCTTTCACTTGTTGATTTGACATGGGTAGACATTGAAGCACAACCTCTGTTAAACTTCTAAAATGCAGTTTCTGATGTTACCTGAACATTACTGGAATTCTGTGTACTAAGGCTATTGAGAGAGTGATAAAGGGGACTGGAATGGCAATGACTAGTTTTAAAACTACAGAGTTAACCCTAGTGGGGACGGGAACGTCAGCAATTCTGTGAGCTCTGCATCCCCTTCCATACCGCTGACCTCACTGCTCCATTGTGTCAAGTCTTGTGCTCTTCTGTCCCCCATTGCATGTTCTTAATGCACACTGTGAATGTCTCATCTAGCCTAATCTTCCTAAATCTAGTGTGATTGGGGAAATGTCTGGAAGAAAAGTTGTCCCCGTCGTAGACCGTTTTGATATGCACACCCAATTCATCCGAAAAAGTGGATCATTGTAATTAGGGATGTTAACGTTTAGCTATTACATACATTTGACTGCGGTTGCTTATCAGTCTATGGGTTAATTTGCATAAATTGGTGGAATTAAATTGGCTCGTGTATTTTCCTTAGTCGTCATGTATCTTATTTATCACATGAGCACAGCATACAGATCCTAGTTTGAGGAGTGGAATAGCCTATCACCTGTCAGACAGCACGAGAGCAGCTCCTCAGAAAGCTGGTACTGGAGTGAAACTTACTTTTATAAGCCCAGTCATGAAAACGGAAGTTTGAGCGAGACTGCCGTTTCAAAACCCTCTTGTATTTCAAAGGGGGAGAGAAACATCCCTGATTTGAACCCATCCTGGCAGCGCTACATTATACATGTGGCAGTGGCTTAGACCACCCCATGATACTCCCCTGGTTTTTAACTTGCTCTCTCTCTCTCCGTCAGGTAAATGAGGATGCCGGGTAGTAGGTTTCAGAGTGGGGACATGGTGATGGGCCGCTGGCCTGGTAGCAGCCTGTTCTACGAAGTCAAGGTGCTGAGCTACGATGCCAAGATTCAGCTCTACACGGTCATCTACAAGGATGGCACTGAGCTGGAGCTCAGAGAGGCTGACATGAAGGTAGGAGCACTCTCTATCTCCATGGCAACCATGTCACTGATGACATGACACAGATGGATGGAATTTCTCTATCTTGACAAGATTCAGGAATTTTGCTTATTTTACTCAAATATTATCTTATATGTTGATTGCGCCATTGGTGCTGGCCTTTCTAAATTCAGCTATGTAATAACAAGTTTGTAACCTTGCTAAATGCGACAACTTATGTTCCAGAATCCAACTGGCTTTAAACCAAGCCGTCGTTCTCGCTCCCGCTCTCCGTCGCGGCGGCGCAGTCGTTCCCGTTCTCCAGCCAGGACCACCCGGCGCTCCTCGTCTCGCACCACCAGTGGCACCTTCGCCACAGAGACGCCTGCTGCACGCAAGGAGCCCAAAATGAAAGAAGTGCTGGAGATCAGACTCAGCCCTGTGGTGAGGAACACATGTCACACACACTGCTGGGATTTAGAATGGCTTTTTGTTTTTGAGTGTTGCTCTGCTGCATGTGTGTTGTATTCAGAATGCACTGTAAAACGCATGACCTCAGAGATGGCATTATTTGATAGTAGATCAAGCGTTGGCTAATAAAATGTAATAAATATTTGTAAACTTTTTGTATGTGTGACCAGTGGGTCCATCTTTACATAGTGACACGTGTGCCTCTTTTTCCGTATTGTTTGTCATCGCGTTCCTTTTCCCTCATGTTGACGTTTTGCTTCCCTCACTCCATTTACCACAGGCTAGGCCAGTTGAGAACAATGGCCACAAGCATGAAAACAAAGAGAATGATACTGCTGACAAAGTCAATGAGGTGAGACTTTAGATAAAGTACATAGTTATTTATTTTTTTGCATCTATCCATAATGATGTCAATGCTCCTAGAACAAAATTAAATGTTTTTTGGGCTGTAAGCAAGTTTGGCATTAGACTTGTAACTAGGGACGCACGATATATCAAACATATCGTAATTGGACAATATTAGGTAAAAAAGCCAACATGGGTATCGGCCGATGTCTAGTTTAACACCGATGTGCAAAACCGATGTCAAAGCTGACGTTCATACCTATATAACGTGGCGTAATGACGACGCGTAAAATTTTGCACTATACGTGCAACACAGCATTCATATACTAGCCCATAATGTCTGCTGTGTGGATTGAGCAACAAGTCGAGCAGTCATTTGAAAGAGTAACAACATTTCAGTGAGACAACTAGAAGGCAAAATCCATTAATGCCAAGATAATGGAATTTATTGCCCTTGACAGTCAACCGTTCTCTGTCGTGGGTGGTGTTGGCTTTCGCCAACTGGTTGAGCACCGGTTAACACTACCAAGTACGCTATTTTTCCAACGTTGCCCTACCGGAGTTACACAGTAATAGTGTCACTGCTATTAGCTTCATGACATGCATACGAAGGCGTGCCATTTTGGGTCTTTGCGTGTCAAAAAAGATATAGTAGCACTCAAAGCTGTACAAAAAAGTCTGCAAACACCGGTCATGTGTTTACAGTACTGCGTTGGTAATAAAGCATAATTAGTTCAACCTTAACTTTTGGGGTAGCTAGCTTTAGCTTGGTACCTAGCTTGCACCAATACAACCAGCCTGAAAACAATGACCAGTAGAAACTGCAGTCATTTTCATTAGTCTTAGCAATTATTAAGGAATCCTTTTAAGTATTGTTGTTCGCCTATTGAAATTGACCTTTAGTTCATGAAAATAAATAGCAAGCCAGCTACTTAACCCTGTTGCCTAAAGCTAATGTTATAAGCAGCCAGCTAGCTTCATCTGGCTAGTGAGGCTTGACTGGGTTGTGTTGTGAAGCTAGCCACAATAAGGATTAGGCACAATGGTAGAATTTGCTGTTTGCCTTCAAAATAAAAGTATGTAATTGACAGTAATGCAAATAGTATAATTATGCTATACTTTTATTTTGAATGCTAACCAAAGTCCACTATTGTGGCTAATCCTTATTGTGGCTAGCTTCACATAGATGGGTCCGCCCGTTAATCAAATAAGAACTGCCTTATAAATTAGCGTTATTTTAGATGACAGCTAGCTAACTATATAGCTAGTTAACTAGCTACTGAAACAGATTGTTGTTTTGGGGGAAGAACATTGTTTGCATCCATGAGCTAGCTAGCTTTTTTTAATGACCAGCACTGTAGATGCTCGAGACAACTTCACCAGCATCATAGCATTCGTATTGATGAATCATTGTGACATATGAGTGAGAGTGTAACCGATGTGTGATAACTACGTAAAAAAATGTATGAATGTGTTAAATTATGTGACAAAGCTTATTTGACACGCAAAGACCCAAATGCCGTTCCATAAAAATCCTGGTTGAGAATGAAACGACTGAACAAATTATCAACTGAACAGCACAGCGAGTAAGTGAAAGAAATAGGTTTTGATTAGGTTTTACTGGTAATGGGGACACAAAATAAACAATATATATTTTTTTTAATAAAGACAAAAGTTAAGACTAGATTTTCTCACTCTCAATGCCAACAAAATAACTTTTTTTGTGTGTGTGTAACCTTTATTTAACTAGGCTAGTCAGTTTAGAACAAATTCTTATTTATTTAGCTTTATTGCTTGTTTGTGAATGGGCTTTTATATGTAGGAATGTCATGATTCATGTTGTACCTCCTGTGTGTTGGGAGGACTCTGCATGGGAGACTCAACCTGTACCAAGCCGTAGCTGACTGAGCCACACACACCATTTAGGGTCCTGCTAATGTTCCATAAGTCAGTCACATGCTGTTTGAACATGTGTTACCTCTTTTCTCTGCTCTATTCAGAGGCTCTGAGAACTTCTCATTGCCGTTTGTGAAGACTGCTCATAGTTTGTTAAATGAATCCTTAGAATGCCCATATAACGCTGCCAACCTTGTAGTAAAAACAAACGATGGTTTATGGTGGTATTTCCTGCTATAACAAGTGTTCACTTTTCCTTTTTAAGCGATGCAAATCTACAAATAATTTGTGTGGCAAATAGAATGGATGTGCATTATGTTCCCTATGAGCTTAAGTCACTGAGGGTTAGCCATGTCTGTGTAAATGAGTACCACCACTCAGCCTGACTGTGTCTAACCATGTCTACCTCCAGAAACCTGCGGAGCAAGAGAAGATATTAGAGAGCCGCTACAACCTCCGACGCAGAAAGGATGACGGTGACGCCAAGCCAGCCGAGCAGACGGAGGAGGAAGCTGAGCCGAAGCCTGCAGCAGCCACAGCCCCCATCACCACTGAGCTGGAGTTGGGAGGGAGGCTAGGTGAGAGGAGGAACAGAGAAATGTGGCTGCTGTGCCTCTCCCAGCTTGTCATGTGCTTGATAGAGAATGTGAGGGGGGGGTGGTGCTAGTCTGCAAACTGTTATGCCAATCAAATTACACTAGGATGCACTTTGTTTGACAAGAATGCATTTCGGGAGGGACAGTAACTGGTTAAAAAAATAAGTAAGACAGACTACCTTATGGCTCCAGTCACTCAGTGTCTTTCCCCCCTGTGTTTGCAGGAGTGTCCTGCATGATGCTGTTCCTGCCTGTGGCCGTGTTGGGACTGATGGTGGTTTGCAGTCAGGAGGATGCTAGCCTGATGAGCCCCCCCTCTCTGCCTGCCCTGGACTCCCTGTTGGATCCACATGTGTTTGGCATGGTGGTCCTCTGGTTCCTCTTCCAGGCCCTGCTCTACGTGCTGCCTGTCGGAAAGGTAACGTGATCACCAATAACCTCACTGCTCTTCTGGCACACATGTAGGATCAGCTTACTTTGTTCTAGTCATTGTGGAGAAAACACAGAACTGAACCATAGATGATCGTCTAGTGGGCCAACCATGTTCTCAGAATTCTACTCCCACCATGATTGAAGACTACACACACACCAACCCCCCTAGAGTACAGGCCATACACATGACACCCGTCCGTGATCTGGACAGAGCACATGACTGGCGCTCACGCCTCGTTTCTGCTCATTAGCCAGGGCAGAAATGAGAGGAATCAGCAGTAGTAGGCTACTGTCCCCGCTGGAACACCACAGGGAAGAATGGGAGGTTTTGTTCAGTTTCCTCTCCTGCTCATCTGCCTTCTGAATACAGTTGAAGCACACATGCCTTTTTGAGAATGTAGGAAGCGTTCATCACACGGCTCCCATGAAATCCTGTTCTCTAGGTCTGGGGAGTGTTTACATTAGTCAAAGGGGATAATGTAAGCTTTTAACATGTACAAAAAGTCCCCTGTCCTAGCTACATTATCCCTCTCATAATGTATTTCCTGTAAGGTTGAATGATGGTCCAACCTGTATTTATGTCCCCAGGTTGTAGAAGGAATCCCCCTGAAGAATGGAGAGTGGCTGAAGTACAGAATGAACAGTGAGACATTCTCCTGTGTTTCATGTCTTGTTTGTCATTTTGAAGGGATTAACTGGTCAGTTACTCCCAGCACATTGAGATCTCTAGTAAAGCACTATGCCAATGTATTTAATTAACATGTAAGTCATGTAAGGAAAGACCCTTTGGTTGAAGAACTTCCTGTGTATTAACCCTGCATGTCTCCTCCACCACCACCAGCCCTCCATGCCTTTGTGCTGACGGTGGCTGCCCTGGGGGCTGCAGTCCATCAGGGGGTGGACCTCAGCTACATCCACAGCCACTTCCTCCAGCTGGCTGTGTCTTCCCTGCTCTTCTCTGTCCTGCTCAGTGTCTATCTGTACGTCCGCTCTCGCTGGGCACCCCAGGACCAGCTGGCCCCTGGAGGAAACTCTGGTGAGTGGGTGTGTTTGTGTAGTTATCACTGGTAGAGAAACGCTTCTACAATCTAGGCCTGATTTATTCCATGATATCGGTATATTATGGCATGGGCCACAGCATAAGGTTAAGGGCAAAGATTACTGTACTGCCTATTGGCATGATGCCTCCCAAATGGGTAACGTAATATGATTAATCTGTTCTTCTCACCTCAGGGAGTGTGATTTATGACTTCTTCATGGGAAGTGAACTCAACCCCCGGATTAAGGGCTTTGATCTCAAATACTTCTGTGAGCTGCGCCCAGGATTGATGGGTTGGGTAAGTTTAAACATGTTCCCATTTAAAGTACTTTTCAGCTGTATATTAGCCATTTTAGTGTAGATTAAGCTGTTTTTATTTCCTCACACACAACTGCAAAAAAAAAAAACAAGCTCAGTGTTCAGTTTCCCATTATGTGAACAACACAGAATAAATCATACTACAGTACATTTTGGCGCTAGTTTGTCTGTTTGAGGTGCACTATATATACAAAAGTATGTGGATACCCCTTTAAATTCTGCTATTTCAGCCACACCCGTTGCTGACAGGTACAGTACCAGTCAAAAGTTTGGACACCTACTCATTCAAGGGTTTTCCTCTTTTTTTTTTTTTACCATTTACTACATTGTATTATTGTATAATAATAATAATAATAATAATAATAATAATAATAATAATAATAATAATAATAATAATAATAATAATAATAATAATAATAATAGTGAAGACATTAAAACTTATGAAATAACACAAACCATGTAGTAACCAAAAAAGTGTTAAACAAATCAAAATATATATTTGAGATTCTTCAAAGTAGCCACCCTTTGACCTTGATGATAGCTTTGCACACTCTTGGTGTTCTCTCAACCAGCTTCATGAAGTAGTCACCTGGAATGTAGAAAATAGTAAAAACAAAGGAAAACCCTTGAATGAGTTGGTGTGTCCAAACTTTTGACTGGTACTGTCTATAAAATTGAGCACAGCCATGCAATCTGCATAGACAGACAAACATTGGCAGTAGAATGGCCTTACTGAAGAGACTTAACTTTCCAACAAGTCAGTTCGTCAAATGTCTTCCCTGCTAGCGATGCCCCGGTTAACTGTAAGTGCTGTTATTGATAAGTGGAAACGTCTAGGAGCAACAACGGCCACACAAGCTCACACACTACAGAAGCTCACTGTAGTGTGTTAAACTGCCCCTGGAAGCAATGTCAGCACAATAACTGCTCCTCTGGAACTTCATGAAATATGTTGTCATGGCCGAGCAGCCGCACACAAACCTAAGATCACCATGCGCAATGCCAAGTGTCGACTGGAGTGGTGTAAAGCTCGCAGCTATTGGACTCTGGACCAGTGGTAACGCTTTCTTTGGAGTGATTAATCACGTTCCAACATCAGGAGAGCGCTACCTGCCCCAATGCATAGTGCCAACTATAAAGTTTGATGCAGGATGAATAATGGTCTGGGGCTGTGTTTCATGGTTTGGACTAGGCCCGTTACTTCCAGTGAAGGGAAATCTTAACGCTACAGCATACAATGAATGACATTCTAGACCATTCTGTGCTTCCAACTTTGTGGCAACAGTTTGGGGAAGGCCCTTGTTTCAGCATCTCAATGCCCCTGTGCACAAAGCGAGGTCCATACAGAAATGGTTTGTTGAGATCGGTGTGGCAGCAATGTTCCAACATCTAGTGGACAGCCTTCCCAGAAGAGCTGTTATAGCAGCAAAGGGGGACCAACTCCATATTAATGCCCATGATTTTGAAAAGTGATGTTCGATGAGCAGGTGTCCACATACCTTTGGTCCTTGTAGTGTATGGATTGTTTTGCTGTCTGTTTAATCAGGCTTGTGACGTCTGTGTTCTGTCCAGCTGGTGATCAACGCTGCCATGGCTCTGTCTGAGATGAAACTCCATAACCTGGACTACCCTTCACCAGCCATGATCCTGGTCAACTGCTTCCACCTGTTCTATGTGCTTGACGCCTACTGGCATGAGGTACAGAAACTGCTGCCTAATGTTTTATTTGGTCTCCATTTATTTGGTTGTAGGATGTAATCTAATGGTTGACTGTTACTCCCCAGGAGGCTGTCCTGTGCTATATGGATACAACCCATGCTGGATTTGGCTTCATGCTGGTGTTTGGAGACTTGATGTGGGTTCCCTTCACCTTCAGTCTCCAGTCCTACTACCTGGTTTACCACCCCAACCACCTCTCTCTGCCCTGGATCGTAGGCATCGTTACTCTCAATGGTTAGTCAGTACCGGGATTTTTTTAGTTTTGGCATTTGGCAAACGTTTATATAAATCCTACATGTAATCTGTAATATACTTTTTGTTGTATGAGTAACAGTATGACGTTGTCTTCACGTGTTAGTCATTGGATTTAGCATCTTCCGTAAAGCAAACTCGCAGAAAAACGCCTTCAGAAGAAATCCTTCAGACCCTACATTATCCCGTAAGTCCTCAGTCCCAGTACGTCTTATTCCTGTATAAACATTAGCAGGCCACCTGCCTTGATAAAGGGATGAAGTTATTCTCTGTCATGTTGTTGGACTCGCTGTAACGCTGTGTTTTCCAGATCTGAAGACCATCCCTACTGCCACGGGGAAGAGTCTCCTGGTGTCTGGTCTGTGGGGGCTCGTCCGTCACCCCAACTACCTGGGTGACCTCATCATGGCTCTGGCATGGTCACTACCCTGTGGTGAGTGACGGCTACTTAGTTAGTCATAGCTGGTTAGTTACCAGGTGCTGGTTAATTTGTTTGATTTGTTTTTCTGAGCTGTGCTGACCATGCACCAGAAACAGACCAGTAAATCTACACGTCTTGATATGTGTGTAGTGATATGAGGAGACGCTGAAGTGTGTGTTGTCTGTGGTCGTCCTGTAGGGTTCACCCACATCCTGCCATACTTCTATGTGATCTACCTAACCACCCTGCTGGTCCACCGGGAGGCCCGGGATGAGGCCCAGTGCAGGAGGAAGTACGGCTCGGCGTGGGACGACTACTGCCGAGAGGTCCGCTACCGCATCATCCCCAGAGTCTACTGAAACCTTCGCCACCCCGACCTCCAACCAACTCCATGGCCTCCAATTCTGCAAGCTCACAACTCAGCGCATGGCTACATGAGTTTGTAGAAACAACAAGTTGTTTGGAAATTAGAATTTAAAGACATTGGGAAACTTGAATTTCAAAAAGGGGGAAGCTTGATTCTTGGAAGTTCTGCAGGAGCAGCTTTCTTTGAAGTGTGATGGTTTTATGAAGGTACACTAATTAGCTGGCTGAATTTGATTAATGCCCTTTAAGAGCGAAAAGGTTTCAAAATTGAAGAAAAAAGAAGCCTCAGTCTGTGGAAGGGATGTATATTTTTGTACATAATTATTTTATTTTAACTTTAAGATGCCTGTTAACATTGCATATTTGATCTGTTTTTAAGTTTTCACTCCCATATCCAATTACAATATTTGCTTGGCTTTAATTTTGAAGTATTTTGTAATGATACCTTTGGTATACATTGCTTTTTGTGTATATTGTCAACGATGGGATTTAAATGCTCTTTTATCTGTACAGTTAAAATGGGATTAACGATCTTCCTCAGGACCACAACATTCACAAAATAGCATTTAGACATATTTTTATATAGAGATGTAGCCTAGTGTTAACTGAGTGTAAAATAAAAGGTATTTGGTTGTTTTAAATGCACTATGAAAGATTGTATTTTATACCAAAAGTCTATGATTTGACTTTGCTTACTCCGGTTCACTGTCAAATTCCTCCCCAGTCCTCTGGATCGTAGTATTGTTTCGTTATGCTCCTGTTATAGTCAGTCCCCTTTCCAGAGGAAATCAAATCCACAGTATCTTATTTAAAACCATTACCATCTGCAAGGGCACCTAGACAGTATCCATGTTAAGCACCTTAAGTTATTCAAGACCTTACTTTTCAAAAAAGGCATCACAACCATATTTTTCATTTAGTGTTCAATTTTGAGTTTGTCACGGTGAAAACAGTCATACTTTCTGCACGTGCAATGAATGCTGTGTCGTGTGGTAACCACCTGGCAACGGTGTTTAATCCTGTGCAAGTATTTCTGACCCAGCTGTAGATGAGTAGTATAGCAGCAATAGAATAACTAGAATAGGTGGCATTTTATGCAACTGAATGCAATGTAAATATTAGATTTTTTTGTTTTTATTTTAAGTATAAAATATACAAGTGACGCTAGATCTTGTTTTACAAGTAGATATTTAAAGTTGCATTTGATTTAAACTGTTAATTGCCTGAATTACCACTAGCCATTTTTGTTTACAGCCAGATCTGCTGTTCTCTAGACAATATTACCATGTAATCTTAGAACATAACTTGTGATTTGTCTAACTATTTGTCATTGAGACCCATTCTGTACTCAACCTTTGTTTTTGACTGATGGGACTGGCAACAAGTTCCTGTTTGGGTCAGCTGGCTGTTTGTTGAAGCTAAAACAAGTTGGATGTAACTAGGACAGTGGAAGAAGACCCAATGTTCATGATTTGTTCAATGTCCGTCTCCAACGGAAAACGTGACAATGGCTGGAAATCTCGCCTTGTACAAACGTTTTGGCAAAAAATAAAGGTTTACACTTACAGTATCCTTGTTATTCAGACATGTCTAACGATTCAACACATAATGCACTGAGACTAGACTCCTAGAAAGAGAAGACAAGTAAAACAAAGGAAGGTCAAGCAAACAATTCAACACTTCTGCGATGCAGCCAGAGGTCAATCAGAGGATGGGGCTGGCTGCAGATCTGAACAGGACCAGAGATCAGCCCCCTGCTGCAGACACGGAATCAATTTGAGATGCTCTAATTCATGTGACCCTTCGCACTGACTGCAGTGTGAAGGGTAGATCCCCCAAATAATGTGTGTTTTGCTCTCAGCACATGTCACCAGAGAGATGTAAAAGTCTTCTCTGCAGGTGTTTGGTAGCCTGGTCTAACGTCTCTTACTCTTGCCAACTCCATTGCTCATTGTCAAGCCAAACATCACAAGGAGTTTGCATGATAGTAATCAGGATGGCACTCGGGCTAGGTTGTTTGGTTATACTGTACCTTATTTCTATTCTCGCGAGCAGATAATGTATTGCTGCAGCACTTCTACATAATACAATCTCCAACTGCTTTCAGTTTTTCCAATTTCCAAGTTTGAATATTGTCTGACAATAGTCCGGTTACAGGTTTTGGAGCATCGTTTTGAATCCGAGATATTAAAAGGTTTTCATTGAGACTATACATTGTATAATCCTGCCTGTGAGCATAGTCCTCCTCACCTTGCAACGGAATAGGAAGCAGTGGTGGTCTCAGAAGACTAAAGTTTAGCAGATCCGCTCCCCTACCCAGTAGTCTACCCTGCAGTCTGTCTCTACTCTAGGCTCTCTTCCACCCCTCACAGTTCTGCCACAGACACCATCCCAACATCTAGCTGAGGTCAAGAAACAAACAAGGTCACTGACATGGGGTAGCAAAGAGTTCAGGAAGTAACCGGAAAGAAACATTTTGTACTTAGTTCATTTACAGAAAGCACCGGATTTACTTTTTGCTAGGTTTAATACTGTTTAATACTGTCTGCAATCTTTCCTTTTTAGTTAGTGGTATATTTCCATACCAGATCCTAGGATTGTAGAGCGATCATTATGGTATGTTAATGAGCCTATAAATAATTTGGACAATTCTATTTGAATAATTGCATGAACGTAGAGAATGGGATGGTAATGGAATCACATGAACAACACTGGTAAGCACCTGTAAAATACTATCCCCTTTTTAAACTTTAAACCTGCCTTGCATTATGGTAAAGGATATGTGCAGTCTTGCCATAAGGCCAATGCATGAGGAAGATGTGTCTATTGTCCTTGCAGACATCCTTCGAGTCCAAGTCGACCTGACCTGTACTCTTAGACGTAATTCTATTGCCAAAGCTAATTCCTATGGAATCCCATTCCCACCATCAATTTTATTTTATGTCAATACTATCTCAAAATGTTGAGATATGTAAGTCAAAAGATCATATAGGTTATGTTTCTTCATTTGTGGCGATTTCCATATATCCACGTTGCAGAGATCAATCAGCACAGCAGGGCCGCTGGAAAATGTGTGGCAAGCTGACATTTGCCTCAGCACTTTTTTCTTCTTTCATACCAAATACTGACACAAAAGCATGGAAAAGAGGGACAATACTGTTCTTTTTATTGGTATTTACACATTACAGTGTAAACTATGGTTGAAATAATATATTGCACTTCGTTTTATACTTAATAAGGCACGAGGGGATGTGGTATATGTCCAATATATCACGGCTAAGGGCTGTGCTTATGCACACGCATTGCGGAGTGCTGGACACAGCCCTTAGCCGTGGTATATTGGCCATATATCACAATTCCCAGAGGTTCCTTATTGCTATAATAAACTGGTTACCAATGTAACAAGAGCAGTAAAAATAAATGTTTTGTCATACCCGTGGTATACCACGGCTGTCAGCCAATCAGCATCCAGTTTATGAATTAAAATATAACATGGGAACATGTTTTTTAGAAGTAGGATTGTATATGCCCATACACAAATATTAAATCATACTTTAATTGATCTACTTTTGTGAGTGTTTCATATTAACCTGACTTATAATTGTTCTATTCATTTAGAAGACTAACTGTGTTTTTGTTTTACTTAGTTTTTAATGTATGTTTTGTTGAAATACAAAACTAGTTCAGGCAGTTTACCGTGGAATACGTTGAAATTGCAGTGTCTCTACGTAGGTAAAAATTTGTCCGAAGAACCTAGTAGGGTATATTTTATCTTCTCTAATTTACTTAAAGTGTAAAACATCTTTCATCCACACAAAATGAGGAGAAGAGGGCATTTTCCACCGAAGTAAAATCAAACTCAAAAAGGCTATAAAGTCAGATTTATAATTTGCCAGTATCAAAGTATCAGGTATTACCCCAAATAATGTTATGGCAGTAGGAGCAAAAAGCGCCTGTGATACTTTAGATATGGTATAAAAAAATGGCAGACCAATAGTTATGTAGAGGAGGGCAGGACCAAAACATATGTTTCAATGAAGCAGGAACTTGCTGACTGACACCTGTCACAAACAGGGTCAACGTCAGGATAGATCTTAGAGAGTCTGAGTTTAGTCCAATGAGTGAGGTGGAGGATTTAGCATTGGATTAAACCATGTTTGACACAAATAGAAGAGGAGTGGACACGGTGCAGAATGGACACGGTGTCATCAGTAAACTCATCACCTAGACCTTGTTCCCATAACACTGTAATAGCTGTGAATGAAGGATTGTGAAGAGAGTACGTTTGATCATAGCTATGAGAGATAATACCTTTTACAGTAAGGGGATGGTGTCAAAAAGACATCAGTGGAAGGGCCCACGGGAAGAGTGAGGAATTGAAAGGTCATGTCACGAACAAAGCTGCGCACTTGTAAATGTCTAAAGAAATTACTATTCAAAAGGTGGAATTTATCTGAGAGTTGTTGGGATAAGGCTCCATCTACTAAGGAAGAGCTTTTCAAAGTGATGTCTAAAACTGGTTCCAGGTCTTGAGAGTGTTTTTTACCAAAATATTTTTGGTATAACCTGAAATAGCAGAGTTAATAGGAGTGTGCCAAAGCAGCCAGTGAAGATGGCATACAGGAGCAAACCATGCTGGAATGATAGTTTCTTCACAAAGTATTCACACTCCTTGACTTGTGCAATGATTTGTTGTGTTACTGCCTGGATTTAAAATGGATTAAATTGAGATGTTTGGCACTGGCCTACACACAATACCCCATAGTATCAAAGTGGAAATATGTTTTTAGAATTTCTAGCAAATTCATAAAAAATGTAAAGGTGAAATGTCTTGAGTCAACAAGTATTCAACCCCTTTGTTATGGCAAGCTTAAATACATTCAGGAGTAAATATTTGCTTAACAAGTTACATATGTTGCATTAACATGATTTTTTAATGACTAACTCATCTCTGTACCCCACACATGCAATTATCTGTAAGGTCCCCCAGTCAAGCAGTGAATTTCAAACACAGATCCAACCACAAAGACCAGGGAGGTTTTCCAATTCCTTCCAAAGAAGGGCACCTATTGGTAAATGGATAAAAAAACAGACATTGAATATCACTTTGAGCATGGTGAAGTTATTAAAATACACGTTGGATGGTGTATCAACACACCCAGTCACTACAAAAATACAGGCATCCTTTCTAACTCATTTGCCGGACAGGAAGTAAACCCCTCAGGGATTTTACAATGAGGCCAATGGTTAGGCCTGCTTGAAAATCTATGGCAAGACTTAAAAATGGTTGTCTAGCATTGATCAACAACCAATTTGAGATAGCTTGGAGAATTTTGGAAATAATATTGGGCAAAGGTTGCACAATTTAGCTCTGGAAAGCTCTTAAAGACTTACCCAGAAAGACTCACAGCGGAGGAGCTTCTACAAAGTATTGACTCAGTGGTATGAATATTTATGTCCATTATATATTTCTGTATTTCAGTTTCAATACATTTGCAAAAATTCCTAAAAACATGTTTTCCCTTTGTCATTATTGGGCATTGTATGTAGATGGGTGAGAAAAATATATATTTAATCAATTTTGAATTCAGGCTCTGACACAAGAAAATGTGGAATAAATCAAGGGGTAAGAATACTTTCTGAAGGCACTGTATGTGGGGTATCTGCACAGATCCAGTACTGAGTTAAATGGAAGTTGGCAGCCCAATAATGGAACTGGAAATTAGGGGGCATTATCTCAGACTTCCAAATGAAGTCTGAGATAATCCCATTGAGTTTGCAGAAAACAATATTTGGGAATAAAAATAGGTACAGTGCCTTGCGAAAGTATTCGGCCCCCTTGAACTTTGCGACCTTTTGCCACATTTCAGGCTTCAAACATAAAGATATAAAACTGTATTTTTTTTGTGAAGAATCAACAACAAGTGGGACACAATCATGAAGTGGAACGACATTTATTGGATATTTCAAACTTTTTTAACAAATCAAAAACTGAAAAATTGGGCGTGCAAAATTATTCAGCCCCTTTACTTTCAGTGCAGCAAACTCTCTCCAGAAGTTCAGTGAGGATCTCTGAATGATCCATTGTTGACCTAAATGACTAATGATGATAAATACAATCCACCTGTGTGTAATCAAGTCTCCGTATAAATGCACCTGCACTGTGATAGTCTCAGAGGTCCGTTAAAAACGCAGAGAGCATCATGAAGAACAAGGTACACACCAGACAGGTTCGAGATACTGTTGTGAAGAAGTTTAAAGCCGGATTTGGATACAAAAAGATTTCCCAAGCTTTAAACATCCCAAGGAGCACTGTGCAAGCGATAATATTGAAATGGAAGGAGTATCAGACCACTGCAAATCTACCAAGACCTGGCCGTCCCTCTAAACTTTCAGCTCATACAAGGAGAAGACTGATCAGAGATGCAGCCAAGAGGCCCATGATCACTCTGGATGAACTGCAGAGATCTACAGCTGAAGTGGGAGACTCTGTCCATAGGACAACAATATTGCACAAATCTGGCCTTTATGGAAGAGTGGCAAGAAGAAAGACATTTCTTAAAGATATCCATAAAAAGTGTTGTTTAAAGTTTGCCACAAGCCACCTGGGAGACACACCAAACATGTGGAAGAAGGTGCTCTGGTCAGATGAAACCAAAATTGAACTTTTTGGCAACAATGCAAAACGCAACACAGCTGAACACACCATCCCCACTGTCAAACATGGTGGTGGCAGCATCATGGTTTGGGCCTGCTTTTCTTCAGCAGGGACAGGGAAGATGGTTAAAATTGATGGGAAGATGGATGGAGCCAAATACAGGACCATTCTGGAAGAAAACCTGATGGAGTCTGCAAAAGACCTGAGACTGGGACGGAGATTTATCTTCCAACAAGACAATGATCCAAAACATAAAGCAAAATCTACAATGGAATGGTTCAAAAATAAACATATCCAGGTGTTAGAATGGCCAAGTCAAAGTCCAGACTTGAATCCAATCGAGAATCTGTGGAAAGAACTGAAAACTGCTGTTCACAAATGTTCTCCATCCAACCTCACTGAGCTCGAGCTGTTTTGCAAGGAGGAATGGGAAAAAATTTCAGTCTCTCGATGTGCAAAACTGATAGAGACATACCCCAAGCGACTTACAGCTGTAATCGCAGCAAAAGGTGGCGCTTCAAAGTATTAACTTAAGGGGGCTGAATAATTTTGCACACCCAATTTTTCAATTTTTGATTTGTTAAAAAAGTTTGAAATATCCAATAAATGTCTTTCCACTTCATGATTGTGTCCCACTTGTTGTTGATTCTTCACAAAAAAATACAGTTTTATATCTTTATGTTTGAAGCCTGAAATGTGGCAAAAGGTCGCAAAGTTCAAGGGGGCCGAATACTTTCGCAAGGCACTGTATACATTGAAAAAGGTAGGAGAATTTAGGAATGATATTCATTTTAACAGAGTTAATTTGACCAGCTAATGATAGCGGGAGTAGTGACCATCGTTTAAAATCTTGCTCCACCCTAGTAAGGAGAGGTGTAAAATGAGCCTTTAAAAGGTTTTCAAGTTTGTAACATGCACCCCCAAGTATGTACATTTGTTGAGAACTACTCTGAAAGGCTGCAGCATTTAAAGGGGAAAGCTAGCTCTTATTCAGATGTCACTTTTAACCAGAGACTAGATCAAATGCATTAAAGATAGCACAATGGGTAAAGATACATTGGGGTTTGAGAAATAGAGAAGCAAGTCATCAGCAAGTGAGACCCTTTGTTTGATGCCACCTTTGATCACTCCCTTTATATGTGGGTTGGATCCAAATGCAGAGAGGGGCTCTATAGTGATGGCAAAAAGGAAGGGAGGTATTGGACATCCCTGTATCGTGCCTCTGAAGATGGAAATAGTCTGAGTGGGTGTTATTTGGTTTGACAGATGCAAGTGGAGAAGTGTAAAGTAACTTGATCCAAGCAATAGATTTTTTTTGCCAAAGCCAAATTTCTCTAAAGTATGAAAACGTTAGCCCATCTCCACTATCAAAAGCCTTCTCAGCATCTAAAGAGATTATAATCTCTGGGAGCTTTGAGATAGAAGGATTATACATAACATTCGTCTGATATTTGAGAAAGAATGTCTATTTTTTATAAAAACCTGTCTGGTCAAAGGAAATAACAGATGGTAAAACCGACTCCAAACGAATACCCAATAGTTCAGCTAAAAGCTTAACATACACATTGAGCAGTGAGATTGGGCAATAGGACCCGCAGGAGAGAGGATCTTTATTATTTTTTAATATCAATGAGATGGAGGCCAAAGTACTGTTGTTTGACTAATTTGCCAACTCGTGCACAATTAGTCTGTGTTTCTGTCTGATCAAGTGTAACCTACTGATTGACAAGCACAGCTGCAGGTAGCCTAGAGAAGTGCTCTGATCCTATCTGGGCCAGGGGAAACGAATCCTCATGTATTTAAAATATGCCCAGTTATTTGTGTTAAGAGAAAATCAGAATGTGATCAAATTTGGTTTATATTCAAACTTCGGGTGGCTAGGCTACCTAGGCCTTTTTAATAAAATATTAGTGACTGGAATGAATCAGTCAACACAATAGTGATGACGTACTGTATGAGTCACTTTTTAATTCCAGATGCAGTCTGCTTTGAGTGTGTATAAGATTTTGAGAAGGGTTCAGATTATATACTTTGACTCCACCACTTTCCTGACAGTTTCTAGACATACAGTAGGTCACAGATGTGTTGCATGCCGTCAGCAGTAGCGTTGCGTGGGTAAAATCACCTGGGAAGACAAGCCAGGGGGGAAAAAGTCATATTACAACCCATGTCAAATCAAATGAAAGTTTATTTGTCATGTGCGCCGAATACAACAGGTGTAGTAGACCTTACAGTGAAATGCTTACTTACAGGCTCTAACCAATAGTGCAAAAAAGGTGTTAGGTGAACAATAGGTAAGTAAAGAAATAAAACAACTATGTGTTGTGGTAATTGAGTTGTTTGCTCTATAATCTGTTAGTTCATATGCCTTTCCACTGTGATATATAGGCCTAAAGGCAGAGACAAGAAGAAGACACAGTAACGTTAGCAGAATAAATTCAACCATCTCTTTGTTCCATCAGAAAACCGGAGAGCAACATCTGTCTGGTGAAGTTCACAAAGCCTTTTGCATGTAAATAACAGTTACATGACCTACAGCATGGTCGAAGAAGGTTCATGTTGACGACATTTTTGGACTACTAAACAACCATTGATTTAGAACCACAGAGAGTTACCGCAAGTCAAACAGAAAACAGGAGCTGCCTCCACTATTCCAGCACCATTTCCATGGTACTGATTTTGTGTGTGTACTGTATGCACGCGCATAAATGCAAGTACAAAAAACATGTTGACCCTACTTGTAGAGAAACGCCAATGCCATCCTCGTCTCTTTCATGTTGCCGAAACGGTCTATGACTCTGTCATACAGTACACACTTTTAGTTTCTACTGTCCCAGACTATCTGGCTAAAATGCTTGCTCACTAGCCTAACTTCCTTTCATGGGCAAAGATGGGCCAGGCCAGCTAGTCTACTACATCTAGTTACATATTGAACTTCCATCCTCTCAGGCCAGGATCACAACAAAATGTATGAATTTATGGTTGGATCAGAATCGCCTTTATAATCATTGGCCAGTACGGAGAATTAAGTAAAACTACAAGTCCAAATCCCTATCTCCATCCATGGCTAATTTAGGAAAGGGATGATTTTAGCTAGCTAGCTAGTCACCGGAGGACAACAAGATGCAACAATGTTTTATTCTTCTGTAAATGATGCTCTGATTTTGATGTGATTGGTGTGAATCCAAATCCAAAGTTGCTTCCCTTGTGACTTTTTTTTGGTGCGCCGGGACCATTTACAGTTGAGCTCACTCAGTTTGGCTCAACACTGATTCGCTATTATTTTATTTAACAAACGTATCAAGGGAGACCAAATGCTCACTGGCTTCCCTTGCATTCAATGCTACGGGCGGCAACAGTGTCATTCTCTTTTTGTCCAGACAGCATCAGACAGATGGGCTACATATGTTGAGAAAGAGGGGAGCTGTTTCACTCGCTTGGATGCTTTCTCAAAGTACAGAGAGCCGAAATATACATTATTATTATTTTATTTTATTTTTAAATATCGGTCCATTTTTTTGTGAAGTCTAGCTTACCTTGGCTTCCATCAGTACACACCACCGGCCACCAGTGAAACACCAGTAGTGAGGGAATGGGAGGCCCATAGTAAACTGTCAATTTGTTCCTAAGGCGACACGTTTCCTGTGCATATATGGTCCCCAGACAAATCTAAAGTGTGCCGCATAGCAACAGAGATTTACTCACTTTTTTAAATGACATATATTCAGTAAAAGGTCAGCCTCATTATGTTGCCCAATAGTATTTTATAACATCAAAGTAAAGCAGCACTGCTTTGCATTCAGCAGTGTTTACTCAGAATCACAACATGGAGGTCAAGGTTTGTGGAATACAGCAGGGAGAAACTTCCACTAGAACACAGAAAGGCTGTTATTTTGACAAGGCTAATTGCTTCTAAGAACACTTTGAAGTGAGAAGTAATGAATCATTTTTTTCTCCTTCACGGTTTGATCTTCCCTTACATAAAATACCTTTTCCCCCCTTTCCTGGCTGCTGCCAATTTACAGCAGAGCCAGCGCCTTCACGAGTGATTATAAAGAGTAAAACATGATATTATGAAAAGGACTGGAGTTGCTGTAATGTTTGTGGAATATATTTGAAAACTCTCTTGGGGAAAAACTATTGGTTGAAAAATATCACCTTTATAATAAAGTATTTGCAGGCTAAGAATAAAATACAATTCCTAATGTGATGAGTAGCCTAAGCATAGGATACGATTCGGTAACAGTAGTCACTGCATCCTAAAGTTAATTGAAATAAATGTGCCTAAATGATATAATTACTCCTGTCTATACAGAAATAATCAGATCATTCAAAATACTTCACCAGAGACCATGGCTTAGCCACAGAGAATCATTCGCTTATTGTAAAGCTGTGGATTGTTTCAAATCACAAGTGTGTAGTGTAGACCTATAAGCCTATAGTTGGAAAGCTCACAATCTGGGCAGTGTTTGGCAATAAGCCTAGGTGATTATTCAGATGCATCTGTCAGTGAAAAGCAATGCATCTAAAATATGTGTGAACATAATGTATCTTCAGTATAATTGAACATGTTGAAACAAGAAGAAGGGGAGAGGGGTGAAGATATGGACATATCTCTCTCCAGAATGTGCTAAGCAGCCTGTCTTCCGCCAATTCTTGCACATTCACTGTTTATTGTGTTAATTGTTTATATATTTTTTGAGCAATTCCTTATTACATGTCACCAGTAGTAAATGTACCGTTTGTCCCCTTCATTTGGTTACATTCATTTCTGTTATTGCATGGATTAATTAGGCCTACAGTGAAGTTTACTGTGAAGCCGGAGTGGAGCAGCAAAAGGGCGACCAACTCCAAATTAATGCCCATGATTTTGGAATGAGATGTTTGGAACAGGTGTCCACATACTTTTGGTCATGTAAGTGTACATGTTTGACATGGGCAGGAGCAGGCCTTCGAGTCGAGGGCGAGAGAATGCCATGTTCCTTATTTGATATTGTTCCCATTCCCTTGTCGCTAAGTTTAGAATTGTAAACTAATAGAAAATATAAGTGAAGTAATTGCGAGCACTGCTCCACATCACTTGATATCAACCACAAGTGGGAGAAAAGGGAAAGAGAGGGGAGAGGGACAGAGAGGGAGAGAGACCCAACTTAACCAAACTAAACTCTCTGTTGTACAGCAGAGCGTGTACGACTCCAAACCCCCACAGCTGAATAGATAAGAACTGAATAGATAAGAGCACACTGCTTACAAAACAGAGCTGAGAGCTCTCCATGCAGAATGGGCTCCATATATAAATATCCCATGTTTTTTTCTCTCTCCTACTCCTACACCAATCCCATTATCATTTATATGAAAAAAATGCTAAAGAAAACGTGTTTTACAGTTTGTTATTGCAACAACACAAATTCTTACAGTTTTACCATCTCACCAGAAGGGTGTACTGCAGGACCTTAAGCACTCGTACTTCCAACGGCTATGACCTATGGTGTGATATGTGGCGCTATCATCCCCCCAAAAAGCAAATAGAATATTAATGATAGATTAAAGTGTTGAAAGAATGAATATTTCAGACTTTAGTGGCGAATGTCTCTTTGTAGTCTGTTTGTTTTAAGTCACCCAAATCCGCATTCAATTAATCTAGACCACCTCCCTGTTGAAGTAATTGACAATTGAGTGTTCCGTTACTCCCGACCTAGTATAATGTTTGGAAGTGGCCTGTTTTAAGCAATTCTTATAAACGCATAGATTGTGTTAGAATAGGCTCAGATGATGACCAGAGAAAAAAAGAAAGCGAGAGATAGAGAGAGACGGAGAGAGAGCAAAAGAAAGAAGGCAGTTTAAGAATCCAGTTAAAATCCCTTTCTATTCGACCACAAGCTGCGAGTCCTTTAAATTCACTCCAAACGCCAAACAGACTTCTGCTACTGAGCAGGGTCAGAAATACTTAAACAACCAGCTATGTATCTATTAACAGCAGGAAGTTTAATCCAAACAAGGTCAAGAATACAGTTCTCTAGGAGGGAATTATAGGCAGGGCCAGGCGATTTTAAAAAAGTATTTGATATATATATATATATATATATATATATATAAACCTGCATTTTGATTATCCGACCTCAAGAGGTCGATATATAGCACCTTCTCACACCACATGTGAATTGTCACTTGTGCATATCATGACCATCTAACATAATGATCTAATTAGTCCAAAATAAATTCCCAACCTTATGGATTGACGTTAAATTAAATATTTATCTTAAGGACATTATCAACACAAATATTTAACTTACTGTCTGTTATCAACATTATATGGGACTAATAGGCATTTTATCTAAGAAAATGTAGTCTATTTATTAACAAAGTAGACATTTTCATTCGCTATAGAAATACATGTAAAAACGTAAATGCTGGGGATATGGCTTTTGCAAGCGCCAACAACAACACCTCTCGAAAAAGTTGACAAATCCCAAAATGCGCGCATTCCTTACAACACGTCCAAAATATTTGAGGCAGTCTGTTTAAAAAAACTGAAAGTATCTCCATAATAACGGACGAATCCAGTGACACACAAGACCAATAGACTATTCTCCATCTTTGTAGGAGAGCTGGGTGAAGACGTTAAAGTTTTTCTGGTTGATAAAGTGCATTTACAACCATTGAATTATTCAACAGTCTCAGATTATCATTCCAAGTACCTGCGCTTTGTGGAGGCGGAGAATCTCTCCAAATACTGCGGTTTTAACAGAGTTGAAGGAGTTGTTGGGTTGGTTTTTGTATAGAAAATAAAAATAGGCATTTATGTTCTGAAAATAGTCTACATTTCCCTCTACATTTTCTGATACAAAAAAGCCTTTCATACTCATATCTTAAGAACAGACGAATGAGTTGTGAAATATTTGTGTTGGTTGATGTCTTGTTATGTAAAGATGAGACTATAGCTTCCACAACCTTCTAAGGTAGAAGCATTCTTCTGAGACAACATAATGTTTTTTTTTTAAATGTATTTCAGATGGCTGTCTAACCTGTCTCCGTTTATAATCTAAATGCTAAACTGCATTTTTTTTTGTATATTGTTCTCTGCAAAGAGCGACCCAGTGGGTATTGTCACGCTCTTTTTTAAGCCATAGCCTATTTAGATTTGGAATTGTTTATATTTTCTGGTTGGATTCATAGTCTCTCCCTTTTAACGGTCCTTATTGCCCCATTTGTATAACCTTCAATGATAAGGAATTGAGTCTGTTGAGCCTTGTTCACACTGCAGGTCTTAATGATCAAATCAGTTTTGTTTTTCATATCCTTTGGAATAGGCCTACTGACTGTCCAAACAACACGTTACAAGTGACCAAATCGGATTTGTGTGTGTTCAGACTGGGGTCATTTGCTGACATGGCTATGCTAATTATCATAGTCATGATGGGTGTGTGCACAATGGTGCAGGCCAGGGTTTCCCAAACTCGGTCCTGGGTCCCCATTTTGTTTTTTGCCCTAGCACGTCACATTTGATTCAAATAATCAAAACTTGATGATGGTTATTTGAATCAGCTGTGTAGTGCTAGGGCAAAAAAACAAAACGTGCACCTGGGGTGCCCAAGACAGAGTTTGGGAAACCCTGGTGTAGGATGATTGGTGGTGGTGCAGACTGTCACTCGGAAGTTATGTAGCAAGTGACAACAACGCCTGCCATGGACGTTTCCCAGTTGCTTTGAATGTTCAACATCGGTGTAAGAACAGTTCTAAAGCCCCAAAGGCGATCCAACTCTCAAAACAAATCCTTTTTTGGCTAGCCTAAGGCAGTCAACTAGCTAGCCAGCCTAAGGCAGTCAACTAGCTAGCCAGCCTAAGGCAGTCAACTAGCTAGCCAGCCGAAGGCAGTCAACTAGCTAGCCAGCCGAAGGCAGTCAACTAGCTAGCCAGCCGAAGGCAGTCAACTAGGTAGCCAGCCTAAGGCAGTCAACTAGCTAGCCAGCCTAAGGCAGTCAACTAGCTAGCCAGCCTAAGGCAGTCAACTAGCTAGCCAGCCTAAGGCAGTCAACTAGCTAGCTAGCCTAAGGCAGTCAACTAGCTAGTTTAACCATTTAGTCACATGGTCAGGAATCAGATTTGTATCTGACTTGAAATATCCAATTACATGTGCTTTTTGGCTGTTCAGACTGCAGGAAAAGAACAGATTTAAAACAGAATTGCAATTTTTATTTTTATTTGAGTCACTGCCAATGTGGAGAGGATCAGGTTGAGCAAAGTGAGGTGCAGAATCCCTGATCTACAAATCGTATTCCCTGCCAAATAATAGGCTTTGTTCGATTAAATAAGATTCGTATGCAACGCCTCCCCTGGTTTAGGCGATCCAAACACTCACCCACTGCCAGGCATTGAATGATTGATTGGAGACAGCTTGTGTCCCCCCCCATATTGCCCTAATAACAATATATACTGTAGGGTATAGGACGGTTCTGAGTGACTGGGTTAATATAATGCTATAGTGATAATACACTTAGCCACCAGATGATGCAAGTGAGCCACAATCACTCCTGAGCTGCAGATGCTTATATTGCCATGGTAATTGTATTCAATAGGGGTCCTATGTCAGATCCAGGGGACTCAAATTGTAGAGCGAAAGATAATTTGAACTTGAGTGTGAGAGTAGTAAGGAGGATAATGAGGAAGATCCATTAGTGATAGCAGCGCTTGATTTCCCTGTTAAGTAGACAACGGTTGACTCTCTCAGCCATCTAAATGTCGTACATAGGGAATAAGGGCTGCCACGCTTAAGTGAGTATCATTAGACACAACAGCTGTCCACTGAGAACCTAAATAGCTGTCATTAGGAAAGTTATCTCACGTCTTCTAATTTGAGAACCAAGGCTTTTGTCCTTCAAGCATCTACAGGAAGACTAGAACAATGAAGAACTCAGATGTATCACACCTCACTTTTAACACTATGCATATTTCATGCAAATACTGAGAATGGTCCAATGGTCTCTTAGACTCCTTACTTCTCTGACTCCTACTGCTATGTCAGGTGTTTGACAGTGAAGAGTGGTTTGGAGCATGTTGCTGAGACAATGTTCTTTATTATGTATTGCGTTTTGTGACAAACCACTTTTCACTGTAGTTTGTAAGAGAGCAGAGTTCTCTCAGAGATAGTGTGAAGGATGGCATTACCTTAGAGACACAAAGGGGTTTAGGGCAATCTATAATAAAACCATGAACAAACAATGATTTATTTTACAAAGTAAAACTTGAACAGAACCTTAAGGGCACTGCGACAAAGTCATGAGCAAGATGACAAAGACAAATGTTTTAAGAATTGCTATTGTGAAATCTGGTTGGTTAAACCCTCAAGCTGAAACCAGCAGTGAAAACAATCATTTTCTGAGATGTTTGAAGTGTGGCTGTATCCAAACAGAAGGCATTATTATGTGTGCATTAGAGCCTACAGGTGTGCAGTGGAGAATAAATATAGTCAGAGTACTTGATACTTTATATGGAGCTGGCTATTAGAGCAACAAAGAAATGGGAGAGAAATCAATGCCACTCCATTAATTGGATGTAAAGACAGCTAGCTTTCTGTTCAATAGAGACCTCTTACATCTACGCCTTTACAAGACCTTATACATGGCTGTTAACATCTTACTCCTATCAGTATGCAATAGAAACAGAGGCGGGCCACTTGATAGAAACAGCATTTGATCAGAATTGGCTGTGATTGGGATACTTCAGGCGTTGATTTCAGCCAAGCCAAGTGATTGCCCAGCCCACCACATTGAGTTGAGTAGAGTTTGTGAATGACATCATATTGCAGTAAAAGTTATTGTGTGTTCCGCAAAACTCAGTGTGTTAGCTGGGCTTCTCTCTCTCTTCCAGTGAAGAAGAGCTGAGTGGTGTGACTGCTTATCTGAGCCTTCAGTCAGAACAAAATAATTATGCTGCCGCAGATGGCTTGTGTTGTTGTTGGCCAGGCTTGAAAAGAGCTTCATCCTTATCATACAATAAAATCGTCTCAGTCAGCAGACATGTCAATCTGAAGCTTTTCTTAACATGTGTCTCTGTAATCCCTCATCACTACTGAGGGAGCTTGGCCTCTCTCTATCTCTCTCTCTCTCTCTCTCTCTCTCTCTCTCTCTCTCTCTCTCTCTCTCTCTCTCTCTCTCTCTCTCTCTCTCTCTCTCTCTCTCTCTCTCTCTCTCTCTCTCTCTCTCTCTCTCTCTCTCTCTCTCTCTCTCTCTCTCTCTCTCTCTCTCTCTCTCTCTCTCTCTCTCTCTCTCTCTCTCTCTCTCTCTCTCTCTCTCTCTCTCTCTCTCTCTCTCTCTCTCTCTCTCTCTCTCTCTCTCTCTCTCTCTCTCAAACTCGGGCCTGATTCCCTCATGAGCCATCACCCATGTCACTCTCTGATACACAGGTCCCAGTGCTGAGGGAGGGACGGGGGGAGCAGCAATAGAGCAGCCCCCCACCCCCCCGGGTGCATGTTTAGTTTTTTGCCCTAGCACTACACAGCTGATTAAGCTGCTCCCCCCTCCCCCTTTCTCAGCACTGGGCCCTATGTATCAAAGAGTGACATAGGTGATGGCTCCTCTCCTCTCTCCCCTCATAAGGAATTACAGTTGAGAGAGTGACTCATTTTCTGTTTGTGTGATGCTGCTGGGCTCCTCACAAGTCACATAACCTCAGTATAATCTCCATGACGTTGGCTGTCAGGGTGGCAGGGAGCCATGCCTTCTGAGATACCCACCATCCTCTCTCTATGTCTTTGACACCCCAGAAGCTCCATGACATCACTCTGTGCGTATTTTGTATATCACTCCTCTTGGCTCCCAGGCCAAGTCAAACACACTTTACGCTAGGCCCATGACTCTTCTCAAACACACACACACACGCACAAATGCAAACATGCACACAAATACAAATGCACTGGCACACACTCACTGGCACACAGTGACTGGGATGTATGTTTTCTCACACGCCCCCATGCACTCCTCTGGGCCATGGGGGAGTTCACTTGGCGGAGACTTCTCCGTTTGTGTGAGGTGGCTCACATCCATAATCTGTGAATGCCATTTTTCTCCAGGGACTGTGACATTGCAGATGTGCTGAGTTGGTAGGTTTACAGGCTGGCTGCTGGGCAGACGTCTGGGCTAATTCACTCTGACTAGCAGGTAGTTACACGACAGCCGAACAGGCAGCTTAAGAAAATCTGACACTCACTTTGAGAGGCAAAACAAAGTAGACGTCTTAAAGAAGCGGTTTATACTCCAACAAGTTGCACCAACTGTTCAGGTATGTGCTGATGAGAAAATATTGATCGGTCTCTTCTAGCTAACATAAACTGTAGGTGTGGGTTCACTCTGCACTTGGATATTTTTTAGAGCGTGTCTGCAAGATGCTCATTCTTAAAACTCTCGTCTAATTTCAATGGGATTATCTTAAATTGAATTTCTAATCATCCTTCCAACACAAACTAAATCTTCAAACTTAATCACTCTGCAAGTGCTGAATACTTTCTTTTCCCTGTGGGGGTACTAGGCATGCAGCTGGTAGCCTGCTTAGCGGTGCTGGTGCTCTGTGTGGCAGAGGCTGTAGAGAATTGTCCCGATGTATGTAAATGCACCAAGCAAACCAGCCCTGAAAGGTCAGAGGTCAACTGCCACAAGAAGGGGATGAGGAAGTTCCCCTCCAAACTGCCCCCGGATTCCTGGATTCTTAAAATGGGTGAGTCCATCGTTTGCAATTGTGGGAAAACCCCCTACCCGCAATCTTTGTTGAAAATAGCCTCAAGGATTAAACTGAATCTCTCATTGAAATGTAGAACTTTGTGATCAATATGCCCCCTGATGGTGTTTTGCCAATATCCTGAAACTAAATATAAACTTTGTAAAGTATGTGCCAGCTGTCTGTCTCGGAATCGATAGGCTCTTTTATTGACGTAAGCACAAGAAATAGGCTGGTCTTACCATTTTCTGTTGTGATTTCTTTCTCATACTATTTCTGTGGTCGATGTCCCAGGCGAGAACAGAATAGTAGACCTCCCGCCAAACGTTCTGAAACCCATCCCCAAGATCGAAAGCATCAACTTGGAACGCAACGTCATCAAATCAATACACCCCCAGGCCTTCTCTGGAGCCCGGAGGCTGATGCTGCTCAACCTGTATGGGAATCAGATCAACAAACTCCCCCTGAAGGGCTTCCAGGACCTGCTCAACCTCCGCTTCCTCATGCTGGGCCAGAACCAGATTTCCAGTGTCAAACCAGACATGTTCACTGGCATGAGGAACCTCTCAGACCTGGACCTGCCTCTCAACTCTCTGACTGCCCTCCCTTCCAACGCCTTCAAGCCTCTGATCGCCCTCAAGGTCCTGGACCTGGCCCTCAACCGCATCCAGAGAATCTCCACAAAGGGCTTTGTGGGCTTGACGGAGTTGCTGTTCCTCAACCTGGACAACAACAGCCTAAAGAGTATCCCGGCTGGGGCCTTCAAGCCTCTGGCCTCCCTGGAGATGCTGGTGCTGGATAACAACCTGCTGTCCACGCTGACCTCAGCCACTCTTGAGGGCTTGTCCAACCTGCAGGAGCTCTACCTCAGGAACAATGAGTTGGAGAGGCTGCCCCAGGACCTGTTCAGACACACACCCAAGCTTTCCCAGCTGGCCCTCAGTGGGAACAGGCTGAAGACTGTGGATGGAAGCATGTTCACCCAGCTGTCTGGTAAGAGACTGACTGTTCACCAAACTATTCTATGCCTTTTTTAAATTTGTGAAATAAATATGATTTGTCATATGTGTTCTTCATGTGTACCATAGATAGACAAAGGTCCAATGCACCCATTTTTATCTCAATATCAAACCATTTCTGGGTAACAATAAAGTAGCTTACTGTCATTGTTTTCAATTAAAAGGGTCAAAAAGAAACAAAAATAGCTTCTCAAGCAATCATTTTGCTAAGAGTGGTCTGAGTGGGGAGGTGAAACCTGAAAGAAATGTGCTGTTATTAGCAGAGAGGTTTGGAACTCTCTTTCTTATTGGTCTATTAACTCATTTAGCGCATGGTGATGTCATCATGGAAGACCAAAACTCCATCCCACCAAAACAGGCTGAAACAGCTCTTACAATAAAAGGGCATTATGATAATTTTCACAATTTCACAGTATTATTCCTACCTCATAGTGTGGAAATATACAGGCAACTGCCAAAATAATGGAAACACAAAAATAAAGTGTCTTAATAGGGTGTTGAGTCAGAACAGCTTCAACGCACCTTGGCATTGATTGTATAAGTGTCTACAACTCTATTGGAGGGATGCAACACCATTTTTTCACCAGAAATTCCATAATTTGGTGTTTGTTGATGGTGGTGGAAAATGCAGTCTCAGGCGCTATTCCACAATCTCCCAAGTGTTCAATTGGGTTGAGATCTGGTGACTGAGAAGGCCATGGCATATGATTTACATCGTTTTCATGCTCATCAAACCATTCATTGACCATTCGTGCCCTGTGGATGGGGGAATTGTCATCCTTTGGGGGCATAGGATGGTAGCCAAAATAATGGCCAAATAATGGCCTGCCCAGCATTTTTATACATAACCCTAAGCATGATGGGATGTTAATTGCTTAATTAACTCAGGAACCACACCTGTGTGGAAGTGCCTTATTTCAATATACTTTGTATCCTTCACTTACTCAAGTGTGTCCATAATTTTGTTACCAGTATATAAAACGCAGACACATTAAGTTTCTGACTGCACTGGGCCTTTAAGTTACATTTGGTAATGCAACGTCATATCCATTTGGATTATGCAGAAAGATGAAAGATGTCACAATAAGCATCTAATCTGACTGTGATTCTGCTCTGCCTCCTACCAGGCCTGAAGGAGGTGTATCTCCATGACAACCCCTGGACGTGTGACTGCAACATCAACAACCTGGTGCGCTGGATGTCCCAGACCAAGGCCAACCTCTCCCCTTTGGAGTCCCTGAGGTGTGTTGCCCCAGCAGGTTACCGTGACAAATCCCTCAATAGCCTCAAAGACCAGAATCTGCGCTGCCGGGCCTAGACTGAAGACACGCCAACCCTTACAACGTGCTGCCAAGACTGAAGCCAAACCAACCTTTACTCTACTCCAGCATCCTGCATTAGCCACGGTCCTGCTACAGAGTTACCTGTTATACAACACCTACTACTCAGTTATGGTCGAATGACAACACAGTTACCCATTTCTGTATAACACCTAAACTCTTAAAAAAAAGGGTTCCAAAAGGGTTCTTTGTGAAGACAATGGTTCTTTGTGAGGCAAAGGGTTCTACCTAGAACCTTTAACAGCATAAGAACTGTTTTTGGAAGAAAGGGTTCTTTGATGATTCTTTGGAAGGCAAGAAGAGTTATACGTAGAATCATATACTGTATCATATATCCCACCATTCTCTATTGCAGGGGCATTTTCAGTATTGTTTGTTTTAATATCTGTGTTTTTGCATGTACATTGATTGATTGATATATTTGATGCTACACATTTTTCTAAACAAATCCAATCTGTCCGTAGTTATTTATTTTACTGAGATGGTTGTTCCAGTTTAGATGATTGAGGTGGTCTCAGTATTCTATCTTCCCTACCCTGGCAGTCAGTCATTTTAAATGCTGGTTGAGGGTGATAAAGAATTCCACTTGTTGTTTATCCTAACTCTGGCTGGATTCCAATAGGAATTAAACATCACTTTGCAAGCCAAAACTCCTAGTTTGCAGGCCTGATGTTGCCTGTAAACTAGAAGTTTCCTAACACAATTGTGTTAGGGTATAACTCTGAAAGAAAGGCTATATGATATTTGTAATGTATTGTCATAAATAATACAATTTTACAAATATAAAAGGATTCTCGGTAGAACTCTTCAAAGAGGGTTCTAGGAAGAACCTTTAGATAATAAAGTGGTTATTGGTAGAACCCTTCATAGAGGGTTGTAGGCAGAACCTTTCATATAGGGTTCAAGGTAAAACCAAACAGGGGGTTCTATGAAGAACCCTACATAAAGGGCTATACAGGGAGAACCCTCTGCAAAAATAGTTCCCTTATGGGGACAAACTGAAGAACCCTACACGGTTCTACTTAGCACATTTTTTTTCTAAGAGTGTACTGCAACCATCGTCCAACAACACTGTTACCTACTCCTGTGTAACACCCACACTAGCCATGGCCCAGCCACAGAATGACCTGTCATTGTGCAACACCCACACTAGCCATGGCCCAGCCACAGAATGACCTGCCATTGTGCAACACCCACACTAGCCATGGCCCAGCCACAGAATGACCTGTCATTGTGCAACACCCACACTAGCCATGGCCCAGCCACAGAATGACCTGTCATTGTGCAACACCCACACTAGCCATGGCCCAGCCACAGAATGACCTGTCATTGTGCAACACCCACACTAGCCATGACAACTGACAACTATACAGTTAGCTATTACATTCCAACCATAAGCCAGAGATATTATAACAGTATCACAGAAAGAGAAAGAAGAGCAAAAAGGGATATTTAATAGCTTGCCCTGAGCTTTCTGTAATTGTGGTGTTCTACTTTCCATCAACCCCAAACATACAATTGACATCTTCCTTAAACTTGCTATTATTGAGGCGCGCTGAGAAACATGCCTCTGTAATATCCTCTGTAATAGCTCATTCATCTGTGCTCCTGTTTTAGTTTCTTAATCTTGTGTATTTTATATTATCTGAAGTAAATGTATTTCTAGCTTTTCTTTACAGTAATATCCTATGCTGATAAACCTATAACATAAGCTTATTTTCATGACACAATATGTATATAAGGCAATTATACTATTCAACAGATATGCAATCATTTTATGCTTCTTAGTGTGATATCTTTGACGATTTGCCTATGTTTCCGAGCTTGTCACTATAGATTGTAGTCAGTTGATCTCCTAATCTAAATATACAATATCTCATTGTTTCCATTGAGTGAAACATATGCTATTGCACTAGTACAATCCTAAAACAGAATTAACTCAGTCTGTAGTCTAATTGATTTCATACTGTACATTCATTTTGAAATAAAGGCAATTGTGTAATGAACAGCATGTCATCACTCACAGTGACTGTACTACAGTGGTTCTTGTTTATACACATTATTTCACACGTCATGAGTTATTCAAGCCTTTCTTCCAATTGCAACATTTTTCAGAAGTTCTGAAAAGGCCTCTATTTTCTGCTCCATCCATTTTTATGGAGAGCAGTGCTGCTTCAAAGAGGGAAAGTAGGTTAAAACGTCCTAGTTGCAACTCCCATCACCACCTGAGAAGGAATTCCTCATTGGATTGTTACAGCTGAATAAGCTTCCATAGAAATCATCGTTCCACCTCCACATTCCAGAGTCAGACAGGCTGCTGAGGCAGCACAGACCTGAGCGTCCAGGCAGGCCCTCCACCATGGCACAGTTCTGTTTCAAACTGAGCTAAACGGCTTTACCTTTAAATGGCTGCCTTTATGTATTAGCAGCAACAACATAAGGTAGTGGTACAGTAGCCCTATAGTACATTGTGAAAATAGGCTATTATGTAACTGGCATTCTACAGCTCAGAATTATACTGTTCATCAAAGTATTTTTGCATCACCTGCATTGGTATAGAAAATGACAACCAAAAACAAACAAATTATGAACAGTGATGCATAAGAAATGAGAAATAAATGTAATTAACTAGCTTCAAATGCATCTATGGCTGAACCCTGGTTGTTCATCATCTCACAATGCTGATAGAGTAAACCAGCAGATGGTGTTGGAAGGAACAGTTGGAAAACCCTGCTAGCCAGGAGCCAACAGGTAAGCTGACTATTGATGCATACTCACCTGACCAATTCAAACCACATGCTCCACATTTTGGCATAGGATAGAATTGGTAACATAATCAAGAGCAGAAATGCAGTGCCTTGCAAAAGTATTCATCCCCCTCAGTGTTTTTCCTATTTTTTTGCATTACATCCTGAAATGTAAATAGATTTTTATTTGGAATTCAAGTAATGGACATACACAAAATAGTCAAAATTGGTGAAGTGAAATTTAAAAAATGACTTGTTTAAAAAAATTCTTAATAAAAAAAACAGAAGAGTGGTGTGTGCATATGTATTCACCCCCTTTGCTACAAAGCCCCTAAATAAGATCTGGTGCAACCAATTACCTTCAGAAATCACATAATTAGTTAAATAAAGTCCACCCGTGTGCAATCTAAGTGTTACATGATTTGTCACATGATCACAGTATATATACACCTGTTCTGAAAGGCCCCAGAGTCTCCAACACCACTAAACAAAGGGCACCATCAATCAAGCGGCACCATGAAGACCAAGGAGCTCTCCAAACAGGTCAGGGACAAAGTTGTGCGGAAGTACAGGTCAGGGTTGGGTTATAAAAAATATCAGAAACTTTGAACATCCCACGGAGCACCATTAAAGAATATGGCACCACAACAAACCTGCCAAGAGAGGGCTGCCCACCAAAAACTCAGGGACCAGGCAAAGAGGGCATTAATCAGAGAGGCAACAAAGAGACCAAAGATAACCCTGAAGGAGCTGCAAAGCTCCACAGCGGTGATTGGAGTATCTGTCCATAGGACCACTAAGCCGTACACTCCACAGAGCTGGGCTTTAAGGAAGAGTGTCCAGAAAAAAGCCATTGCTTAAAAAAATAAATAAGCAAACACGTTTGGTGTTCGTCAAAAGGCATGTGGGAGACTCCCCAAACATATGGAAGAAGGTACTCTTGTCAGATGAGACAAACGTTTAATTTATTTTAAAATACACTCAACAGGAGGCCAGTCCTACCATGCTCGGTGGAACAAAAGCAATAAGAAAAAGAAAGGGGGTGTTATAATGATATTAAGGTTTTAACAAGGAAAATGCTATGTCTGGTGCAAACCCAACACTGCTCATCACCCCGAGAACATCATCCCTACAGTGAAGCATAGTGGTGGCAGCATCATGCTGTGGGGATGTTTTTCATCCTGGGAAACTGGTCAGAATCGAAGGAATCATGCGCTAAATACAGGGAAATTCTTGAGGGAAACCTGTTTCAGTCTTCCAGAGATTTGAGACTGGGACGGAGTTTCACCTTCCAGCAGGACAATGACCCTAAGCATGCAACACTCGAGTGGTTTGAGGGGAAACATTTAAATGTCTTGGAATGGCCTAGTCAAAGCCCAGACCTCAATCCAATTGAGAATATGTGGTATGACTTAAAGATTGCTGTACACCAGCGGAACCCATCCAACTTGAAGGAGCTGGAGCAGTTTTGCCCAGTGGCTAGATGTGGTATATTGACCATATACCACAAACCCCCAAGATGCCTTATTGCTATTATAAACTGGTTACCAACATAATTAGAGCAGTAAAAATAAATGTTTTGTCATACCTGTGGTATACGGTCTGATATATCACGGCTGTCAGCCAATCAGCATTCAGGGCTCGAATCACTCAGTTTATAATCACCAATATATGGTGCAGTAAAGTAAATATTTCATACGTGTAGATGGCTATGGCCACTGGTTATATAAGTATTTCGAAAACAATACAAAGGGGTTTGATCAGAAGTCAGACAAACAATCCACTATTTTTTAAATTACAGCTTGTTTAAAGTGGATCTGACAGCGTTTTAACTACTTTGCAGATATGAAACAAACAGACAATCATAAAATCAGTAAAACATATAACATTCCCAGTTTATGCTTCAAAACCAACTTTATAAGAGGTTTGCTTTAAAAATAGGTTCTATTTGACTCAACGTTCCATGACGTACAGTAGCACATTGCTGACAGAATAGATGGATGCAGTTCAATGTATGAATAATATAATTCACCAATACATTTCTTGGTAGTCCAAAAAATATTGCTCTCAGGTTGTAAATCACAGCTGACCTGGCACACTGCTTGCTGCCTCCACCCATTCGGGATGCGCTGTTTCAGTTTCAATGACTCAATATTTTTTACAAAAATGGATGAACTAGCAAGGGCAATAAGTCAGCCACAATGTGACTAATAGGCTAGCGCACATATGCCAAACACAAGGCCTGTGGGCCGAATAGGTTACACAAGCGAGTATAAATAAGTCAACAGTTGAGTCATTAACTTATGAAATTACAGCCTGATGATTTTCCATCGATGAATTCAACTTCAATTGCACTGCTTTGTGGGTCTTGTTTATAGCATGCAGCAGAGGGAAAGTGTACAAATGCCACAGTTCTAGCTATACTACTAAAATGTTGCAGTCCGGCTTCGGTTTTTAAATATTGACAATGAATAACCAAAAAACATCTACTTTGTGCATGACACAAGTAATATTTCCAACAATTGTTTACAGGCAGATTGTTTCACTTATAACTCACTGTATCACAATTCCAGTGGGTCAGAAGTTTACATACACAAAGTTGACTGTGCCTTCAAGTATAACCACCATGGGACAACACAGCCGCTGAGGAAGGAGATACGTTCTGTCTCCTAGAGATGAACGTACTTTGGTGCTAAAGGTGCAAATCAATCCCAGAACAACAGCAAAGGACCACAGTAAAACAAGTCCTATATTGACATAACCTGAAAGGCCACTCAGCAAGGAAGAAGCCACTTCACCAAAATCGCAATAAAAAAGCCAGACTACGAATTGCACCTGCACATGGGGACAAAGATCGCACTTTTTGGAAAATTGTCCTCTGGTCTGATGAAACAAAAATAGAACTGTTTGGCCATAATGACCATCTTTATGTTTGTAGGAAAAAGGGGGAGGCTTGCAAGTCGAAGAACACCATCCCAACCGTGAAGCACTGGGGTGGCAGCATCATGTTGTGGGGGTGCTTTTCTACAGGAGGGACTGGTGCACTTCACAAAATAGATGGCATCATGAGGGATGAAAATTATGTGGATATATTGAAGCAACATCTCAAGACATCAGTCAGGAAGTTAAAGCTTGGTTGCAAATGGGTCTTCCAAATGGACAATGAACCCAAGCATACTTCCAAAGTTGTGGCAAAATGGCTTAAGGACAACAAAGTCAAGGTATTGGAGTGGCCATCACAAGGCCCTGACCTCAATCCCATAGAAAATTTGTGGGCAGAACTGAAAAAGCGTGTGCGAGCAAGGAGGCCTACAAACCTGACTCAGTTACACCAGCTCTGTCAGGAGGAATGGTCCAAAATTCACCCAACTTTTTGTGGGAAGCTTGTGAAAGGCTACCCAAAACATTTTGACCCAAGTTAAACAATATAAAAGCAATGTTACCAAATATTAATTGAGTGAATGTAAACTTCTGACCCACTGGGAATGTGATGAAAGAAATAAAAGCTGAAATGAATCATTCTCTCTACTATTATTCTGATATTTCACATTTTTAAAATAAAGTGGTGATCCTAACTGACCTAAGACAGGGAATTTTTACTAGGATTAAATGTCAGGAATTGTGAAAAACTGAGTTTAAACGTACTTGGCTAAGGTGTATGTAAACTTCCGACTTCAACTGTATATGTTACAACAACCTATAGCTACATTTTTCTTATTTGGAGTTCTTAAATACCTTAGGGTCACAGCATATTATTTACCTCTTCTTACGTTTTAATATGTTAAAATACTGCATACAGCATCCTATGTACATCAGTGGACATTATAAAGGGTGATATTTCTTCTAACAGAACAATGGCCTGTTAGGGTCACAGTTGCACGTAAAAAAAAAAAAATGATATGTCTGTCCTGCAAATTTGTTGTGTTTTTTCAATATGGCCCATGCACTGATTGATTTTGACACTCCTGGGCTAGCATATCTATTTATGTAGCTAGCTATTTATTTTGCAGAATTTTCACAAATTGCTTACTATACGTCATTCCCAAACATTCCATGAATATATGAAAATGTGAAAATGACCATGTCTAAGTGCTCGCTTGTCAGAAAATGTCAAGTTTCATATTTTTCCTGGGGATGCATATGAACAGATTTGAATAAGATTTCATGTTGCTAAAAAGCTGTCAGTTCCACTTTAAATCCAAAAGAGCTACTGCTCCAAATCACTGTGACACATTGAATCTAGAACATAAAGCTTTATGAAGTGGTTTACTCTCAACCCCATAACAAACTAGAGGTGTCAAACAGAATCTGGTGTTGTCACATTGTAGCCAAAGGCGCACTGCATTCAAAGCTGTACATTTCTTCACCCAAGAACACAAGAGACACATCACACTGTGCTGCAAATCCTTCTGTGCAAGATGCTTCCGTAGCATCCCATTTTCCACATTGTTACCATGGAAACCCTTACGTATGGTTGCGACTCCAATGGCAGGGTTGCTTTTGTATGCTTCTCCTGCATAGCTGGCTGTCAGTTGTTTAACCTTCCTTCAACTACCTCTAATAAATGCATTGGAAAATCATTGTCAAAATCAAAATCATTGTTGAAGTGGTGGGAAATACAACGCTATAATATGAAGTCAAATAAACCAGTCAACTGTGGTGAGGAAACATGTTTAACATCAAAAGGGTTTGTGAGGTCATTTCAAACCTTTATAGGACAAACACGGTTGAATAACATGCTTATCTGACATGCTTATCTATTGTCTAGAGGTCCCCTCTACACCCTTAGAAAAAATGGATCCAAAAGTGTTATTCGGCTGTCCCATAAGAGAACCCTTTTTGGTTCCAGGTAGAACCCTTCTGGATTCCATGTAGAACCCTCTGTGGACAGTGTTCTACATGGATCTCAAAAGGGTTCTACCTGGAACCAAAAAGGGTTCTTCAAATGGTTCTCCTATGGAGACAGCTGAAGAATCCTTTTAGGTTCTAGATAGCACCTTTTTAAGAGTGTACTGTACGTAGAATTGGGCTGCAGGCCACAGCCCATGGTCCATGTTGTAATATCTGTTGTCTGATATGCTTCACAACCCACTCTCACATTACCATCATGTGATGGGAAACATAAAAAACGTTAAACATTAAAAACGCTGAATTTAACGAGCTTGATGATTAAATGTTGACTTGTGAGTACAGAGAGTGTGTTTAACTACCAGCAAACACTCTGATAGTTCAAGGGTATACCAGGACACTTCCCTCTTTGTACATTTTGTCTATTTAAGCTAGAATCAACTCCTATGGAGGAATGTTCTGGCTCACACTTCAATGCTTTCATGAATTTAAAACATGCTGATAGCCCCCGTTGTGGGATTCTGAATGAATTAAATGTATACTTTTCTAAATAGTCGAAAGTTGACAGTTGAATGTTACCACATACCGCTCAGCAGTACGTACCTGTACGCCAGTAGGTTGATCTGCTTCAGTGTAAGAGGCTAAAAATGCAACTTTTTAGTAATTAATTTAGGCCTGTAAATTTGAGAGACATGAGTTTAAGGAAAGGATGTTGAGGGTTGCTTAAGTTCTTCTTGTGCAAAAACCTCAACCCAAATCTACAGGTGGAGACATCAAGCTTGTCATATTGATTTGAGACACACATTCATCTGACATGCTTATTAGTGATTTAACACGACTACATGATGCAGGAGAACACAACACAACACTTCAACTGGGGATGCTCAGGACTGGGAAGCACAGTATTTAGGAAGTCTTCATGGCCACACATAAAGTATTAAGCTACTAATAACGCAATGGTGTCTTGAAAATGTGCATTATTAAACGAGTTTGTCCTTCCACAATAAATCACTTTTAGCGTGATTATTTTTGGGGGTTTGATGTCACTTGACTTTATTGCGTGATAAAAGGGTTTAGAAAACACAGTAAAAGTCGACAAATTGTGGAGATATCGCCCCTTGATGCCAGGTTACGTTAAAGTTAAATCTACATCTCACTGTGAGATGAATTATGAAGCATTTCAGTCCCACACAACGGTTTTGAATATTAAATAAACATTAAAGAATGGGATTGCGAGGGTTGGCACACCCACAACAGGGACACACTTATGACCAGGGCATCTCACCATGAGGTAAGAGATTGTAGAAAAGCAGAGACAAAACAACAAGAAATGTTAAAGTGGAAAAAGGTGTCTACCGCTACATCCTATGGCCTAGGTCTAGGACGTCTAGAGTTATCTTAGGAAACAGGTCATGTTCAGCTTCATTTCAGTTCTCTCCAAGCAAAAGTCTCAGTCTGGCACCAAGGATTACACCAAGGCCAGTTTCGGCCTTGTTCAACCCCAGAATGTTTGTCCAATTACTTTCTCTCAGACTCTCCCATGGATAGTGTGGCTCCTCTCCAGTGGCCATTAGGTCAGGGAATCTAGATCACTGCATCTCAGACGATTAGATCTGGCCTTAGATGTAGTTGAACTAATTCTCCAGTTAATACATTGAGCTCCAGTACTGAAGCCAAGTTGTTTCTGGCTGGAGAACTGATAAAGAGCGTCTCTGTTGTCTCTAAAGTATGAGAATTGCACTTTTTGAACACAAACTACTCGAAAAGTCAATGTTTTTAGTGAATTAGTCATGCTCCTAATATATTTATAGATGCATCTGTGCATTCAACAATGATTGACATGGATTACATTAATTTAGAGTGATTAGATAGTTTGATAACCTCTGCAGATGTATTCCTTAAAATGCTATGAAAAATGAATTAACGATGATGAAAGAATTGCATTTATGCCAATCATAACTGTCACCGTAAATGATTAATAACCGCATTGTTACTCCCAAGATAAAGTTTCTATGATGATGCCTGTTACCTGCTAAGTGATTAATATTCATACACAGATGAATAATTTTGTCTTTGCCCCACCTATAACAACATCACACATTTCTCCCGTGCTTCTTAACCTGCATTGCTTGCTGTTTGGGGTTTTAGGCTGGGTTTCTGTACAGCACTTTGAGATATCAGCTGATGTACGAAGGGCTATATAAAATAAATTTGATTGATTGATTATTGCCTGTATCATGAGCTGATATTTAATTGAGGAAATGATTTCATCAAACCGTGCTTTCTGAGAAAACTGGAGCCTAAAAATAATGAACTGGGACCCTTTTGGTCTCTTAGCTAACTATTAAACATATATGCATGTGTCAGCAATTTATTAGAATCTCCTTCTGCTGTTCTGACGCTCACACTAAAGTAATGAATGTAATCAGGAGGCGGTCAAGGGAGGAAATCTACAGAGGAAAGGACTGAGCCAAAACACAGGGAGGAGGAGGTCAATCGGGAAGTTGGTTAGTGACCTCTACAACAGAGTCATTCCTGTCCATTAGGCTAGTCCACTTCAACATACTTAACTTCTTATTCTTATGATTTAGCGTAGGGCTCATTTCAGTTCCTGGTGAAATCTCCTTAATACTCAGAATGGGATGGAGAGATTGGAGAAGATTGATTGATGGAGAGATTGTGGAGAAAGCTGTTAACACTGTTTGTCTTCAGCACTAGAAGGCAATTCTTGTCTGCTCTGGTAGCACTTTTTTTTTTTAGCTTGAAATCACAAAAAGAATCACTTTGTGCTGTGAGGGATAAAACCATGTTAATGGCCTGTTGTTCTTTCATTGCTGGGTTTTAGCTACCTTGCGAGCTGGCAGTCACACCCGTGGGATTTCTCACATTGAAAAGCCATTGCAAAAAGATGTCAGTCAGCTTTTTTTTCTCCCAGCAGGTGCAGCAGATAATATATCCAGGAAGAGAATGGGAGCTGATGTAGCAGCAGAAGAAAGAGAGGCTGTCTCAGAACGGTTTCCCATAATGAATCCAGTGGGTGGTGATTACAGAGCAGAAAATACGTTTCCTATGCACTGACTCTCCTCTCCTTCCCAACTGTTTGCTACTGCTACTGGGAGATCTGTCTCTAATAACATGGTTTGTCTTATAGGCAGGCGTGGGGAGTGATATGCTGGAGACGTGTCCCACACACACTGTCATATTGGCATGCTGACCTGGAGTTCACAGTCAAGTGAAGATAATGCCATTTGAGTGGTATTTGGCGGTCAGGGTAGACTCATTTTGTACGATGATGCCAGAGCCTCATTAAATTAATGGTTGCTTTTTCAACACCCACACGGAATATGCACAGTCATTCATACAGAGCATGGCATGTGTGAAAATAAGGGGCTTGTTTTTGTGTGCGATATTCCCAAGCTTGACATCTTGACAACCATTTCTATTTTTGTGAGGTCTTATGAATATGCTTACAGAAGCATCAACAAGCGGTCTTACTGAGCACGACAATAGTAAGACAGGGAGAAATCAAGAGAGAGGAGGAGAATAAGAGACAGGGAGAGGGAGAAGGAGAGAGGGAGTGAGAGAGAAAGAGAGAGAGAGAGTGGGCAGCAAGAGAGAGAGAGGGAAATCAGGAGAGAGAGAGAGAGAAAATCAGGGGAGAGGGGAAGAGAGAAAGAGGAGAGAAAAGGGAGAGAGAGGAGCGAGAGAGGAGAGAGAGCTTGCTCCATCTGAGCCATTTTATTAAATGGGGGGGGGGGGTATTGTAGAATCTATGACAGATGGCTGGATGACTTAAACCTTACTCTGGTATTACATAAGCCGTTATCTCCTTAAGAGGACCTGACAGCTTTAACTCAGTGGTTTTCATTTCATCTCATTCTGGCAGCATGGCCGGTGTCACATAAAAGTGGATATCAAAGCCGTTATCAGGGAATGGGGTCTGGAGATGCACTAACGCATTGCCAATGTGCACCCCCTAATTCATTGACATGGTTATCACACAGTGCCCCCCTCTCCAGGTGTTCCACAGACAGTACAGTAATCCTGTATGGGTAATGGTGATGGCTGGCTGTCTGGCTGGTTGTCTGGCTGGTTGTCTGGCTGGCTGGTTGTCTGGCTGACTGGTTGTCTGGCTGACTGGTTGTTTGGCGGCTGGATGCAAAGCTCCCACAGTCTGAACGCAGGAAGGCAGCTCTTCTGAGATGAGGCGTGAATGTGTGGATAAGCCAACAGAATCACACATCGCTGAGGTTACTCTAGAACCATGCTGTACTGTAAGGCTGTACTGTATAAACAAACACATGGACTTCTGGGTTAATTCAAAAATATATAATGTACCTCCGTTGTCTAGTTTTTTATGAAGCTGAGAAAGTGGTCTACTCATGTACTTTGGATTCAGTATGTTACGTATTTATCGTTGATGACGAATATAACATTTACATAGCATTAACTTTCTTGTTATTGTCATTCATGTTATCAATTTGATTTTGAAGATATTCAATGAAGATCAAAGATTTGCCTCTGTTCATATTGACAAACTTGTGTGTCTTAGATCATTCAGAACCTTATGGCTTTATGTGCTAGCAGAAAGATGGAGGCAGCGAACACACATCAGTTAACATTCACAACCTCATACACACACACACACACACACACACACACACACACACACACACACACACACACACACACAGCTCATCTCCCTGCACTATACAGTGCCTTGCGAAAGTATTCGGCCCCCTTGAACTTTGCGACCTTTTGCCACATTTCAGGCTTCAAACATAAAGATATAAAACTGTATTTTTTTATGAAGAATCAACAACAAGTGGGACACAATCATGAAGTGGAACGACATTTATTGGATATTTCAAACTTTTTTAACAAATCAAAAACTGAAAAATTGGGCGTGCAAAATTATTCAGCCCCCTTAAGTTAATACTTTGTAGCGCCACCTTTTGCTGCGATTACAGCTGTAAGTGGCTTGGGGTATGTCTCTATCAGTTTTGCACATCGAGAGACTGAACATTTTTCCCATTCCTCCTTGCAAAACAGCTCGAGCTCAGTGAGGTTGGATGGAGAGCATTTGTGAACAGCAGTTTTCAGTTCTTTCCACAGATTCTCGATTGGATTCAGGTCTGGACTTTGACTTGGCCATTCTAACACCTGGATATGTTTATTTTTGAACCATTCCATTGTAGATTTTGCTTTATATTTTGGATCATTGTCTTGTTGGAAGACAAATCTCCATCCCAGTCTCAGGTCTTTTGCAGACTCCATCAGGTTTTCTTCCAGAATGGTCCTGTATTTGGCTCCATCCATCTTCCCATCAATTTTAACCATCTTCCCTGTCCCTGCTGAAGAAAAGCAGGCCCAAACCACGATGCTGCCACCACCATGTTTGACAGTGGGGATGGTGTGTTCAGCTGTGTTGCTTTTACGCCAAACATAACGTTTTGCATTGTTGCCAAAAAGTTAAATTTTGGTTTCATCTGACCAGAGCACCTTCTTCCACATGTTTGGTGTGTCTCCCAGGTGGCTTGTGGCAAACTTTAAACAACACTTTTTATGGATATCTTTAAGAAATGGCTTTCTTCTTGCCACTCTTCCATAAAGGCCAGATTTGTGCAATATACGACTGATTGTTTTCCTATGGACAGAGTCTCCCACCTCAGCTGTAGATTTCTGCAGTTCATCCAGAGTGATCATGGGCCTCTTGGCTGCATCTCTGATCAGTCTTCTCCTTGTATGAGCTGAAAGTTTAGAGGGACGGCCAGGTTTTGGTAGATTTGCAGTGGTCTGATACTCCTTCCATTTCAATATCATCGCTTGCACAGTGCTCCTTGGGATGTTTAAAGCTTGGGAAATCTTTTTGTATCCAAATCCGGCTTTAAACTTCTTCACAACAGTATCTCGGACCTGCCTGGTGTGTTCCTTGTTCTTCATGATGCTCTCTGCGCTTTTAACGGACCTCTGAGACTATCACAGTGCAGGTGCATTTATACGGAGACTTGATTACACACAGGTGGATTGTATTTATCATCATTAGTCATTTAGGTCAACATTGGATCATTCAGAGATCCTCACTGAACTTCTGGAGAGAGTTTGCTGCACTGAAAGTAAAGGGGCTGAATAATTTTGCACGCCCAATTTTTCAGTTTTTGATTTGTTAAAAAAGTTTGAAATATCCAATAAATGTCGTTCCACTTCATGATTGTGTCCCACTTGTTGTTGATTCGTCACAAAAAAATACAGTTTTATATCTTTATGTTTGAAGCCTGAAATGTGGCAAAAGGTCGCAAAGTTCAAGGGGGCCGAATACTTTCGCAAGGCACTGTAAAACCATGAAATATGTGACCTGTTTATAACCTAAACATCAGTGTTTAAAACTTAACATGAGGTATTTCGATTTGACAATAAGTGTTATCATCTTAAACACAGGCGTTTAAATGCAAGATTAAACATGATAGTCAGCTTTTTCGAGCCAGATTCCAGCCAGGAGAACACCTACAGTGCATTTGGAAAGTATTCAGACCCCTTGACTTTTTCCACATTTTGTTACGTTACAGCCTTATTTTAAAATGAATTAAATAGTTTCCCCCCCTCCTCAATCTACACACAATACCCCGTAATGACAGACCAAAAACAGGTTTTTATTTTTAAAATGAAATATCACATTTACATAAGTATTCAGACCCTTTACTCAGTACTTTGTTGAAGCACCTTTGGCAGTGATTACAGCCTTGAGTCGTCTTGGCTATGACGCTACAAGCTTGGCACAGCTTGTATTCTCTGCAGATCCTCTCAAGCTCTGTCAGGTTGGATGGGGAGCATTGCTGCACAGCTATTTTCAGGTCTTCCCAGAGATGCTCGATCGGCTTCAAGTCCGGGCTCTGGCTGGGCCACTCAAGGACAATCATAGACTTGTGCCAAAGCCACTCCTGCGTTGTCTTGGCTGTTTTTATTTTTATTTTTATTTATTTAAAAAAAATGTTTTTGCTTAGGGTCGTTGTCCTGTTGGAAGGTGCACCATCCCTTTACCGTAGGGATGGTGCCAGGTTTCCCCCAGATGTGACGCTTGGCAAAAGAGTTCATTCTTGGTTTCATCAGACCAGAGAATCTTGTTCAGGTGCCTTTTGACAAACTCCAAGCGGGCTGTCATGTGCCTTTTACTGAGGAGTGGCTTCTGTCTGGCAACTCTACCATAAAGACCTGATTGGTGGAGTGCTACAGATATGGTTGTCCTTATGGAAGGTTCTCCCATCTCCACAGAGGAACTCTAGAGCTCTATCAGAGTGTTTCATTGGGTTCTTGGTTACCTCCCTGACCAAGGCCCTTCTCTCCCGATCGCTCAGTTTGGCTGGGCGGCCAGCTTTAGGAAGAGTCTTGGTGGTTCCAAACTTCCTCCATTTAAACATAATCAAGGCCACTGTGTTCTTGGGGACCTTCAATGCTGCAGACATTTTTTTGTACCCTTCCCCAGATCTGTGCCTTGACACAATCCTGTCTCAGCACTCTAAGGACAAATCCTTTGACCTCATGCCTTGGTTTTAGCTCTGACATACGCTGTCAACTGTGGGACCTCATATAGACAGGTGTGTGCCTTTCCAAATCATGTCCAATCAATTGAATTTACCACAGGTCCAATCAAGTTAAAATGGTCAGAAAGGATGATCAATGGAAACAGGATGCATCTGAGCTCAATTTCGAGTCTCATATTAAAGGGTCTGAATACTTATGTAAATAAGGAATTTTTGTTTTTATTTGTACCTGTTTTCGCTTTGTCATTATGGGGTATTAATGGATTAAACTATTTAATCCATTTTAGAATAAGGCTGTAATGTACCAAAATGTGAAAAAAGTCAAGGGTTCTGAATACTTTTCGAAGGCACTGTATATATTGTTCAGCTTTTAAACACTAGTGTTAACTATTCCATAGTCCTGTTTGGAGTCCATTTAGTCATTAGAAACTGATGTGACTTTCCATGCCTTTTATTCAGATCACTGTTAGGATTGTGTCACCTTAACAAAATTTTAGCACAACCGTATAGGACATTTGGTTCAAGAAATATTTTCAATCACGTGGTGTTGTTATTACTCAAATGTGTTGAGTTTGTTTCAGTTAACTCCATCAGATTGGAAAACATGTGGGAGGGGCCTCATTATAATATTTCCCAGCATGTTTTGTTGCAGGTCTTTTGTATTTAATATCTATGTTTCCGTGTGCACATAGATTGATTAATTAATCCTATGCTATTCAAAGATATAGTACAGTTTTCTAAACTAATACAATCTGTGAGGGGTTGGATTGTAATCATTGTAACCATGGATTGTAACCGTTACTGAGATGGTTGTTCCAGTTTGCATGGATTAGGCAGTCTTGTTTGTTAAATTATAAACCATAGCAAACATTGCATGTTGTAGGTGATAAAAGTGTTCTAGACGTTGGTCAATCCCTCTTGTTGGGAGGCTGTCCAATACAAACCAGTGGATTATAACTTGCAGTTCAGATGTGGCCCATAAACCAGGATTTATTTACATGCCACAATGTTTTTATTTTACTTTTATTTAACTAGGCAAGTCAGTTAAGAACAAATTCTTATTTTCAATGACAGTCTAAGAACAGTTAACTGGCTGTTCAGGGGCAGAACAATAGATTTGTACCTCGTCAGCTCCGGGGTTTGAACTTGCAACCTTCCGGTTACTAGTACAACTCTCTAACCACTAAGCTACCCTGTCACCCCAAAGATGTTGAAGACATCTAGGCCATAACTAATGGTGTTAAGAAATGTATAATATGCAGTCACTTTAAATTGAAATACATTCACTTAGACTTAGATCTCTTGGTAGAGGCCTCTGGAATCAAACTGATTGAATGCCACAACTATCTCTCTGTCACTAACAAACACAGTCATGGGTGGGTATCTCTCACATTCACGCAAAAGGAATACTGGGAAATATGCTAATATAGCTTTACACCTTACAGTATTAAAACAACACCCCCAGTGTTTAGTGTTTAAAACCCAAATGCCTTGTGCTAAATAAATGTCTTGTGTTTAAAAGTGTTCCAGCGAATAAACATGTTCTGGTGTTTACAATCTAAACACTGTTTTTACCTCAATTCTAAATGCCTTGACACATTTCAAAAGTGTTGCAGAAAATTGTTTAGTTAGGCGTTCAGATACTTAACACTTAGTTTTACAGTGTGGTGATTGTTTTGTGGACCAGATAGAGGGGTTCTGTCCTCTTTATCTCTTCTTCCCTTTTTACTCCCTCCGTGTTTCCCTTTCTCTGCTCATTTCTCCTCTCTCAGCGAGCTCTGGCTCAACCCTGTGGCCACGTCTTTGATGGGGCTGATATCAAACGCTTCAAAAGGAGCCTTCTTCTGCTGTGGAGCTGTAATGTGTTTCCTTTCCATAGAGCCTATACCCTTATATGTTCCCTTACAGCAGCTAATTATATGGTGTTCACATCCACTACTGTACCCATATAACACTCTTCTTCTGTCCTCTCACTCTATAGCTGACTGAGTGTGATGGAGGATATTCATAAAATCTTTATGCATGCAATGCATACTGTTAACTCAAACAAGAACAAAAGTATGTTTCAGATCATATCATATTGCTGTGATGCTTGCCTCTCTATGCCTGTTGCTTTTTTTTATACCCTGTCTCTCCTGCCTCTACCTGTTTCGTTCCCCTCACAGGTACTGTCACGCCTGTCAATCACTGCCCAGTGGGACATGTCAATGACAAGAATCACATTTCACACAAGGACAAGTAATGCTTGGGAAATGTCTCCCTCTATTAATTGTTTTCCCTCATCCATTCTGTTCTCCATTTCTCTGCTTCGCCCCCCTTCCTGTCACCACCCTTCTCTGTTTCTCTCTCTGCTTCTCTCTCTCTCTTTCACTCTATTTCTCATTGCCACTCTCTCTTTATCTCTCTGCTTCTCTCTCTCTTTTTTTATCTATCTGCTTCTCTCGCGCTCTCTGTATCTCTCTGCTTCTCTCTCTCTCTCTCTCTCTCTCTCTCTCTCTCTTTCAAATCTCAATTTCCCCCCTCATTCCTTCTCTCTACATATCAGATTCTATCTCTCTCTCTCTCCTGCTCTCTCTGCCTCTCGATCTCCCTCCCTCTTCCTCTCTCCTTCTCTCTGACTCAGACCCAGCTGGGAGGCTTGGAGGCTCAAACATGCTCTTTTTGAATTGTATATGAGGATTATACTCAGGGTTCTGTTCCCCTCTTCCTCCACAGACAACGGCTGCCCATTTAAGTCAGCTACTACCTAAACCATACAGACACCATATACCAACTAATAAAGACAACTCACATTTAAAAGGACTTAAAACATTTTGGAGACAAAAAATGTACATGTCTAATGACGTCTGTAGATAATAATTGACAAAAAAGCATCTACTTGTGTTTGTTGCCAGATTATACTGGTCATTATCATGTTGTGACTCTGGGCATGGCTTGTGTAATGCCCACATATTTATGTTTCTCTTTCTCACTGTGTGTGTGTGTACCAGCAGGTCTCTCCTAGCGAGCTAAGTCTGAGCCCCTGGTTTGCTTCTGTCAGATTGTCAGTGTGATCCTGCCTCCTGAGCTGCTCTACGCCACTCGTTGGAGCCTCCCAGCTCTGTCCCAGTCCACGTTCAACACACCCCCAGTGTGGACACTTAGTTACAGAGGGCCTCAGGGAGCGGGCATGTATTTTGTAATGCTGACTATTCTTGTTTTGCTCATCGTTTACAGTGGAATAATAGTTCTGACAACTTTGAGTGGTATGAGTCTCATGATATCCTGAAGCAATTCAACGTTTCTGCGACCTCTGTTCCATCAGGACATTTACAGATTTAAATAAATAAATATGTTTTTCATGTCCCATTGCATTTTGTCCATTAAATGTTGTTTTACACCCTTCAAAATCCTCCTCTGATTTGAACTTTCCCGTTTTGTCACGACTTCTTCCGAAGTCGGTGCCTCTCCTTGTTCGGGCGGTGCTCGGCGTTCGACGTCACCGGTCTTCTAGCCATCATTGATCCATTTTTCATTTTCCATTGGTTTTGTCTTGTCTTCCCACACACCTGTTTTCAATCCCATGAATGTACCTGTTGTGTATTGAACCCTCTGTTTCCCCCCATGTCTTTGTCAGAGATAGTTTTATTGTCAGTGTTGTTTATTGTTGTGTTGGTGCACGACGGGTCCTCGTACCCATGTTTGTTTATGTCTGTACATTTTAGTGTTATGGAGCATGTTCCGTGGACATTTATTAAAAGACTCCATTTACACTCCATTTTGACGCTCCTGTGCCTGACTTCCCTGCCACCTATACACACGACGCTGACACGTTTGTAGATTCCCACAGAGTCAAGGTGACCTTTCTATAGCCTCGTTTATACCTGGTGCTAACATGGGTCCTTTGTCCTGATCTTGTCTACATTCTGATTGTACCCATATTTCCAGAAATGTGTCTACACATGGTATTAAAATGTGTTTGTTATCCAACAGATTTTCTAGTCCCTTCCTTCATGCAAATTATTTCAAAGCTGTTCATTAAATATTACTTATGCATTTAATGTAAGACACACATTGATGTAATCAGTCAATTATCATTTAAATAGTTTCACTGTCCAGATCTTGAGTGTCTGACTACCTCCGGAAGTGGGCAGGATGATCTGATCACAATGTGTATTTTGATTGTCCCAACCTGTCTAAAAATGTGGACACAATCAGGACAAAGGACGCAAGTTAGAACTAGGTGTAAACGAGGCTTAACTCTCAATTACACAGCCGCCAGCTGTTTGCCGGCATTCCATGGAGCAAGGTCCTGTTTCTGTCCCCAAGGACGGCAGACCTGAATACTGTTATTATATATAAAAGATTGATACAGCATTTGACAAAAATGGGGGGAATTATCACTCTGCAGCAGGCAAGCACAATCTATATCTTACAGCCAAAGACAGAAACACAAAGCTCAGTGAAATTGCCAGCCATGGAGCTAGTCATCAGTTTTGTGGTATTGTTAAGGAGTAAGCGTTGAGGACATGAGGGGTGGTATGGATGTGGATGGGGGCTGTCCCTGTTTTACAATAGCTGTAGTGGATTAGGGGAAGGTCAAGTAGTATGACGGAGTAATATCTCAGTGTTAGAGAAACACAGTGTAATCCCTGTCCTACACTGACACCAATCATTACCCTCAAAACTAGCCCATAGAGATCCTCGCTCTCACAAAGGACCAAAGCCTAATTAATCCCTCGACAGCCTTCACACTCCTCTCATCCTCCACCCGTTCTCATCTGTGAAATAACTAAACAAGAGCAACCGGAGAACCTGTAGTAACTCTACTCACATGCCGTCAGAAAGTATTCACACTCCTTGACTTATTCCACATTTTGTTGTGTTACAGGCTGAATTACTTTTTTGCTCCCTATAATGACAAAGTGAAGAACCGTTTTTAGAAATCTTTGCTAATTTATTGAAAATGAAAAACAGAAATATCTAATTTACATAAGTATTTACACCCCTGAGTCAATACATGTTAGTATCATCTTTGGCAGCGATTACAGCTGTGAGTCTTTATGGGTAAGTCTCTTAGAGCTTTGCACACCTGGATTGCACAATATTTGCGCATTCTTCTTTTCAAAATTGTTCAAGCTCTGTCTAATTGGTTGCTGGTCAGTGCTAGGCAACCATTTTCAAATCTTGCCATAGATTTTCAAGCAGATTTAAGTCAAAACTGTAACTCAGCCACTGAGGAACATCCACTCAACTGTAGATTTGGCCTTGTGTTTTACGTTATTGTTCTGCTGAAAAGTGAATTAATCTCCCAGTGTCTGGTGGAAACCAGACAAACCAGGTTTTCCTCTAGGATTTTGCCTGTTCTAAGATCCATTCTGTTTGTTTGTTATCCTGAAAAACTACCCAGTCCACAAGGAATAGAAGCATACCCATAACATGATGCAGTCACCACTATTCTTAAAAATATGGAGAGTGGTACTCAGTAATGTGTTGTATTGGATTTGCACCAACCATTACATTTTGCACACAGGACAAAATGGTAATTACTTTGCCACATTTTTTGCAGTATTACTTTAGTGCCTTGTTGCAAACAAGATGCATGTCTTGGATTTTTTAAATTCTGTACTGGCTTCCTTCTTTTCACTCTTAGGTTAGTATTGTGGAGTAACTACAATGTTGTTGATCCATCCTCAGTTTTCTCCTGTCACTGCCCTTAAACTCCATTGTAACTGTTTCAAAGTCCCCATTGGCCTCATCCCTGAGTGAAATCCCTGAGTGGTTTTCTTCCTCTCCGGCAACTGAGTTAGGAAGGATGCCTGTATCTTTGTAGTGACTGGGTGTATTGATACACCATCCAAAGTGTAAATACCTTCACCAAGCTCAAAGGGATATTCAATGTCTGCTTTTTTATTTATACCAATAATTATATATTTGTATTTATACCAATAGGTGCCCTTCTTTGCAAGGCATTGGAAAACCTCCCTGGTCTTTGTGGTTGAATCTATGGTTGAAATTCACTGCTCGGCTGAGGGACCTTACTGTTATGACTTCCTCCGAAGTCGGTCCCTCTCCTTGTTCGGGCGACGTTCGGCGATCGAAGTCACCGGTCTTCTAGCTATCGCCGATCCACCTTTCATTTTCCATTTATTTTGTCTTGTCTTCCCACACACCTGGTTTCAATCCCATGTTGTGTATTTAATCCTCTTTTCCCCACATGTCCTTGTCCGATATTGTTGATTGTAAGAGTTTGTGCATGTTATGTCTGGCGTGTGAAGGGTTTCATCCCATTGTATTTATTTATTGTTTTTGTTCACTGTGATTTTTATTATTAAACTGCACCGTTGTAACACAGCCTTTGCTCTCCTGCGCCTGACTTCTCTGCCCCCAGTACGCACGCATTACACTTACAGACAATTGTGTGAGTGGGGTACAGAGGTGGTCATTTAAAAATCATGTTAAACAATATTATTGCACACAGAGTCCATGCAACATATTATGTGACATGTTAAGCACATTTTTACTCCTGAACTTTGTTTTGCTTGCCATAAGAAAGGGGTTGAATTGACTCTAGACATTTGAGCTTTTCATTTTTAATTCATTTGTGTGGGGTATTGTGTTTAGGTCCATATCAACAAATCTAAATTCAAGCAATTTTAAATCCAGGCTGTAACACAGCAAAATGTGGAAAAAGTCAAATGGTCTGACTACTTTCTGAAGGCACTTTAATTGATAGATGTTCTGTTTGAAACAGGCGGTGAGAGCCACAGATGTGGCTATGTGTTAGAGAGGAAGAGCAGGGAAAAGGGAGAAGGTCACTAGAGAACCCCCCCCCCCCCCCCCCCCCCCCGAGGCAGTTTAGACCTCATGGTATCAGAATTCTACTCATGTTGGGATATTCAGAGCTGTTCCTTGGTATTCCCAACTATTCAGTTTACAAGAGTCTGCTACTATACAAAACAACGACTTTCTAACAACTTGAGTTGACTCAGTGTGATTAAGTTTGATGACTGTGGAAAGACCAAAGCTTTAAGACAACTCAAGTTCACAGCTGAGAGTGCATTTCGTTGACAAATGGTATACTTGGTATACAAGATTGCAGCGCAAGAGCTGATTAATGGCCCACTTCATAGTATACAGTATGTCATTGCAGAAGCACCTTTATCAAGAGTGTGGATAAGCCTACAGTCTAAATGAAACACTTTTCCTTGATTTTCTGATAAAAGAGATATTTGACCTTACTTTGATCTGCTGAAGGTCAGTGATTGTTTGAAGCTGGTACATTTAACGTTAAAGCAGCTATGGAGTTAATGTATAGAGCATTCTGTGTAGAGCTGAAAACTCTGATGATCTGATCTTGTCAAGGCTGATCAGGCTATTCAGTCCAGGGAAAGCATTATTAGATTAGCTCATTAGAATGTAACGTTGTGACTATAATTACTTTTCCCTGAAGGAGGAAAACGTGGTACAACATACTATGGGGAGTCGCACTCTCGCAACTTCAGTTGAAAGATGTACAATCACGCTTGACGAGGCCAATGAAGTCCAAGCCTCGCGGGAAGTCACGCCTTCCACAGGTGGCTCGGATTCGTTCCTTCAATTTAATACCGCTCTTCATTGAGCCCAGGAACGGGCGGTGCAGGGCCAAACAGGTGTTGTACCTCATTTCCCTCCTTTAGGAAACAGTAGTTATAGTCATAGCATTACTTTCCTTTTCAGCCAGTCAACTTCTGTACAACATACTATGGGGAAATATAATCAAGCCCCAAGCCGAACCCAATGGCTGCTAAATGGAACAGCCCATGGCAGACCACCTAGATCTGACCCTGCCAGATGCGGTAGCCTGGGTATTGGGCACACGGCAAACTGTCTAGTGACTTTCCCCTGTCCCAGCCATAAGCAACTGTATGTGTGGGTTGTGTGGGCTACATTGTATGTGTGGGCTACACTGGGAATAATGACTTCCAATGGACAAAACCTCACACACAAAAGTGTGTGGTGATGCCAGACTTGCTGCAGCACAAATATCTCCTATAGTCAACACTTGAATACTTATTGACTCAACACATAATTCCACTTTGACATTACGGGCTATTGTGTGTAGGCCAGAGACAACACATCTAAATGTAATCAATTTTAAATTCAGGCTGTAGCACAACAAAATATGGAAAAAGTCAAGGGCCGTGAATACTTTCTGAAGGCGCTGGAATTGACAGATGTTCTGTTTGACCCAGGTGGAGAGACCCACAGCTGTAGCTATGTGTTAGAGAGGAAGCAGGGAAAAGGGAGAAGGTCACCAGAGAGCAGTGAACCCCCCCCCCCCCCCGAGACAGTTTAGACCTCATGGGATCAGAATTCTACTCATTCCTGGGAAATTCAGAGGTATGCCTTGGTATTCCTAACTATTCAGTCTGCTACTATACAAAACAACGACTCTCTAACAACTTGGGTTGACTCGGTGTGATTAAGTTGGATGACTGTGGAAAGGTCAACTCAAGACAACTCAAGTTGAGAGTGCATTTTGTTGACAAAATGGAATACAAGATTGCAGCGCAAGAGCTGATTTATGGCCCACTTCATAGTATACAGTATGTCATTGCTGAAGCACCTTTAACACTTCATGGAGTTGACTCAGAGCATGGATAAGCCTACAGTATAATTGAAAAATTGTCATCGATTTTCTGATAAAAGAGATTTTTGACCTTACTTTGATCTGCTGAAGGTCAGTGATTGTTTGAAGCTGGTACATTTAACTTGTAAAGCATCTATGGAGCTCATGTGTAGGGCATTCTGTGTAGAGCTGAAAACCTGATCTTCGTCGAGGCTATTCAGGCTATTCAGTCCAGGGAAAGCATTAGTGGAATAGTTCATTAGAATGTAACATTATGAGTAGACCTACTGTTCCCTGAAGGAGTGAAACGAGGTCAAACATACTATGGGGAGTCACACTATCACGACTTCGGTTGAAGGAAATACAATCACCCCCTAGAAGCTGCTGGACCCCTGTGGGAGTGGGGGCGTGGGGGCGTGGGTGAGTGGGGAAGTGGGGGCGTGCACCACTAGTTAACCCTTGTCCCTTGCTGCTACAGTGCCTTGTGAAAGTATTTGGCCTCCTTGAACTTTGCGACCTTTTGCCACATTTCAGGCTTCAAACATAAAGATATAAAACTGTATTTTTTGTGAAGAATCAACAACAAGTGGGACACAATCATGAAGTGGAACGACATTTATTGGATATTTCAAACTTTTTTAACAAATCAAAAACTGAAAAATTGGGCGTGCAAAATTATTCAGCCCCTTTACTTTCAGTGCAGCAAACTCTCTCCAGAAGTTCAGTGAGGATCTCTGAATGATCCAATGTTGACCTAAATGACTAATGATGATAAATACAATCCACCTGTGTGTAATCAAGTCTCTGTATAAATGCACCTGCACTGTGATAGTCTCAGAGGTCCGTTAAAAGCGCAGAGAGCATCATTAAGAACAAGGAACACACCAGGCAGGTCCGAGATACTGTTGGGAAGAAGTTTAAAGCCGGATTTGGATACAAAAAGATTTCCCAAGCTTTAAACATCCCAAGGAGCACTGTGCAAGCGATAATATTGAAATGGAAGGAGTATCAGACCACTGCAAATCTACCAAGACCTGGCCGTCCCTCTAAACTTTCAGCTCATACAAGGAGAAGACTGATCAGAGATGCAGCCAAGAGGCCCATGATCACTCTGGATGAACTGCAGAGATCTACAGCTGAGTTGGGAGACTCTGTCCATAGGACAACAATCCGTCGTATATTGCACAAATCTGGCCTTTATGGAAGAGTGGCAAGAAGAAAGCCATTTCTTAAAGATATCCATAAAAAGTGTTGTTTAAAGTTTGCCACAAGCCACCTGGGAGACACACCAAACATGTGGAAGAAGGTGCTCTGGTCAGATGAAACCAAAATTGAACTTTTTGGCAACAATGCAAAACGCAACACAGCTGAACACACCATCCCCACTGTCAAACATGGTGGTGGCAGCATCATGGTTTGGGCCTGCTTTTCTTCAGCAGGGACAGGGAAGATGGTTAAAATTGATGGGAAGATGGATGGAGCCAAATACAGGACCATTCTGGAAGAAAACCTGATGGAGTCTGCAAAAGACCTGAGACTGGGACGGAGATTTGTCTTCCAACAAGACAATGATACAAAATATAAAGCAAAATCTACAATGGAATGGTTCAAAAATAAACATATCCAGGTGTTAGAATGGCCAAGTCAAAGTCCAGACCTGAATCCAATCGAGAATCTGTGGAAAGAACTGAAAACTGCTGTTCACAAATGCTCTCCATCCAACCTCACTGAGCTCGAGCTGTTTTGCAAGGAGGAATGGGAAAAAATGTCAGTCTCTCGATGTGCAAAACTGATAGAGACATACCCCAAGCGACTTACAGCTGTAATCACAGCAAATGGTGGCGCTACAAAGTATTAACTTAAGGGGGCTGAATAATTTTGCACGCCCAATTTTTCAGTTTTTGATTTGTTAAAAAAGTTTGAAATATCCAATAAATGTCGTTCCACTTCATGATTGTGTCCCACTTGTTGCTGATTCTTCACAAAAAAATACAGTTTTATATCTTTATGTTTGAAGCCTGAAATGTGGCAAAAGGTCGCAAAGTTCAAGGGGGCCGAATACTTTCGCAAGGCACTGTATATGCCAGGGAGATAGCCTCCGCAATCCAGTGGGAGAGACGCTGCTTAGAGAGCACCCTGTCGCCAGCTGGATTTGCAAAACAGATCAAAACCTGGTAACATAACCGGATACGTCCGTTCAATGTGCGTGTGTCAATCTCACAATGGACGCAGGCCATGTAACCTCTATTGCTCTTCAGAAGCAAACGGAGGATGCGAAAAGGGGAAAAGCTCAAAAGCTAAGGATCTGTAGGACATACAGTAGTTATGACTTTCGGGGCAAAGGTCGTATTTAGACGCAACATCACCTTAGAGTCTCCCGGGATGAACTGAGTACAGGAAGGATGTACGGATAATGTGTAGAGGTCCCCAACACGTTCAGCAGAGGTACCTCTTCTGTGGTAACAGACAGGGGCAATTCGTAATTGAATCTAATTCCAAGGACCGAAAAGCGTTCGAGATGGAGACAGACAGTTAATTTCGGGGGCTCAAATGAACCACAGAGACTGTGTGTGGGATAATAGAGGGGTCATGTCCAACCCTGCTCACTCCCTCGACCCCGCTACCAACAACCTATAGAGCCCATAACCTGTAACAATAAACACCTTATAGGGACTAGTGAGCTATGGAGCAGGGATCATCAATACATCTCAGTAATAATCCACCTATGGGTGGGGCGCCCCCTTGTGAACAGAGACCTGACTTATCACTCTCACCCCGGGGAGATTGATATACTCCTTGAACCTTGCAAATGCTACGGAATGAGTGGTAACAGATTGGGCAGTATTTAAACACGGACAAGATTCCAACATACTGAATGTTGTATAACCTGCATGAAGCCCGGCCCCTTTAAGGGCACAGAGGGCTCCGGCAATGTCTTACCTGGTACCCCATTTAGCGAAACGGTGGGGCACTGTTGTCACAGTAATGTTTTTGCAGAAGGGCTACTGGTCACTCAGATCTGTGCCAAGGCCTCTCGCTCCAGGGTTACCCCAGCCAAGTGTTCGGGGCGCTGCTTCCTCATAGAAGGTGAACATAAACCCGACCCCATCCAACTCCAGCAATTGAAAATAGTCTACCGCAGTATGAGTCATGATACCCTATAAAACCTAGCGTCAAACACGGAAATGGTTCCAATCATTTTTCCATCATTAGCTAGAACAAACGCTTACACACACTCCAACGCATGCTCCACTTTCAAGTTGAAGTTGAACTTGTTGATCCCATGGCAGCAGCTACTAAGAAGAAAGGAGCAGCTGAGAACCAGAAGACTGCAGCCAAGGCAGCACTGGTCCACACCAGTGGCATGTATTCATGGCTGCCAAGGGAAGTCAGGCTTCCCCCAGAAATTGACCAAGTAAAAAAGAAACAAATCTGGCAAATCTCTGAGTTTTCATAATTTCCCTTCAATTCGCAATAGGCTGAACGTATCTAACCGGAGAAAGCGTCCGAGCGAGCGAAACAGCACCCCTTCGTTTCTGTATGTGTAGGCCATCTATCTGATTCTGTCTGGTCATAAAGAGCATGACATTGTTGCCCCCCTGTAGCTTTTGGCCTCCCTTGTTAAAAAAACGTTTTAAATAATAATCCATCAGCGTTGAGCTAAATTTAGTGAGTTAAACTCATAATGGAACTGGCGCACCAAAGAAAAGTGTCAGGTGAAGAGAAATACGTCACTGACAGAAACAACTTGAATTGTTGCATTTCGTTGTGTTGTTGTCTTGGCTAGCTAGTTAGCAAAAATGGACCCTTTCCAAAAATTAGCCATCAATTGAGATAGAGATTTGGACTTGTAGTTTTACTTAATTTTCCGTACTGGCCAATGATTATAATGGCGATTCTGATCCAACCATAAATTTGTACATCGTGCCCCTGGACTGAAAGGATGTAAATTCAATATGTAGTTAGATGTAGAAGGCTAATGTTAACTAACTAATGTTGCCCACGAAAGGAAGTTAGGCTAGCGGGCATGCATTTTAGCAAGGTAGCCTAGAGCAACAAAAAATAGTAGCGTGTAGCATTTTGTCAACATGAAAGAGAGGAGGATGGCATTGGCGTCCTCACCAAGTAGGGTCATATAATTGTTTGTTACATGCAACATGCTTTGTGGACTTCACCGAGACAGAGATTGCTCTCCGTTTTTGTGATGAAACAAAGATGTGGTTGATTTTATTCTGCCACTGTGTCTTCTTACTGTCTGGTTCACACCCAGGTGAAGAGCAGAATAATTTAAGGAAAGAATCCGAGCCTTAGCCTATCACCTGTGGAAGGTGGGACTTCCAGCAAGGAATGGATTTCATTGGCCTTGTCAGGCGTGATTGTATATCCTTCAACCGAAGTCGCGAGTGTGCGATTCCCCATTGTTGACTTACTGAAAGGGAACCTTGTTGTTGTCCTATGTCACTAGAAGAGAATAAGAGAGAGAGAGAGTAAATTGTGTATCAAAAGTACATCAGTGAAATAGCATGGATGGGCTATGCTCCACAGCACCGTTCACAAAAATGTAATTATGAATGTCCCGAAAAAGAAATACAAAATCTGTGATATTGCTCAAGACTCAAACATCTTTGTTTCAGTGTCATCTGGCGCTTTCAATTTTAATTACAAGATATTGAAATTTGGTCAGTTCTAAAAATGAACCAACATCCATGTGATGTCAAAGGAATGTGTACTTAGATTGAACTCTGGAACTATAGCAGTATAGCTGCATGATGAAAACCAATGAGCATTTCCTCATCTACATATTTTCATATAGAAAGGTCAAATGGTGAAGCTAAGCATTTTATTCCAGCATTTGTATACTTTAGCACCAAGAGGCATCAATTAACATGAAATGCATTAAGGAGAAATGTAGTAACGTTGATCTGAAGAGATGACTCTTAGATCCAGATCCAAAGTTCTTAAGAAAAATAAAATGGTTTAAGTGAACAGTATATGACCACTGTGGGTACAGTAGGTCTGTGTTCATCCATGGATTATCCCAACCCAACAATACTTTTACATATTTAAAATATATTTGGTAATAAAAATAGTCCCAGAAACCAGAACCCAATACTCAGCATTAATGCTTTACATACTGATAAGACGATGCTTTAAGGCAACATGCTTGGGGGAACTGGAGTGGTGTGATAGTGATGTGAAGACAGAAATATAAAACCTGAACTACACTATAATCACTGCCTCATTGTTGGTGAGGTGTTTAAACATGTAGCAAGGTCAACCAACTCCATCCCACAATGCCCCAGTGGACCACATCCCCTCCCGTGTAGGCACTAATGTAGATCTAATGTTAGCATAACATAGGTTAGCAGTATGGAAATAGCAGTATGGCAAAAGCTCCATCATGCCTTCTGCAAGGTAGTTAGGGTTAGGGTTAAGGCTAGGGCTAGTGTTAGGGTTTGATCCCTTTTTGTACATTTAAATTAAACCAAGAGATTTCGGAGAGATGTAAATCCCCCTTACCTAAAACATTCAATCCAATGTCAGAAGCCTCCTCCAATCCGTCCCTGTAATTCCAGGTGACTGAGATCACAGATGCATCTGTTTTTTTGGCTGAAAACTCTTCTTTGGATTAAGGGGTTCAGTCCTGGTGGGTTTTGGACTGTACAATCCTGTTATCTCCAAAAGGCAGAAAATTCCCATGATGGTTTCATAACTCCATCTGTGGTTTATGCCTCGCTGTATGTTGATTTCAGTATAATTAAAAACATAAATCTTCATTTCTGGAGTTTGAAACTTTCTGGCGGAAATATCAAACTACAGTTAACTGCCAGAACAAAAGGTTTAATATTCTTAGGAAACTGTTTTTTTGTCATACCTCAATGCTAATTGGAATAGATAGAGCCCTTGGTTCACTCCAGACCTGTCTGCCCTTGACCAGCACAAAAACATCCTGTGGTGTTCTGCATTAGCATCGAATAGCCCCTGTGATATGCAACTTTTCAGGGAAGTTAGGAACCAATATACCCAGGCAGTTAGGAAAGCTAAGGCTAGCATTTTTCAACAGAAATTTGCATCCTGCAGTACAAACTCAAAAAAGTTCTGGGACACTGTAAAGTCCATGGAGAATAAGAGCACCTCATCCCAGCTACCCACTGGCTCTGAGGCTAGAAAACACTGTTACAACTGACAAATCCACTATAAATGAGAATTTCAATAAGCATTTCTCTACGGCTGGCCATGCTTTCCACCTGGCTACCCCTACCCCGGTCAACTGCCCGGCACCCTCCACAGCAACTCGCCCAAGCCCCAACCATTTCTCCTTCACCCATATCCAGATAGCTGATGTTCTGAAAGAGCTGCAAAATCTAGACCCCTACAAATCAGCCGGGCTAGACAATCTGGACCCTCTTTCTTAAATTGTCTGCCGAAATTGTTGCAACCCCTATTACTAGCCTGTTCAACCTCTCTTTCGTATCGTCTGAGATTCCCAAAGATTGGAAAGCTGCCGCGGTCATCCCCCTCTTCAAAGGGGGAGACACTCTAGACCCAAACTGCTACAGACCTATATCTATCCTACCCTGCATCTCTAAGGTCTTCGAAAGCCAAGTTAACAGATTACTGACCATTTTGAATCACATCGTACCTTCTCCGCTATGCTCAAGGTCCTTAACGATATCATAACCGCCATCGATAAGAGACATTACTGTGCAGCTGCATTCATCGACCTGGCCAAGGCTTTCGACTCTGTCAATCACCACATTCTTATTGGCAGACTCAACAGCATTGGTTTCTCAAATGATTGCCTCGCCTGGTTCACCAACTACTTCTTTGATAGAGCTCAGTGTGTCAAATCGGAGGGCCTGTTGTCCGGACCTCTGGCAGTCTCTATGGGGGTGCCACAGGGTTCAATTCCCGGGCCGACTCTCTTCTCTGTATACATCAATGATGTCGCTCTTGCTGCTGGTGATTCTCTAATCCACCTCTACGCAGACGACAACATTCTGTAAACTTCTGGCCCTTCTTTGGACACTGTGTTAACTAACCTCCAGACGAGCTTCAATGCCATAAAACTCTCCTTCCGTGGCCTCCAACTGCTCTCGCAAATAAAACTAAATGCATGCTATTCAACCGATCATTGCCCGCACCTGCCCGCCCATCCAGCATTACTACTCTGGACGGCTCTGACTTAGAATACGTGGATAACTACAAATACCTCGGTGTCTGGCTAGACTGCAAACTCTCCTTCCAGACTCACATTAAGCATCTCCAATCAAAAATGAAATCTAGAATCAGCTTCCTATTTCGCAACAAAGCTTCCTTCACTCATGCTGCCAAACATACCCTCGTAAAACTGACCATCCTACCGATCCTTGACTTCGGCGATGTCATCTATAAAATAGCCTCCAACACTCTACTCAGCAAACCGGATGTAGTCTATCACTGTGCCATCTGTTTTGTCACCAAAGCCCCATATACTACCCACCACTGCGACCTGTACGCTCTCGTTACAGGTTATCTACAAGTCTCTGCTAGGTAAAGCCCCGCCCTATCTCAGCTCGCTGGTCACCATAGCAGCACCCACTCGTAGCACACGCTCCAGCAGGTATTTCTCACTGGTCACCCCCAAAGCCAATTCCTCCTTTGGTCGCCTTTCCTTACAGTTCTCTGCTGCCACTGACTGGAACGAACTGCAAAAATCACTGAAGCTGGAGATTCCCATCTCCCTCACTAGCTTTAAGAACCAGCTGTCAGAGCAGCTCACAGATCACTGCACCTGTTCATAGCCCATCTGTATACAGCCCATGTATCTACCTCATCCCCATACTATATTTATTTATTTTGCGCATTTTGCACCACAGCATCTCCACTTGCACATCCATCTTTTGCACATCTACCATTCCAGTGTTTAATTGCCATATTGTAATTACTTCGCCACCATGGCCTATTTATTGCCTTAATAACTCCCTTATTTGATCTTATTTGCACTCACTGTATATAGACTTTTTTTTTCTTTTTTTTCTACTGTATTATTGACTGTATGTTTTGTTCATTCCATGTGTAACTCTGTGTTGTTGTATGTGTCGAACTGCTATGCTTTATCTTGGCCAGGTCGCAGTTGCAAATGAGAACTTGTTCTCAACTAGCTTACCTGGTTAAATAAAGGTGAAAAAAAAAACCACTACATTGATTTGGCTGTCATTGTTTAAAATGTGTCTGAATATAGAGTATACAATACTGTATACAGTGCCATCAGAAAGTATACCAAGCCCCTGACTTATTCCGCATTTTGGTATGTTATAGCTTCATGCTCTGTCAAGTTGATTGTTGATCTTTGCTCGACAGCTATTTTCAAGTCTTGCCATAGATTTTCATACCGATTCAAGTTAACTCAATATTAGGAATGTGTTCTTAATATTTGGTGTCCTCAGTGTATACATCACAGAATACTGAAATATAACAAAACTGTTTGACATAGAAACACTGGATTTTCGACAGGTGTTTCCACCCATGAGGCCACTAGAGAGTGATTTGGTCATTTGACTGCAGGAAAGGGCTACAGAGTATTGTGTGTAGACCAGTGATAAAAAATGTGAATGTAATCATTTTTAAATTCAGGTGTCACGCCTTGACCATAGAGAGCTTTTTATTCTCTATGTTGGTTAGGTCGGGGTGTGACTAGGGTGGGTCATCTAGGTAATTATATTTCTATGTTGGCCTGGTATGGTCCCCAATCAGAGGCAGCTGTTTATTGTTGTCTCTGATTGGGGATCATATTTAGGCAGCCATTTCCCCTTTGTGCTTTGTGGGATCTTGACTATGTATAGTTGCCTGTGAGCACTATTGTTGCGTCACGTTTCGTTTTGCGATTTATTGTTTCCTTTGAGTTTCACTTCCTAATAAAGAGAATGGAACCATACCACGCTGCATCTTGGTCCACCCATTATAACGATCGTGACATCAGACTGTAACACAACACAATGTGTAAACATAAAAGCGGTGTGAATACGTTCTGTAAACAGGGAAATTGATAAAAGATTTGTTTCTTTAATTATATTCCTGCACTTTTGACTTCTGTGTCTTCATGTGAGAGTGTGTCATCAGAGCATGTGTTGTATCACTAATGGTTACTCACACAAGTTTGAAACAAAGTAATAACTCCACTGAGTATCATTTACCCTGGACTATGGTCGTGAGAGAAGAGAAGAGGGATGATTAGCACATTCTGAGGAAGGAGTGGGTCTACATTCCCGTGGGAGTGCTTGGCTAACAGCTAACAGTGACAGAGTGTGACTGACCTCTTCCTCAGCACCATCTACATTCCTCTGAGAACTAACACGTACAGTACAGTACAGTACATCTGCCAACGGCACCTCAGCCTCTCTCCTTCTTCCTAGAAGTCACCCAGGGAGCTATTGATGAAACCATGTGCACTGTATTCTGTTCCAACTGCCCTGCTCAAATCATGCACCCCTGCACTCAGCTTTCTGATAACACAGACCGCACCTGCCTAGTGCCTATGACCGGGGTTATGAGGAGATACAGTGCCTTCGGAAAGTATTCACACTCCTTGACTTTCTCCACATTTTATTGTGTCACTGACCTACACTCACTTCCCCCTAATGTCATAGCGGAATCATTTTTAGACATTTTTACAAATGAATAAAAAATGCTGAAATGTCTTGAGTCAATAAGTATTCAACCCCTTTGTCATGGTAAGCCTAAATAAGTTCAGGATTTTGCTTAACAAGTCACATAATAAGTTGCATGGACTCACTCTGTGTGCAATAATAGTGTTTAAGACGACCTCGTTTCTTTATCCCACACACACAATTATCTGTAAGGTCCCTCTGTCGTGCATTGAATTTCAACCACAGATTCAACCACACAGACCAGGGAGGTGTTCAACAAAGACCAGGGTGGGCACCTGTTGGTAGATGGATAAAAATAAAAAAGCAGACATTGAATATCCCTTTGATCCTGGTGAAGTTATTAATTACACTTTGGAGGGTGTATCAATACACCCAGTAACTACAAAGATACAAACGTCCTTCCTAACTCAGTTTCATGGAGAGGAAGGAAACCGCTCAGGGATTTCACCATGAGGCCAATGGTGACTTTAAAATAGTGACAGAGTTTAATGGCTGTGACAGGAGAAAACTGAGGATGGATCAACAACATTGTAGTTACTCCACAATAGTAACCTAATTGACAGAGTGAAAAGAAGGAAGCCTGTACAGAATAAAAATATTCCAAAACATGCATCCTGTTTGCAATAAGACACTAAAGTAATACTGCAAAAATGTGGCAAAGTAATTAACATTCTGTCCTAAATACAAAGCGTTATGTTTGGGGCAAATCCAACCCAACACATCACTGAGTACAACTATAAAAATAAATGGAATAGAGCTAAGCACAGGAAAAATTCTAATGGAAAACAGGGTTCAGTCTGCTTTCCAACAGACACTGGGAGACAAATTCACCTTTCAGCCAGACAATAACCTAAAACACAAGGCCAAATATGCACTGGAGTTACTTACCATGATGACATTGAATGTTCCTGAGTGGCCTAGTTACAGTTTTGACTTAAACCGGCGAGAAAATCTATGTCAAGAAAATGGCTGTCTAGCAAGCAATGATCAACAACCGTCTTGACAGAGCTTGAAGAATAAAAAAATAATAATGTGCAAATATTGTACAATCCAGGTGTGGAAAGCTCTTAGAGACTTACCCAGAAAGACTCACAGCTGTAATCACTGCCAATGAGGATTCTGACCTGTATTGACTGAGGGGTGCGATTACTTATGTAAATTTGATATTTCTGTATTTCATTTTATATCCACTTTCTAAAATGTCTAAAAACATGTTTTCACTTTGTCATTATGGGGTATTGTGTCTAGATGGGTGAGAGAGAAAAAATATTGAATCCATTTTGAATTCAGGCTGTAACACAACAACATGAGGAATACGTCAAGGGGTGTGAATACTTTCTGAAGGTGCTGTACATCGTGCAGTGATTCAACACAATACAATTACATTGAATTAAATGCATTTCACTGACCAAGTCAAAGAAAAATGTCATCATTTTGAACAGATTAACATCGCCTGTACATCAAGACGGGTCTCCTGGATGAGAGTTTGTCCAGTCCAGTACACAGCTGTGAATTTCCCCCTGCGGCAAGCCACGACCCTATACCCAAGTGTGTGATTGGCACATTGGTAGAGTCTGACTAACAAGGGCCTGCTCTCCAGCCCAACAGAATAACAACGACTCCTAGCATGTTCTCAGGGGGACGCTCATAGCATGTTTCAAGGATGTTTGCCTGATTATCTTAATTGTATCATAGACAATGGCCTACTCAACACTAACTGTGAACAAATTGGAAGTAGGCTATGATGCTGTACCACTGTATGTTACTGCACTGTTCTCTGTATGTTGTTTGAAGAGCTCAATTTCAAGTGAGAGATATCAAGTGCCTGAAGCTTCATGTCTTCATATCGGGATAATAAGTCATGCGTTTACATACGTATGGAGACAGTGAAGCGTAATGGTTATTGTGGAGAGGAAAATACGTCTGGGGAATTTGTACCTTTCATGTGAGGTGATTAGTGCGATTACATCTCAGTTAATCACAGCTTTCTTAATTGCCATGTATAAAGTAGCCGATCTCAAGGAGGCCAAAGCAATCGGCGCAGTCAACAGTTCAATGGTGCGTGTCTCGCACCAGATGTTAGCCACAGGGAGAGTCGACCAGTCAGTCACAGCCTGATTTCATTTCATACTTTGTTTGTTTTTCTTGTTTCTTGTGTGGGAAGCAATAAACATTACTGATATTTGGAGACGCACAATTTCCATCTCTCTCTCAGGGTTTGATCCAGAGCTGAAAACGATCATATTAGTGGGTAGCGCTATGAGTAGTAAAACCCTGTTAACTAGGTTCAGAAGGCTTCTCTTCCTGCCGTGTGCAGCCGGTCCGAGAGAGTTTCATATGGTTACATCACTTTCTAAGCAGCGCTCACAACAGCCACCTCAAAGCAGTTCTAGCCACGTCACGGCAGTAACTGAGTCCGGAGGCGTTAGTCATATCCTTTGGATAGGGCCTTTAAAGTACAGAATGTGTGGGTTTATCACCGACCAGTACTCCATCATTTTGACAGGTCAAACTCTCTCCACAGTCAGCAGGGCCCTGACTTTCTGGGCTAAAGTAAATCTCTCAGCAGTTAGAACAACATGCAGGTAGAATGCAATTCAACACGTTGTCTGAAGGATCAGTGTGTTTGATCATGGTGCTGGCAACACCAAGGATGTGGGTGTGATCATGGTGCTGGCAACACCAAGGATGTGAGTTTGATCATGGTGCTGGCAACACCAAGGATGTGGGTTTGATCATGGTGCTGGCAACACCAATGATGTGGGTTTGATCATGGTGCTGGCAACACCAATGATGTGGGTTTGATCATGGTGCTGGCAACACCAGGGGTTGTGGGTTTGATCATGGTGCTGGCAACACCAGGGGTGTGGGTTTGATCATGGTGCTGGCAACACCAAGGGTGTGGGTTTGATCATGGTGCTGGCAACATCAGGGGTGTGGGTTTGATCATGGTGCTGGCAACACCAGGGGCGTGGGTTTGATCATGGTGCTGGCAACACCAGGGGTGTGGGTTTGATCATGGTGCTGGCAACACCAGGATTGTGGGTTTGATCATGGTGCTGGCAACACCAAGGATGTGGGTTTGATCATGGTGCTGGCAACACCAATGATGTGGGTTTGATCATGGTGCTGGCAACACCAATGATGTGGGTTTGATCATGGTGCTGGTAACACCAGGGGTTGTGGGTTTGATCATGGTGCTGGCAACACCAGGGGTGTGGGTTTGATCATGGTGCTGGCAACACCAAGGGTGTGGGTTTGATCATGGTGCTGGCAACATCAGGGGTGTGGGTTTGATCATGGTGCTGGCAACACCAGGGGCGTGGGTTTGATCATGGTGCTGGCAACACCAGGGGTGTGGGTTTGATCATGGTGCTGGCAACACCAGGATTGTGGGTTTGATCATGGTGCTGGCAACACCAAGGATGTGGGTTTGATCATGGTGCTGGCAACACCAATGATGTGGGTTTGATCATGGTGCTGGCAACACCAATGATGTGGGTTTGATCATGGTGCTGGCAACACCAGGGGTTGTGGGTTTGATCATGGTGCTGGCAACACCAGGGGTGTGGGTTTGATCATGGTGCTGGCAACACCAAGGGTGTGGGTTTGATCATGGTGCTGGCAACATCAGGGGTGTGGGTTTGATCATGGTGCTGGCAACACCAGGGGCGTGGGTTTGATCATGGTGCTGGCAACACCAGGGGTGTGGGTTTGATCATGGTGCTGGCAACACCAGGATTGTGGGTTTGATCATGGTGCTGGCAACACCAGGGGTGTGGGTTTGATCATGGTGCTGGCAACACCAGGGGTGTGGGTTTGATCATGGTGCTGGCAACACCAGGGGTGTGGGTTTGAGCATGGTGCTGGCAACACCAGGGGTGTGGGTTTGATCATGGTGCTGGCAACACCAGGGATGTGTGTTTGATCATGGTGCTGGCAACACCAGGGATGTGTGTTTGATCATGGTGCTGGCAACACCAGGGGTGTGGGTTTGATCATGGTGCTGGCAACACCAGGGTTGTGGGTTTGATCATGGTGCTGGCAACACCAGGGGTGTGGGTTTGATCATGGTGCTGGCAACACCAGGGGTGTGGGTTTGATCATGGTGCTGGCAACACCAGGGGTGTGGGTTTGATCATGGTGCTGGCAACACCAGGGATGTGTGTTAGATTCCTTCTGGATCCATTATAATATGAATATATAATACCTTTGTATAAACATTTCTGCTAAATGTATATACTTCATCTAGCCATCATAGAAACTAAAATAGTTTTGGTCCATGTCAGGAAAACAACATTTCTGGGTCTTTAGATGAATTCGGTGCCTTTTGAGACTTGGTCCAAAAAAACATTTGATTTCACCTAATTTTAGCATTCTGTCATAAAGAGCACAAGTTCAACTTAATAAAAAACATGTTTTCCCTTCTCAAGATCTTATAGTAAGTGCTTATGAAGTGCCAAATAAAGTAACAGGGTTGACTGTAACAGGGTTGACTGTAACGGGGTTGACGATTTCATCTTAAAATCAGCCATAAATCCCCTTGTGACAGGGGCAATATAAGCTTGTTGTGTGCAACAGGGAGTGGCCAATTGAAAATGTAATTGTTAAAAACCTTTCTAGCCTGTGTATCTCTGGGTAACAGGATTACTGTGTTACGCTCAACCTGCTCCGTTTTCCACCACACCAACACCAGAAAATGACCAGCTCCCCTGCTTTTATACTGTGATTTGACTATTAGATGTTCAATGTTTCTTTTGAAAAACAAACATTTAAAAAGGAATAGTTTCACCATATTAAAACGAGAGTTTAGTTCATGTAACAAGGTTGACCTTAAAATGAGAGACAGACGTAAATGAATCACTAATCACATTAAATAAATAACAATCTTTGGAAATTACTTCATCTAAGACTTTACAATGATGGTGGAACTTGGAAACATTTTGGGATGAGATGGGTTGGAATCTTCTTAGAAGTGACACAGGGTCGAGTTTGGCTACTTTAGTATGTCTTTATTCATATACAAAATCAGATGTATTTGAATTCACCATGTGGTCTATATTAAAGGGCACTTCATTTAATATAACACGCTTTTAAAATTCAATATTGGTGCACAACTTCTACTTAAAATATCAAAGGCCCTTTTTTTTGTGAGTTGACCCATCTGTCAACAAATCTGTTGTGGTACAGTTGTACGGATGTTTAAGACTTGGAACTTTTGGCCAGTTACTAAAAAATATGATCATGATCATACATACTGTATCCCCCCCCCCCCAAAGCTGGATAGCACTGTTAAACTTCCTTTCAGTTTGTAAAACTATTGTAACTCCCTTAATGGCATCATTATTATATGGAAGTGCAATCTTGTTGTTGAATTCCTTACTCGTCCATGACACATTCATCCAAGTTCCAAGGTATTTTAGCTTTAATCTCATACCTAATCTTATTCACTTCACATCATTCACACCTACGTTCACACTCCTTGTGTTGAGAAAAGACCCCATATTTTCTTCCATTATTTGACCTCAAATAGGTGAGAATAACAGCTGAGGAGGGAGGACTGAGCTTGACCTAATAATACATAAAGGCACATTGTGTACACATCCAGTGTTGAGGGGGATTGACACCACAAACAGGCCTGGCCAGCTGTTCGCCTTGAACTTGTCCCTTAAAACCACTCTTCCTGCTCCTCATGAACATAATATGTTGAATAAAGCACTAATACTACATGTGGAAACAGAAGGCCTTGAGAGGTAGCTAACGAGAGAGAGAGTCTGCTCATGAATCCTAATGTTACTGCTGCTGCGTGCCTCCGGGGGTGAGAAGTAAAAAAAATAAAAAATTGAGGGAGTTACTGGACCGACTTGAAAGTCCTAAGGCTCAGCTGCCGCCACAATTCATCCCTGCAGATAACCATGACGTCGAGATGGCTGTGATCAAACTTTGTATTTAACTTAAATCCATGTCCCCCCTCCCTCCTCCTTCTACTCCACCCCCCGAAATGTTCTAATGTCTTCAGGTTGCATAGGGAGTTTGACAGCTATTCAAGTGGGAGGCAGGATGCACCGACGTCGCTGTGGAGAGCTGTCCGTCTGAGGAGGAGCAAAGCAGGGAGGAGAAGTGGGAACTAGCTGATGAAACCAGGATTATGCAGCTTTAAAACGCTTCATTTGCATTCAGGATATTAATGACCTAAATTGACATGCCGCCTTTGACTTTCACTTCATATCTCAGAGCAGAGTAAGAGAGACTGTGTAACAATGATAACAGGTGTGGAAAAAAGGTTTGTTGCTTTTCCTATATCGAGCCACCTCATATACCTCCACCCAATTAAAGCATTCCAACATTGATCAGTCAACTCTCTTTCAACTTACTCTCTCTCAAATTCACCTGTGCACCCTACCTGTAACTATTTTAACATTACCAATTTCACCTTTCTTAAATGTCTTATTTCACAGACACTAGTCGATGCTACTATTTTCGGCCTAATTGTGCAGAATAATTTCTGGGCAATGTTTCCGTGTTTAACACCATAGCTCATGAAACCAACTAAGCATTCATTCCCCTTTTACTCCACTCAGTAACAGTTATCTACCCATTCTGTGTCACTCCTATCTTGCTAATTTCCTGGCCCCCCTTCTCCTCTCGGCTCTCAAACCGTTTACGGTTTCAGCAGTGCGGGGAGGGCTCCTCCATCGACCTTTTCCCCTATCTGTCTGTAGCTCTTTTTCGCACAACAGTCAGTAACAATTATGTGTTGTTTCCAAATATGAACTAAATGTCTCACTGTTGTCTTTATCTAAACTCATGGATTTTTTGGAAAAAGATGTCTATGGTGGCGATTTCTAAAGTCCTTGCATAGGTTAATTAAGGTTCTCGATCCTATCAATAATCCTGAATCACCACAGATGTCATATATCCCTGTCCACTTTATACTATTTAAATAAAAAATCTTCTAATGATCAAAGGAAACCAAAACGAATGCTAACCATATCATATGCTTTCTGTACTAATGAAATCTCTCCTTCGGGAGTCCACTTTGTTTTATCTAACAATAACATGGGTTAACCTTAAAATCAGTCTCATCAATAATTGAATATATGTTGCATAGTGTGGGATACATTATCTACAGTAATTTACCATCCCTGAGAACTTATTTATTTTCATTAATAATTTTAATGCTTATAAAATCAAAATGTTTCTATCTCAATGTATTTTCCTCCCCTATTTATTATCAATGATAAATATGATTTCTGTTCCTGTTGTAATACCAAATCAATAGTCGCCAATTCGAAACCTTCACAGTCAGTGTTTACAACAGAATCCTGAACCTCTTCCTCTTCCTCACTAGAGTTTATTCCACCGCTCCCCATAATTTGTCCTGCCTCAATTCCACTTTCTCCTCTGTGTTTCAAACTACAATTATGTCAAAGAGATATAAACTCCATCATAATGAATTTACCTTAAAACCAGTTTCCACAAATTCATTATCCAAATGGCCCTCCCCCGAGGCTGATCAGACCACAAGGGAAAGCCATGATAGCCATGATAGAGTCAAGAGTCATACCACCCTTTTACTGTCGTGTTCCCTACTATATTAGACAAATTGAAGAACCCTTTATCTAAAGAATTCACATGTTTAATTAAAACTCAGAAAACAAAATTCCTAATATTCCATATGTGAGTGTACCCCTTTAAGATATCTTGTCTCTGGGAAACATGGAAATCCCCTCAAACCCAAACGTTTACTACGAACAAAACCTAATAATTATAATAATTACATTATACTCCCTCACATCATTCGTTTCACATTACCTCAATGGCTATGTCTAAAACCCAATCAGTCTCTCTTTAAACAGTCTCCCCAAAATGCTTGATAGGAATACCCTACCTTTAAAATAAAATAAACTCAGCCTGCAATCCACTTTTCATTGTCCCCCGCAATGTAAACAGATTATAATGTTAGTATACCTTAATTCCCTGTTAAATTTCACTGGTGTTACCTGAACAATCAAACCAAAATCCATAACCGGGAACTATTACAAAACTTTTACGACACAACTATTCCGACCTCCCTCTCTTATAGCCAAATATAGCCGAGTGAACGCCACTAACCAGTAATGGCACCTAGCAATTTTAGCATCTTTTCAGACTACGCTGACGATATTCCTATTTTAAAAAAATGTATTTGGAACTTTTAGCAACTTTTGAAAAGTGACTCAAAGCTATAATGCACGCATTTCCCCTCTAAATGACACTAACAATTTTCTCTGTCACCCTCAGTCACAACATCATTGCCTGGCTGCAAAAGTGCCTTCTGAGTGACGTCAGCAGCAGGCGCTCAGCCAGTGCCCAGGCCGCAGCAACTTTAGCGAATTGCAAATCATTGTTGGCTGACTGCAGCAGCAGTGGAACGGGTTCGACAAGCCAAACCCAATTAATCACAAATGTTGGATCTTGAATAGAACTTAAAACATCAATCAACATCTCTCAATCAAAATTGTACTGCCAGAAGAACAGAAAAGTGTGTACCTGAACAACGGTCAAATCAATTTGAGTAACGTTGTTGTATTCAAGGTAATGACGCAGTTTTACGTTATCACGCAACAATTCAACCTACCTCTAGACATAGATATACCCCCCACTCGGACTGAGTTCTACTTTAATTCTATCGTAAAAGTAAAATCAAACTTTCTCTACTCCAAAATTTAAACGTACCATGTACTTAATTTATAACGAATGTCAGTCAATCCATAAGAATAATAACATTTCGATGGACACAACTCTATTGTAATTATCTCTTCGTTGTTATTTAGAATTCATTAGATTTAGGTAACTGTCTCTTCTATGATTCAGCATTTTGAATACGACCCCATTCCCAATACGTTATTCCAGCGGGCTATTTAGGCAAGACAGCGTATTCCAACGACATCGCCCCGCTATTAGTTAGAATGGATTGGTCTCTCAATTTAACCTAAACAATCTATTATGAAAGTTCTATTTATCCATTCTATCAATTTGAACCAAACAAGCTATTAAAACTTTCAGTTTATATCTTATACAAACACTAGCGACCGTATATTTCCAGACAAAACATACAAATAGTATAATTACAATCAAAAACTCAGATTTTATTCAGAGCATTTACCGGGAACCGAAATCGGGTCTCAAGCTTAGAAAGCAGCTATTTAACCACTGAACCGCCATTACTATTGGAATGACGGAGCCTCCCCGCCAACAACCCTATTATTATAATTGTCTGTAGTCGCAAACTCCGGAACCGAGACAATTCCCAGAAATTAGCCCTAATTCAAAGGTCCAAACTTTTACCTAGTGAGGATTCTGAGTCTGAGTCTGTATGTCCCCTTACCTTGTAACCTTCTTGTCACGCCCTGACCGTAGAGAGCGTTTTATGTCTCTATTTTGGTTTGGTCAGGTTGTGATTTGGGTGGGCACTCTATGTTCTATGATTTCCTATTTCTATGTGTTTGGCCGGGCGTGGTTCTCAATCAGAGGCAGCTGTCTATCGTTGTCTCTGATTGAGAACCATACATAGGTAGCCTTTTCCCACCTGTGTGTTGTGGGTAATTATTTTTCTGTGTGTGTTTGTGTGCACCTCGGTTGTGTCACGTTCTTTGCTGTTTACCTGTTTGTTTTTTTGGTTATTTCGGTTTCACTTTCATTAAAAGATGTGGAACTACATGCAACGCTGCACCTTGGTCGATTTATGGCAGGGAGTTTGAGGATAGCGAGCGTGACACTTCTTTTCCTTTTTATCCTGTTTGCAATCTCTGTGATTCGTTCCCTTCTTATCGCAATGTTTACATGGGGCCTCACATTCATTAGCAAAATGTTAACCCATTATTTCGGGTTGTGTCGGAGGGCTTTTAAGGTACACCAATATCTCGTATCTCACTCCACTATATTGGGCTTCCCTCTCCTCCTTTTTGGACACTATTTCAGTACTGTCTGAATCGGATCGATGGTTAATTCACCCTGAGTTTAATTAGTCCTATGAGTTATCCTATTTATACAAGATCCCCGCCCTATCACAGCACCAATTTAATATCCCGGCTTAATCTCGGGCGAACGGGCCTCTGTTATGAAGTTTAGTTTTATTTATCGTAGCGCACCTTACCTCAGGTCACCGCGGACCTGCTACAACTGTGTATATTAGTCATACAAAACCTTGTGTATATTGGTCATACAAAACCTCGTGAATCTGTTTGGAATAATGGAGCTCCTATTATTGATCAGTTCTGAACATTTTTAGAACATCAAATCGAAGATATCTTAATTCATTCCCCCCAAATTCGAGAATAAAGACTACTGACCTTCATCTTGAAGACTGGGAAAAGCAATGCTGGTTGGATCTAGTCACCGTTCCTGTCAACCTGGGGTGTATACCAGCCTGTTATAGAGCCCCAATGTCAGGGGACAGGACTTGGACGGTTCTCGACTTGTTACCTTGACAGGGACAGATATTTAGAGCCGACTCGAAGGACCAAATTGTTTGAGGAATTTAATTCCTATATGTTCGTTAACCAATTAAATTATGACAAAGCCAAACACTTTGTCTGTTTCTAAGAATTTGTAAGGTTCTTATTTGCATAAAATAGACAAAGATCAGTCTCAAAATGAATCAATAGTGTTTATTCCTGAGAGCTCTGCTCAAAATACCATGTACAGTAGTTTATTACCCGTCTAACCTACGCACATACATACACACTAACATTTGGATTCTCTCTTTTTCTACTCACCACAGTTTATTACCACTCAGCTGACAGTTCCAGTACACCCAGATACGGGAAACCTGGAGGGGCTCTACCTGTCCTATCTTATCTCTCCAGAGTTATAGCTAGGTCGGTTCAAACATAGGTTAAGGAACCTCTTTGTTTTCGTAAGACACACACACATGCATTCCTCTTCCCCCCCTCCAACCTAGTTGGAGCTGTGTTTATTATTTTTAATTACTCCTTGTTCATGCTACATAACCTCTAATCCCTAATGGTTAGGTTTCTGGGTAGAATAATTTAATAATTTATGTTAAACCTTGATAAAATAAGGTCACAGGTTCAAAATTCACGAGCTGACTAGGTTAAAAATCTGTAGATGTGCCCTTTTTCCCACCAATTCCGTTACATCAAATTGGTAGTTACTGTCTTCTCCCATCACTGCAACTCCCGTACTGATTCGGGAGAGTCGAAGGTCAAGAGCCGTGCGTCCTCCAAAACACAACCCCACCAAGCCACACTGCTTCTTGACACAATGCACTCTTAACGCAGAAGCCAGCCACACCAATAGGTCAGAGGAAACACCGTATACCTGGCAACCATATCAGCTTGCATGCACTCTGCCCACCACAGGAGTCACTAGAGCACAATGGGGCAAGGACATCCCAGCCAGCCAAACCCTCAGGATTTTGGGCCAAATGTGTGTCACGACACAGCCTGGTATTGAACTAGGATATTTAGTGACACAGCTAGCACTGCGATGCAATGCCTTAGACCACAGTGCCACTCGGGAGGCTCTTAAGCAAGATACTTAACCCTAATTGCTCCTGTCAATCTGGATAAGAGCGTCTGCTATCTGACTAAAATGCTTATACTCCATGCCAAAAAATCCCTCACCAGCCCTACCACATCACGGTCTGTCTCAAAGATACGACATATTTGTCCGACATCTTCCATTGTCTCTATGACTCATACCGCTGCCATTGTTTCTTGTTAAAGTCCCAATCGTCCGTTAATCAATTCTGTGGTAATTTTATGGAATTCAAAAGAGTGCTATTCAGACCTTGTTTAATTCCCTGCTCCACAGTGGAGTATTACTAGTATAGAGCAGCAGATTGCGTCATTCTAGACGGATTCCCCTTGTTTTTACACCTTTTCAGCAGCGCTCACTGCTTTAAACAGCTGCACGGTACATGATGTTACTAACTCAGTCATTCATGCCTTGCGAGTCATTTGAGCATGCTGCCATGTTTGTACCTTTGACTGTGCAGTGGCATTATGCTTCAATAAGCCCAGTCATTATTACCACAAAAATATATCGTCTGGGTTGGACACGGTCGGCTACACAGATAAAATTGTCTCCTTTTGTTACATGTTTTTTTTTCTCTCACAAATATGTTGTTTCAGAGGCCTCTCATTCAGATGAATGATGCTGTTGGGTGTCGTGAGGGGGGGATGCATAGCAAATGTATCAGCGACTATGACGTAAGATGGCTGAGACCGAGATGGTTCAAACACTGTTTCTTGTCAGATGAATGTGTCATGCTTGACAGAAATCATTTGCAGTCTTGTTTCTGTCTCCAGTGTTCCTGTTACAGGCGCTACTGGCTGATTGGCCCAGTGTGTATGATCCTGTGTGTTGATTAAGATACCAGACATTCATAGGAAACAAATGACTTGCATAAAAATGCAATTTCCTTATACCGGCTTAGTAATTGCTTTGGGGCTATATGTGGAGTAATAAATTATCTTGTTTAAAATTTTAAATTAGGATTATAATGATAGCTAGCTCCCTCTCCCAGTATATATAGAAGGCAGAGAGAGGTTTCTCTTTTTGGCCAAATAGACTGCCATTAGATCTGTGACTCACAGTCCTGCAGAGACAGAGACAAGCGCATGCATGTACACGCACACACAGCTTCCCCATTCTCCCTAGAGTCTTGTGGAAAAGAGCATCCTAAAACAACATACCCCCCTGCCAAATGAGACACCACACACAATGAATCACCACATCATCACACAGACTTGTACTATCACTAAATACAACCACAACATTGTCTGTGTTGAGAGCAGTGATTTGTCCTCTTTGCTGAATCCTTCATGAATATGTCACAGTATTGCCAAACAACAACAGTTACTGTAGGATGGTGAAAATAATGGATCATAACAGCATTCATTATCATTAGGAGTAAGATCATTAAACCAACTGCTTGATGCAAATGAATGTTCATTAGTCTCATTTTTGCAGTTGCTGTAAGGGTAGACATGGACAATGTTTCTGTATAATGGTCTCCAAACCAGAGACAAATCCTTACTTACTGGAGTCAATTCTTGGCAGGCGAAGATGAAAATACCTTGGATTTAAACATATGAATGTTATTCTCCCAAGTGGTGCAGAGGTCTAAGGCTTCACTACAGACCCGGGTTTGATTCCAGGCCATTCGAAAACATAATGTTAACTTTCACTGCTATGCGGATGACACACAGCTGTACATTTCAATGAAACATGGTGAAGCCCCAAAATTGCCCTCGCTAGAAGCCTGTGTTTCAGACATAAGAAGAGGATGGCTGCAAACGTTCTACTTTTAAACTCAGACAAAACAGAGATGCATGTTCTAGGTCCCAAGAAACAAAGAGATCTTCTGTTGAATCTGGCAATTCATCTTAATGGTTGTACAATTGTATCAAATAAAACTGTGAAGGACCTCTGAGTTACTCTAGACCCCGATCTCTCTTTTGACGAACATATCAAGACTGTTTCAGTCTTTTTTCCATCTACGTAACATTGCAAAAATCTGAAACTTTCTGTCCAAACATGATGCAGAAAAATTAAACCATGCTTTTGTTACTTCTAGGTTAGACTACTGCAATGCTCTACTTTCCGGCTACCCGTTTAAAGCACTAAATAAACTTCAGTTAGTGCTAGAATCCTGACTATAGAGCTCCATTTTTATGGAATGGTCTGCCTACCCATGTGAGAGACGCAAACTCGGTCTCAACCTTTAAGTCTTTACTGAAGACTCATCTCTTCAGTGGGTCATATGATTGAGTGTCGTCTGGCCCAGGAGTGTGAAGGTGAATGGAAAGGCTCTGGAGCAACGAACTGCCCTTGCTGTCTCTGCCTGGCCAGTTCCCCTCTTTCCACTAGGATTCTCTGCCTCTAACCCTATTACAGGGGCTGAGTCACTGACTTACTGGTGCTATTTCATGCCGTCCCTAGGAGGGGTGCGTCACTTGAGTGAGTTGAGTCACTGATGTGATCTTCCTGTCTGGGTTGGCGCCCCCCTTGGGTTGTGCCGTGGCGGAGATCTTTGTGGGCTATACTCTGCCTTGTCTCAGGATGGTAAGTTGGTGGTTGAAGATATCCCTCTAGTGGTGTGGGGGCTGTGCTATGGCAAAGTGGGTGGGGTTATATCCTTCCTGTTTGGCTCTGTCCGGGGGTATCATCGGATGGGGCCACAGTGTCTCCTGACCCCTCCTGTCTCAGCCTCTAGTATTTATGCTGCAGTAGTTTATGTGTCGGGGGCTAGGGTCAGTTTGTTATATCTGGAGTACTTCTCCTGTCTTATTCGGTGTCCTGTGTGAATTTAAGTATGCTCTCTCTAATTATCTATTTCTCTCTTTCTTTCTCTCTCTCGGAGGACATGAGCCCTAGGACCATGCCTCAGGACTACCTGGCATGATGACTCCTTGCTGTCCCCAGTCCACCTGGCCGTGCTGCTGCTCCAGTTTAAACTGTTCTGCCTGCGGCTATGGAATCCTGACCTGTTCACCGGACGTGCTACCTGTCCCAAACCTATTATTTGACCATGCTGGTCATTTATGAACATTTTAACATCTTGGCCATGTTCTGTTATAACCTCCACCCGGCACAGCCAGAAGAGGACTGGCCACACCTCATAGCCTAGTTCCTCTCTAAGTTTCTTCCTAGGTTTTGGCCTTTCTAGGGAGTTTTTCCTAGCCAACGTGCTTTAACACCTGCATTGCTTGCTGTTTGGGGTTTTAGGCTGGTTTCTGTACAGCACGTTGAGATATCAGCTGATGAACGAAGGGCTATATAAATAAATTTGATTAAACTACATCCCATTTTTAGTCATTTGAATTCCTCATCTCACTGTTGTGATTGAATTTCTGAATCAATTTCCACTTCTCCTGGTCAGATAAGGATGCTTTTGCAGTGCTAGGAGAGAGAGAGAGAAGTGCTAGGAGAGAGAGAGAGCGAATCTCTTTGCCTTAGGCCAGGGGTATTCAACTCCTACCCTACGAGGTCCAGAGCCTGCTGGTTTTCTGTTCTACCTGATAATTAATTGCACACACCTGTTGTCCCAGGTCTAAATCAGTCCCTGATTAGAAGAGAACAATAAATAATGCAGGGGAACTGGCTTCGAGGCCCAGAGTTGAGTTTGAAGGCCTTCGGCCCTCTCACACTTTCTTCGAGCGCTCCAGAAAAACAACGAATAAGCATCATTTCATATGCAATACTTACGTATCTACTTTCAGTGTAGAACGGAAATATATTAAGATAATTCAGATTGCTTTTTAAGATGGAATCCTTAATGGTGAAACTGCCACATCCGTTTGCGATATTACAACCACAAAGAAGATACTGCAAACAACTAACACTATTTTTCCCCCTCGGACGTCATTGCACTCGCGATAGAACAGCAACATATGTACTCCAATTTTACCACAATGTTGGACGTTCTCCACCTCTGCTATTGTCAACAAAACAGAGACAATAACAGCGGCCGTGGGGAGAACAGTGGCACTGTTTACCCCACTGTGGATTGCATCTTTAAAGGTATCTGTATTCATGAAGTACGCAGTTACAACCTTGTGCAGGGTGCTCGGTCATTCACATTGAATAGTTGTCTCCTGATATGGAAATGATAAGGCCATGAGCCCTACATGAAGTGCACCTCTCTGAGAGCTCTACACACACACACACACACACACACACACACACACACACACACACACACACACACACACACACACACACACACACACACACACACACACACACACACACACACACACACACACACACACAGGTACATAGGCACCACAAGAAGCAGGGAGAGGGTGTAGATGTGCTCCATGTGGCGTTATTGGTCGCCCCTCCATGTAAGGAGCCTCATGATAGTCACACAGCTGAAACACAGCATGACAATCTTACCGTAACGATTCACATAGCTGACTATACAGCAGTGCAGGCTGCTGGGGGGAGGATGGTTCATAATAATGGCTGGAACGGAGCGAATGGAATGGCATCAAACACACGGAAACCTACCTTCCCACTAATTCCGCTCCAGCCATTAACACGTGCCCATCCTCCCCAATTACGGTGCCACCAACCTACTGTGCTGTACAGTATGTGGCATCTCCGGATGGCACATAGCGGTAGGTATTATTATTCAACATTCAAAGTGCTGTATTGTACTCTTGTATTAAATGTTCTCACACATTGTGTTGGTAAGATATGGTAAAAAAGGTTAAAAAAAAGGTTTAAAAAAAACTGATCTGAAAACCTGATGTGCGTATGAGTCATAAAGGTAAGAGAAGTCCTCTGCAGAGTAATCAATGGGAGAGAAAACCAAGCCTAAACTCCAGACAGACACTGGTTATGTTAAACAAGCAGAGAGAAGGAAGTGGAGCAGAGCTTACATGAGCTATTTTATGTCACATCTGCTGCTTCAGAACCCCGCTCTGAGTAAACACTTCATGTCCCATTGAGAATAACGCCTCCTTTAAAACACACATCAACGTTTTATAGCCAAACTCTAAGGGATACCGTACCAGCAAATTCAAAAAGACATTTCAACATGAAACCATAATGCTACAATATTTTTTACCTAGAAGGGAGGGAAAAACTAATTGGTGGGTGAAATTTCCTCTCACTTTTTGTGTCAGCGTTACATTATATTAGCAGGATATCAGCCAGAGAAGATGGCTACAGTAACTCCATATCTTAACTGGATTATATCTCTCCTATTCATCCCCACAGCCCATAATGCAGATCATGCAAAAACAGAGGGAGACGACAGAAATAAGACCACCATTGCTTAAGTTGTTTGTTTGTTTCTAAATCTATACATTTTTATCACAGTAAATGACAATTATGTAATAGTGGGTATCTACTGTTATATCCACTGGAGTGCATGCAATTACTAAGCTGCAATGCCTGCAGTAATATTGTATGGGAAACCCAAATTAGATTCTACAGACAGACTGTGTGTTTAGACTCTGGGTGGGTCCAACACAAATGAAATGGATCTTCCACATATTCAAGACCATTTTAATGATAACATGGAGGATGACTTAATAATGATGATTCAGGGTGTGATTAATATGAACGAATACCGTTTCCTAGTGAAGTGTCTCTTAAATGTGTCACAAATTACACCTTGTTTACATTATAGTGCATTACTTTGACCGGAGCCACATAGGGAATAGGGTGTCATTTGTGTTTTGTCCATTTGTACCATTAATCAACAAGCTATCGTCCCCCTTCGAGGACTGCATCTGATAGTCCCATTAGCCCATCTGAGAGACCAGACATCAACATCCCAGGGACCAGTACCGGTCCACGAGCCAGGGGTTGAAAAACACTTACACTAGAGAATCTATGCTCTTTTTTATTTTACTAGCAATATGGATCTTTGCACTCATTCCCATTGTGCGCATAGAGCTTCTATAGTATATGTCAATGAATCAGCATGGAACCAACCTTCCAGTGGGACGTCCGTGTGACACATGACAAGAGGAACAGTATGGCCACCATCAACCCGGTCACCATCAATATGGCCACCATCAATATGGCCACCATCAATATGGCCACCACAGCGCTACAGATCTCTATCTGCTGTTAATAGGAAGTCCATGTTTGAACCTGCATGACGGCACATTATTCCTCATTCCCCCATCATCCACTGTAGTGCAAATAAACAGACAGACAGACAGACATGACCAGTATGAGTAGGAAGGAAGAGATTGCCACTGTTAGACTCTCAGAGCAACGAGCAATTTATTAAACAAGTTTGAGAGATTTTTTTTAATGCGTAGAATAGTAAAGAGATTCTGCAGCAAGTGGCTCTGAGGAGAGTTGAAGCCTGTATGTCAGCTCGAGGAGGGCGTTAGAAACTCCTTCACATCATCTGACACACTGCGTGTGAACCCCTTTGAAGCTCGCCGAGGGCTCTGGAACAGACGGAGCACACTCATGTTACTGAATCATTGTGTTGTTGTGGTTATCTCTACTCAGCTGATTGTAGCCTGACCGCAATTTCTCTGATGCATTTGGGCTACTTTGTAAACGCAAATTCGGTTCACAGATCCTATCCACTTGTGATGTTTGGCTTGGCAAAAAAATTGCTATTATGATCCTATTCATTATGATAATAACAGGAGAACACATTAGGGAGGATTGGAGAGCCTCCGTTGAAACAGCTTCTCAGTCCAGGAGTCAGCGTAATCTGAGTCTGTGCAACAGCCCCATTATGATTATGCAATAACAAACCAAGAGTGATGTGTTTAATTTAAACAGTGTTAGATCGAAGGAGGATGCTAAAGATTGCAGTTGACATGATCCCCTTTAAACCCTGACTGGGAGAAGATGGCTCTTCACTGTGAGGCCTTAGCCAAACACAAAGACACCATTCAATAACACAGGCCCGAAATTGATCCAGAACATTCTTTGACGTGGCATTGTTACTGGCTCCCTTGTATAAGCAGCATAAGAAAAGAAGAGGGGAGAAGAGAGAGGGAAGTGAAGGAGAGGAGATGGAGAAGAAAACTCTGTTCTCCCTGCTGCTGCCTGATAATTGAAGTGAAGCAGACAGGGAGGATATGTGAGAGTGAGAGGGAGAGAGAGAGAGAGAGAGAGAGACAGAGAGATACTCCACACTCATTTTGAGTGCTCTGCCAGTTTCAGCATTCAAAGGTCCCATGCTGCGCACTAGAGCTGAAGGGAGGTAGTGACTTGCTGGTTGAGGAACCATTTGAAATAGGAGCCAGGTATACTGCAGGGGCAACTGCTTTAGCTGTACAATACCCGGTTGGAGGACATGTAGAGGTAAGCTTTGTAGATGCAAGCACATATTGAAACATGCAGAGGGTGAGGAAGGAGAGAGGAGTTTTAGGAAAACCAACTAACTCCTGCTTCCAAAAACCCCCTGTGGTGAGTTCCTTATCTGAAGTGCTCAGGGTACATATTTTTCTCCAACACACTTTTGGCTTTGGTGCGTGTGTGAGTGTGTGTCCTCTCTGTGGAAAAACAGACATGTGCACACTGTACTTCAGGAAACAGGTATGGTCAGTTCAGTGGTACAGTACAGTAGTTTGGCTGTGGGCACAGTAACAGGTTGGCCCAGTGTATGTGTCTCAGTGACTGTGGTTGGCAACTGCCCACTGGGCTACAGCAGCACTGACCAGACAAGGCCATGCGATACTTCAGACAGCCACTCACATAACAGAAACTCGGGGAAGAGCAATGTTATGCTACTAAAGAACTTCACTGAATGTAAATACAGCGTATCACAAAAGTCAGTAAATCAACCAAAAACAGATCACACCCAGTGGTTAAATTAAGCCGGAGCTACCAGGATCCGGGCTCATGCACTTTGGGTCAAAGAGAGAGCCAGATAGAGCGAAGCTCCAGCACCTAACCCTAACCCTACAGGTCCAAAGAGGAGTAAGATGGAAAGTAGGATAAAAGTACTAACCCTAACCTTACAGGTCCAAAGAGGAGTAAGATGGAAAGTAGGATAAAAGTACTTACCCTAACTCTAATCTTGGCTTAACCCTAAACCTACCCTTATGTCCAACCCTGGTTGAACCCTATCCCTAACCCTTCCAAATAGGGCTCACGAGCCTTGCTTTGTGAAAGTTGGAACGACTCATAGGAGCAGGAGCCTATCAACTGTTTCTGTAGTGTGAGACAGCTTGATGTACAAGTGCACTCCCTGGACAGGACACTAGGGCTACCCCCCCCCCCCCCCCCAAAAAAAAAAAAAACATAGCCCTCCCTCTCCATTTGATACGATCCCGCGAGCTGCATCGAGTCGGAGTGGTGTTCCAAAAAAGTAGCGAATTGAGCTGCAGTTCATATCGAATGGTTATCAAAACTCCCATGAAGCTCTGTGACCCAAGGCTCAAATGTTGCTTCAGGAAGATGGCTGATAAAAATTCTAGGATGGAAGCAAATGTAAGTAATTATACCGAATCATGAAAGAAATGTACAATTAAGAGGAACATGTTAGTTCATGTAGAGACTAACGATTCTGCATATTTCTTGGTCATAAAGTTCATTGACAAAAATTGCAATTCAACAAGCGTACTAGATATACCTTTAACTTGCTTTGTGCGTTTGACATTTGTATGAACTATAGATTGTGTTGTTTAATGTTTTAGGGACTCCTGAGCAAACCAGCAAACCAGCCTGTCATCTAGAGGATGTAAAGAATCTAGCTGAAGCATTTACTGCAAGTTGAATAAACAATTCTGTAAGCTTGCCTTGCCGTTCAAGTCCATCACTTGTCATTGTTCTTTGTTGTACGTAGTAGCATAACCTTAGAGATATTTGCCAATGGAGCTAACACAGCAGTAGCTAACTCTTTTCTAACTTATTGTGTAGTGGAGGATAAAACACCTTTATGCTATGGATGTCTGTAGCGTGTACGCTGGGAACCAAGTACAGGGAGTGTGTTTAATAAATAAACAAACATGGAACAAAACAAGAAACACGGGGAGCGTACAGACATTAACACAGGAACAGAAACAATAACACCTGGGGAAAGAACCAAAGGGAGCGACATATATAGGGAAGGTAAACAGGCAGGTGATGGAGTCCGGGTGAGTCTAACGAGGCCATCATGCACGTAACGATGGTGACAGGTGTGCGTAATTTTGAGCACCTGACGACCTCGAGCGCTGGAGAGGGAGTATACGTGACAATGTGTAGCTGTTCTGTGTTTGATCCTTAAAACGTTTGGTAAAAATATTAGTTCAGTGGTTTTAAATGCTTCCACTGGTAATGACTGTGTGCAGGAAATGTGACTGTTACCTGTCAAAAGGATATGAAATGAAAGTACTACTCCACATTGAACCACAGAAAGAACATGGGTACATTACGGGAACACAGTTGTTCTGCTGTTCCCATTTGTTGCTCATATGGTTAGTCTTTATTTGTTGCATGAGAAATACAAGGACATTTTACTACCACCAGTAAAGGCATTGTGAAAAACACAAAGCTCGTCGTCAACAAATTGCATAGTATCAGTTGGCAGTTTCTGATGCACGCGAGTGTTGTAGTGATGTCCCATTCCCTATAGGCCTAATTTAGGACAAACCACCACTAGCTGGTCCGTTTTTTCGAGTGCAACTCCCCCGCGAGGGACACTCGAAAACAAGAGCATTGGGATTGCGCCAATGACACCCTGCCAAGGACACCCTGCCAAGCAGAGACGCATCAGGTCCCAGTTTTACAGTCTTTGGTATAGATCAATCTCCCAACCTTCCAATCTCAGGGCGGACTCTCTAACCACAGGCCACTGAGTTGGATATAGGGTTCTGCCACCTCCGAATTCCCAATTTAGTCTCTGATGACACCTTAAGAAGTCAACATATTAAGACGCTTTTGGATGTTTTATCATAAAGTTTCCACATCATTCAAGGTGTAAAACCAGATTATGAGAACAGAGACGGTCCGTACAGACAGATATGCTAAAACCTTCTAGTTGATATCTGCTGAGCCCTGACAACCCAACGCTTACACTAGGCCTACAGTGGGGGTCACAGGTAATAACAGGACTACAGAGCACTCTCATTATATTCTCAACAGGAGAGTCAAACATCACATCAGATATGCTGTTTGGTGCATACATGAATGAGAAAGCACTGAAAATACAGGCCTTGGCTCTCAGAGCGCAGTGCTTCAGAACAATAGGCCATGCAAGGTCAGCAGCTCGTGCCTGCTGTACAACTGTACAAACTCCACGCTCCAACTGCCTCTCCCTTTATAACCCTTAGAGTCGATGTGCGCATCCCAGCGGAAATCTAATTAGCATGATAAAAAACACACTGTCTGCTTTAAGATTGCGATATCTGAAGGTGGCAGAGCTACAGAGGTGCAGGTCAGACCAGGACACATCCCGAAAATTGTTCTTCTCACGAGAAAACATCTGTAGCGTCCTAAGAGTTTGGGCTACAAACTAATATGACCCCTCTATGAGACCAATTTGAGACTCTCAAATTGCTCCAAGACCCTCACAAGTGTCACAGGAATCGTCTGAAGTTGGTGCCGCTGATCGGCCAACTTCTGTTGATCCGAACAGTTTGGGATAGACATTAATATGTACATTCCGGTTGTTTTGCTCTCGGACGCCCACAAGCCTCACAAGACTCGTCTGAAGGTAGCCGAGTACCAGTAAAAAATACATCTGTTTTGCCATGTATGAGTATGTTATTTCAATTATTTCAATTTCAATGTTTCATCAAATAATATTTATTTATACTTACAGGGGTCCTAAAATTGGAAATCAAATAGCTAAATGATCCTTGGTATGACCTTCTTAAAATAATTCCATATGTTTGCTTAGTAGAAACCCAGCCCCGGGCCCCGGGCCCCGGGCCCTTAGACCTTAAGCAAAGCAAATGGTTCCAGTGTGATCAATTGAAATACTTTTTAAAGACCTACTTTTATAAAAGTAAAACCTCTCATCACTGTCATAATATTTGCTTTTAGAAACCATTATAGTTCCTAACGTGGGGGTTCGGGGAACTTTTTCCTCCACTGTGGACAGGTCTGCTGAGGAGGACAGAACAGTTCAGTGCAGGGTGGACAGGAATGGGCATCACATAGAGAAGCACAGATATAAAGATGTCAGACTGAGAAGGATGGAGGAAGGAGGGATGGGGGGAAGATTGAGGGAGAATGGATGGAGGGAGGGAGGATGACGGGAGGCAGGGTGGAGGACGGAGGGAGGATGAAGGGAGGGAGGGTGGAGGATGGAAGGAGGGATGGAGGGATGGAGGGAGGATAAACACCCCCATGCATAAGCATCAGTGCTGGGCTGGCTGCAGAGCCTTAATTCTCCTTTCACCCGGGCTATTTGAACCTCCCCAGAGGCAGCAGTTCACACTCCAGTCCCGCTGGAGCTCTGTCAGACTTGAAGTCCAGGACAACACACACACACACACACACACACACACACACACACACACACACACACACACACACACACACACACACACACACACACACACACACACACACACACACACACACATACACACACACACACACACACAAATACTGTATGTATACAAACGCACACAACTGCATTAAGACCTTCACAGATTGAGGCTATTTGAGGAATCTTGGAAAAAGTTACTCTAGTTCAGCAATTCTCAACTGGTGGGTTGGGTCGTGGAGTGTTTTGAATGGGTCACGAGTGTCCGAGTAAAATATTATTGGTACATTTACTATCAATATAGCATTAAAAATTGTTTTAAAGCTTGCATTTTGGCAGCAACAACAAATCGCAATGCGACTCAATTTGAGCCATTAGGCAAAACCAGTTGAGAACCACAGCTCTAGTCTAGATGGACTAATGCATGAAACAGAATTGATCAGGAATTCTGATTGTAAAACCTGCAAAAAAGCGACAGTGAGGTGTACGTCTTGGTGCATAAGTCTTCCATTGTTTGCATGAAGGCATCCATTTGACCTAATTAAAAGCTAAGCCCTTCCTGCTGGATGTTGTGCAGCAAACAGGCTGGAAAATAAGGAGTGCTTGTGGATATGCTGTGGTCTGGCAGAGGCTTTAATCCCTCTCCGCATAGAAACACTGAAAGGAGAGAGGCAGGAGCCAGTCTCTGACTTGCATTGACTCATTACACACACACACACACGCACGCACGCACACACACACACACACACACACACACACACACACACACACGCACACACCCCCACACACACACACACACACACACACACACACACACACACACACACACACACACACACACACACACACACACACACACACACACACACACACACACACACACACACATCCCTACCTACAAGGGCTATTTAAGAACAAATGCAAAGCCCAGTTTGGCATGAATCTAGACTGTATGGTTTTACAGGCTCCATCGGCTCCATCTTTCTGTCCTTTAGTGGCTTTATCCCTGGTAAACATACATGTCACACAGAGAAGACATGCCCTGCAGAGGTTGACATGCTACAGAAACAGACGATGTGTGGGGGTGGGGGGGAGGGGGGGTTTTACAAAAACAGCCGATGGGTGAGGGTGTTTTTTTTTTATACAAAAACAGCCGATGGGTGAGGGTGGGGGGGTGGGGGGGTTTAAGGATAGAGAAGGATGGTGTGTGATTTTTTGTTGAAAGACCAATATTAGCACTGCCTATACCCTTATCTTTACATTAGATATCTGGTCACTGCCTATACCCTTATCTTTACATTAGATACCCGGTCACTGCCTGTACCCTTATCTTTACATTAAATACCCGGTCACTGCCTGTACCCTTATCTTTACATTAGATACATTGTCACTGCCAATACGTTCCTCCATTTCCAAAGAGTTGGAATGGGGGACATACGGTAGAGAACTACTGTACGTAAATAGCAACAGCATCTAAACAGTTCTGATCTGCAGAGACACTTAAAAATAAGTCAAACCGCTTCCAGAATGTAAAATCAAAAGCCTGTGAGAGAATACCACTCTCCTCTCCTCTCCTCAACCTCTCCTCTCCTCTCCTCTCCTCTCCTCTCCTCTCCTCTCCTCTCCTCTCCTCTCCTCTCCTCTCCTCTCCTCTCCTCTCCTCTCCTCTCCTCTCCTCTCCTCTCCTCTCCTCTCCTCTCCTCTCCTCTCCTCTCCCCCCCTTCCTCTCCTCTCCTCTCCTCTCCTCTCCTCTCCTCTCCTCTCCTCTCAAACAGCACAGAACCAACTTGCATGTCAGCAGCAGGACTCCTGTGAGTATTTGAACACTCTCCACACGATGGGCCGAGTGTAGCTAGCTAGTTGTTACATGCAGAAGGCAGGCAGAAGCTGGAGTCATCCCAGTAGTCACACAGGAGCTCGGCTATTTTAGGAGATCCTCCATCTGAAGCAGCCCGAGGCCTCTTTGTTAATAGATTTGCTTATGAGTAAACACAGCCCCCTCGGATTGGCTCCCCCAGTGCACAGTGTGTGTTAGTGGGCTAAGTTTTTAGTTTTTGTTAGTTTCTCTGTATGGGGAGTGTATTTGTGTGAGAGGCTGAGTATGTGTATAGGTGTGTGAGTGGGCCAACAATGTGTTTAACATATACATGTGTATGTGTGTGAGGTTATTGTATGGTGAACATCAAGGAGCCAAATATGTACAATATGTCAAATCAAATCAAATCAAATTTTATTTGTCACATACACATGGTTAGCAGATGTTAATGCGAGTGTAGCGAAATGCTTGTGCTTCTAGTTCCGACAATGCAGTAATAACCAACAAGTAATCTAACTAACAATTCCAAAACTACTGTCTTGTACACAGTGTGAGGGGATAAAGAATATGTACATAAGGATATATGAATGAGTGATGGTACAGAGCAGCATAGGCAGATACAGTAGATTGTATCGAGTACAGTATATACATATGAGATGAGTATGTAAACAAAGTGGCATAGTTAAAGTGGCTAGTGATACATGTATTACATAAGGATACAGTCGATGATATAGAGTACAGTATATACGTATGCCTATGAGATGAATAATGTAGGGTGAGTAACATTATATAAGGTAGCATTGGTTAAAGTGGCTAGTGATATATTTACATCATTTCCCATCAATTCCCATTATTAAAGTGGCTGGAGTTGAGTCAGTGTCAGTGTGTTGGCAGCAGCCACTCAATGTTAGTGGTGGCTGTTTAACAGTCTGATAGCCTTGAGATAGAAGCTGTTTTTCAGTCTCTCGGTCCCAGCTTTGATGCACCTGTACTGACCTCGCCTTCTGGATGATAGCGGGGTGAACAGGCAGTGGCTCGGGTGGTTGATGTCCTTGATGATCTTTATGGCCTTCCTGTGACATCGGGTGGTGTATGTGTCCTGGAGGGCAGGTAGTTTGCCCCCGGTGATGCGTTGTGCAGACCTCACTACCCTCTGGAGAGCCTTACGGTTGAGGGCGGAGCAGTTGCCGTACCAGAATATGTGTGTGGAGCTCTGTGTTGGCCAGCCTTCAGTGGCGGTGGTGGAGCTCTGTGTTGGCCAGCCTTCAGTGGCGGTGGTGGAGCTCTGTGTTGGCCAGCCTTCAGTGGCGGTGGTGGAGCTCTGTGTTGGCCAGCCTTCAGTGGCGGTGGTGGAGCTCTGTGTTGGCCAGCCTTCAGTGGCGGTGGTGGAGCTCTGTGTTGGCCAGCCTTCAGTGGTGGTGGTGGAGCTCTGTGTTGGCCAGCCTTCAGTGGCGGTGGTGGAGCTCTGTGTTGGCCAGCCAGTGTCTTATTTTAAAGTTGCTGCTTTTCTTAGAACAGGTCATCAGGAACAATGAGAATTGGCGTCTTCTTAGAAAGGACTGGCTTTTGACTCACTGTGCTCCCACTGAGAGAAGCAGTGTGTATGTGTGTGTGAGGAAGTGTGATATCAGTGGTGTGCTTTGCACAGTATCATAGTGTGTGTGTTTGTGAATCCGGTGGATACAGTAGCACTGGTTGAGGGAACAGTGCTGAAGGTCATCTCAGATCTGTGGTAATTAGCACTCTGACTGAGAGCCCAGCATCTGTCTCAGCCAGCCACAGGACACACACACACACAAACGCACACACACACACACACACACGTCCACCCAGGTGTCTCTGAGATTTGCCTCCACTCTGAAGGATGTTAATCTAGGCTTCTGCTGGCTACGGAAACATCTCAGTTACCATCACAAATTGTCAATAGGCGTAAGGGACAAGAAAGTGCCTTTTCCACCACTTCTTTCTCGGCAAATCCACTTTCAGATCTATATGAACCATAAGAAGTGATATCCCATAGTGTTGATCATCCATGGCCCAGAGATGTCTATGATAAGGATCAATAGAGGACATATTTCTAATCCCAGCCCGCCCCCCCGCGGGAAGTCTTTTGCCTTTTAGTAGGCCGTCATTGTAAATAAGAATTTGTTCCTAACTGACTTGCCTAGTTAAATAAAATAATAATTATAATAATAATCATTAAAAAAAATGTTTTGCTCTGTGGAAAGGATCTGATTCAAACCAGCTGATCTGCAGTGAAAGGAAACCAAGCTTACTGGCTCTTCCTAGTGTCACGCCCTGACCATAGTTTGCTTTGCATGTTTATATGTTTTGTTTGGTCAGGGTGTGATCTGAGTGGGCATTCTATGTTGTATGTCTAGTTTGTCTGTTTCTGTGTTTGGCCTGATATGGTTCTCAATCAGAGGCAGGTGTTAGTCGTTGTCTCTGATTGGGAACCATATTTAGGTAGCCTGTTTTGTCATTGTGGATTGTGGGTGATTGTCTATGTGTAGTGTCAGCACGATTGTGCATTAGCGTCACGTTGTTGTTTTGTGGTGTTCAGTTTTTCCATTAAAATGACAAACACTTACCACGCTGCGTATTGGTCCTCTGATCCTTCTTGCTTCTCCTCGTCAGATGAGGAGGACGAAGACAGCCGTGACACCTAGCCTGGTTCCAGATCTGTCTGGTTGGGCTATAGTTATGTCTAACTTCTACTCTGGTCTAGGTCATGACAACAATAATGTGTGTAAATAATCACCTTATATTCTTATAGAGGGGTCTCCTTTTTGGGTTCATGAAATGCTCAACCTACATAGACGCACCAATGTGGTTCAGTATATATGAATGACCTCTGTGTCTATCCCACATCTAATAGGCAGACAGTGAGAGCCTTGTGCCATTGGACAGGTACCTTCCAGTATATTTGAGTGTCCGCTTCACCACTGACTGATAGGCTGTACACCACTGTGTGTTTGAGGAAACCACTTAGAGACAGGCCTGGATGGTGTCACAGACAGACACTCATTCTGCTCATTCATGGAGAGAGAGACTGCACTTTAACTTTACCAGTCTGGCTACAGCTCAGAAGACTTCATCATTACTGCTGGAAGAAACTACTGTATAGCTGAGAGTATAGGAGAGAAAAACATTTTGGTCATTTAGCTAATCCTGAACACTAAGCCAGAAAGTGTTGTAAAGTGATTAATGATAAGCCTCCCAACCGGTTCATATTATTTCCTAATTAATCCATCTTTTATGTCTCTGCATCCGGACTCTGTAGGCTCTTTTACTAGAAGGAAATAAGATGTTACTAGAATGCTAAGTCTCAGAACATTCAGAGGTTAATTAAAAGCATCAGGAAGAGTCTTAGCTGCATATTAATGTAGTCTTTGGTGTGATGATGATAATTTAAAGAGGCAACGAGACAATTACTTGTCATTATGGGATGACTCTTGTCTGACAGGTTTTCTATGTGATTTATTTTACAGCCTTCCTTAAAACTAACAGTGGTTATTACTGTATAACTCTCTGACAAGAGGACTGCTGAAACTCTTGAAGATGTCAGGTTTACCCAAATAACAAACAATATGTCTGATTCCTGCTGATTTATATGCCTTTTAGTCACATTTCAGTTTTGATCTACAGCTCTGAGGCCAGGAGTTATGTTAGCATTTCACCTATTCCGCTATTTAAACTGCTTCTGAGAATGACAGCGTTGTTACGTTGTTATGGACTACCATTTACTGTGTATCAATCCCATGTAAACCAAAGCCAGTGGAGTGGACAGTACGAGACAGTTTCTGACCTGGACCGGGGGAGATACTGTACAGGGTGTCACATGTGTTCAGATCCAGGGTTAGAGGGAGTGGAAGGAACATGCAGGTGAAATTCTCTCTCCCAGGGGCTGCTGGGTAATGCGAGCTGACAGGATGGGCATCTAAAACAGCCAGGACAGGTTGTCCGTCTGCTGCAGCAGGGGGCACAACCACACACGTCAAGCCCCATAATGCTCAGCAACAGTCTCCCATCCAAGGATATTACAGGAGAGGACAGTAACACACATCGAGGGAAACGCAATGGAAGCAGGAAGGTGTAGAATTCACTTCACCAGGAAGATAGCGTTTGGTTGGCTTTAGACTTTAGGGGGTATTTTCAGGTCAGTCTGGCTGTGTTGGTAGAAAACTGAAATCCAGACGTGATGAGGATTTAGAGAAAAGCTGTGATCTGGAATCTGTCACTGCTGCGGGAGGAGGTGAGACATTACTGAGTAGCCAGACATGACATCATAACATCTCAGTCACCTGATCACTCTAAAATGAATATATCAAAATGAGATGCCCTGTACAGAGCCTCTTAACACACATAGCTGATCTACTGTACGAAACAGAAGCATCTCTTTCAGTGGGTAAGAGGTGTCTTCTGAGTGGGGCTGCGGAAGCAGGTTAAGAGAATTTCAGTCTGAGTGCCAGAGCCGTTTGACATGAGCTGAATGTCATTTCACGGCTTTAAGTGAGGAGCGTCAGATGCTGGCAAGGGGAGCAGAGAAGGAGGCGAGGTAGAAGAGAGGGATGCAAGGGAGAAGAGAGGAACGGCGAGGGGAACGGCAGTCTGAGTGCAGTTTAATTAAGAGGCATGTGGCAGTGATCAGGTGCCCCATGGGAAGACAGGCTGTCACCGATCTGCCACCGCCCGCAACATTGTGCACAGCTCTGACATACTGACATGGGCAAAGTGTTCAAACACACACATAAAAGCATGCATGAGAATTTCAGTCTGAGTGCCAGAGCCGTTTGACATGAGCTGAATGTCATTTCACGGCTTTAAGTGAGGAGGGGGTATTTTCTAGGTCCCAAGAAACAGAGATCTTCTGTTAGTTCTAGGTCCGTAGAAACAAAGAGATCCTCTGACAATTAATCTTGATGGTTGTACAGTTGTATCAAATAAAACTGTGAAGGACCTCTGCGTTACTCTGGACCCTGATGTCTCTTTTGACGGACATATCAAGACTGTTTCAAGGACAGCTTTTTTCCATCTACACAACATTGCAAAAAGCAGAACCTTTCTGACCAAAAATTATGCAGAAAAATGTATCCAAGCTTTTGTTACTTCTAGATTAGACTACTGCAATGCTCTACTTTCCGGCCACCCGGATAAAGCACTAAATAAACTTTGGTTAGTGCTAAACACGGCTGCTAGAATCTTGACTAGAACCAAAACATTTGATCATATTACTCCAGTGCTAGCCTCTCTACACTGGCTTCCTGTTAAGGCTAGGGCTGATTTCAAGGTTTTACTGCTAACCTACAAAGCATTTCATGGGCTTGCTCCTACCTATCTCTCTGATTTGGTCCTGCCGTACATACCTACACGTACACTACGGTCACAAGACGGAGGCCTCCTAATTGTCCCTAGTATTTCTAAGCAAACAGCTGGAGGCAGGGCTTTCTCCTATAGAGCTCCATTTTTATGGAATGGTCTGCCTATCCATGTGAGGGACGCAGACTCTGTCTTGACCTTTAAGTCTTTATTAAAGACTCGTCTCTTCAGTATGTCCTATGATTGAGTGTAGTCTGGCCCAGAGGTGTGAAGGTGAACTGAAAGGCACTGGAGCGACAAACCGCCCTTGCTGCCTCTGCCTGGCCGGTTCCCCTCTCTCCACTGGGATTCTCTGGCTCTAACCCTATTACAGGGGCTGAGTCACTGGCTTACTGATGCTTTTCCATGTCGTCCCTAGGAGGGGTGTGTCACTTGAGTGGGTTGAGTCACTGACATGATCTTCCTGTCCAGGTTGGCTCCCCGCTTGGGTTAGTGCCGTGGGGGAGATCTTCGTGGGCTATACTCGGCCTTGTCTCAGGGTAGTAAGTTGGTGGTTTGAAGACATCCTTCTAGTGGTGTGGGGGCTGTGTTTTGGCAAAGTGCGTGGTGTTATATCATGCCTGGTTGGGTCCTGTTCTGGGGTATAGCCGGATGGGGCCACAGTGTCTCCCAACCCTCCTGCCTCAGCCTCCAGTATTTATGCTGCAATAGTTTGTGTCGGTGGGCTAGGGTCAGTCTGTTATATCTGGAGTATTTATCCTGTCTCATCTGGTATCCTGTGTGAATTTAAGTATGCTCCCTCTAACTCTCTCTCTCTTTCTCTCTTCTCTCAGAAGACCTGAGCCCTAGGACCATGCCTCAGGACTACCTGGCCCGATGACACCTTGCTGTCCCCAGTCTACGTGTTCGTGCTGATGCTCTAGTTTCAACTGGAACCCTGACCTGTTCACCGGACGTGTTACCTGTCCCGGACCTGATGTTTTCAACTCTCTCTCTCTCTCTCTCTACTGCACCTGTTGTCTCTAACTCTGAATGATCGGCTATGAAAAGCCAACTGACATTTACTCTTGAGGTGCTGACCTGTTGCACCCTCTACAACCACTGTGATTATTATTATTTGACCCGGCTTGGCATCTGTGAACGTTTGAACATCTTGGCCATGTACTGTTATAATATCCACCTGGTACAGCCAGAAGAAGACTGGCCACCCCTCAGAGCCTGGTTCCTCTCTAGGTTTCTCCCTAGGTTCCGGACGTTTTTCCTAGCCACCGTGCTTCTACATCAGCATTGCTTGCTGTTTGGGGTTTTAGGCTGGGTTTCTCTTTTCATTTCAGGAAAAGAGAGAGAAAAAAAGAGACACAGTTTAAAATAGTCATACTTTATTTCATAAACAATTCTAATCTAAATGAATCCTGGATGGATGCATACAGAGTTTAAGACTGTGCTCTTACATAATATAACAAGACAGGCATTCCTTTCTAAACCTTGCTAAAGGTTGATGAAATACTTCTGAGCAAAGATACATATGAACTATGCAGCTAACTGACAGCATGGGTATAATTAATTCTCTGACAGACAATACAATGAAAAAGCATTGCCAAAGGCTTTGAAGTCCATAGTTGTTTTCAGACAGTGTTTAGTTATTGCCAGCATCTGGTAATGGCAGTGGTACCACAGTTAGAACCTATATACTAGACATCTTGCAGTGGAGGCAGATATTCAATTCACTTATATTTATGATGACATTTTTTGGGGATAAAGTATGAAGGGAAACAGTTAACAATTACATTTAAATGACCATGAATAAATTAAGTAAATCAGTCCAACATTTGGTACATTATGGAAATAGTGGCAAAAAGAGTCACGTTTTCTCCCCATTTAAAATAGGGTTTATTAAATCTTTATATACCGGAAGACCTTGACCCATTTGGGTAGACTACAGAGTATTTAAACATAACGAAACATTCGAAACATTGTACAAAAAATAAAATACAAAGAATTGTTGCTTTTCTAGTTCTCCGAAAAAAAAGCTTTAATCTCTCCACCAAAGAGCGTCACTAAACTACAGAGAATCCCACAATATTCCATTTGTATATAATGCTTTGTCAACCATATTTCATTTTGAATTGCTTTTGTTAAGAATACACAAAGTACACACACACACATCACAAAAGCCATTCACATAGTCATGTAATGTTGTATATAAACACACAGGCCATGTAGTGTAATGCGGCAGGCAAAAATGCAACATTGGCTGACCTGGTTTCCCTGTCCCTGTACAGAATGTTCACCTTGTCTCTGTACAGGATGTGTCATCTCCCCTTCCCACCAGTAAAGAAAAAGCTACTGTCAGTGAGACTCCAAGGGCAGATGGGTGAAGAAGAAGACCTGTTTGTCCCACTGACAACCACAACTGTGCAGTGTACAACTGTGCTGTGTCTGAGACAAACTGTGCAAAATAATGTAAAATATACTGTGTCTGTAAAAAAATTGTATAGGTTCAGGACTTTTGTGAAACACAATTGCACAGTTGAAAAATATATGGCAAATAGAAATCAAAACTGGATTGTCTTCAGAGATAGATGGGAGGGGTTGAGTATGTGTAAGCTGGAAGTAAAAGCCTAAGTGTTGTTGTTCATCAGTTTACTCCTATTAGGGGAGGAATGGTAGGGTTAGGGGAAAATAATAAAGGAACACAAATACAAAAATATATGCATTACCGTTCAAAGGTTTGGGGTCACTTAGAAATGTCTTTGTTTTTGAAAGAAAAGCACATTTTTTTAACATTAAAATAACAGAATTGATCAGAAATACAGTGTAGACATTGTTAATTTTTTATGGAATATCTAGAGGCGTACATAGGCCCATTATCAGCAACCAACACTCTTGTGTTCCAATGGCACGTTGTGTTAGCTACTCCAAGTTTATCATTTTAAAAGGGTAATTGATCAGTTGAAAACACTTTTGCAATTATGTTAGCACAGCTGAAAACTGTTGTCCTGATTAAAGGAGCAATACAACTGGCCTTCTTTAGACGAGTTGAGTATCTGGAGCGTCAGCATTTGTGGGTTCGATTACAGACTCAAACTGTCCAGAAACAAAATACTTTCTTCTGAAACTCGTCAGTCTATTCTTGTTCTGAGAAATGAAGGCTATTCCATGTGAGAAATTGCCAAGAAACTGAAGCGAGTACAACGCTGTGTACTACTCCCTTCATAGACCTGTGCCAACTGGCTCTAACCAGAATAGAAAGAGGAGTAGGAGGCCCCGGTGCACAACTGAGCAAGAGGACAAGTACATTAGAGGGTCTAGTTTGAGAAACAGACACCTCACAAGTCCTCAACTGGCAGCTTCATTAAATAGTACCCGCAAAACACCAGTCTCAACATCAACAGTGAAAAGGCGACTCCGGGATGCTGCAAAGAAAATGCCATATCTCAGACTGGCCAATAAAAATAAAAGATTAAGATGGGCAAAAGAACACAGACACTGGACAGATATATGGCTTTTTCTTTGCAACTCTGCCTAGAAGGCCAGCATCTTGGAGTCGCCTCTTCACTGTTGACGTTGAGCCTGGTGTTTTGCGTGTACTATCTAATGAATATTTTTACTATTTTCTACACTGTAGAATAATAGTGAAGACATCAAAACTATGAAATAACACATATGGAATCATGCAATAACCATAAAAGTGTTAAACAAATCATTATATATTTTCTATTTTAGATTCTTCAAAGTAGCCATCCGTTGCCTTGATGACAGCTTTGCACACTCTTGGCATTCTCTCAACCAGCTTCACCTGGAATGCTTTCTTGAAGAAGTTCCCACATATGCTGAGCACCTGTTGCTTTTCCTTCACTTTGCGGTCCAACTCATCCGAAACCATCTTAATTGGGTTGAGGTGGGGTGATTGTGGAACCCAGGTCATCTGATGCAGCACTCCATCACTCTCCTTCTTGGTCAAATAGCCCTTACACAGCCTGAAGGTGTGTTGGGTCATTGTCCTGTTGAAAAGCAAATGATAGTCCCACTAAGTGCAAACCAGATGGGATTGTGTATTGCTGCAGAATGCTATGGTAGCCATGCTGGTTAAGTGTGCCTTGAATTCTAAACAACTCATATTTATTTGTTTACCTGATACTAGGTGTCACCAGCAAAGCACCCACACACCATCACACCTCCTCCATGCTTCACAGTGGGAACCACACCTGCGGAGATAATCCGTTCACCTACTCTGCATCTCTCAAAGACAAGGCGGTTGGAACCAAAAATCTCAAATTTGGGCTCATCAGACCAAAGGACAGATTTCCACTGGTCTAATGTCCATTGCTCATGTTTCTTGGCGCAAGCAAGTCTATTTTCTTATTGGTGTCCTTTAGTAATGGTTTCTTTGCAGCAATTCGACCATGAAGGCCAAATTCACGCAGTCTCCTCTGAACAGTTGATGTTGAGATGTGTCTGTTACTTGAACTCTGTGAAGCATTTATTTGGGCTGCAATCTGAGGCTGTTAACTCTAATGAACTTATCCTCTGCAGCAGAGGTAACTCTTCCTTTCCTGTGGCGGTCCTCACGAGAGCCAGTTTCATTATAGCACTTGATGGTTTTTGCGACTGCACTTGAAGAAACTTTCAAAGTTATTGAAATGTTCCATATTGACTGACCTTAGTAATGATGGACTGTCATTTCACTTTGTTTATTTTAGCTGTTCTTGCCATAATATGGACTTGGTCTTTTACCAAATCGGGCTATCTTCTGTATACCACCCCTACCTTGTCACAGCACAATTGATTGTCTCAAATGCATTAAGAAGGAAAGAAATTCCACAAATGAATTTTTAACAAGGCACACCTGTTAATTGAAATGCATTCCAGGTGACTACCTCATGAAGCTGGTTGAGAGAATGTCAAGAGTGTGCAAATTTGTCATCAAGGCAAAGGGTAGCTATTTTGATGAACACTTTTTTGTTTACTACATGACTCTATATGTGTTATTTCATAGTTTTGATGTCTTCACTATTATGATACAATGTAGAACATTGTACAAATAAATAAATACCCTTGAATGAGTAGGTGTGTCCCAACTTTTGACTGGAACTGTATAAATATTAACCCCCAAAAATACATATTATCCCCCAAAATATATGAGATATTGGCAACGACGCAGACAATTACATTGATTAAAGCCACAATCTATCTGCAATATTAAAGTGGATCCACAACCTAAAAAAAAAAAACACTACTGTGTCCTACTATGGTAGTGGTGGTGCTACTGTACTTCTCCAGGACAGGCTGTGAGTACAAACATTGGCCAGGCAGTGACAGACAAAAGTAGATATGGTGGTCGCTGTGACTCATCATGGGCTGTTGACCTACAGAGCACTGTAAACAGTACTGTAAGGTCTCGTTACATGAGGAGACGATGGGGACTGGTGCTGAAACCCTTCCTTTCCCCCCAGACCAGACCAGCACAGCCCAGACTCAACAACTGTCCTTCTTCTCATGAAACAGAAAAGCTGTGACACAAAGTGCTCTTTTTTGCTCCAAAGTTGTTGTTTGCGCTAGCTAACTCATATTCCAGAAATCAGTCTCTGATATCCGGAGGATGGCTCAAATACAGAGAGTTCTGCTGTTATGAGGTTACCAAGGAGTAGACCATACTGGAAGACAAGAGAGGAGGAAAAACACAAGATAACAAATCAATGACTGAGATGATTGGACCAAACAGAAAAAAAACAAAAAAACAACTACAAACAACATTGACAAAAAACTATTCGATTATAAACTGGTCCACTGGAATTAATACGCATTCAAGAAAGGAGCATTCAAGCGTTGTGTTAAAGTGTTTAAGAAACGTCTGATAAATCCATGCTTGGTTTAGTAGTGGTTGATGTGTTCAGGCTGGGTGTCTGGGTGGCTGCCAGATTCACTGAGACTTTGTTTGTGTTTGTTTATTTGAAGTTGCAATTAAAATAGCTCTTTAACGTTGTGCATATGGGCTTTTCAACTAGAAAGGATAAACGTTTTGCCCGTTTAAAACACAAGCAACTAAATAATAAAGAAATATATGTCAGGCTGCGGTCAAGTTCTGCTTGAGTAATCTTATCGATAAATCAAACGTAAATATGAAATATTTATTTGACAAACTGGCCTCGAAATAAGAGGTAGGGCTACTGTATGTCCTAGCACACACAACACTTCTCATGTAATACACAATCTGATGGTTTATTCAAATGAGGACAGTTTTGTTCTTTACAAACCATGATTCATGTTAGCATAACAACATCTTGTGAACTGGTCAGACGAGCGAAGGTTTCCAAGAGGCCAACACCTAACATTTGTTCTTAGCATCAGGTAAACGAATAAACATCTTAGAAAATAAGATAGCCTCCTAGCTAACTCTACTACAACAGCATATTTAGTGCTTAAACTAAGCATGATCACCTAGCTACTCCAAAATGGAGACATTTGCATGAATCCTGCTATCTTCTGGCATGTGCGGCACTAATCCCTGCTGCGGTGAAGCCTGAGCTCTCTTTGTCGGTCTGGGTTATCAATATCCATGTTTCCTAATGTAATGGAGGCACAATAAGTATGGTGGCCTGGAGGTGTCTTACACCCAGTGTTAGGAGAACCAGAGGCAGATTAGGCAGATAATGTCTCTCTAACAGCCAATCACCTCTCAGAGCTGTAGCTAGATGAATTAGTAGCCTTAGCCCAAAGCTACTTCTCCTCACCACGGCATCTACTTATTATATCTCATCACAGGATCACTGTTCCTAATCTACTGTACAAACATCTCTATTATTACTCAGCTGTTAGGTGAAAAAAGACTGGTTTAGTCCCCTGGTCATTTGATGAAGATCAAACCTAGTATCCAAACAGTGAGTCAACAAGCTGAACAACAGCTGAAGAGATGTGTGGAACAGACACTCTCTAGCTATTGGATCTCCCACTTGCGGGTACTGTTAAACACCTTCAGTGTAACAAGCCCTGTACTTGGAATGTTGGCAAGAGTTACTATAACTGCGCTAATATTCCATTGCCGTTAGATATTACATTACAGTATGAGATGTGAATTAGATCACATTTACTCTCCAGACTGTTCATCATGGTAGAGGGGACAGACATGCTACAGTATGTCCTTGCTGTCAGCTTGTCATCTTTCTGAATGTCATTGAGGTTTTTTTAATTCCCCCAGTAGTTTGGCTTCCATAGGCGAATACAGCATATTCCTCACTGAGCTAATACACTTGTATATTGAGCTCGGCTTCCTTATCAAAGCAACATAGTCATTTCTTGTTCCCTTATATTTAAACGGATGTTGGGCTAATGAGCCGAGGCAAACCTGGCCATTGTAATTGAGAGGGTTATGCCTCCAGAGTCAATCTTTGATTTCCCATCAATCTGTGAGTGAGAGAGCATTACGCAGCTGATGCTCAATAGTTTCAGGCAGTGTGTGTGTGTGTGTGTGTGTGTGTGTGTGTGCGTGTGTGAGTGTGTGCCTCTGCATTTGTTTGTAAGTGTGTATGTATGTAAGGAAAAGTTTAGAGATCATGCCAAAGACAAGTGGAGATGTGAGTGAGAGCGGGTAGGCTTTGGAGCAGTATTACAGTAGTAGACAAAGAGGGAAGCATTCATATACAGTAACGTAACATAACATCCCTAGCAGTGATTAAACATTAGGAAAAATCACACATCTCATCAAGGTTAAACAATGGAGGACTCCATATTATTATATTGCTATGTTATATTCCATATTAGACTCCACTAGAGTGACCGTCTCCCCTGTGACAAACACCAGCAGGTCAGGGGGGCGGGAGTAATGTAGGTCAGAGGTTAGGGGTTAAAGATGATCTCCCTCAGGAGGCTCATTCTCCAGGCAAGGTTGTGCATCAGTGCTACAGTATCGCTGAGGGGGGAGAAAGAGAGAGAGAAAGAGTGTGTGCAGGGGTCAGTGGGTCAGTGAGGGGGTCAGAATCACAAGGTGACAAACCCACTGAAGAGAGACTCACTAGTAGAAGGACAGCGGAGCACCAAATGGCAGGTCAGGTCCAGTACACGCTACAGCCGAGGGGAAGAGAGTCAAATGACCACATTCACCACTTCCGACTGGTCAATTACAAATTCACTGTGCCTCTGGTGAGATGTTACTACTACCAGGGGCTGTAGGGTCAATTCCATTTAGATTTAGTCAATATAAGTGATTGTTTAAAAGTTTTAGTTCAGGAATTGAAAATGTCCCAACCAGAACCTGAATTGGCTAAACTGAAAAGACAATTTACCCCTGCCCTTAGGGCTGCAGGGCCAATACATTGTGACTGGAGGATATACTATGTAATGTACTGCATGGCTATGTAAACATCAACAAGAACTGAGCCTCCTAGATACCTGTGAAAAAGAACAGGTATCTAGGAGGCTCACTGCTGGCTGCATGGCATACTGCAAGGACATATTGTCCTTGTGAATTCAGATGCTGGTTGAGGCCCAGTAGAAATCTACACTTGGGATCTTTAAACTTTAAACAGCCAATACAGCATGTATACATGTCTGAAAAGCATGTAACAGCCCTGAAAAGGAGTAACAACTATACTGTAGTTAGTCACTTTGAGGTGAAAGATGATCGTTGTCTGCATCTTAACACCTTACCAAAAAACACAGTGGAAAGTGTCTTCGTCACTCACCAGTAGAGATAGTAGAAGAAGGAGAGGACGAAGAAGGACATCTTGCACCAGGCCTCTTTTTGGCAGAACTTGAGCGTGTCCCCGTTCATGACCGAGGCTGGGTCGTAGAGGAGCTCCTTAGTGTCTGTGGGGCTGTGGAAGTACCTACCGAATAGGGACACGACACACGAGGGGTAGTTGACCCGTAGAGACAGAAGGGAAGATGAAAGGAAGAATGGAGAGATGGAGGATGAGTAGCGGGGACACTCTCTTTACATGAAACATCTGACTGTTCATGATTAGTATGATTATGTTGTGCATGACTACAGGTAGTAGTAGTAGTTGTAATGCATGGTTTATGAACATAGGTCCATGTATTTACTTATGTAAATAGATACATGAACAGATGGTTTATAATGATTTACCAATAGTTTGCTAATGGGCAACAAACTATTCAATAATGGTTTATAAGTTATTTGTACTATAGACAGACTTAAAGAAATGATGACAGGGTTTTTGAAATTCATGAGAACAAGATTGCTACAGTATAAATGAGAATGTGCGTGAGAATGTGTTTTCAGTCAGCTTAATGTACCTGGTAAAATAAAGGTTGGTCAATGGGGGGGGGGGGGGGGGGGGGGCTGTCTGTAACCTCAGCTCCACTACCTCTCACACTACCTGAAGAAGAGAGAGGTACAGGCACAGAGAGAGGGACCCAGGTGGAGGTTGATAGAGAGAGACAGTGAGGGGGAAATGGTGGGGGCATAGTGGGGACAGGGGGGCAGCTGTCTATGTCTGTGTCTGCTACCAGGGTGAGTTCAGTCTCAACACAGAGAGACAGAGGGATCCCTTCTACTTTAGCAGTGCGCTTCCAGTGGACCCAGCGGCATTACCCTCCAGGTAGCAGAGACTGGAGATGGCTGCACTAGCTCAGTCTGACTAGTGAGGTGCTCTGCTGGGCACTAAGAGCCAGAGGCATTAGTTTCACTGGCACATTTTGGAGGCATTGGAAGCCAACCACACTTTTGGGAATGTGTAATGGTCCTCTTATGATGAGGCTATATGGAATTGGCCTTAAACTGAGACATTTTTCACAGAAATGTAGACACCGCTTTTCATCTGCAGTACCCAAATCCAGATAGCTGATGTTCTAATAGAGCTGCAAAAACTGGACCCCTACAAATCTGGACCCCTACAAATCACCTGGGCTAGTCAATCTGGACCCTCTCTTTCTAAAATTATCCGCTGCAATTGTTGCAACCCCCATAGCACGAGCTCCAGCAGGTATATTTCACTGGTCATCCCCAAAGCCAATTCCTACTTTGGCCGCCTTTCCTTCCAGTTCTCTGCTGCCTATTACTGGAACAAATTGCAAAAATCACTGAAGCTGGAGACACATATCTCCCTTACTAACTTTAAGCATCAGTTGTCAGAGCAGCTTACAGATCATTGCACCTGTACATTGCCCATCTGTAAATAGCCCACCCAACTACCTCATCCCCATATTGTTATTTTTTTACTTCTCCTTTGCACCCCAATATCTCTACTTGCACATCTATCACTCTAGTGTTTAACTGCTAAATTGTAATTATTTCACCACTATGGCCTATTTATTGCCTTACCTCCCTAATCTTACCTCATTTGCACACACTGTATATAGACTTTTATATACGTATATATATTTTATGTACGTTTGTACTCTGTGTTGTTGTTTGTGTCGCACTGCTTTGCTTTATCTTGGCCAGGTCGCAGTTGTAAATGAGAACTTGTTCTCAACTAGTCTACCTGGTGAAATAAATAATAATAATAAACAGTATGTGTCTGCTTTCCACAGGTAGTGATGCTCTGTTCCACTGTGTTGCTGCTGCTAAACCTACATCTAAAAATCTCCCCTGTTGATGTGGCTGTGTGTCACTGAGCTCCTGCTGCATGTGGGGGCTGATAAAGGAGGAGGGGGACGAGCTGAAGACATTAGGCATCAGCTGTACTCACTGGGAAGGAAATCAGATGGACAGATCTGTAGCTGCTGTGCGTCTCCCACCCCCATATCTCCACCTCTCTTTCGTTCACTCTTTTCTTTCTTTATTTCTTTCTCTTTCTCTCGCTCTTGCGCGCTCTCTCTCTCTCTCTCTCTCTTTCCATCTCTCCCTGTCTCCTCTCAGCTGTGCAGAGAGAACAGCATCTGTAGCCACTGGGCATCTGGCAGTCTGCAATTAATGAGTCAGAGAGCACTGCTGCGTAACTTCAACCGGCTGAGCAAAACAATCACAGAGTTCTGCAAGTGATTCACATCAAATAACGAAACAAGAACAAGCCAAAAGAAAAAAAGAATATGACGTGTTAATGGGATGGAGCCGTGACAGGTGACCCATTTTCAGGGTGTGATGTTGTCACGTTCTGACCGTAGTTATTTTATTATGTCTTTGTTTTAGTATGGTCAGGGCATGAGTTGGGTGGGTTGTCTATGTTCTTTTTTCTATTGATTTGGGATTGCTGTGTTCGGCCTGGTATGGTTCTCAATCAGAGGCAGCTGTCAATCGTTGCCCCTGATTGATAGTGTTGATGCCACACGGGACTGTTTCGGTTTGATTTCTTCACGTTTATTGTTTTGTTCATTGTTCATTACTTTATTAAAAAACATGAACACTTACCACGCTGCGCTTTGGTCCTCACCTTCTTCCACCACAGACAATCGTTACAGATATCAGATAATCATTACCAAAGTCACATACAGCCTGTCTGTCAAATTACAATTTCAACTTATTGAAGTGTTCAATTAATTTAAAATATACAATATTTTTCTTTATTGCGGTAACTTTTGAAAAGCTCTATAGATTTCTACAAAGGATTTCTAACAAAAACGCAAGGTATTGAAAGACTGTTTGTCCCTTTGTTGCGCAGAGACAAAACAATCTGTTCATATTTACAGTGACGGCAGACTCCACTAAACTCTACTTTGTCAGTCAAATTTATGTCCATGTTTTACGTTGGCCTTTGTCTATGAATATCTCGTGAATATTTCAATATCAGTGCTTATCTTCTGGGCACCACACTGAATTCATGATATCTTACAAATGAGAGAAACACAAAGTAGACTGGTCCAGCTTCGATAGTTACCTCCATGTGTTGTAGAAGAGGAGGGGGATGTTGAGGCCTACTGTCAGCCACTCCTGGGCACACAGGAACATGATACAGAACAGCCCATGGATAGAGTACTCTGGAAGCACCAACTGGCAGGGAGAGAATGAGGGAGTGGGGGGAGGGGGAGGGGAGGGGGGGGGGGGGGCGAGAGAAAGGGAGGGAGAAGAGGGGGGTCGAAAGAGAAATGCTCTTGAGAGAGGTCATTTTACATCTCCTCATTCACAGATTATTCATCACCATTTGACATTAAACATACACAATAATCCATTATAGACAAGGGGTCATCGTTACGGTAACCTTGCGTGCTAGCCAGGCTTCTACAGCTTTTGAAAGACACTATCTCTTCGGCAATCATAGATAGCTTGAGACAATTACACGCAAGGCTTCATGAGGTTATGGAGCAACTGGCTAGCATGGATAATGACTTATGTCAATACATTGGCAATTATCCTAAACTTAATTGTTATTGTGCCATGTCATGTGTCTAAGCATTACTGTACCTAGGTTTTATCAAATGTATTCAAAATGGCAAGATGTGACACAGCAACCTCGTCATCAGGGTTTTGAAACCTTCAACATAAGCCACATCATGTATTGCTCAGTAAGACCAAATGTTGTATTTTAGATAGCAGAGAAGATTAGTGAGTGTGGTTAAACACAAGATGGCAAACCTCCATCAGTCACATGAAATAATCCAACAGCAGCAGATAGTCATTAGAGCAGAGCTCCAAACATGGTTAGAGTCTGGCAAAGAGTGAGCACCGATATTACAGAGTAGTCATTAGCGCTAGCAGCACCACATACAGCATCTCGCTCCCCAAAGAGCCAGCGCCGAGCCGAGCCTCATCTTTCATGTGGTGAAATTAACGCTGTGTGAAATTAAGATTTTGGAAGCAGCTCGGAGCCTTCCCAAAGAAAGTTGCAAGTCAAAAATTAAAGCTGTGGTTTAAATTGAGTCTACTCTGAAGAGATTTAAAGAACTTTGTGGGTATGATTATGACATGAATCACGCAAAATGTGTTGGCAGAACTGAAAAATTGTGTTCGAGCAAGGAGGCCTACAAACCTGACTCAGTTACACCAGCTCTGTCAGGAGGAATGGGCCAAAATTCACCTAACGTATTGTGGGAAGCTTGTGGAAGGCTACCCAAAACGTTTGACCTAAGTTAAACAATTTAAAGGCAATGCTACCAAATACTAATTGAGTGTATGTAAACTTCTGACCCACTGGGAATGTGATGAAAGAAATAAAAGCTGAAATGAATTTTAATGGAATATCTACATAGGTGTACAGAGGCCCATTATCAGCAACCATCACTCCTGTGTTCCAGGAGTGTGTTAGCTAATCGAAGTTTATCATTTTAAAAGGCTACTTGATCATTAGAAAACCCTTTTGCAATTGTGTTAGCACAGCTGTTATTCTGATTAAAGAAGCAATAATACTGGCCTTCTTTAGACTAGTTGAGAATCTGGAGCATCAGCAATTGTGGGTTCGATTACAGGCTGAAAATGGCCAGAAACAAATAACTTTCTTCTGAAACTCGTCAGTCTATTCTTGTTCTGAGAAATGAAGGCTATTCCATGTGAGAAATTGCCAAGAAACTGTGTACTACTCCCTTCACAGACCTGTGCAAACTGGCTCTAACCAGAATAGCCCCGGTGCACAACTGAGCAAGAGGACAAGTGTCTAGTTTGAGGAACAGACAAGTCCTCAACTGGCAGTTTCATTTAATAGTACCCGCAAACCACCAGTCTCAATGTCAACAGTGAAGAGGCGTCTCCGGGATGCTGGCCTTCTAGGCAGAGTTGCAAAGAAAAAGCCATATCTCTGTCCAGTGTCTGTGTTCTTTTGCCCATCTTAATCTTTTCTTTTTATTGGTCAGTCTGAGATGTGGCTTTTTCTTTGCAACTCTGCCTAGAAGCGCTTGAGTTTCAAGTTTGGGGAATAATATTTTTTCCATTAAAATGCACCTTTATAATAAAAGCATTACATGCATAATTGCATTTGCAGTCTCTTTGATAATGGTATTTTCCGCTAATGGAACATTCACGCTTAAAGGCTACTACCACGTGCTCATTGCTGCGCTTATAATATGAAGAAATAGCCTAATAGTTTATCAACATTTTAAGCTAAACGTTCCAATCTGTTGCGTCAGACACATTGCATAAAACATGTTTTTTGATGCTAGTGGTTGTATTAATTTGGGATCTATCACATCCCACAACTGTCCCAGACTATTTTTGGAATATTTATTTCTCGCACAGAATATAATAGGTTGACTTTTGTACTCTGGGTGATAATAGATTTGACATAGGCTAGTGCTTTTGCTGTTTGTTATGCCAACTCATCTTGTTGGCTGACGAAAAGTAAATGTGGACAGTTTTTCCAATATCTTCAATATGCACCTCGGAATTGAATAAGGACATGTGCGGTTGTGTCCCCGATGTGTCTGTCTTCACTTGTAACCTGTGAGAAAGACCACTGGCCACAAAAGGCATGGATTTTTTTAGGGTGCATTATGGCCACACAAAGGGGATGCTGCTGAGAAATTCTAGGCATTATCAAGTGCTGGTCAAATTGTGAATGTGACTGATGTAGTGTGTACAGCCTGCACAAAAAATAAAGCAGCGCTCATGCCTTTCAAGCAACTTTTTTCAAATCATCATTAGAGTCGCATCACGCAGCCTTATAAATGTATTAATCAATCAAAATCAAAAGATATAGCTCAATGTTTGTAGAACAACCAATGTTACATTAATAACTCTAAATTAAGCATATAGGAATTCCCATTTCTTTGTTGACTGCTCAACACAGAATAGCTGCATGTGCGCACTTTCTCAAATCCTTCGGAGAAAAGATCCTTTCTATTTTGTTTAGCTTTGTTCAATTGTATTCTTCATACTATAAAATAATGCCACGGAATTCTAAGCAAATCTTGTCTGCTAAATGAACTAGTGTAGCCCACATCAGGACCTAACATAAGGACAACTCAGTATGCTATTCTGTTCTTCTGAAACAGACTACATTTTCTTCATATCATGTTTCTTTAGACCTGTCTAAATTAAATGATGGATTTATTGTGAAGATGTAGGCTAAATTACATGGATTTTATTAGACTTTTTAATATGTAGATGTTCCAAAGGTCAGCACCTATGGAAGCCAGGAGATGCTAAATGTGTTGATGTTAATTAACAGTCAATTACCGTGAGACCGGCTGACAGAATGCTGTAACAGCCCTAGTAAAAGGTAATTGAAATATGGCAAGTAGGAGTGGCAATATCGTACTCAATTACTTTCAGTAATTTTCCAACCAGGTTGTCAGACCCTGGTGGCTTGTCATTGTTGATAGATAACAATCATTTTTTTCACTTCCTCACACTCACTTTACGGAATTCAAAACTACTCTGCTTGTCTTTCATAATTTGGGGGGGGGGGGGGGGGGGGCAAAACGGGACTGCCCAGTGAGAGCTCTTGACAGACGTTCACGATGGTGCATCAAGTTAGTTGGAGCCTCTCCAGCATGCTGACAATAAACAATGATTAATTTAGGATTGACATCGAGTGTCCCTGTGTAAGAATTTCCACGACACATTATCCAGATATTGACTGTTAGCACTTGGTGGTCTATAGCAGCTTCCCACCAGAATGGGCTTTAGGTGAGGCAGATGAACCTGTAGCCATATTACTTCAACAGTATTTAACATGAGATCCTCTCTAAGCTTTAAAGGAATGTGGTTCTGAATGTAGAGGGTATAGGGTTGATCCAGCTGTGTGGAGCTCAGGGCTCATCTGGGACGAGCGAGGCTAGGATCAGGGCTCTCTCTCTGTCTTCCACATCTGACCACCCCGGGGCACATACATATTCTGATATCTCCACGACTCGACTCCTCGACGAGAAGTCAACTTACAAATCTGTAAGAAGTAAGAACTAACTGAGGCCGTTTGTGCATCTCTCTCTCTCTATCTTTACTCCAAAAAGGAGAGGAACCCCAGAAGGTGACACATACACACCAGCAACACCTATTGTATGTCTGCTGCAGAGCTACTGCAAGGTTTTTCTATCTTCCAAAGATCACTCTTTACATTTACATTTACACATACACCTCACACTACATATTATCTTTAATTCCATCTCATTCATTCTAATGCAATACAAACACCCACATTTCCCTCTAACATGCCAAGCCAATATTCCAATAACAGCCACTGCTGTAAGCCAGAGCCAATCCACTCCACAGCCCCAGACAGTGGCAAAGTAGGGTTTAACCTGTTGGCCAATTCGAGCTGATGTCTGCGAGGGCCCCATTCAGCCACAGTTCAAGAGGCCAGAGTCCTTTTCGAGTGTGACTTTTGAGGCGCCCCCCTGGGAGGGAGAGCAGAGCAACACGGGGAGGCAGGCTCTCTACAGCACACAGTTAATGAGAGAGGGCTGCTGCTGCTGTTGTGGACCGACTGCTGGTCCTCTACTCCACTCAGGCGATCTACAGAGCTAGCACCCACTCTCTTCTACTCCACTCTCATCCTCTTCTCCCTCTCCTTGACAGTCCTTCACTCATTCTCTGCTTGCTGACTGTGAAGTTATTAGGCTGTGGAGTTATCTTCATGCCACTCGACGGCGGGTCGCTTGCAACAGCCAATTAACACCACTTAACGGTGATTATACATCCCTCAACAGAACAAGGGCCCCTTATGATGTAGCCTTCAGTACGCTCCCAGTACAACGGAACCAGAGGATCATACGGTTCAAAAATAAGTTTTAGACTAAGAAGTTTCATTTTCAGAGATCATACCCCTTCTGCTCCTAAAATCCTGCCTGGGTTTGAACTGCTATCATAGCTGAGAGAGAAAGGCTAAAAACAGACCAAACATGAAAGGGAAGAAACAGGGTTTACTAACTGAGGCCAAAGACAAAACCCAGCAAACTCATCTCGTGTCAAGGGCCATGACAGTGTGAGGTCCTTTATTCAGTATTCATGTTCATAATTATACAGTAGCAGTATGTTCATTATGGAATGAATACAATCAATTCCTCTTGGTAACTTGATGTAGAAAAGGGGTTGAAACTAACTAAAGGTCATCTGGTAACAGATATACAATCATGTATGAAATATTGTTCTTCCTAGCTCCTTTGCGTTCATGACTAACCTGGATATAGCTCTCATTTAAGCAGCAGAAAGTGTCTTCTGCTGTCGCCAGAGATCAAAAGAGCTCCTACTCTCCAATTACTGTCTCTCCCCTTACAACAGCAACGGTAATTAAGTGCGGCAAATAATTATACATATTTTCTCTTTAAAAGATACGTATTCCTCTGAGACCTGGGAGCAGATCAAGCCACAGTACATTTAGTTTGTCAAATTTTGCGGGTAGATGAAAAGTTGGCCACAAAGGCGAGACTGAAACGCCTCTGTAGAACATTTGTGTACACGTGCATACACGTCAAATCAAATCAAAGTTTATTGGTCACCTACACAGTTTAGCAGACGTTATGTATGTTACCAGCTCCTAAGACTGCAGTAAAATGTCAAACAGGTACACAAATAATACCTTTAAAAAAAATTTAAAAAACAGAAAGCATAACAAGAAATCAAAACATTTCCAAACTAATCCAATAACAACCCAAATAACAGTGTAACAGTAATCCAAATGCAATCTATATGTATCTATACGAATTTACACCAGATATACTAGGAAGGGTATGTACAGCAGTAGATATACTAGAGTGAACTATGCCAAGAATCCAGTATATAAATGAATATACGGTGTGTATAAACAGCCTAGTAGAAATATTAGAATGAGCTATGATAAATAAATACAGAGCCCAAAACCTCATGGCAAAATTTATACATTTGCAAGAAATTAGTCTGGTATATAAATAATATACAGTATATGTATGTGAGTGGTGTGTATAGATTATGGACAGTATGTGAATAGAAAAAGAGTGAATAGCAGTAGTTAAAAAGGATGAGCCATGACTAGAATATAGTATACTGAACAAAAATATAAACTTGGAATGTAAAGTGTTGGTCCCATGTTTCTTGAGCTGAAATAAAAGATCCCAGAAATGTTCCATACGCACAAAAAGCTTATTTCTCTCAAATTGTGTGCACAAATGGCTTTACATCCCTGTTAGTGAGCATTTCTCATTTGCCAAGATAATCCATCCACCTGACAGGTGTGGCTTATCAAGAAGCTGATTAAACAGCATGATCATTACACAGGTGCACCTTGTGCTGAGGACAATAAAAGGCCACTCTAAAATGTGCAGTTTTGTCACACAAAACAATGCCACAGATGTCTCAAGTTTTGAGGTAGAGTGCAATGGCATGCTGACTACAGGGATGTCCACCAGAGCTGTTGCCAGATAGTTGAATGTTAATTTCTCTACCATAAGCTGCCTCCAACGTTGTTTTAGAGAATTTGGCAGTACGTCCAACTGGCCTCACAACCGCAGACCATGTGTATGGCGTTGTGTGGGCGAGCGGTTTGCTGATGTCAACGTTGTGATCAGAGTGCCCCATGGTGGTGGTGGGGTAATGGTATGGGCAGGCATAAGCTACAGACAATGAACACAATTGCATTTTATCGATGGCAATTTGAATAGACAGATATACTATGACGAGATTTTTAGGCCCATTTTTGTGCCATTCATCTGCTGCCATCTCCCCATATTTCAGCATGATAATGTTGCAAAGATCTGTACACAATTCCTGGAAGCTGAAAATGCCCCAGTTCTTCCTTGACCTGCATACTCACCAGACATGTCACACATTTAGTATGTTTGGGAAGCTCTGGATCGATGTGCAACTTCGCCCAGCCATTGAAGAGGAGTGGGACAACATTCCTCGGGACAACATTCCTCAGGCCACATTCAACAGCCCGATCAACTCTATGCGAAGGAGATGTGTCGCGCTGCATAAGGCAAATGGTGGTCACAGGGGATTCGGACTCGTTTTCTGATCCATGCCATAACCTTGTTTTAAGGAATCTGTGACCAACAGATGAATATCTGTATTCCCAGTCATGTGAAATCAATAGATTAGGGCCTAATTAATTTATTTCAATTTACTGTTTTCCTTAAACGAACTGTAACTCAGTAAAATCTTTGAAATTATTGCATGTTGCATTTATATTTTTGTTGAGTATACATATAAAGTGGTAAACCTGTATGTTAACATTATTAAAGTGAGCAGTGTTCAATTACTCTATGTACATAGGGCAGCAGTCTCTAAGGTGCAGGGTAGAATACTGGGTGGTAGTCGGCTAGTAACAATGACCATAGTTCAGGGCAGGGTACTGGGTGGAGGCAGGCTAGTGGTGACTGTTCAACAGCCTGATAGCCTGGAGATAGAAGCTGTTTATCAGTCTCTCAGTCCCAGGTTTGATGCAGAGTTCCTTGATGATCTTCTTGGCCTTCCTGTGACACCGGGTGCTGTAGATGTCCTGGAGGGCAGGCAGTGTGCCCTCGATGATGCGCTGGGCTGGCCGCACCACCCTCTCGAGAGCCCTGCGGTCGCGAATCTTACAATTGCCGTACCAGGCGGTGATACAGCCCAACAGGATGCTCTCAATGGTGCATCTGTAGAAGTTCATGAGAGTCTTAGGGGCCAAGCCGAATTTCTTCACATACATACATTTCCAACTGATTTCACAGAAATGTATATTTTCATTATAACGATACAGAGTTGCCACTGCTTTGATAGTCCATCATACAGTAACTCCAAAGTCTTGTCTGACTTATTTTTTCTACTCAGCACCTCAGCACATATTTTACATGCTTGAAGATAGAGTAAATCATGGAAAAACGGTTTCTAATCAGGTTAAACATTGTCCATGTTCTGAAGATCAAAGTCTGCTGACCACTCTTGTTTTACAGTACGAAATGTCTTGGGTTTAGAATTCTATTGCAATCCATTCCGGTGAAAGCCATGACCACTATACCCCAGAGTAATAGGAATGAAACAGAATCAAAACTCTGTGTCTATATAGCATGAGCTAGCGTGACTTCAGATGGCACTTGACAATTAAGTAGGCGACTGGTATCTCTGCAATATTCTGCTACTAGACCTTTCATCCTAGAATATATCAGGAATATATCAACACTCTGAAGTGCAAATGTCTGCTGCTAGCCCCTTTGGTCTAGTGTCCAGGGACAAAGCAGAAATATGCAGGGACCTGCTCTGCTCCTCACACCTCTTCTGGAAGAGTCATGTGATCATGAACACTAAGCTCAGACATGCCTTACTCACTCATATAGCCTACTAAGAGAGGTAGAACAAGATACAATGACATAAAAAGTATGGGCAAAGTGTAGACTGATAATGTGAAGACTGATAATGTATAGACTGACAATGTGTAGACTATACTAGAGGATCATATTGATCAAGACAATGGTTGGAACAGAGGTGTAATGCCCATAGGGGGCACAGGGGCACGTGCCCCCTCAGATGTGTCCTGTAAAAAAACAATATATACATAGATATATATATTTTTGTTGTTGTTGTTATTTCTCTGTAATACTACATGCTTCTACACCTGCATTGCTTGCTGTTTGGGGTTTTAGGCTGGGTTTCTGTACAGCACTTTGAGATATCAGCTGATCTAAGAAGGGCTATATAAATACATTTGATTTGATTTGAGTTACTAGCCACCTAGTAGTGATTTTATGAAGTTGGCTTTAGCTTGCCCATATAGGGCAAGAGTTGCTTTCCAACGAGATATCCGGGATTGTAGCATACTCTGTTTCACGGAAACATGGCTAGCTGGGGACATGCTAAACGGCCAATCGGATTTTCAGTGCATCATCTCTCCAGTAAGAAGAAGGACGGGGGTGTATGTTTCATGATTAACAGCTCATGGTGTAATTTTAACAACATACAGGAACTCAAGTATTTTTGTTCACCTGACCTAGAATTCCTCACAATCAAATATCTCCCAAGAGAACTCTCCTTGGTTATCGTCACAACCGTGCATATCCTCTCGCAATACCAAGACAGTCATCAAGGAACTTTACTGGACTTTGTGCAAACTGGAAACCATATATCCTGAGGCTGTATTTATTGTAGCTGGGGATTTTAACAAAGATAATTTGAGAACAAGGCTACCTAAATTCTATCAGCATGTCAATTGCTGTACACAATCGAGTAACACAAATGAACGTTGCTACTATAACTTCCGCGATGCATTCAAGGCCCTTCCCCACCCTCCTTTTGGCAAATCTGACCATGACTCCATCTTGTTGCTCCCCTCCTATAGGCGGAAACTAAAACAGGAAGCGCCCATGCTTAGGTCTATTCAATGCTGGTCTGACCCATCGGATTCAACGCTTCAAGATTGCTTCGATCACGTGGACTGGGATATTTCCGGGTAGCCTCAGATATTAACATTGACGTATACGCTGACTCGGTGAGCGAGTTTATAAGGAAGTGTATAGGAGATGCTGTACCCACTGTGACTATTAAAACCTTCCCTAACCAGAAACCGTTGATTGATGGCAGCATTCGCGCAAAGCTGAAAGCATGTATCACTGCATTTAATCATGGCAAGGCGAGAACATCCTTGCTTCATGGCCTGAGCTACAGGCAGCTAGATTTGGGTATGTCATTTCAGCCGAAAATGCGCTTTGCTCATTCAAATCATGCACAGAGAAATGACAGTGAGATGAGCACTGATTTTATGCAGTTCACAATATCCACCAAAGTGAGTTAATGTGCTCAACAGTCTGAACCGATGATTTGGGGGATTTCCAGTACGACTGTCTCGCTCTGTCTAACTATGTCTGTGACTGTCTATCAGTAAGTGAAGTAAGTGTAAGTGAAGTATCCTAAGCATATATGCAGCCCGAAGTCCTCTACAAAAAAAACAAATTCTCAATCAGAGCACAGAAAAAATGTCATGCATTTTTTATAGTAACTCAAATTGGGCAAATATGTTAATATACTGTATATATATGAAGGAGATGATCGTGGACTAGAGGAAAAGGAGGGCCGAGCACACCCCCATTCTCATCGACGGGGCGGTAGTGGAGCAGGTTGAGAGCTTCAAGTTCCTTGGTGTCCACATCACCAACGAACTGTCACGTTTTCCAAGACAGTTGTGAAGAGGGCACGACAATGCCTATTCCCCCTCAGGAGACTGAAAATATTTGGCATGGGTCCTCAGATCCTCAAAAAGTTCTACAGCTGCAACACTCCAGCCCCCCCCCCCCCCCATTTTTAAGCTGTTGCTACTCTCTGTTTATTATCTATGCATTCACTTTACCTCCACCTACATGTACATATTACCTCAATTACCACGACTAACCTGTGCCCCCGCATATTGACTCTGTCCTGGAACCCCCTTATATAGCCTCATACTGTTATTTTATTGTTGCTATTTAATTATTTGTTATTTTTCTATTTTCTTATTTTTTCATTTACATTTTTATTTATTCAATGTTTAACACTTATTTCCTTCTTAAAACTGCATTGTTGGTTAAGGGCTTGTAAGTAAGCATTTCACTGTAAGGTCTACACCTGTATTTGGCGCAGGGGCGGCAGGTAAGCTAGTGGTTAGAGCGTTGGGCCAGTAACTGAAAGTTTGCTGGATTGAATCCCCAAGCTGACAAGGTAAAAATCTGTCATTCTGACCCTGAACAAGGCAGTGTAGGAATATATCGAAAATACACAACGCAGAGGATGAGAGGACTAAAAACTAGAGTACTAATGGTCAATAGCGAATTGTAAATAGGAGTTGGGTTTCAGTTCATCATCTGTTTAGGATCTGTGGAATGTCACTCCTGAACTCAGAGAGACGTGTGCCACGTTGTCATTGGTCTGTACATTGAGTCGGGGGCAGGATACTTGTTATTTGGCCATTGGCCAAGTTGTACTGCAAGGACTTCTGATTGGTCAACCCCAGGCTAGGGTGGGGCATCCTGTTCCTTTGTTCGAGGGGGAAAAGCTGAGGACAGGGGAGACTGAACATCTGACTCCCAGCACAACATCTTGATTTGTCCTCTCTGAATAAACCTATTTTTCTCCCCCTGATTTGCTTTGGAGTTTGAGTTATTGAAGAATAACATAAATTGCTAACTAACTGTTCCCCGGTAGGCCGTCATTGTAAATAAGAATTTGTTCTTGACTGACTTGCCTAGTTAAATAAAGGTTTTAAAAAATGTGACAAATACAATTTGATGTGTTACAGTGAGAATGAATATGCATCCCACTATCCAACCGTATAGAAGGTGAGGAGAAAACCAGCAACAGTGTGGACATCATACACTTGAAATAACACACATAAGGTCCCAGTGTGACAAGAAAGCCCTGAATCACAGTAAGTATAGCCCCAGGTCCTCAGTGCAGTGTACCATGTTGTACTTCCTGCTCCACATCAACAGTCCTTACAGGAGCTTCGTCAAACCAGCAGCTCCTCTGTAGCTACATCATCTGACTACACCACAAGCCACTTGTGTCTGTACCCTGGTAAACATCTTCTTTCCCATCTAGCAGCACTCATCTCATCTGTCAAGCCAAACCCGCCCTGCCTCCCCACTCCTCTACTAACTGAAAATCCTTTAGGGGGGAGGAACCTTTGTACTTAAACATCAAAAGTAGCTCCTTGTTTGAAGAATAAACACGCAGCGCTACGGCAACCACCGGAGACTGTTCCGTGCTCCTTCGCTCGCTGGGCACTGATTGGGTGTGAGGGAGATTCACCATGACACTCACACTGGAGAAGAAATAAAAAAAACAAGGCTTCTTCATCCAGGAGGTTTTGTGCGACCAGGACATGAACCGTACTCCATTAGGGAGGAAAAGAGGACTGAACAGGGGATAAGAAGCAGAGACAGAGGTGTAAGGGTAAGTGCTGGAGAAGTCTTCCTGCTGGGGACGTTTCTATTCTTCAACAGCCCGAGCATCAAAGCAGAGGAGTAGAGTAGCACTAAAGCAGGGGCTCAATCAAAATACTGGAGGCTACAGGAGTAACACCTACACAAGTTACCCAAATCAATGAATGACTTGGAGAATGACGTGGAGAAATACTAAATGGAAACATGAATGAATCGATCCAAGATTCAATGTGCAGTATTAAATTCATTAAATTAATTCTTAGATAAATGCAAACCTCATTCATCCACTGGGTTGCAAGAAAACAACACCAACACCTATGTCCTGTACTCCTCAAATCCTGGTTCCATTTCCAATGCCCAACACAATGCGCTGGCATGATTATTATTCATTTCACTTTCTTAAAGGTGGCTGTGAATTGCCAGTTGAGTGTTATTTCCCTCTCTGCCACTGCCTGGGATCAGAGTAGCCGTTCTTTTGCATAAGCTCTGATTATTCTGGCGGGGGAGAAGTACGCAATTTCACGCACCTGGGCGAGGGACAGAGGGAGGGTGTTGAGGAAACACTCAGTCCTATTCCTTATCAGTGCTGAGCTCACAAGGATTTGTTTGTTCTGTCAGTATGCTGCATTTCCACATGCAGGATTTGAGGAAGAGTTTAAAAAAAAATGTATTTACTTCTTTTTACATGTCCTACTGTAGTGTAATAATATGGCTCTGGGAACTGGGGAGACCTGTTAGAAACACAAGAGGACTATAGTACAGTCAAGTAAGAGAGGTCTAGTATTAACAGTTCAAAATCCATTTTCAATATCCTGTGAAGACAGATCCACAAACACAGCTATCTACCAAGACTTTCTAATGGTAATCCATGGTAATCCTCTCCTCCTTGGTTGGGTCATAGATTTACATTAATATTTCATCATCATATCTGTGTGCAACATACAGTACAACCTTGCTCCATTAATAGCACAAACTGCAACATGCAGACACACACAAAGAGGATATATGCTTCTTTGACTAGTAATGGCACTACCTATCACTTTCTACCCCATTACATTAGGAAACAGCATTAAAGAAGAAGTGCGAACAGCTTGATGTGCTAAACTTCTGGTAACATAGTAGGACAGATTAAAAGGATTATGCTCCTTATCACTTTATAACGCCTTACATTGAGAAACAGCATTCGAGGTGTTCTGAGAACTCTCCATGAGCTGAACTTTGCTTGGGAGTAAAACAGTAGGTCAACATGACACTCCCCATCCATTTGCCAAAGAACCTGTTGAAGTGTTGTGAGAAGTCTAGTTTGCTGTGCTAAATATTCTGTGGTAGAGCAGCCTGCAGGACTGGAGGCTGTCTGTTCAGTCTGTGGTAGCGCAGCCTGAAGGACTGGAGGCTGTCTGTTCAGTCTGTGGTAGCGCAGCCTGACGGACTGGAGGCTGTCTGTTTGGTCTGTGGTAGCGCAGCCTGAAGGACTGGAGGCTGTCTGTTCAGTCTGTGGTAGCGCAGCCTGAAGGACTGGAGGCTGTGTGTTCGGTCTGTGGTAGCGCAGCCTGAAGGACTGGAGGCTGTGTGTTCGGTCTGTGGTAGCGCAGCCTGAAGGACTGGAGGCTGTCTGTTAATTCTGTGGTAGCGCAGCCTGAAGGACTGGAGGCTGTCTGTTCAGTCTGTGGTAGCGCAGCCTGAAGGACTGGAGGCCGTCTGTACAGTCTGTGGTAGCGCAGCCTGAAGGACTGGAGGCCGTCTGTACAGTCTGTGGTAGCGCAGCCTGAAGGACTGGAGGCCGTCTGTACAGTCAGACATGGTGGCATGGCATGGGTCCAGCCAAGAGCTGTGGGAGGGAGTGGAATCCTCCATGACTCAATACCATACAGGCTCTCTGATGGTGTTGAATCACCGGAGCGCAGCAGCTCTCCCTCATCTCCCTCTCTCCCTTTCTCTTTCTACCCCCCTCGCTTCATCTCTATATCCTTCTCTCATCTACCTCCATTACTCTCTCCTTCTCTCTAGCTCATCTCCCTCCAACGAAAGAGGAGAGAGAAAATGGTCCTCCTGTGTATTTTAGGATCAGGACGAAGCGGTGATGCAGGTCCCAGAGCCTTGCTGCTGTGAGTCAACTTCAGTACTCACTGAGATGTGTGGGGACTGGGGAGGGAGAATGAGACCAAAATAAAAAGAGAAAGATAGATGAGCAGCACTCTATGATTGGTTCTGCTGCTGTGACAACACCGCTGTTTTGCACCCTCAAACCAAACCGTGTGAAATAAAGGCACCAGCTAGTGCTTCTCTGAGACTGTATCGCAACGCACAGCACCTGCTGCCAAAAACAAGCCCATATAAACACCACAATCTATCAAAAACAAGATCAATATAGTATTTTATGTAATATGGCTCAGATTGGCAAATGCTGAAGGAATACATTTGGAACATACAAGGAGCAAACAATAACCATATCTTCAGTAACATTGTCCATTCAGTGCTGAAGAGCTTCTAGAAACGATGAACTCTCACAAATGAGCTCTATGATTCCAGGCAGGGTAGGACAATAAGAGTCAACCACTGTTCTGATGTAGTGTTGGTGTAGCTCCACATTGTAGTCTCCAGGGGTGACAGATGAGCCTCAGGCACAGTGTCCACAACAGAGATAAAGAACAACAGCAGCATCCACTTCATCAGCCCAAGGCACACACACACACACACACACACACACACACACACACACACACACACACACACACACACACACACACAGAGAGAGAGAGAGAGAGAGAGCAGAGGTAGGGTGAAGCCTCACAGGCCACTGAAACAGATGTCACGCTGAGACTGAGCTGAAAGAATCCTTTTGTCTCTCAGTCCCAGACGGTAACCTCAGGCTCACAGACCACAGGCACTGGACACACACTGTCTTTTTATAAAGACAAGGTAGCTTTCTGAAGGCAAGGGCAAGCTTTAATCTTCACCAAAAATGTTTCTCATTCATAATGTCAGTTGACTAAACAGGAATATGAATGTTTTGACATACAGTAAGTACAGCACTATACTCACCCCTGTGCAAAGTCTAGATATAGACTTTGGTGGCTCTAAAATGTAGGCTAAATGACATAATCATATGAAGTAATGAAGGAAGTGTTTTAAATAGGACAGTGTTCAGTAACTATTTACCTTTCTCAGCAGGCAGCAGATTCTCTCAATGTTCCGGAGTCGCTCTCTCTGAAGAGGCCAAACAGGAAACAGGAAACAGTTATATCCCTACATTAAATATACATATGGAAACACAACAGGGTAGCATGGTTTGACTGGCCTGTGAGACTGGATTTGCACTGTGCAGGCCTACAGTGAGACATGGAGGAGGCTGGTTCCTTCCTCCCCACCTCTGCTGAGCTCTAAGCAGGACGCTGCATTTTCCTGTGTCTGTCTGTGTGTGGTGCTGGGGCTTTGTCAAGCCAACCCAGCAATGCTTAAAGCACTTGTCTATCAAGGGCCATATTTAGAAAAAACAATGCCAGACGAGCCGAGGAGGCGGGCAATACTTATTGAATGGCGCATGTGAGCAGCATGGCATATGGCGATTGCATAGAAACGTTTCCTATTTTAGTCTCCAGCAGAGACTTGGTTGATGTGCTATCTGGAGGATGAATGGTATATGAATGGCGTCCAAACAGGCTTATCTTCCACTGCGTGGTGCTCGTGAAAAGGCCTCCCAAACCGGGAGGGGGGGGGTTGAATATTATTCCCTAAAAGCTGTATTAATGAAGACTAAACATACATATTTGATTAGTATTTTTGAAAATCCCCCCACTACAGAATAACCTCCTCTGATGGATATAATTAATCATGAGGCCCACTGTACGCCTCTAAATAATGTCATCTGAGGTAACACTACTGTAGAAGAGCCAGCCCAGCGTACGTTGGAACTCAGACCATTGTAATGGTTCTACGGGCCCACTCTGTCGGGGAAATGTGCAGTCTGGTGGCTCATCTTGACAGTTAGTCTCTGCCATTTTTATCTCTCATCTCAAAATCCGACAGGACACATTATCTACACTTCAGCCTGCTTGAAATTGTTTTGGGTAAAGACGGTGGAACGTTTCTTAAATTACCTCCTGTTCCTATACTGTTATTCAATTTTAAAAGTGCAAAGTGTATTGCGATGTTTTAAATTCACTTAAAATCTTCACTTTAACTTAAGTCCAATCCACTGTCTTTAAAGTGGAGAAAGGTGCTATTATATTAGGGAGAAGTATGAAAGAGGTTGGGGTTGAGGAGATATGAAATTGAGCTGCGGGTAGTCTCATATACATTCATGAACTCAATCTGCAGAGTACTTTCATGTTCTCCAAACAGATATTGCTCCCTCCCCCTGTCCTCTCACGACCCACTGCAGCACATCAGCATAAGAAAACCACAACATCTATGAGAAGATACAGTAAATGAGTTATATTATGAGACTGCAGCACCTTATTTGGGGCGAACCCGAATTTGCCTCTGACATGTTTTCCTCTCCTCTCTCCATCTCGAGGAGGAATATGAACGAGGCCATGCTAATGTATTCCAGTGGCAGCCATGGAGACGGCAGATAACTGCCGAGGTATCAACACTTCTCATTAGCAAGCAATTAGACTGGGTTGGCGTTGAAATGTTACTCAGCAAGAATTTGCTTGACAAGCAAGTGTGCCGGGGCACTGTAAATATGATAAACAAATGTAAACTGAGGCTGAGAAGGGAGAGGAGAGATGGGGAAGTCTGAAGGAACTGTTGAGAAAAGAAGAGGAGTGTTTGTCAGGTTAGAAGGCCTTCTCTGGAGTGTACCTTCACAGAGTACACTAAAGTACACACAGCGCTTTGTCGGAGGACTGAATGGATATGGGCTAATTACTGGTTCACTTCCTGCAGGAGAGGAGAGGTGAAATGACGGTCCAGTAATAGGGAGGTTGATGTATTGTCAGTATTGTGCAGGTACTTCGCTTCCTACAGTGACTGAGGACATGAGATCTGAGGTCTCCGTGCTTCTAACACTGCCAAAACAAGCCTTTATGAACCCTTTTCTCTAAGGGAGTAGGGTGAAGGCAGTGAGCCAACAACCCAAGTTCAGTATCCGGTCGATTACATGGGCCAGTGGTTACCTAACCTGTAAAGCTTTTGTAGTTTTCCTGTGTCCAAACAAGTGAAGAAACCCACTGATTCTAGCCAGGACCCTTGCTAGAATCTGTAATCTAAACCACCAGGTCCCATTTCACCATTTGTGGAAACACTAATTTAGAATTTGACTAAAGAATGAAATCAAATTTAACTTATACAGTAGTATGAGCAATTCCATGACCAGTCTAGGGTAATAAAATCATAACACGAGAAATACTCCTCACTCTGCATGATAATGAAACTATGAACACTTCTTCCCTGGAATTCATTTATTCATTGTTTTATCAGTCAGATTTATCAGTCAGATTTGAAAGCTGATAGAAAGTTAGTCCTGAGTCGGAGAAGCAACAGATGTAAATCAGCATCACAAAGGACAAGCAGGGCCGTGAGCGCTGTGGGGAATATTAAAGCATCATGTTTTCGCATCAGGCGCTGCACTGGTGTGTCGTCTGAGAGTATCAGAAGAGATAGGTATCTAGGCACTGATCTCCTCAAAATAAACAACATTGACAGGGCTGTAATACATCTGGGCCTAGAGTGTGTCCCCATATTCTGCAAGACCCAGAGGACTTACTGTATATACTAACACACACACACACACACACACACACACACACACACACACACACACACACACACACACACACACACACACACACACACACACACACACACAAACACACGCACACACACACACACACACACACACACCAACTCTAGGAATTAACCTACTTTTTTCAGTCCACTGTACACTGTGTTGGTACTCCTACCTATTCTAGTCCCAATGATACGAGGCCTTGCCTTCATACCTGTGCCTGTAGCCACAGAACCATAGAGACTCACAGCTGTATGTTTGTGTTTGTGGTTCGTGGTTTGTGTATTTGCCTCTGTGTGCTTGTGTTTGCCTGTGTGTGTGTGTGTGTGTGTGTGTTTTCCTCTGTGTGTGTGTGTTTGCCTCTGTGTGTTTGTGTTTGCCTGTGTGTGTGTGTGTGTGTGTGTGTGTGTGTGTGTGTGTGTGTGTGTGTGTGTGTGTGTGTGTGTGTGTGTTTGCCTCTGTGTGTTTGTGTTTGCCTGTGTGTGTGTGTGTGTGTGTGTTGCCTCTCTCTCTCTGTGTGTGTGTGTGTGTTGTGAGAGCCCGGTGGATCCTCCCTGCGGTTCCTCCAGGGTCAGCCCTGACTCCCAGAGTGCCCCCTGGGGGAGGGGATGATGACAGTCAGCCACTAATTAGCTTGCTGTCTGGGTGTGAGGCTGAGGTAGCAGAGGTGGCAAGGGTGGTGCCCAGGGAGGAAGACATCAATCTCCAACACTCCCCTCAGGACTCATGATGTGGTTGAGGTGGAGAGTGGGAAGGAGAGAGGGTGGGAAGGAGAGAGATGGAAGGAAGGAGAGAAAGAGGGAGGGTCGTATCCATGTCACAGTGGATAGGATGGAGGCCATGGGGAGAAAGACAAGTTGTGCAGTGGACTTCACTAACGACCTTTCTATTTCAAAGTACAGTATTTAAGTTGCACAGTGATAAAGTATTTAAGTTGCACAGTGATAACGACACGTTGTGACTTACTGTTACTGTCTCTCTCTGAGATCAGAGGGATTTGTATCAAGTGTAGCATCCAGATGCAGTTCATAATTACATGCAATGCAAATGCGGCAAAATCTGACAGTGTTGCTGGAATTTGAGATCATTTTCAAAGCTACGACAATGACTTCCAAGAAAAGTAATTCACAAATGTGCATTTGAAACTGCTCAGCAATCCTGTTCCATGAATACGTTGTCTCTCCATCCAACTTTTCTCTCTAGTCATCCCAAAGGACACACAGCTGTGCTGCGACAGTACAGTAAGTCAAAGTCACCTTCAAACTACAGTATGCTGTCACAGGGACGTCATAGATAAACTGCTCAAATCAATTAAGGAGTAAGAAAGATTAAAAACCAAGAAACCCCAGAGGGAATCAAAGGAGAGGAACGATAATTGATTCAGAGTGTGCATCTGAAATGGCATGACATACTGTAGCGCATCACTTTCGACCATAGCCCTATGTGGGCCCTGGCAGCCTTATGTGGGCCCTGGGAGCCCTATGTGGGCCCTGACAGCCCGATGTGGGCCCTGGTAGCCCTATGTGGGCCCTGTTAGCCCAATGTGGGCCTTGGTAGCCCTATGTGGGCCCTGGTTGCCCTATGTGGGCCCTGGGAGCCCTATGTGGGCCCTGGTTGCCCTATGTGGGCCCTGTTAGCCCTATGTGGGCCTTGGGAACCCTATGTGGGCCCTGTTAGCCAAATGTGGGCCATGGTAACCCTATGTGGGACCTGGGAGCCCTATGTTGGCCCTGGGAGCCCTATGTGGGCCCTGGTTGCCCTATGTGGGACCTGGGAGCCCTATGTGGGCCCTGGTTGCCCTATGTGGGCCCTGGTTGCCCTATGTGGGACCTGGGAGCCCTATGTGGGCCCTGTTAGCCCAATGTGGGACCTGGGAGCCCTATGTGGGCCCTGGTTGCCCTATGTGGGCCCTGGTTGCCCTATGTGGGCCCTGGTAGCCCTATGTGGGCCCTGGTCAAAAGTAGTACACTATAGAGGGAATAGAGTGCCATTTCAGATGCAGCCAGGGAGTTGCGGCCTTTAAACCTGTGATGTGAGGTATCTACCAGTCAGTCAGTCCCAATCCGGAGGAGGAGGTAAGGAGGAACAGAACAGCATGCAGCCAACTGGTTCCTGTATTATTAATGCAGAGCTGCAGATCACACATCTCTGCCAAGCCCATACACGCACACGCACACACACACACACACACACACACACACACAACACAGCTGCACACATGCGCAGACACACACGCACACACACGCTCACACACACAACACAGCTGCACACATGCGCAGACACACACACGTACGCATGCAGACACACACAGATGCAAACACACGCACCACATAATTCCCCAAAACAATCATCACACACACCCAAACTCACACTAACGCACAATAGACACGCTGCACACACACACATATTCCCGAAAATACACTCATGACACATCATACACTAATTCACAACACTTGTCACATGCTCACATATTCCACAAACATTCGCCACGCTGAACTGAGAGCATGTCTGACAGTAGTACATGAGTAACATGTGAGTGTACTACCACAGCAGAGAAACATACATACCGCATGGAGTGGATTGCCCTGATCGATGGGGACCTTAAAGTCTGCCTGCAGCTCATCAAAGGCTGTTATCTGAGAGAGAGTGAGAGCGGGAGAGAGGGGGGAGACGTGTTTTAGATCTCTGTTAACATCAGTCTTTCTCAGTCACAGTGGCTGTGTTAGTACCTGTGTCACTGTCTGTGTCAGTGGCTGTGTTAGTACCCGTGTCACTGCCTGTGTCAGCGGCTGTGTTAGTACCCGTGTCACTGCCTGTGTCAGTGGCTGTGTTAGTACCTGTGTCACTGTCTGTGTCAGTGGCTGTGTTAGTACCCGTGTCACTGCCTGTGTCAGTGGCTGTGTTAGTACCCGTGTCACTGCCTGTGTCAGTGGCTGTGTTAGTACCTGGTCACTGTCTGTGTCACTGGCTGTGTAAGTACCTGTGTCACTAGCTGTGTCAGTACCTGTGTCACTGTTTGTGTCAGTGGCTGTGTCAGTACCTGGTCACTGTATGTGTCACTGGCTGTGTCAGTGGTTGTATGGGCCGTCTGAGAAATAGCACAGTGTTCACAACACAGAATGACCGGCAGGATCAATTAGACAGATAGACAGACAGAGCAGCAGTAGGACACTATGGAGACAGTGGTTATTACAGTGTTATCCCTGTGGCCATACGGAGGCACAGCAGAGGCAGAGGCAGGGAGTGTATGTATGTATGCCTTTGTTGTGGGGTTATTGGCAAATATCTGTGCATAAGTGTGTGGCAGAGGGGTTTTACTGAAGACAGAGAGCAGTTGGAACAGTAGCATAAAGCTGGGCTCCCACAACACACAGTAGAAGGAGCATTGATGTCAGACAGCATGGATGGACTGTTTGTAAACACCTGAGGCAGTGGGGTGTGATGAGTAGAGCTGTTGACTGTGACTGTATTACTGCCACATCGGCGGTCACGAGTCATGAAGGCAGTCAAATTCCACATTACCGTTTAGTCAGGGTAATTAGACTTCTCCAAGCTCTGATGCTGCTTCTGGTCATTAGTAGCCTACCAAACGTCCTAACTGCCTGGTACTCAGCACTCTATTGTCCCTCTAATCACTCTGACATCAATGCAAATGTATTCGAAAATCTAATCGAACACTTCATGAGAGCCCATGAGCTCATGTTGCGCAACATTTCTATAAGCTATGCAATTGCGGGAGAAAACAAAATGATGGCCACTAATAAAAAGACGAGGATCCCATCAGCTTTTTATAGGCTAGGCCTACTATATTTATTTATCAACCTTCCTAATATTAAGCACATTACTTAACTTTACAACAGGAGTATAGCCTACATGGTTGGCATGCAAATAAACCACGGGAAAAAGCGTCAAATGCCACACATATATTATTTAGTACATGTAAAGACAAGATTAACTCAATAATAGTTTGATGGGTGACAATATTAGCCTATCATTTGTGAATTATATATTATCACTTGTGAATGATGACCAGCATAAGAAATAATGCCTTTTTTTGCGACTTTTTCTAATCATTGTCACGCACCTCATGTAGTCTAGCATATATGCCTATATGTTTTAATAAGGTTTCACAACTAAAGTGGCCAAATAGCTTCTTAAAGTTAAGCACATTAATCATGAATCATTAATCCCCTTTACAAGGGGTGTAGAGCCTAACTGGCATAAATAAGCAGCGAGTGACTTTCAAGTTTGGGGAAGATCATTTTTACCATAAAAATTCCATGTGAGAAATTGCCAAGAAACTGAAGATCTCGTACAACGCTGTGTACTACTCCCTTCACAGAACAGCGCAAACTGGCACTAACCAGAATAGAAAGAGGAGTGGGAGGCCCCGGGCAACAACTAAGTGTCTAGTTTGAGGAACAGACACCTCACAAGTCCTCAACTGGCAGCTTCATTAAATAGTACCCGCAAACCACCAGTCTCAAAGTCAATAGTTAAGAGGCGTCTCCGGGATGCTGGCCTTCTAGGTAGAGTTGCAAAGAAAAAGCCATATCTCTGTCCAGTGTCTGTGTTCTTTTGCCCATCTTAATCTTTTCTTTTCATTGGCCAGTCTGAGATATGGCTTTTTCTTTGCAACTCTGCCTAGAAGCGCTTGAGTTTCAAGTTTGTGGAATAATATGTTTATTTATTTATTTATTTTTTACCCCTTTTTCTCCCCAATTTCGTGGTAATTGTTGTAGTAGCTACTATCTTGTCTCATCACTACAACTCCCGTACGGGCTCGGGAGAGACGAAGGTTGAAAGTCATGCGTCCTCCGATACACAACACAACCTAGCCGCACTGCTTCTTAACACAACACTTAGCATCCAACCCGGAAGCCAGCCGCACCAATGTGCCGGAGGAAACACCGTGCACCTGGCAACCTTGGTTAGCGCGCTCTGCGCCCGGCCCGCCACAGGAGTCGCTGGTGCGCGATGAGACAAGGACATCCCTACCGACCAAGCCCTCCCTAACCCGGACGACGCTAGGTCAATAATGCCACGGAATTATAAGCAAATCTTGTCTGCTAAATTAACTAGTGTAGCCCACAGCCATTTGGCTTACAGATATCAGGACCTAACATAAGGACCTAATGAAACAGTATAACTTTAGTCCGTCCCCTCGCCCATACCTGGGCTCGAACTAGGGACCCTCTGCACACACCAACAGTCACCCTCGAAGCATTGCTCCACAAAAGCCACAGCTCTTGCAGAGCAAGGGGAAACACTACTTCAAGGTCTCAGAGCAAGTGACGTCACCGATTGAAATGCTATTAGCGCGCACCATTTCACATCCGTTACACTCCCCCCCCTTTTGACCTCCTTCTTTTCCGCAGAAACCAGTGATCCAGGTCAACAGCATCAATGTAACAGTATAGACTTTACGTCCATCCCCTCGCCCCGACCTGGGAGCGAACCAGGGTTGCTCTGCACACGTCAACAGTCACCCTCGAAGCATCGTTGCCCATCACTCCACAAAAGTCACGGCCCTTGCAGAGCAAGGGGAACCACTACTTCAATGTCTCAGAGCGAGTGACGTTACCGATTGAAACGCTATTAGCGCGCACCACCGCTAACTAGCTAGCCATTTCACATCCGTTACACTAACATAAGGACAACTCAGAGTATGCTATTATTTTCTTCTGAAATACACTACAATTTCTTCATATCATGTTTGTTTAGACCTGTCTAAATTAAATAATGGATGTATTGTGAAGGTGTAGGCTATATTACATGGATGTATTTGACTTTTTAAAATGTGTGGAAGCCAAGAGATGCTAAATGTGTTTATCTTAATTAAAGGTCAATTACCGTGAGACCGACAGTTATTTGCTTGACAATCACCAGCTGACAAAATGTTGTGACCGCCACAGCCCTAGTGATGAGAGGATGAAATATTCTGTAAATACACACCATATACAGTATTCATGCTTATCATCCTCGTCATATGAGGAGACATCTTGGATGCACACAGTTGACATCAGGTGTATGTGTACGTTACATCCATTCATGAGCATGACTGGCCACAGACTATGGTTGACTGGCAACTCAACTGTTGTTGTCTGCTTGTTTGTGGGAGACCCTGGCCCTCTTTGAACACGTCCCCTACCTTATGGCACTGCCATACTGCTTGAGGCACTCATATAGAAAAAAAATACATTGAAAATAACACCTCAAACATGAGGCAGAGAACATCAATTCCGATGCAAAGACTACAAGTTTCGTGTTCATAATATTAAGCAGCTATGGCTACTTATTCAGGAGGATTTTAAACCCGCTTGAGATGGGTTCATTTTCTCAAGGTACATTTTTAATCAACCCTGAGCAGAATACAATTAAAACGGTTTGATGACTGGGTGCAGTACATCTCTAAAACTGGAAAGGTAATCATGGGCTGAAAGATCTGTTCTGGACTGCACACAGTCACTGCAGGCTGATGCTCTACATGTGTGACATGTGCCCAGTGCAACCACTTGGAAGCCTCACAAACGTTTCCTCGGTGAGTGGAGATTGCCCATTTGGGGATTGCTGCTCTTTTTGAAGTGGCAGCCGGTAGCAGTAGCAGTGCTACCTGAGGGGAATGGACTTTATACTGTGTTTTGATTTATTTTGCGTTTACTGAAGCTTTCTATCCAAAATGATTTAAATGACATGGTGCCATATGTGGGGAGGGATGGTTCAGCTTCCTCATGATTGACTGGCCTTATTAAACATACTCAAATCTGTGTAGGCCTACAGTATATCTCCAAAGACCAGCATGGCAATGTTGTTCTTTCCCCCAGATCAGAATAACAAAATCCCTACCTCCTTTTGCCAGAAAAATAAAATCGAATAAAACTGTATTGTCCATTCAGGATGCAACATTTTTCTATGGCATCACCTTATGTTTAAACGATCACATACACATACAGTACCAGTTAAACATTTGGACACACCTACAGTACTCATTCAAAGGTTTTTCTTTATTTTGACTATTTTCTACATTGTAGAACAATAGTGAAGAAATCAAAACTATGAAATAACACACATGGAATCATTTAGCAACCAAAAAAGTGTTAAATCAAAATATATTTTATATTTGTGATTCTTCAAAGTAGACACCCTTTGCCTTGATGATAGTTTTGCACACTCATGGCAGTCTATCAACCAGCATCGTGAGGTAATCACCTGGAATGTATTTCAATTAATAAGTGTGCCTTGTTTAAAGTTCATTTGTGGAATTTCTTTACTTCTTAATGTGTTTGAGCCAATCAGTCGTGTTGTGACAAGATAGGGGTGGTATACAAAAGATAGCCCTATTTGGTAAAAGACCAAGTCCATATTATGTCAAGAACAGCTCAAAGAGAAAGAGAGACGACTGCCCATCATTACTTTAAGACATGAAGGTCAGTCAATCTGGACATTTTCAAGAAATTTGAAAGATTCTACAAGTCCAGTTGCAAAAACCATCAAGCGCTATAATGAAACTGGCTCTCATGAGGACCGTCACCGGAAAGGAAGACACAGAGTTCTCTGCTACAGACGATACGTTTATTAGAGTTAACTGCACCTCAGATTGCAGCCCAAACAAATGCTTCACAGAGTGCAAGTAACAGGCATATCTCAACATCAACTGTTACGGATGATCTTCACATATGTGGTTCGCACTGTGAAGCATGGAGGAGGTGCGATGGTGTGGGGATGCATTGCTGGTGACACTATCTGTGATTTATTTAGAATTCAAGGCACACTTAACCAGCATGGCTACCACAGCATTCTGCAGCGAAATGCCATCCCATCTGGTTTTGCACTTCGTGGGACAACAGTATAATTTTTTTTTCAACAGGACAATGACCAAACACACCTCCAGGCTGTGTAAGGACTATTTGACCAAGAAGGAGAGTGATGGAGTGCTGCATCAGATGACCTGGCCACAATCTCCTGACCTAAACCCAAGAGATGATTTGGGATGAGTTGGACCGCAGAGTGAAGGTAAAGCAGCCAACAGGTGCTCAGCATATGGAAATTCCTTCACGACAGTTGGAAAAGCATTCCAGGTTGAGAGAATGCCAAGAGTGTGCAAAGGGTGGCTACTTTGAAGAATCTAAAATATAAAATATATTTAGATTTTTTTAAACACTTTTGTGGTTACTACATGATTCCATATGTGTTATTTCATAGTTATGATATCTTCACTATTATTCTACAATGGAGAAAATAGTAAAAATAAAGAAAACCCTTGAATGAGTATGTGTCCAAACTTTTCACTGGTACTGTATATTCTCACATCATACACATTTAAATGGGTTTCATGATTACAACTATTTCATACAGTTGAAGTCGAAAGTTTACATAAACTCATTTTTCAACCACTCCACAAATGTCTTGTTAACAAACTATAGTTTTGGCAAGTCGATTAGGACATCTACTTTGTTCATGACACAAGTAATTTTTCCAACAATTATTTACAGACAGATTATTTCACTTATATTTCACTGCATCACAATTCCAGTGGGTCAGAAGTCTACATACACATGACTGTGCCTTTAAACAGCTTGGAAAATTACAGAAAATGATGTCATTGCTTTAGAAGCTTCTGATAGGCTAATTGACATAATTTGAGTCAATTGGATGTGTACCTGTGGATGTATTTCAAGGCCTACCTTCAACTCAGTGCCTCTTTCCTTGACATCATGGAAAAATCTAAATATATCAGCCAAGACTTCAGAAAAAAAATTGTAGACCTCCACATGTCTGGTTCATCCTTGGGAGCAATTTCCAAACGCCAGAAGTTACCACATAAATCTGTACAAATAATAGTATGCAAGTATAAACACCATGGTACTGGTCTGATGAAACAAAAATAGAACTGTTGGCCATAATGACCATCGTTATGTTTGAAGGAATAAGGGGGAGGCTTGCAAGCCGAAGAACACCGTCCCAACCGTGAAGCTTCATGATGTGGGGGTGCTTTGCTGCAGGAGGGACTGGTGCACTTCACAAAATAGATGGCATCACGAGGCAGGAAAATTATGTGGATATATTGAAGCAACATCTCAAGACATCAGTCAGGAAGTTAAAGCTTGGTCTCAAATGGGTCTTTCAAATGGACAATGACCCCAAGCATGCTTCCAAAGTTGTGGCAAAATGGGTTAAGGACAACAAAGTCATGGTATTGGAGTGGTCATCACAAAGCCCTGACCTCAGTCCCATAGAAAATCTGTGAGCAGAACTGAAAAAGCGTGTGCGAGCAAGGAGGCCTACAAACCTGACTCAGTTACACTAGCTCTGTCAGGAGGAATGGGCCAAAATTCACCCAACTTATTGTGGGAAGCTTGTGGAAGGCTACCCAAAACATTTGACCCAAGTTAAACAATTTAAAGGCAATGCTACCAAATACTAATTGAGTGTATATAAACATCTGACCTACTGGCAATGTGATGAAATAAATAAAAGCTGAAATAAATAATTCTCTCTACTATTATTCTGATATTTCACATTCTTAAAATAAAGTGGTGATCCTAACTGACCTAAGACAGGGACTTTTTACTAGGATTAAATGTCAGGAATTGTGAAAAACTGAGTTTAAATGTATTTGGCTAAGGTGTATGTAAACTTCCGACTTCAGACTGAGCTGGATGCGTTGCGGTAATGAGAATTTCATTAGAAAATGCAATAAAATACAAAAATAATTCATTCCTAAATTGAAATGACTGTTTGTGCAAGGTAGAGAACACTATAATCTTTATTATAATATTTTGTTACATTACTAAATGACATGTTTTTTATTTAAAATCATTACTGCCATGGTTTTTAATGGTTTCATGAGAATGACCCTAATGTTTTGTACACTCACAGCCTGCAAGATTAAGATAAATGTTATTATACTGCACATAGATTGAAATGATAAGCAATATGTCCTTCCCACGTAACACCATGCTCAGAGGCCAGTAGCATTGAGTGGAGGAGTCAGTGTGAGGGTTCGTTAGACTTGTGAATGTCCTGTACTTGCTAGAGACTCCAGTATGAGGCACACATTGAATCAGCAGGAGAGAAACCACTAATACATATGACTCCTTCACAGTTCCCACCTACGCTTACTAACCGGCATCCATTAAATGTCAGAAAAACAAAAACAACATATGGCCACCATGAGATTGAATGATGTTAACTTAACGTATGCCCTCTTTGCCAATGGGGCTTAACACATCATATGGGTACGGGGTGGGGGATCTCCCATAATTTACTGGTTCCACAAGAGCCGTTCACATGGACCTGTTAATGGACACTCATAATACATCATGACAGACCTGGGTGACATGGACAAAAATAAATTGACTGAATAATCATGATAACAATCAATTGAACGATACGTTTATAACATTAATGTGCATAATTTACTTTTTTATACCACTCTTAAAACTACTACTACTACTACTACTACTACTACTACTACTACTACCATGTTGTGGCTATTGTTGGCCCATTTCATTTCAAACTTCACATTCTAGTAAAGGTTACTTATCGTTATTATCGATATCAGTAAATTGTCCTCGATAAATGATTGGGATCAATCATTTTCGGTTTATTGTCACCCAGCTCTACATTAGGGGCTCTGGTACACCGAGGGAAATCATCTCAACCATTTTGTGTCTGTGCGTTTCGGAGCAGTGTGGAGTTTAGGAGAACACAGTTAACCTAGTATGTTAATTAAAATACCCTCTATTCTGTTACAGGCAGTCCCAGTAGTGATGGTGTAACTGGGATTACATGATTGACTAATGATATTTCAATCTGGACAGAACCTAGCTAACTAACCCGTGAGGAGTGACATGTAGGAGCGTTGATCAACCTTGAGCTAGTTTGCCATGAATTAATCGATTAGGATTCATCAAAGTGCATCCGTTACAACACGTTAAAGTACATAGAGTCAAGGGTTTCAGATCATTCAAAGAACTTGACGACTGAACGTCAGCTTGTCTTTGGCACTAACATAAAAAGGTTATGTGTGGTCTGGACTTGTGAAGAAGCGTCATCACTGAGACTGAAATGATGGTTTCTTGGACACGACATCTCAACAAATCATAGACATCAGTCAACGTCGTGTCTGACAGGGTTCTCATCAGTCATCCCCCAGTATAGTACATGCCCTGTGAGAGATGAGGCTGCTTGTTAACAGGCAGTGATTAACGACAAGACATGTCCTGATATTCCAAACGTCCTTCCTTCTGAGTACCTTTCCCTCTGTAAATATGAGAGCTCAGACAGAGGAGTTTAGAGCATGTCAGGAGAGGAGAGAGGAGGATGTGTAGGCCATGTTAAACCTGTCAGGTCCACTTAAAAACAAGCAGAACTATAGTAAATCTGTCAAGTAGAGGGATAAGATTATGGGCAGGACAATTAGATGACAGACAGTTAAAAAATATTGTTTCTCACTGTAGCACGTAGGGGCACATTTCACTGTCAAACTGCATGGGACCATGTATTGCAATCACTTAGATGGTGTCTAGATGACAGCCATGCTGTTATGTGAAAAGGGCTGGTCATTTAAAACCTTTTTGTTCTATAAATGTGATAGTAGATTGCATAACAGGCTATTCCCATTATGCTCACTTACTGTACAGTGAATACTGTAGCTTTGTCTGTAGCTTATGCCCGTGTTTGTGAATGAGAATCAGGCTGCTAGAGATATCTACACCCTGCCATCATAACCATTGTGGTTCCCATATGTCTCAGTTTGGTTTGGAACATGGTGCTTTAAGAGACCACGTTTGTGGGTCTGATTCCCGCATGGCCAGAATACATTGAAATGTGTATGAGTTGTAAAGTCCTTTCGGATAACACTGTGTTAAATTACCACAATACAGTATATAATAGTGATATAAACACAATGAAAACAGCTATGTGGGAGAATAATGTTCTAGGTATAAGCTGTATAACTGTAATGTGTTTTTCAAATCGTGAGTTGCAGTCTCATTATATGCTAGATGGGATTTGTCCACTGCTCTGTAGTCCTACACGGGCCTGACAGACAGACAGATGCCATGCCTCCTCCTGTAATTGCTGGGGCTCAGTAGAACACCTGAAGCTCTTCAATCTCAGGTCTGTTGCTATGCAAAGGCACGACGGGGGCCAAGGGCATTGCGACCTGACCCAAATCTGCCGTCACATAAAACGCCGCAGGAGGGCGCGAAGGCTTTGAGAGTAAATATTTCGATTATTAAAATGTTGTAATGCATTCATATTGGAGTTTCTGTATTGCAGGGATTTTAACAAAGACAATAACAAACAGATACAAATATGAGGGAGGGAATGTGTCTCAGTGGGCTAGAACAGCGTGTCCAACGTCTCCAACAGATTTCCCCAAAATTCCAGAGCGGTGCGTAATGCCCGAGTCAAGCTAATTATTGTAAAACCTTTTGATAAAACTATATTTAACAAAATTTGCAATAACAATATAAAACCGATATGACCGTCATGTAGTAGAATTCAGTGAAAATGCAAGCAAAGAATTATGTGTTGGGCTGAACGTCCGAGATATGGGTGCACACCTGTCAATTTTGGGATTTTCTTCCCCCTGCCCGTTAGAGCTGGTGGGTTTACAAAGGAAGGTTGGGCATTGAAACTGCACCTTTCGATACATCAAAATACGTATTGATTATCTTGAGCAAGGCACTGGGGATGTGAGCAGGTAAATACATACATTAGCCTACGCACTATTACGCAATATTATCCATAACCATTCAAAATCCCCAAAAAGGCTGTGAATGTATTTTTTTAAACTCATAACACAAACCATAATTATATAGCAATAAAAACTCCACTTACATGCCATATCGCAAAGAAGATCAGAGAAGCACAGAGGACCAGCGACAGCATATAGCAGAAGGCAGCGAAAGTGAACATAATTGAACACCACGAGAAATATCACCCAAAAGAGAACTCGGCTGAATTATTTTTTTTAAAGGATTATGTTGCCATGGCAAACCGAAGTGATAACGACACCATCACTTTGCCCTGAATGTTGCAACAAATTGTTGCAGAACGTCCAACGTCCGCGGTCTCACTTTGAAGTCCAAACGTGTTGCCGCCAAATGTTTTAATTGGAAATTAGACCAGTGGACTCGATATGGTGAAAACGGACAGACATTGTTACACAATAGCAAAGTCCAAGCGATGTCTTGAAATTGATATCAAGAGATCCAAATTATGCACAAAAGCATCCAGAATAGGAATACTGCTTTTGACAGGTAAATGTTATCCATACAGTGACTAAAGAGAATCTTGTCGGCTACTATGTGATGGTATCTCCCCAACAATCCTGGCACTAGGCATAATAAACAGCCTCTTCAAACCACAGTTAACCTATAGCTCCACCACACCGAAGGCGCAGAGTCTGGCGCCCCAACAGGTGGATTTAAAGGGCCAGCGTTCAAGCTGTAGGGTTTATCAACTGTATCTTCCCAATTCCTATCCAAAAGCACATGCTTTTTAAGCTTAATTAGTTTTTTTTTGCAACTATAGGCTACTCTAGGCTATATGGTTGTCATGTGAATAGTAGACGGAGCATCCCAAATAAGCCACACATTCACACAGACAGGGTTTAAAAATCAAAGAACGCCTAAAATGATTCCACAGATTATTTAAATGTTGAGTATGGTTTGGATGGATATATTGTGATGGAGTTACAAATTGTGATTGACTCTGCCAAAGCCTTTGCCAATTTACGGACATATGACAAGGCACCATTATGAGAAAGTCAAGTTATAGGTCTTGACTATAAAAAACGTTTAATAGCCTACCACTATTATACACTATATATACAAAAGTGTGTGGACACCCCTTCAAATTAGTGGATTCGGCTATTTCAGCCACTCCCGTTGCTGACAGGTGTATAAAATCGAGCACATAGCCATGCAATCTCCATATACAAACATAGGCAGTAGAATGGTCTTCCTGAAAAGCTCAGTGACTTTTAACGTGGCATTGTCACATGATGCCACCTTTCCAACAAGTCAGTTCGTCAAATCTCTGCCTTGCTAGAGCTGCCTCGGTCAACTGTATGTCCTGTTATTGTGAAATGGATACTTCTAAGTGCAACAACGGCTCAGCTGTAAAGTGGTAGGCCACACAAGCTCACGGAACGGTACTGCCGAAATGTGTAAAAATCGTCTGTCGTCGGTTGCAACACTCACTACCGAGTTCCAAACTGCCTCTGGAAGCAACTTCAGCACAAGAACTGTTCATCGGGAGCTTCATGAAATGGGTTTCCATGGCCGAGCAGCTGCACACAAGTCTAAGTTTACCATGCGCAATGCCAAGCGTTGGCTGGAGTGGTATAAAGCTCGCCACAATTGGACTCTGGAGCAGTGGAAACGCATTCTCTGGAGTGATGAATCACGCTTCACCATCTGCCAGTCTGAAGGAGGAATCTGGGTTTGGCGAATGCCAGGAGAACGCTATCTGCCCCAATGCATAGTGCCAACGGTAATGTTTGGTGGAGGAGAAATAATAGTCTGGGGCAGTTTTTCATGTTCCGGGCTAGGCTCCTTAGTTCCAGTGAAGGAAAATCTTAACGCTACAGCATACAATGACATTCTAGACAATTCAGTGCTTCCAACTTTGTGGCAACAGTTTGGGGAAGGCCCTTTTCTGTTTCAGCATGACTGTTTATTTATTTAACCTTTACTTAACTAGGCAGGTCCGTTAAGAACACATTCTTATTTACAATGACGACGTAGTGTACATGACAACGCCCCTCGTGCACAAAGCGAGGTCCATACAGAAATTGTTTGTCGAGATCGGTGTGGAAGAACTTGACTGGCCTGCACAGAGCCCTGACCTCAACCCCGTCGAAAACCTTTGGGATGAATTAGAATGCCGACTGCTAGCCAGGCCTAATCGCCCAACATCAGTGCCTGACCTCACTAATGCTCGTGTGGCTCAATGGAAGCAAGTCCCCGCAGCAATGTTCCAACATCTAGTGGAAAGCCTTCGCAGAAATGTGGAGGCTGTTATAGCAGCAAAGAGGGAGCAAATCTATATTAATGCCGATGATTTTTTAATGAAATGTTCGACGAGTAGGTCGTCCACATACTTTTGGTCATGTAGTGTATATAGGCCTAGTAATTTGTCTGTTGGCGCCATCTAGTGATTATTGTCTGACCATACAAACAATAGCGCCACTTTGATGTTCAGACCATAGAATTAGGAATTAGAATACTACTAGTAAAAAACTAGTAATAGTGATCTCTATGGTTGTGACACATAAGACAATTATAACGTATTTAATTAGTACAAAATATCTCCATGATTGAAGCCTTTATAAACCCTTTGAAATACCAACATAGATGCTTCACAAATATTGAGCAAATTCATAATCAAAGCTGTTGTGACAGGACATACATCTGCCACTTAGCAACGTAGCATAGGCCTAACCCTTCCATGCTTTGCACAAGTAACCCTTTTCATACCTCTCAGAGAAGTTTGTAATTTTCCCCTAGCAACAGCTTGTAACTTGCATGTGACTGGAGTCCTTTTATCCTAGGTTACAAGCTTTTCTTACAGGCCTATTGTCAGTGCCACCTTTAGCCTTTTTGCAGTTTTAAAGCTGATTTCCTGCAAATCTTCACATTTTATCACAACTTATGCCATGTTCAACTTCTATCTGAGTAACAGTGACTAACAAAAGGCCCTTGGAGGTCAGGGCCCCTGAGCACATGCCCTGTGCGCCCGGATGGTAATTTGGTGATGATTACTACAAGGTTTAGATAGCTGGCTGGACTAACTTACCTAGAAATCTACATTTCTAAATGGAACCTTGTGTATTCTACTTTTCTAACTCTTAACAGTAAGTTGAGACCCCGACTGAGTTTTTGTTTGACCATGTTCCCCTATGTAGAAGAGCTCTGATACCCGACCCAAGCCCGACAGGCCCAAACATTATACAACGAGTTAGGGTTGGGTAGGGCCTGTTTTTTCATCAATAACTAGGGTACGGGCAGGGCTTGGGTAACCATAAAATGATCATTAATATTTTGAAGCTCGTGTTCTGCTGAGCATTACATTCACAGCTGACTAAAACCATAACATGGTATCAGAAGTGCTTTAACCTCGTCAAATATAAGACAGGAGAGTTTAGATTGATGAAAAGTAGCTAACAGCTGCTGACTGCTCTCTCACGTCTTTTCACTGAGCAGAGCAGCCCAAGTAGAGCCGTTGCTATGGATACTCACAGTTTCAGAGCAGAGAGCATGCAGAGTGAGCAGCGCTCAGGGAGCGAGTGACAGACAGGAGCAGCTAATGGATTTACTAATGGAGGAAGTTAGGGCAGGGTCAGGCAGGTCATTAAATTTGGCAGAAACAATCGGGCCTGGTTAGGGTAGGGCCTGAATGTCGCCGGCATAGGTAGGTCCCGGGCTTAAAATACATGCCCGTGCAGGGCTCTAGCGAATAGTCTATGGAATTACTTTTGTGCCTTTAATATCAAGCAAACCTGAACATTAATCCAAAAGAGAGCAAAATAAATACAATTGCAAGGAAATAATTTGGAAAATAAAGAACAAATGAAACCCCCCCCCAAAATTTCTGTGAAACCTTTTCAATGATAGTGCGTTTGCATTGAAACGCTTCCCTCTTCGCCTGCAATCTTTGGTTACATTACCCTGCCCTTTGCTTTCCCTACCTTTTTTTGTGGTTGCAACGTTTTGCTGCATTCATTCCATGTAGGCAGGGTTAAGAGGGAGCCTAAGATGATGTGCTTCTATTTGTCAACTGGTTTTGGAGTGACAGGTTAGCCCAGGGTCGCAATATCCAGTTTTTCTGCAAATTGTGCAACTTTGAAAACGATGTTGCGGTACTTCTAAATTGCATTGTGGCCACCATGGCATTTCTCTTTAAAAAAATGATAATTTCACTGTGACCTGCTACTGCTGACGATCAGGGAGTGAGGCAGACTGCTGCTGGGTGAGTGAGTGAATCAGTGAGTGGTAGGGAGGGAGAGAAAGGCTCGGGGTGTGCGTGTGTTGACACAGTCGTTGGTGTTGAAAGACGCCTCAGCAGGCAGTCATCACAAAGGATGTGAGAACAACAATTTAATTAACTAGCACTAGCTAGCTATATACTAGTCCCTCATAATTCTAGTTTTCCGCGTTCGCTGTATCCTGACCGCCCCCCACTCTTACCAATCATTACTAGAGCCAACACAGCAAGGAAGAGAAACTGATAAATGATCATCCAACAGTCAGGGAGAGGGAAATATGTGCTTTCTCTCTGGGTAGCCTATGTAGCCAGAGTTCGAAATTAAGGTCGTCCTGTCGTCCTGGGGATACAAAATAAATACATGCCACCTGCTGGAGAAGACAGATTTTGGGTTGAGTTACGCCTCTCACTTCGTCTCTTCCTCTCTGATTCAATTCACTTTTGCGTATAGTCAATTATAATTAATGACAGAGGTACATATTGTCATAAAGGATTGTATACGTACAAATCGATCAGAGTTAAAACGTAGGCAACAGTAAAAAAGATTGAGTTGGAAACTGTTGGAATACCCGCCCATTTATCATAGTCCAAAACGTGTACAGTACGCACAGCGGTTTTGTAGAATATTGGACTATTGGCTTTCATATAATATAATTCTTAGCGCAGCTCAAGAAATTTCTCCAACTGTCAACACATTCAAATTAATAGAGGACGAGTACCGGAGACACGTTGGTTGGGAATTGTGGGGAGGCCTGTGTGTTCCCAGTGGATGGTGGTCTCAGAGACGTGTTGCTATGTCACAATGAGCCTGCGGACTGTCCCGTCCTAGCTAGCATCTGTGGACTATGATTTACGCTTTATACACAGGACACACGATGGCTGTAGACATAATTACAGTGACCTATTTCAAAAACAACTTGTGTGCCTCTAATCATTTGAAGTCATTGAGATGGGCACAGATAATCTAACGTATACATATGTGCAAAATAACCAAGTGGAGACCTAGATGGCAAGATAAATCAACGTAACAACAGTGGCGTGTATTCATGGATGCCAAGGGAAGCCTGGCTTCCCCCCCAAAACATTGAAATAATGTATATTTAGTCTCTCTGTGTTTTCATAATATTCCTTGCATTTAGCCTCTTGCGAATTGATCTTACCGGAAAATCAAATCAAATCAAATTTATTTATATAGCCCTTCATACATCAGCTGATATCTCAAAGTGCTGTACAGAAACCCAGCCTAAAACCCCAAACAACAAGCAATGCAGGTGCAGAAGCACGGTGGCTAGGAAAGACTCCCATGAAAGGCCAAAACCTAGGAAGAAACCTAGAGAGGAACCAGGCTATGAGGGGTGGCCAGTCCTCTTCTGGCTGTGCCGGGTGGAGATTATAACAGAACATGGCCAAGATGTTCAAATGTTCATAAATGACCAGCATGGTCAAATAATAATAATCACAGTAGTTGTCGAGGGTGCAGCAAGTCAGCACCTCAGGAGTAAATGTCAGTTGGCTTTTCATAGCCGATCATTAAGAGTATCTCTACCACTCCTGCTGTCTCTAAAGAGTTGAAAACAGCAGATCTGGGACAGGTAGCACGTCCGGTGAACAGGTCAGGATTCCAAAGCCGCAGGCAGAACAGTTGAAACTGGAGCAGCAGCACGGCCAGGTGGACTGGGGACAGCAAGGAGTCATCATGCCAGGTAGTCCTGAGGCATGGTCCTAGGGCTCAGGTCCTCCGAGAGAGAGAAAGAAAGAGAGAATTAGAGAGAGCATACTTAAATTAACACAGGACACCGGATAAGACAGTAAAAGTACTCCAGATATAACAAACTGACCCTAGCCCCCCGACACATAAACTACTGCAGCATAAATACTGGAGGCTAAGACAGGAGGGGTCAGGAGACACTGTGGCCCCATCTGATAGATTAATAGATTATTAGGTTCTATCTCCCCTTTCTTGGAGGCTTAACATGTTTGATATGTAATGTGTGATAATGTGAATGTATCTCAGAGAGCTGATGTTGTGACGAGCCTCCATGAAATGTGCAGTCGTTTCTCTGGTCAAGAGTCCTGATATTACTCCTAATTAAAAGTCTCATTAAAATTAGGCTATTTTAATTTTTTGTACGTGCATTTCTGGCTCAGTTGACAGCCCCATTTATCTATTTCAGTAGTAGGCAGTAGGCTACTTTTATTAGTATTTTAAATCACTCTGAATGACCTAGGTCATATGAGTAGACCCATGTTGGCATATCAAAACATTAACAAAATGTTTTAATTCAAATCAATTTGGGATGGTTCATCTTCAGTTTGGGACGATTCTGATACAATGATGAAAAAAGTTAGCCTCAAACCCTGTAGCCTATGTAGCAAGTTAGCTAGCTAAGCTAACATGAGCGGCGCAGGGGGGCAGAGATTAGGACAGAGAGGATCCGATTATCTCTATTACTAATTATCAAATTATAATAGTAGTGATTGATTGATTTATAGTAGAATAAAACTCTCTTGATGTACTGGACTCATGATGGAGCTCCTCTCTTTCCTTTCCATCTTGCTTTAAATATTCTGTAATGCAGCAGTGGCAATTTATACCACTAGAGGTTCTCATACACAAGTGAACAGCAGAGTTGTAAAAGACAGGAGAGCAAAATCGAATGAAAAACCCAAATTCAATGTGCCAAAGACCATTGGGTAGATTTTCCTCTTTATCTACAATGTGAAACCCATACGGATGGTTAAGAGCCTATCAGATAGTGCTTCGTTTGGCTATAGAGCTGTCAATACACCATGAAATGCTGAAATATAATTAAACAACTCACTATAAGGTTGATAAATGTGTCAAATGACCATTTGTGGTTATTTTCATGTTCATCTCCAATGTTGGGCTGTATCACCGCCTGGTACGGCATCGGCACTGCCCACAACTGCAGGGCTCTCCAGAGGGTGGTGCGGACAGCCCAACGCATCACCGGGTACATACTACCTGCCCTCCAGGACACCTACAGCACCCGATGTCACAGGAAGGCCAAAAAGATCATGAAGGACAACAACCACCTGAGCCACTGCCTGTTCACCCCGCTATCATCCAGAAGGTGAGGTCAGTACAGGTGCATCAAAACTGGGACAGAGTGACTGAAAAACAGCTTCTATCTCAAGGCCATCAGACTGTTAAACAGCCATCACTAACACATAGGCTGCTACCTACATACAGACTTGAAATCATTGGCCACTATAATAAATGAATCACTAGTCACTTTAATAATGCCAATTTAATAATATTTACATATCTTGCATTACTCATCTCATATGTATATATTGTATTTTATACCGTCTATTGCATCTTACCTATGCAGCTCTGTCACTGCTCATCCATATATTTATATGTATATATTGTTATTCCATTCCTTTACATAGATTTGTGTGTATTAGGTAGTTGTTGTGGAATTGTTAGATTACTTGTTAGATATTACTGCACAGTCGGAACTAGAAGCACAAGCATTTCGCTACACTCACATTAACATCTGCTGACCATGTGTATTATTTTTCTTGTAATTCTTATTTTTCAGGGGGTATTGCAGCACCCTCAGCACCCCAACTTCCCGTGGCTATGCCGCTAGCAGCATTTTAGCCACATACTGTTATACTAGCTGTCTAGTCTGTGTTTTATGAACGTGCAATAAGCATAAAAAACATTTATGTAAGGAATTGGAAACTCGTTCTCATTCTGAGAAATAAGGTAGGCCACTTAATTTCAACATCTGAACAAAGTGGACAGGCTAGCATGCTGTTCAAATAGTTGGACGGACAGAAGGGTGTGTTCGTAACAATTATACTGTTCTACCTTGTTAGCTAGCGAATAGAATAAAAATGACACTTTTTCTATCAGCATGTAGTCATAAAAATCCCCCAAATGGGCATTGGCAAATGTATTAACCCCATAGTGAATTTTACCATTTGATAGTGCATTGACACCTCTATAGCCAACAGAAACACTATTTGATGGCCCATTTATCCATCTGTATGGGTTTCACTTTGTAGATCAACATGAAAATCACCCAAAATGGTCTCGGAGACATTTATCAACCATAGAGAACAGTTGAATGATATCTACCATTTGATTCAGAGGGGTTGGATTAAATGCGGAAGACACGTTTCAGTTGAATGTATTCAGGTGTATTATTGACTAGGCATCCCCCTTTCCCTTTCCCATTTAAGAGTGTATAGACATCTGTAGCCAACAGAAACACTATCTGATAGGTCCTTTATCCATCAGTATGGGTTTCACATTATAGATAAACATGAACATCACCCCAAAAAGGTTTTGGACACATTTATCAACCCTATAGTGAGCTGTTGAATGACATTTCATAATTTGATAGTGTATAGACCTACAGTGTCTTCAGAAAGTATTCACACCCCTTGACTTTTTCCACATTCTGTTGTGTTACAGCCTGAATTTAAAATAGATGAAATTGAGATTTTGTCAATGATCTACACCCAATACCCCATAATGTAAAACTGGAATTTTGTTTCTACACATTTTTCAAAGTTAATATAAAATTCAAAGTTGAGAGTCAAGTATTCAAACCCTTTGTTATGGCAAGCCTAAATAAGTTCAGGAGTAAAAATGCGCTTACCAAGTCACATAATAAGTTGCATGGACCCATTCTGTGTGTAATAATAGTGTTTAACATGATTTTTGAATGACTACCCCATCTCTGTACCCCACACATACAATTATCTGTAAGGTCCCTCAATCTAGCAGTGAATTTCAAGTACAGATTCAACCACAATGAATAGGGAGGTTTTTCAATCAATGCCTGTCAAAGAAGGACACCAATTGGTAGATGTGTAAAAAGAAAAAAAGCTGGGTACTGAATATCCATTTGAGCATGATAAAGTTATTAATTAGGCTTTAGATGTTGTATCAATAGACCCAGTCACTACAAATATACAGGAGTCCTTTCTTACTCAGTTGCCAGAGAGGAAGGAAACTGCTCAGGTATTTCAACGAGTCCTACGGTATTTTTAAAACAGTTGCAGAATTTAATGGTTGTGATATGAGAAAACTGAAGATGGATCAACAATATTGTGCCAATACACTATCAAACGGTACAGAATAAAAATATTCCAAAACATGCATCCTGTTTGCAACAATGCACTTAAGTAATACTGCAAAAAATGTGTCAAAGAAATTAACTTTTTGTCCTGAATACAAAGCGTTATGTTTGGGGCAAGTCCAACTCAGCACTGAGTACCACTCCTCCTATTTTCAAGCATGGTGGTGGCCGCATCAAGACGACATTAAATGTTCCTGAGTGGCCTACAGTAGTTACAGTTTTAACTTAAATCTACTTGAAAATCTATGGCAAGACTTGAAAATGGCTTTCTAATAACGATTGACAACCAACTTGATAAAGTTTTAAGAAGAATAACATGTTTTGTCTCAGGGTGGTGAACACTTATCAAAATTACAGAGCATTTTGTGTAGATAATTTACCAAAAATGACCATTATATCAATTTTAATCCCACTTTGTAACACAATAAAATGTGGAAAAAGTCAAGGGGTGTAAATATTTTCTGAAGGCACTGTATGTAGCCAATAGCAATACTATCTGACAGCCAGTTTTTCAAACAGCATGTGTTTCCCATCAGATATAATCATTTTAATCACCCAATATGGTCTTTGACACATTTATCAACCCTATAGTTAGCTGTTTAATTATATTTCACTATTTCATAGTGTTACACGGAGTGGAAAAGGGGAACACAAGGGCAGACTCAGACGAGGAGAGTGGGATGAAGTAACCAAGGTATTTATTGAAACACAGGGGGAAGATGGAGTGCGGGTCAGCGGAAGCTTGGGCGGGTTGCTGGAAACCTGGTGCGGAGGCTGAGGCTGGAGCGAGAGGGGTTGGGACAGGGTAAGCAGGTCCGGAAGGGAATAAAAGGGAGTAGTAGAGTGAGGAATCCAGGACAAAGTAGCAGGATGATGAGACGTGGAACTGGAGACAGGGCCGAACTGGGCAGAACTGGCGGAACTGTAGCGGAGAGGAAAACAGCATCAGGCAAGGAAAACAGGCACAACAGGATCTAATAGTAACAAACGGCTAGAAAGACTGACTGAGCAGAGATTACGATCTGACAGCGTGGTAGTGGCAGGACTGTGTATTTGTAGAGGTCTTGATTATGGAACAGATTGCAGCTGGTGGGGATCTGCTCTGACTCCAGCACACCTGTCTCCGCCCACACAATCACACACACAGAGGGAGAGAGTACTGGGGGAGTGGCGGCAGGTCAAGGAGACACAGGATGAGCAGCAGAGGACGTTGCAGGAGCAGATGTGACACATGGTGTTTTGACACCTCTAAAGCTAACATAAACACTATCTGATAGGCGCTTAACCATCAGTATTGGTTTCAGTGTAGATAAACAGGAAAATCAACCCAAACAGTCTTTGCCACATTGGATTTTGCTCTCATTTTGTCTATCACAACCCTGCCGTTTACTTATGTATGAGAATCTCTTGGTATAAATTGGTACTGCTCCATTCGAAGTTACAGCACATTTATAGTTGATAAATCTGTGATTTATAGTCTTGTTTAGTAATCTCAAATTAGATCATGCAAAATGTATAGAAGACGTGCAATTACCATTTTATTATATATTTTGAACTGGGTGATCATAATGTCATAATAACATCATAAAACACAATACTGTATCGATGTAAAATCATTTCTCAATAAATAGCTTGACCGTTTATCAATTTGAATCAAGAAAAACGGTTGGCTTATCAATAAAAATACATATTTTTAATCAAGCTATTCACTAATTATGCCTATCACGGCTCAGGATATGACCCAGATGCAGATATATTTATTATGACAAAGGGGCAGGCAAAGGGCAGGTCGAGGGCAGGCAGAGGTTCGTAATCCAAGGCAGAGTTAATCAGGGACAGGACGACAGGCAGGCTCAGGGTCGGCAGGCTCAGGGTCAAGACAGGCAGAAAAGTCAGAACCGGGAAGACTGGAAAACAGGAACTTGAGAACAGGAGAAACGGGAAACACGCTGGTAAGACCTGACAAAACAAGACGAACTGGCAACTGACAAACAGAAAACGCAGCTATAACTGCACAGGGGATAATGGAGAAAAATAGGAGACACCTGGTGGGGGGTGGAGACAAGTGAAACAGATCAGGGTAAGACAAATGGCAGTGATACAAAAAAGTTATTAATGCAAAATAACATGTAATTTCATTAAAATAGGGAAATTGTTTCTCAGTAAGCCTTTGAAATACAAAGAAAAAGACAATGTTCAATGTATTTTTAATCAAGCAAAAATGTAAAGCAAAAGTGTCAAACTGACTGAAGCATGTAGCGCAAATAAGGGTGTTTCGTCATGAGAGCGACCAGTATATCGAGCGAGCTCATTTCAGATCTCCAGCGGGCACTGATGAAATCAATATTTGGGCAGAGTTTCTAGGGCAGAGGTACTCAACTCTTACCCTACGAGGTCTGAGGACTGCTGGTTTTCTGCTCTACCTAATAATTAATTGCATACACCTGGTGTCCCAGGTCTAAATCAGTCCATAATTAGAGGGGAACGATGAAAAAATGTAGTGGAACTGGCTTCGAGGTCCAGAGTTGAGTTTGAGGGCTCTATGGGAACATTCCTTGACAAGGTAACATAGGCTGACACCGCCTATTGTCTCCAACAGCTTTTTAGATTACATGCACTAAACTTGATCTAGATAACACAAATGACCACTACTAACATACAGTGTATTCGGAAAGTATTCAGACCCCTTCCCCTTTTCCACATTTTGCTACATTACAGCCTTATTCTAAAATGTATTAAATAAAAAAAATCCTCATCAATCTACACACAATACTCCATAATGACAAAGCGAAAACATATTTACATAAGTATTCAGACCCTTTGCTTTGAGACTCGAAATTGAGCTCCGGTGCATCCTGTTTCCATTGATCATCCTTGAGATGTTTCTACAACTTGATTGGAGTCCACCTGTGGAAAATTAAATTGATTGGACATGATTTGGAAAGGCACACACCTGTCTATATAAGGTCCCACAGTTGATAGTGCATGTCATAGTGTAACTCTTTGTTGTGTGTGGTTGATTGAGACGATAGACGTGGACTTTGGAGATCAGGTAGTTTTAATCAAGCAGAACTGACTCTCTGCATCCTGCATCTGCATCCAAAAGGAAATAAAACATTTGTAGAGCACATATGTTCTGAGAATCGTCGCCTTGAGGATACAGTGGTAGATTGACACATGGAGGCCTTCCTGCGGCGTTCATGTTCATAGAATCTCTCCTGTACTTCCCTCGCAGTCCATTTCTCAGCAGACTTGTATTGGAATAGTGCTGCCAGTTTGGGGTCAGGGCAGTATGTTACAAACATCCTGACGACATCGGAGTTGGAGCTGTCAATCTTCTTACCTGGTCTCTTAAGGCCCTCGTCAGCGACATCTACGGCCTTGTTCAATCGAACCCAATACTCCATTACAGCCTCTCCGGGTACAGGTTTAGTATTGTAAAAATCAGCCATGAATAGGCCAATTCGCTGAAATTCTGTTTCAGAATGTCAAATACAATCTCTGGCTTCTCTGTAGGATCAACAGTTGTCTCATTGCGTAAATGTATCTTTACCATGTCTCTTGCTTTGCCAGATAATCGACTAATCATCTCATCTGATTGTTCCCCAACAGGACATCCCTTCCTCCATTCTCATCAACTCCTCCCATTCATGAATGGAGCATTTGTCTGTACCATCTCCTCTATATGTAGGAGGCTCCTTTATGTCTGATTGCATGATGAACTTCATTTTACTGAGGTCTACATATCCTACGGACTCTGAATGATGATCACTTATCTTTTCTGTACTTACTGGTGGCTCATAAGTACTGGACCTGCCACTCTGTAGTTCTTCCCTAATGGAGCTCCCTATTTCCCGGGCTAGCTGAGTGACCAGCTCAGCTAGACCATCTACAGGGGCGTTTGGATTAACACTAGATGAAGGGCTTTCATCCACATGTTTTTGTGGAGCAAAACATGGGGGAACCTCCTGCAGCTACACGCTTTACCGGGGTTTGATCAGAGTAAGAGAAAAACCTCCCCTTCCCAGCCGTGAATTTGGGTTCATCACCATTATAAGATGCCATGCCACTAAACCACTAATGTTACGTTAAAATGTCTGTTGATGAACACACTTCTATGTCAGTTAACTATAAACAGCGCTCTCAGTACATCGTTGTCAGAAAAAAAATAAACAGGAAAGAAAAGACTGCAGTTACGCTTTTTGCCACAAGGCGGCAAGAGTACCTCAATGATGTAATTAGTCTCTGGAGCAGCAGCGCCGCGGTGATTGAGCTGACGTCGATCAACGACGAATCCGGGTCGAGAAGGCACCAATGTAACCGGTGCTGTACTGCACCGCTGTAACTCTGCGTTGTGTGTGGTTGATTGAGACTATAAACGTGGACTTTGGAGATCAGGTAGTTTTAATCAAGCAGAACTCACTCTCTGCATCCTGCATCTGCATCCAAAAGGAAATAAAACATTTGTAGAGCACATATGTTCTGCGAATCGTCGCCTCTCTCTCATAGTGCATCAAAATGATTTTCGAATACAAAAATTAGTACAGCCTCTCCTTATTATACATAACATTTTTTTACATAGATACAACCACATACCTGCATCCAAAAGGAAATAAAACATTTGTACTGAGAATCGTCGCCTCTTTCTACAACAGATGCACAATAGGGGGGACTGGGATAATTCGAGGAGCTAGCCATCATTCACACATACAATAGCCTGCTAATACCTTAGCTAGCTATTAACCACATGTTGAATTCAGAATGTTGATATCATCCTAAAAAGTACAATTACAAGTCCATCTTAACAATACCATCCACTTATGAGTAACCTATAATATACAACATTATTCATGAACTAAACACTGTGTGACTTTGTGCTTAAAATAATCAAACTTTTCTGAAGAGGACAGAAAAAGCGTGCCTTCCTCTCATAGTGCAGCAAAATGATTTGAGCACGCAGGGCAAAACGTAAGTACACACTCCCCCACTCCCAGGATGCAGGCATGCATAATAACAAATCAACATGACATATTGATATATAAACCTGGTGAAATTCACATAGTACTTTAACAACTGTTACAATAGCAAAAAGCAAGCCATGAGGTCAAAGGAATTGTCCATAGAGCTCCGAGACAGGATTGTGTCGAGGCACAGATCTGGGGAAGGGTACCAAAACATTTCCGCAGCATTGAAGGTCCCCAAGAACACATTGACCTCCATAATTCTTAAATGGAAGAGGTTTGAAACCACCAAGACTCTTCCTAGAGCTGACCGACAAACTTCTGTAAACTCTGAACAGTAGGGTGTCCATGTGGTTAGACTGTACTGTGTCTTGATAGTGGGCCTACCGCTAACCTGATTCTATCCTGTTTTGGATTGACTTCAATTAGATTTACATTTTTGTTCATTGTTTGTTTTTGACCAGTCCTTTCCCCTATTATTCACTACTTCCACTAGCCTATTCCATTATGCTTATGGATAAAACCAGAAAGGTTGAACCCATCCTTTTGAACATTTATAGGCGGTAGATCAGCTTTAATATTGCAGATATCTGCATCATTGCCAATCCCTCATATATACAAATATATATATATATATATATATATATATATAAAATATATACATATATACTGTATATATGTTATTTTAAATATATTTTCCTTTATTATTTTCCCTTAACCCTACCACCCCTCCCCTAATTGGAGTAAACTAATGGACAACAACACTTCAAATCAAATATTTTTGGTCACTTACACATGGTTAGCAGATGTTAATGCGAGTGTAGTGAAATTCTTGTGCTTCTAGTTCCGACTGTGCAGTAATATCTAACAAGTAATCTAACAATTTCACAACAACTACCTTATACACAAGTGTAAAGGAATGAATAAGAATATGTACATATAATATATGGATGAGTGATGGCCGAACGACATAGGCAAGATGCAGTAGATGGAACAGAGTACAGTATATACATAAGAGGTGAGTAATGTAGGGTATGTAAACATTATATAAAGTGACATTGTTTAAAGTGACTAGTTGTAACGGCAGATCTCCTCTTCGTCTGAAGAGGAGTAAGGATCGGACCAAGATGCAGCGTGGTAAGTGTTCATGACGATATTTTAATTAAGACAAATGAACACTCGAACAAAAACAATAAACGATAACGTGAAATCTACAAAAACCGAAACAGTACGGTGTGGCGACAAACACTCACACGGAAACAAACACTCACACGGAAACAAACACTCACACGGAAACAAACACTCACACGGAAACAAACACACACACGGAAACAAACACACACACGGAAACAAACACCCACAAACCAACAGTGAAACCCAGGCTACCTAAGTATGATTCTCAATCAGAGACAACTAACGACACCTGCCTCTGATTGAGAACCATACTAGGCCGAAACAGAAACCAAACATAGACTGCACACCCCAACTCACGCCCTGACCATATTAAATAAAGACAAAACAAAGGAAATAAAGGTCAGAACGTGACACTAGTGATACATTTATTACATCAAATTTGTAGATATTATTAAAGTGGCTAGAGATTTGAGTCAGTATGTTGGCAGCAGCCACTCAATGTTAGTGATGGCTGTTTACCAGTCTGATGGCCTTGCGATAGATGCCGTTTTTTAGTCTCTCGGTCCCAGCTTTGATGCACCTGTACTGACCTCGCCTTCTGGATGGTAGCGGGGTGAACAGGCAGTGGCTCAGGTGGTTGTTGTCCTTGATGATCTTTTTGTCCTTCCTGTGACATCGGGTGGTGTCGGTGTCCTGGAGGGCAGGTAGTTTGCTCCCGGTGATATGTTGTGCAGACCTCACTACCCTCTGGAGAGCCTTACGGTTGTGTGCGGAGCAGTTGCCGTTCCAGGTTGTGATACAGCCCGACAGAATGTTTTCGATTGTGCATCTGTAAAAGTTTGTGTTTTTGGTGTCAAGCCAAATTTCTTCAGCCTCCTTAGGCTTCTACTTCCAGTTTATACTGTATATACTATAGATGTTTTACAGACACAGTATATTTTACAAGAGTTATATTTTGTTTGTTTTTAGTCCCATCCTTCAGCAACCTCAACCCCTCACATCTATCTCTGAAGACCATCCAGTTTTGATTTATATTTGCCATATATTTTTAAACCGTGCTGTGATGTTTCGCAAAAGTTCTGAACCTATATACTGTACACTCTTACAGACACATTACATTTTACATGAATTATCTCGTTTTATTTTGTTATTTTTAGTCCCACCTTTCAGCTCTCCTCAACCTGTCCTATCTATCAATGAACACCATCCAGTTTTGATTTCTATTTACCATATATTTTTCAAATGTTCTGTGATGTTGACCCATATTTTGCCTCCTGCTCATACAGTAAGACCAAGACCATAAGGTAAGGCATGTTTAGCTTTTCACAAACACCGTCATGCTCTGGAAATCGGTTTGCCAGGGTGTTTCTTTCAGAGAATTTGCTAACAAGGAGCCAGCACCACTTAAAAAGTTGGCAATCTCATTAGAGGTTGTTGTTGTATTGATTAGGATTTAATCACAGCAAGCAAGCCTGCCGTTCATGGCTCCCTTTAAAAACAGATCCATCTTTGAATGTTTTCAATGGGCTGAATGTGAAAGCCTCCCATCTCAAGTTACTGACTGAAACCGTTTGTTGTCAGCACATTTATAATGTGGATACAAATGACTGCCGTACGACTGCATTGTTCTGCAAGCTGTATATCATTAATCATAGATTTTGTTTTGATGTTTTTTGCGCTTTTCTGTTGTGGTATTTCAGATGCCATAAGGCCAATAATATTGTATTAGTTGTAATGACTTTGGGTTTGGATAAATCGTTACAGACTCCCACAGTGCATTTGAATACCCCTGCAGCATACATGCCTCTTTTGTTTCAGCTTATTTAGCTTAGCAGTTCTCATTTATTTACTTCTTCATTAGCTATTTGACATATACACTTACATGCATATATATGCCTCCCTGTGCTGCATATTGTAGGAGTTTTTTTTTAAACCGTTTCAATGGATGTATTTGAAATGTAAAACTTACAGTAGGCACTTCTCATGATTCCACATCCGTTTTGATTTAAAAAAATAAAGAAAATAAAGTTCAATTAGTACACACTGTTAATTAGGGCTCCCTCACTGCCACATTTCCATGTTACAGTGCTTGTTTACGGAAGACAGACTGAAGACAGAGGTGACCACCTGTGCTAATGCTTTCCACTAGATCAAAAATAAAGGAGGACCAAGGCACTCTTCACATAATTAATTAAAATGCCTTTATTTGTATGGCATGTTCAATTGAAATAAAGTTAAACAGTTCTTGTGCTGACGTTGCTTCCAGAGGCAGTTTGGATCTCGGTAGTGAGTGTTGCAACCGAGGACAGAAGATTACGCGCTTCAGCACTTGGCGGTCCCGTTCTGTGAGCTTGTGTGGGCTACCACTTCGCGGCTGAGCTTTTGTTTCTCCTAGACGTCTCCACTTCACAATAACAGCACTTACAGTTGACCGGGGCATCTCTAGCAGGGCAGAAATTTGACAAACTGACTTATTGGAAAGGTGGCATTCTATGACGGTGCCATGTTGAAAGTCACTGAGCTCTTCAGTAAGGCCATGATACTGACAATGTATACACCTGTCAGAAACGGGTGTGGCTGAAATAGCCGAATCCACTAATTTGAAGGGGTCATACTTTTGTATATATAGTGTAACTGAAAAGCAGCATTCCCCAAGTGAGAATGGCCTTCACTTCAGCAGTGATGAATTCAATAACTTCTTCGATGAAAAGAACATGATCATTAAGAAAGCAAATGACGGACTCCTGTTTGAATCTGCTTAGTTCTCCTGTCCTATCTGGAACTGCGATGATTAACAACGTAACCTACTGTTGTTACCATGACAAAGACCAAAGCCGGCAGGAGTACCGTAGAGGACAGTGGGGTCTCTGTCACAAGAGAAGGATTTTTTTTATAACAAACAAAAAATAGTTCTGCAAGCAGTTGTTACAACAACAAGAAAATAGCTTCAAGTGTTTTGTCCAAATACCGGTTTAGTCAAGTAATAAAAGAAGGGACGATCTGACTGCAGAGGTCCAGGACCTGTTTGCTGTTCTCCCAGGGTCAGCTCGAGGAGTTGAAACAGGGGAACGGCAAGATGACAGCAAACTGTAAGTCATTGAGAGAGGACATCAGTTCTGTATGTGAATCCATGATAACAATGACAGAGAAATCAGATTATCTCGAGGGACAATCAAGGCGGAACAACATGGCTGTGGACGGAAATGCAGAATCTCCACATGAGACCTGGACAGAGTCTGAGGACAAAGTGAAGGAAATGATCTAGGAGAAACTGAAGATGGAAGATTGAGGTGGAGCGCGCCCACAGGACTAGAAACCCCACCACTGGCCCAGGTGACAGTCCCAGGACGATAGTGGTCAAGTTCCTGAGGTTCAAGGACAAGGTAGCTGTTCTGGAAAGAGCCAATAACCTGACAGGAACGTATATCTTCCTCAATGAGGACTATACTGAAGCTGTGCGCCAGAAGAGGAAATAACTCATCCCAGCCATGAAAGCTGCCAGAGCGCATGGGGACATTGCTTACATCTGCTATGACAGGCTCATTGTTCACCGTCCCTCCCAAAAGCCTGGAAGGGATGAGAGAGCCAAGCCTATGGGTTTGTAGCTTCAACCCCACAGCACATACACACACACCAACACACACCAACGGATTAATGGACTGCTGAATTTATATTTTTCTATTGCTTTGTTTGCTCTTTTCCATATTATGTCTATCTCTGATAAGCTACCCAGGAAATAGATGAAAATAACCTATATTAATATATGTAGCCATAGAAATAATGTTAATGAAATCAATAACTCGCTAAGATCAGATAACATTCTTATTTGAGCTATTTCTGAGACTCACTTGGATAATTAATTTGATGATACAGCAGTAGCAATACAAGGATATACCATCAATAGAAGAGACATGAATGCTTATGGATGAGGCGTTGCTGAATAAATTCAGAGCCATATCCCTGTAATGCTTAGAGAAGATCTTATGTCAAGTGTTATTGAAGTGTTGTGGCTGCAGATTCACCTGGCACATCTAAAGCCTTTTCTTTTGGGGTGTTGCTATAGGCCACCAAGTGAATGTGATGTTAACAGATACTTTCTTGGGGACCTGAATATTGACTGCTTTTCATCAAGCTTGTCTGCTCAATAGGAAGCTTCTCACTGTAACCAGTGCCTGTAATCTGGTTCAGGTTATAAATCATCCTACCAGGGTGTTTACAAACATTACAGGAACAAGTTCATCCACATGTATTGATCACATTTGTACTAATACTGTAGAACTTTGTTCTAAAGCTGTATCCGTACCCATTGGATGCAGTGATCACAATTGAGTGGCTATATCCAAGAAAGTCAAAGTTTCAAAGGGCTGGCCCTAAAATAGTGTATAAGAGATCATACAAAATATTTTGTTGTGACTCTTATGTGGATGATGTCAAAAATATTTGTTGATCTGATGTGATTAATAAGGAGCATCCATAATGCTGCACATGATGAATTTATGAAATTGCTTCTTCCAATTATTGATAAACATGCACTTGTTAAGAAACATACTGTTTGAACTGTTAAGGCTCCAATGTCTGATGAGGAATTGAAAAACTATTGGTGAAATACTCCCTCTCCAGCTCTCGAGGTCACCAGTCTGCTTATTATTACGCACACCTGTCACCATCGTTACGGTTCATCAGGCTCCCATGCCTCAGCCGTGTTTCTTCTTTTGTTCTATGTTCGTTGGTTTGTTAAATATTCACTCCCTGTACTTGCTTCCCGACTCCTAGTGTACACGTGACATGGGGCAAAATAAGTGGATAATAAGTCTGGCTGCACATCTGACTGGCTGATTCACTGCAAATTGAGAAATGATGGTACTAAACTCAACAAAAAGAAGAACAAACTGTATTCAGAAGCCAAGACCAATGATACAAAAAAAACTTTGGAGTACTTCAAATTAAATTATGGGCACAAAGACAAATTCAACTCCTTCTTTCATCGAATCAGATGGCTTATTCATCACAAAACCATTTGATGTTGGCAATTATTTTAATGATTACTTTATTGGCAAAGTGGACAAACTTTGTCAGGAAATGCCAGCAACGAACAGTGAGCCATCGTACTCTTGCATATGAAAAACTAATAATGAAGGAAAAGCATTGAGTTTAAATTTTGTAAAGGTAGTGTGGGAGTTAGTGTCAATAATGACAAACCTCCTGGCATTGACAACTTAAAATCAAATCAAATCCTATTATATTTGTCACATACACGTGGTTAGCAGATGTTAATGCGAGCGTAGCGAAATGCTTGTGCTTCTAGTTCTGACAATGCAGTAATAACCAATGAGTATTCTAACCTAACAATTCCACAACTACTACCTTATACACACACGCGTAAAGGGATGAAGAATATGTACATAAAGATATATGAATGAGTGATGGTACAGAACTGCATAGGCAAGATGTAGTAGATTGTATCGAGTACAGTATATACAGTGGGACAAACAACTATTTAGTCAGCCACCAATTGAGCAAGTTCTCCAACTTAAAAAGATGAGAGAGGCCTGTAATTTTCATCATAGGTACACTTCAACTATGACAGACAAAATGAGAAAGAAAAATCCAGAAAATCACATTGTAGGATTTTTAATGAATTTATTTGCAAATTATGGTGGAAAATAAGTATTTGGTCAATAACAAAAGTTTATCTCAATACTTTGTTATTATACCCTTTTTTGGCAATGACAGAGGTCAAACATTTTCTCTAAGTATTCACAAGGTTTTCACACACTGCTGCTGGTATTTTGGCCTATTCCTCCATGCAGATCTCCTATAGAGCAGTGATGTTTTGGGGCTGTTGCTGGGCAACACGAACTTTCAACTTCCTCCAAAGATTTTCTATGGGGTTGAGATCTGGAGACTGGCTAGGCCACTCCAGGACCTTGAAATGCTTCTTACGAAACCACTCCTTCATTGTCCGGGTGGTGTGTTTGGGATCATTGTCATGCTGAAAGACCCAGCCACGTTTCATCTTCAATGCCCTTGCTGATGGAAGGAGGTTTTCCCTCAAAATCTCATGATACATGTTCTCATTCATTCTTTCCTTTACACGGATCAGTCATCCTGGTCCCTTTGCTGAAAAACAGCCCCAAAGCATGATGTTTCCACCCCCATGCTTCATGGTAGGTATGGTGTTCTTTGGATGCAACTCAGCATTCTTTGTCCTCCAAACACGACGAGTTGAGTTTTTACCAAAAAGTTATATTTTGGTTTCATCTAACCACATGACATTCTCCCAATCTTCTTCTGGATCATCCAAATGCTCTCTAGCAAACTTCAGACGGGCCTGGACATGTACTGGCTTAAGCAGGGGTACACGTCTGGCACTGCAGGATTTGAGTCCCTGGCGGCGTAGTGTGTTACTGATGGTAGGCTTTGTTACTTTGGTCCCAGCTCTCTGCAGGTCATTCACTAGGTCCCCACGTATGGTTCTGGGATTTTTGCTCACCGTTCTTGTGATCATTTTGACCCCACGGGGTGAGATCTTGCCTGGAGCCCCAGATCGAGGGAGATTATCAGTGGTCTTGTATGTCTTCCATTTCCTAATAATTGCTCCCACAGTTGATTTCTTCAAACCAAGCTGCTTACCTATTGTAGATTCAGTCTTCCCAGCCTGGTGCAGGTCTACAATTTTGTTTCTGGTGTCCTTTGACAGCTCTTTGGTCTTGGCCATAGTGGAGTTTGGAGTGTGACTGTTTGAGGTTGTGGACAGGTGTCTTTTATACTGATAACAAGTTCAAACAGGTGCCATTAATACAGGTAACGAGTGGAGGACAGAGGAGCCTCTTAAAAAGAAGTTACAGGTCTGTGAGAGCCAGAAATCTTGCTTTTTTGTAGGTGACCAAATACTTATTTTTCACCACCATTTGCAAATAAATTCATAAAAAATCCTACAATGTGATTTTCAGGATTTTTTTCCCTAATTTTGTCTGTCATAGTTGAAGTGTGCCTATGATGAAAATTACAGGCCTCTCTCATTTTAAGTGTGAGAACTTGCACAATTGGTGGCTGACTAAATACTTTTTTGCCCCACTGTACATATGAGATGAGTAATGTAGGGTATGTTAAAATTATATTAAGTGGCATTGTTTAAAGTGGCTAGTGATACATAAAAAATAAAAAAAATCAATTCCATTATTAAAGTGGCTGGAGTTGAGTCAGTATGTTGGCAGCAGCCACTCAATGTTAGTGGTGGCTGTTTAACAGTCTGATGGCCTTGAGATAGAAGCTGTTTTTCAGTCTCTCGGTCGCTGCTTTGATGCACCTGTACTGACCTCGTCTTCTGGATGATAGCGGGGTGAACACGCAGTGGCTTGGGTGGTTGTTGTCCTTGATGATCTTTATGGCCTTCCTGTGACATCAGGTGGTGTAGGTGTCCTGGAGGGCAGGTAGTTTGCCCCTGGTGATGCGTTGTGCAGACCTCACTACCCTCTGGAGAGCCTTACGGTTGTGGGCGGAGCAGTTGCCGTACCAGGCGGTGATACAGCCCGTCAGGATGCTCTCGATTGTGCATCTGTAGAAGTTGTGAGTGCTTTTGGTGACAAGCCGAATTTCTTCAGCCTCCTGAGGTTGAAGGCGCTGCTGCGCCTTCTTCACACTGCTGTCTGTGTAGGTGGACCAATTCAATTTGTCTGTGATGTGTACGCCGAGGAACTTAAAACTTACTACCCTCTCCACTACTGTCCTGTTGATGTGGATAGGGGGGTGCTCCCTCTGCTGTTTCCTGAAGTCCACAATCATCTCCTTTGTTTTGTTGACGTTGAGTGTGAGGTTATTTTCCTGACACCACACTCTGAGGGCCCTCACCTCCTCCCTGTAGGCCGTCTCGTCGTTGTTGGTAATCAAGCCTACCACTGTGATGTCGTCCGAAAACTTGATGATTGAGTTGGAGGCGTGCATGGCCACGCAGTCGTGGGTGAACAGGGAGTACAGGAGAGGGCTCAGAACGCACCCTTGTGTGGCCCCAGTGTTGAGGATCAGCGTGGTGGAGATGTTGTTACCTACCCTCACCACCTGGGTGCGGCCCGTCAGGAAGTCTAGTACCCAGTTGCACACGGCGGGGTCGAGACCCAGGGTCTCTAGCTTGATTACGAGTTTGGAGTGTACTATGGTGTTAAATGCTGAGCTGTTGTTGATGAACAGCATTCTCACGTAAGTATTCCTCTTGTCCAGATGGGTTAGGGCAGTGTGCAGTGTGGATGCAATTGCGTCGTCTGTGGACCTATTGGGGCGGTAAGCAAATTGGAGTGGGTCTAAGGTGTCAGGTAGGGTGGAGGTGATATGGTCCTTGACTAGTCTCTCAAAGCACTTCATGATGACGGAAGTGAGTGCTACGGGGCAGTCATTTAGCTCAGTTACCTTAGCTTTCTTGGGAACAGGAACAATGGTGGCCCTCTTGAAGCATGTGGGAACAGCAGACTGGGATAAGGATTGATTAAATATGTCAGCCAGCTGGTCTGCGCATGCTCTGAGGACGCGGCTAGGCATGCCGTCTGGGCCTGTAGCCTTGCGAGGGTTAACACGTTTAAATGTTTTACTCACGACGGCTGCAGTGAAGGAGAGTCCGCAGGTTTTGGTAGCGGGCCGTGTCAGTGGCACTGTATTGTCCTCAAAGCGAGCAAAAAAGTTATTTAGTCTGTCAGGGAGCAAGACATCCTGGTCTGCGACGGGGCTGGTTTTCTTTTTTGTAATCCGTGGTTGACTGTAGACCCTGCCACATACCTCTTGTGTCTGAGCCGTTGAATTGCGACTCTACTTTGTCTCTATACTGACGCTTAGCTTGTTTGATTGCCTTGCGGAGGGAATAGCTACACTGTTTGTATTCGGTCATGTTTCCGGTCACCTTGCCCTGGTTAAAAGCAGTGGTTTGCGCTTTCAGTTTCGCGCGAATGATGCCATTAATCCACGGTTTCTGTTTTGGGAATGTTTTAATTGTTGCTGTGGGTATAACAGCATGCGTATAGAGAAGAGCACTCAACATGTACCGCACTGACACAATTACTGATGATTGGTTGAAAGAAATAGTTAATAAGAAGATTGTGGGAGCTGTACCGTTAGATTTTAGTGCAGCCTTTGATATTATTGACAATAACATGTTGTTGAGATAGCATATGTGTTATGGCTTTTCAACCTCTGCCATATTGTGGATTCAGAGCTATCTATATAATAGAACTGAGTTTTTTATGGAAGCTTTATCTAACATCAAACATGTAAAGTGTGGTGTACCGCAAGGCAGCTCTCTAGGCCCTCTACTTTTTTCTATTTTTAAGTAAACTGACTATTTCTCAGGACCAGATGCTAGAATATGCAAATAATTGACAGATTAGGATAGAAAACACTCTAATGTTTCCAAAACTGTAAAAATATTGTCTGTGACTATAACAGAACTGATATTGCAGGCAAAACCCTGAATAAAATCAAACCAGGAAGTGGCTTCTATTTTGAAAACGACATGTTCCATAGCCTCCATTGCTCAATTTAAAGGGATATCAACCAGATTCCGCTTCCTCAAGGTGTCAACAGTCTTCAGACATATTTTCAGGCTTTTATTTTGAAAAATGAGCCAGAACGATAACATCACGTCAAGTGGTCACATGAGTCTTTCTCGCGCAACAGAAATTGTTTTTCCCTCTCCTACTGTGAAAGACATTTGTGTTTGATATATTATCGATTATATATTTTAAAAACAACGTTTTGACATGTTTCTGTGGACATTACGGATATTATTTGGAATTTGTCTGCGTTGTCGTGACCACTCTTTCCTGTGGATTTCTGAACATAATGCGCCAAACAAACGGAGGCATTTTGGATATAAAAATTATCTTTATGGAACAAAAGGAACATTTGTTGTGTAACTGGGAGTCTCGTTAGTGAAAACATCCGAAGATCATCAAAGGTAAACAATTAATTTGATTGCTTTTCTGATATTCGTGACCAAGCTACCTGATGCTAAGTGTACTTAATGTTTTGTTATGCGATCTATTTACACAAACGCTTGGATTGCTTTCGCTGTAAAGCATAATTAACAAAATTAACAAAAGGCTAAACTGTGTTTTGCAATATTGCACTTGTGATTTCATGAATATGAATATTTTTAGTAGATCTCTTAAAACTAATAGCATTGTATTTGGTAAAAAATAATTCCTTAAGTTCTAGACATCAGCTGAATCTGGTATTGAATGGTGTGGCTGTTGAACAAGTCGAGGAGACTAAATGACTTGTTACCTTAGATTGTACCTTAGATTGTAAACAGCATAATGAAAACATATAATGGTTGTAAAGATGTGGAAAGGTCTGTCCATAATAAAGAGATTTTTTTGACACCACACTCCACAAAGCAAATCCTGCAGGCTCTATTTTTATCTTGATTATTGTCCAGTCATATGGCCAAGTACTGCAAAGAAAGACCTAGTTAAGCTTCAGCTGGTCCAGAACAGAGTGGCACGTCTTGCTCTTCATTGTAATCATAGAGCTAATATTAATACTATGCATGCCAGTCTCTCTTGGCTAAGAGTTGAGGAAAGACTGACTGAGTCACTTTTTGTTTTTATAAGAGACATTAATGTGTTGGAAATTCCAAATTGTTTGCATAGTCCACTTACACACAGCACTGACACACACACTTACACCACCAGAAATGCCACCATGGGTCTTTTCACAGTCCCCAGGTTCAGAACAAATTCAAAGAAACAGGGGCGACAGGTAGCCTAGTGGTTAGAGCTTTGGTCCAAAAACCGAAAGGTTGCTGGATCGAATACCCGAGCTGACAAGATAAACATATCTGTCATTCTGCCCCTGAGCAAGGCAGTTAACCCACTGTTCCCTGGGTGACGAAGATGTGGATGTTGATTATGTCATGTACTGTCATGTTGTCTTGTCTCTGTCCTTTCCCTTCACCCTGTCTCCCTCTGCTGGTCGTTGTTATGTTACCTTTTCTCCCCCTCTTTTCCCCAGCTGTGCCCTGTCTCCTCCTAACTACCTCGTCACCCCGTTCCCCACCTGTTCCCTTTTTCCCTCTGATTAGGTCCCTATATCTGTCTCTGTTTCTGCTCCTGTCCTTGTCGGATTCTTGTTTGTTTGTGTCATTCATGCCTGAACCAGACTGTCGTCATGTTTGCTGTAACCTTGTCCTGTCCTGTCGGAATCTGCCGGTCCATCTGAGCCTACCTGTGTGTGGTAATTAAAGAAGCTCTGTTTAAGTTGATTCGCTTTTGGGTCCTCATTCACGCACCGTAACAGAAGAATCCGACCAAGAATGGACCCAGCGACTTCGGATCCTCTCCACTCAGCCGTCGAGATCCAGGGAGCGATGCTAGGCAGACACAAGCAGGAATTGTCTGCTGCTCGACATGCCGTTGAGACCCTGGCCACCCAAGTCTCCAACCTCACAGAACAGGTTCACCATCTCCGCCTCGATCCACCGGCCACTTCCAGGGCTTTCGAATCTCCGGAGCCCAGAATCAATAACCCGCCGTGTTACTCTGGGGAGCCCACTGAATGCCGCTCGTTCCTCACCCAGTGTGATATTGTGTTTTCTCTCCAGCCCAACACTTACTCCAGGAGCACTGCTCGTGTCGCCTACGTCATATCTCTCCTTATTGGACGGGCTCGTGAGTGGGGCACGGCAATCTGGGAGGCAAGGGCTGAGTGTATTAACCAGTATCAAGACTTTAAGGAGGAGATGATACGGGTTTTTGATCGATCTGTTTTTGGGGAGGAGGCTTCCAGGGCCCTGTCTTCCCTATGTCAAGGCAATCGATCCATAACAGACTACTCTATTGAGTTTCGCACTCTTGCTGTCTCCAGTGGCTGGAACGAGCCGGCCTTGCTCGCTCGTCTTCTGGAGGGTTTCCGCGCAGAGGTAAAGGATGAGATTCTCTCCCGGGAGGTTCCTTCCAGCGTGGATTCCTTGATTGAACTCGCTATTCGCATTGAGCGACGGGTTGATCTTCGTCACCGAGCTCGTGGAAAGGAGCTCGCGCTCTCCGTCGCCTCCCTCTCCGCATCACTACCATCTTCCTCTGCCGGCTCGGGTGCTGAGCCCATGCAGCTGGGAGGTATCCGCATCTCGACTAAGGAGAGGGAACGGAGAATCACCAACCGCCTCTGTCTCTATTGCGGTTCCGCTGGTCATTTTGCCACTTCATGTCCAGTAAAAGGCCAGAGCTCGTCAGTAAGCGGAGGGCTACTGGTGAGCGCTACTACTCCTGTCTCTCCTTCAAGATCCTGCACTACCTTGTCGGTCCATCTACGCTGGACCGGTTCGTCAGCTTCCTGCAGTGCCTTAATAGACTCTGGGGCGGAGGGCTGTTTTATGGACGAGACCTGGGCTCGGGAACATGACATTCCTCTCAGACAGTTAAAGGAGCCCACGGCCTTGTTCGCCCTGGATGGTAGTCCTCTCCCCAGGATTCAGCGTGAGACGCTACCTTTAACCCTCACTGTTTCTGGTAATCATAGTGAAACCATTTCTTTTTTAATTTTTCGTTCACCTTTTACACCTGTTGTTTTGGGCCATCCCTGGCTAGTTTGTCATAATCCTTCCATTAATTGGTCTAGTAATTCTATCCTCTCCTGGAACGTCTCTTGTCATGTGAAATGTTTAATGTCTGCTATCCCTCCTGTTTCCTCTGTCTCTTCTTCACAGGAGGAGCCTGGTGATTTGACAGGGGTGCCGGAGGAATATCACGATCTGCGCACGGTGTTCAGTCGGTCCAGGGCCACCTCTCTTCCTCCACACCGGTCGTATGATTGTAGTATTGATCTCCTTCCGGGAACCACCCCCCCCCGGGGTAGACTATACTCTCTGTCGGCTCCCGAACGTAAGGCTCTCGAAGATTATTTGTCTGTAGCTCTTGACGCCGGTACCATAGTCCCCTCCTCCTCTCCCGCCGGAGCGGGGTTTTTTTTTGTCAAGAAGAAGGACGGGTCTCTGCGCCCCTGCATAGATTATCGAGGGCTGAATGACATAACAGTGAAGAATCGTTATCCGCTTCCTCTTATGTCTTCAGCCTTCGAGATCCTGCAGGGAGCCAGGTTTTTCACTAAGTTGGACCTTCGTAACGCTTACCATCTCGTGCGCATCAGGGAGGGGGACGAGTGGAAGACGGCGTTTAACACTCCGTTAGGGCACTTTGAATACCGGGTTCTTCCTTTCGGCCTCGCTAACGCTCCAGCTGTCTTTCAGGCATTAGTCAATGATGTCCTGAGAGACATGCTGAACATCTTTGTTTTCGTTTACCTTGACGATATCCTGATTTTTTCACCGTCACTCCAGATTCATGTTCAGCACGTTCGACGTGTCCTCCAGCGCCTTTTAGAGAATTGTCTTTTCGTGAAGGCTGAGAAGTGCACTTTTCATGCCTCCTCCGTCACATTTCTCGGTTCTGTTATTTCCGCTGAAGGCATTAAGATGGATCCCGCTAAGGTCCAAGCTGTCATTGATTGGCCCGTCCCTAAGTCACGTGTCGAGCTGCAGCGCTTTCTCGGCTTCGCGAACTTCTATCGTCGTTTCATCCGTAATTTCGGTCAGGTGGCAGCTCCTCTCACAGCCCTTACTTCTGTCAAGACGTGCTTTAAGTGGTCCGTTTCCGCCCAGGGAGCTTTTGATCTCCTCAAGAATCGTTTTACATCCGCTCCTATCCTTGTTACACCTGACGTCTCTAGACAGTTCGTTGTCGAGGTTGACGCGTCAGAGGTGGGAGTGGGAGCCATCCTTTCTCAGCGCTCCCTCTCTGACGACAAGGTCCACCCATGCGCGTATTTTTCTCATCGCCTGTCGCCGTCGGAACGTAACTATGATGTGGGTAACCGCGAACTGCTCGCCATCCGGTTAGCCCTAGGCGAATGGCGACAGTGGTTGGAGGGGGCGACCGTTCCTTTTGTCGTTTGGACTGACCATAGGAACCTTGAGTACATCCGTTCTGCCAAACGACTTAATGCGCGTCAGGCGCGTTGGGCGCTGTTTTTCGCTCGTTTCGAGTTCGTGATTTCTTATCGTCCGGGCTCTAAGAACACCAAGCCTGATGCTTTGTCTCGTCTCTTCAGTTCTTCAGTAGCCTCCACTGACCCCGAGGGGATTCTCCCTGAGGGGCGTGTTGTCGGGTTGACTGTCTGGGGAATTGAGAGGCAGGTAAAGCAAGCACTCACTCAAACTCCGTCGCCGCGCGCTTGTCCTAGGAACCTTCTTTTCGTTCCCGTTCCTACTCGTCTGGCCGTTCTTCAGTGGGCTCACTCTGCCAAGTTAGCCGGCCACCCTGGCGTTCGGGGTACGCTTGCTTCCATTCGCCAGCGTTTCTGGTGGCCCACCAGGGAGCATGACACGCGTCGTTTCGTGGCTGCTTGTTCGGTCTGCGCGCAGACTAAGTCCGGTAACTCTCCTCCTGCCGGCCGTCTCAGGCCGCTTCCTATTCCCTCTCGACCGTGGTCTCACATCGCCTTAGATTTTGTCACCGGACTGCCTTCGTCAGCGGGGAAGACTGTTATTCTTACGGTTGTCGATAGGTTCTCTAAGGCGGCTCATTTCATTCCCCTTGCTAAGCTTCCTTCTGCTAAAGAGACGGCACAAATCATCATCGAGAATGTTTTCAGAATTCATGGCCTTCCGTCAGACGTCGTTTCGGACAGAGGTCCGCAATTCACGTCTCAATTTTGGAGGGAGTTTTGCCGTTTGATTGGGGCTTCCGTCAGTCTCTCTTCCGGCTTTCACCCCCAGTCTAACGGTCAAGCAGAACGGGCCAATCAGACTATTGGTCGCATCTTACGCAGTCTTTCTTTTCGCAACCCTGCGTCTTGGTCAGAACAGCTCCCCTGGGCAGAATACGCCCACAACTCGCTTCCTTCGTCTGCGACCGGGCTATCTCCTTTTCAGAGTAGCCTCGGGTACCAGCCTCCGTTGTTCTCATCTCAGTTCGCCGAGTCCAGCGTCCCCTCCGCTCAGGCTTTTGTCCAACGTTGCGAGCGCACCTGGAAGAGGGTCAGGTCTGCACTTTGCCGTTATAGGGCGCAGACTGTGAGAGCTGCTAATAAGCGTAGAACGAAGAGCCCTAGATATTGTCGCGGTCAGAGAGTTTGGCTCTCCACTCAGAACCTTCCCCTTAAGACGGCTTCTCGCAAGTTGACCCCGCGGTTCATTGGTCCATTCCGTATCTCTCAGGTCATTAATCCTGTCGCAGTGCGACTTCTTCTTCCGCGATATCTTCGTCGCGTCCACCCGGTCTTCCATGTCTCCTGTGTTAAGCCCGCTCTTCGCGCCCCCGCTCGTCTTCCCCCCCCCCCCCCCCATCCTTGTCGAGGGCGCACCTATCTACAGGGTCCGTAAAATCTTGGACATGCGTCCTCGGGGCCGTGGTCATCAGTACCTAGTTGACTGGGAGGGGTACGGTCCTGAGGAGAGGAGTTGGGTTCCCTCTCGGGACGTGCTGGACCGTGCGCTGATTGATGATTTCCTCCGTTGCCGCCAGGTTTCCTCCTCGAGTGCGCCAGGAGGCGCTCGGTGAGTGGGGGGGTACTGTCATGTACTGTCATGTTGTCTTGTCTCTGTCCTTTCCCTTCACCCTGTCTCCCTCTGCTGGTCGTTGTTATGTTACCTTTTCTCCCCCTCTTTTCCCCAGCTGTGCCCTGTCTCCTCCTAACTACCTCGTCACCCCGTTCCCCACCTGTTCCCTTTTTCCCTCTGATTAGGTCCCTATATCTGTCTCTGTTTCTGCTCCTGTCCTTGTCGGATTCTTGTTTGTTTGTGTCATTCATGCCTGAACCAGACTGTCGTCATGTTTGCTGTAACCTTGTCCTGTCCTGTCGGAATCTGCCGGTCCATCTGAGCCTACCTGTGTGTGGTAATTAAAGAAGCTCTGTTTAAGTTGATTCGCTTTTGGGTCCTCATTCACGCACCGTAACAGATTATGGCAGACCCCTACACCTCTCTGATTCAGAGGGGTTGGGTTAAATGCAGAAGACAAATTTCAGTTGATTGCATTCAGTTGTACAATTGACTAGGTATCCCCCTTTCCCCAATATTATAGAGAGCCATGAGTGAATAGAACACCCTTCTGTCTTATGTAGTGCAAGTGAACAGCAAACCTGGTTTAAAAAAACAAATAAAACAACATCTCTCCCCCATGTGACCTACTTGTTGTGTGTATATACTGACATGTATGTGTAACTGATATATTCACACTACATGTTAATGTTTTTAAATGTATGCAAAGTCTTTTGTCTGTAATGTGTGTTTTGATATATGTCAGGCCCCAGTAAGACTAGCTGTCGCCATTTGCATCGGCAAATTAATCAATGGTAAGTTTCGGTGTTCCTCAAGGTTCCGTTTTAGGACCCCTATTGTTTTCAACATATATTCTACCTCTTGGTGAAGTCATTCGGAAACATAATGTCAACTTTCACAGCTGGACAACACACAGCTGTACATTTCGATGAAACATGGTGAATCACCAAAATTGCCTACTTTGGAAGCCTGCGTTTCAGACATGAGGAAGGGGATAGCAGCAAATGTTTTACTTTTAAACTCTATCATAACATAGATACTAGTTCTAGGTCTCAAGACACAAAGAGATCTGCTGTTTGATCTGACAATTAATTTTGATGGTTGTACAGTCATCTCAAATAAAATTGTGAAGAACCTTGGCGTTACTCTGGATCCTGATCTCTCTATTGATGAACATATCAAGAATATTTAATTGTAAAAAAAAAGCCAGACTAAGTGGACAAAGATCGTACTTTTTGGAGAAATGTCCTCTGGTCTGATGAAATAAAAATATAACTTTTTGGCCATAATGACCATCGTTATGTTTAGAGGAAAAGGGGGAGGCTTGCAAGCTGAAGAACACCATCCCAACTGTGAAGCACAGGGATGGCACCATCATGTTGTGGGGGTGCTTTGCTGCTGGAGGGACTGCTGCACTTCACAAAATAGATGGCATCATGAGGAAGCAACATTATGTGGATATATTGAAGCAACATATCAAGACATCAGTCAGGAAGTTAAAGCTTGGTCGCAATTGGTTATTCCAAATGGACAATGACCCCAAGCATACTTTCAAAGTTGTGGCAAAATGGCTTAAGGACAACAACGTCAAGGTATTGTAGTGGCCATCACAAACCCCTGACCTCAATTCAATAGAAAATTTGTGGGCAGAACTGAAGAAGCGTGTGTGAGCAAGGAGGCCTACAAACCTGACTCAGTTACACCAGCTCTGTCAGGAGGAATGGGACAACATTCATCCAACTTATTGTGAGAAGCTTGTGGAAGACTACCCGACACGTTTGACCCAAGTTAAACAATTTAAAGAAAATGCTACCAAATACTAATTGAGTGTATGTTAACTTCTGACCCACTGGGAATGTGATGAAAGAAATAAAAGCTGAAATTAATCATTCTCTCAACTATTTTTATAACATTTCACATTCTTAAAATAAACTGCCGATCATAACTGACCTATAACAAGGAATTTTTACTAGGATTAAATGTCAGGAATTGTGAAAAACTGAGTTTCAATGTATTTGGCTGAGGTGTATGTTAACCTCTGACTTCAAATGAACATATAATTTTTTTAAAATTGTTTTGTTATAATTATATTTATTACATCTTTTGAATGATTATATGTTTTTTTTTAAATCACATAAAAAAATAATTAAACCTTGAAATCAGCCCTAGCCTTAGCAGGAAGCCAGTGTAGAGGCTAGCACTGGAGTAATATGCTCACATTTTGGGGTTCTTGTCAAGATTCTAGCAGCTGTATTATGCACTAACTGAGTTTATTTGTGGGTTCGATTGCATGCTCAAAATGGCCAGAAACAAAGAACTTTCTTCTGAAACTCGTCAGTCTATTCTTGATCTGAGAAATGAAGGCTATTCCATGTGAGAAATTGACAAGAAACTGAAGATCTCATACAACGCTGTGTACTACTCCCTTTACAGAAGAGTGCAAACTGGCTCCGGTGCACAACTGAGCAAGAGGACATCTTTGAGCTGCAGCTCTCTTCTGTTCCCTCAGATTGCTTGAGGATAGCGTACGTGATAACGCTGGAGAGAGGGAGGGCTCTTGCCTGGGCTACGGCAGTGTGGGAGCAACAATCCACCGTTTGCCTCAGATTGGAGGAGTTTGGTGGAGGTATAGAAAGTGTTCAATTATCCATTGTCCGGGAGAGAGGCGGCTCGTAAAATGCTCCAACTACGTCAGGATTCCCAAAGTGTGGCAGACTACGCAGTGGATTTTCGCATGTTGGCGGCTGAGAGTGCCTGGAACCCGGAAGCCCTGTTCGACGCGTTCCTTCACGGGTGGTCAGAGGTGATTGAAGATGAGCTCGCAGCCCGGGGCTGCCCCTGGACCTCGACTCCCTCATAGCCTTGCCCTTCAGGATCAATGGGCGGCTATGGGAACGTAGGAGGGAGAGGGAGTCGGAGCTGGGAATTCCCACACAACCCCTCTCCATTCCCATGAACATCAGAGCGTTGGATGGGCGCTCTATTGGCAGGGTCACCCACACCACGTATCCCATTAACCTGAGAGTGTCGGGTAATCACAGTGAGTTTATGCAGTTCCTGCCCATATAATCCCCTCCTGCACCCATGGTTTTGGGGTTTTCCTGGCTCCAGAGGCACAATCTCCTGATCAACTGGGTTACTGGTTCTATCCTGGGTTGGAACCCGTTTTGCCATGGGAATTGCCGGAAGTTGGCGCTGCCTGTCCCGGGACGTCTTCCTGCGGGCTTGGGAAAAGCCCCGGACCTCTCCACCGTTCCCGCGAAGTACCAGGACCTCCAGGGGGTTTTCAGTGAGGCCCGTGCCACTGTGCTTCCTCCGCATAGGCCCTTTCCCCATCTCCAAGTTCCTTAGCCTCTCTGCTGTTTGTCTTCTGTTGCCCCATACCCCTTATACATCCCACTTTTCATGTGTCTAGGATAAAACATATGTCTCCCAGCCCTTTGTCTCCTGTTTTCAGGAGCCTGCCTGCCGTCCTTTAACTGCGACACTGACCTGATCACAAACCTCTGCCTGCCCTCGACCTGCCCTTTGCCTACCCTGTGTTGCTAATAAATAATCTGAGAACTGTACTAGCCGCCTCCCGTGTCTGCATCTGGGTCATATCCTGAGTCATAATAAGCCATTACACTCTGTAACTGTTTTAAAACCAACAGTGGCCTCATGATGAAATCCCTGAGTGGGTTCCTTCCTCTCTGGCAACGGATTTAGGAAGTGTGCCTGTATCTTTGTAGTGACTGGGTGTATTGATACACCATCTCCAAATAGGTGTTCTTATTTGCATACAATGGTTCACAGGAAAACCTCCCTGGTCTTTGTGGTTGAATCTGTGCTTAAAATTCACTACTCGATTTAAGGACCTTACAGATAATTGTATGTCTGGGGTACAGAGATGGGGTCCTCATTTTAAAATGATGTTAAACATTATTATTGCACACAAGTGGAGTCCATGCAACTTATTATGTGAAGAACATTTTTACTCCTGAACTTATTTAGGCTTTTCATAACAAAAGGGTTGAATACCTATTGACTCAAGACATTTCAGATTTCCATTTGTAATACATTTTTGTAAACATTTCTAAACACAATTCCACTTTGACATTATGGGGTATAGTGTGTAGGCCAGTGACACAAAATCTACATTTGATCCATTTAAAATTAAGGCTGTAACCACTTTTTGGGAAGACATTCAAGGGCTGTGAATACTTTCGGAAAGCACTGTATGTATATTGAACATAAATATAAACACAACATGTAAAGTGTTGTTCCCATGTTTCATGAGTTGAAATAAAAGATCCCAGAAATTGTCCATGCTGTACACCGAAAAGCTTTTTTTCAGAAATATATTATGCACAAATGTGTTTACATCCCTGTTAGTGAGCATTTCTCCTTTGCCAAGATAATCCATCCACCTGACAGGTGTGGCATATCAAGAAGCTGATTAAACAGCATTATTATTCCACATGTGCACCTTGTGCTGGGGACAATAAAAGGCCATTCTAAAATGTGCAGTTTTGTCACACAACACAATGCCACAGATGTCTCAAGTTTTGAGGGCGCATGCAATTGGCATGCTGGCTGCACAAATGTACACTAGAGCTGTTGCCAGAGACTTCAATGTTCATTTCTATACCATAAGCTGCATCCAACGTCGTTTTAGAGAATTTGGCAGTACGTCCAACCAGCCTCACAACCGCAGACCATTTGTAACCACGCCAGCCCAGGACCTCCACCTCCGGCTTCTTCACCTGTGGGATCGTCTGAGGCCAGCCACCCAGACAGCTGATGAAATTGTGGGTTTGCACAATCAAAGAAATTCTGCACAAACTGTTAGAAACTGTCTCAGGGAAGCTCATCTGCGTGCTCGTCATCCTCACCAGGGGCTTTACATGACTGCAGTTTGTCATCATAACCGACTTCAGTGGGCAAATGCTCACCTTCGATGGCCACTGGCATGCTGGAGAATTGTGCTCTTCACGGAGGAATCCTAGTTTCAACTGTACCGGGCAGTATGGCGTCATGGGGGCGAGCAGTTTGTGTGGGCGAGCAGAGTGTCTCATGGTGGAGGTGGGGTTATGGTATGGGCAGGTATAAGCTACGGACAATGAAGACATTTGCATTTTATCGATGGCAATTTGAATGCACAGAGATACCATGATGAGATCCTGAGTGAATAAATGGAAAGAAATATTGTGTAATTTTACTCCCTCCAATACTGTGCATTCTTGTGGCTGTCTAGCAGCAGTATGACTCTAGCCAGGTTCCCCCATGCTTCATATGACCTTATCTGGGTGGAACAGACATTTCTATTGACTGACCATTTTTGTGTTGCTTTTTTATCCTATAATTGGAAAACAATTGCTTTCTGATAGTTCCAATTTCACTTGAAAAGGGCATTAAGGATTTGAAAGATTCTGGATATTTAGATTCTAAAGATATAATGTAAGTAGGTATTATTGCTACAGGCACATTTAAGTATTTATTTTACCCTTTTTTTACCAGGTAAGTTGACTGAGAACACGTTCTCATTTACAGCAATGATCTGGGGAATAGTTACAGGGGAGAGGAGGGGGGATGAATGAGCCAGCTGGAAGCTGCGGATGATTAGGTGGTCATGTTGGTATGAGTGCCAGACTGGACATTTAGCCAGGACATCAGGGTTAACACCCCTACTCTTACGATTAGTGCCATGGGATCTTTTAGTGACCACAGAGCGTTTAACATCCCATCCAAAAGACAGCAACCTATGGCTGTGTCCCCAATCACTGTCCTGGGGCATTGGGCTCTTTTTTTAGACCAGAGGAGTGAGGGCTTCCTACTGGCCCTCCATCACCATCTGGTCTCCCATCCAGGGACCGACCACAACAGATCCTGCTTAGCTTCAGAGGAAAGCCAGCAGTGGGATTTTATTTGTACTTAATTTATATTTTATTTAACCTATATTTAACTAGGCAAGTCAGTTAAGAACAAATTCTCATTTAGAATGACAGCCTACCCCCGCATCTAGAAAGTATTGTAGTATGAATAACCCAGCGTATCCACATCCAACACCTTGCGTTTGATAAAGGATGGGCACTTAAAGAAGCTCTTGTATTGAATTTTGACTGTGTATTTTCTGTACAGAGTTGAATTGTAGAACTGACGAAACACTTGGTATTCTTTGATAGGGTTAGTGCCTGTTGACATTTAAATGGCCTTGCTTATCATGAAGGAACATTTAATACCCCTGACATTCATTAAGGGTGATTCCTCATTAAAATAGAACATGAAACACCATGATGATCTATTTAATCCATAGAAGGGTTCTTTGGAGCAAGGATTGTTGACATAACACAGTGGATTCTGGAATTTTTGGATCACTTAATTGATAAAAAAAAAAAAGACTGTATGGAAAATTTAAAAACAAATGCTGTACACTGCTGCGCATGCTCCCAGGTGATTTAATGATAACATCAGGCATCCATATTGCTGGTGGGGGTGGAAGGTCGTATATATAGGGGCAGTATTCAGTGACATCACTTCCTGAAACACGAGGTATAAATATCAGGAGGTTCGCAATATCAACATTCGCTGCATCAAAATATATGACCATTCACATGGAATGTGATCAATATTTACAGTAATATACAGTGAGGGAAAAAAGTATTTGATCCCCTGCTGATTTGCCCACTGACAAAGAAATGATCAGTCTATAATTTTAATGATAGGTTTATTTGATCAGTGAGAGACAGAATAACAACAAAAAAATCCAGAAAAACGCATGTCAAAAATGTTATAAATTGATTTGCATTTTAATGAGGGAAATAAGTATTTGACCCCTCTGCAAAACATGACTTAGTACTTGGTGGCAAAACCCTTGTTGGCAATCACAGAGGTCAGACGTTTCTTGTAGTTGGCCACCAGGTTTGCACACATCTCAGGAGGGATTTTGTCCCACTCCTCTTTGCAGATCTTCTTCAAGTCATTAAGGTTTTGAGGCTGACGTTTGGCAACTCGAACCTTCAGCTCCCTCCACAGATTTTCTATGGAATTAAGGTCTGGAGACCTTTGTTGCCTTGGCCGTGTGTTTTGGGTCATTGTCATGCTGGAATACCCATTCACAACCCATTTTCAATGCCCTGGCTGAGGGAAGGAGGTTCTCACCCAAGATTTGACAGTACATGGACCCATCCATCGTCCCTTTGATGCAGTGAAGTTGTCCTGTCCCCTTAGCAGAAAAACACCACCCCCAAAAGCATAATGTTCCCACCTCCATGTTTGACGGTGGGGATGGTGTTCTTGGGGTCATAGGCAGCATTCCTCCTCCTCCAAACACGGCGAGTTGAGTTGATGCCGAAGAGCTCCATTTTGCTCTCATCTGACAACAACACTTTCAACCAGTTGTCCTCTGAATCATCCAGATGTTCACTGGCAAACTTCAGATGGTCATGTATATGTGCTTTCTTGAGCAGGGGGACCTTGCAGGCGCTGCAGGATTTCAGTCCTTCATGGCGTAGTGTGTTACCAATTGTTTTCTTGGTGACGATGATCCCAGCTGCCTTGAGATCATTGACAAGATTCTCCCGTGTGGTTCTGGGCTGATTCCTCACCGTTCTCATGATCATTGCAACTCCACGAGGTGAGATACAGTACAGAACAGTTGAGTACAATAAAGTCAAGTAAAGAAAAGTTGAGTACAGTACTGTACAGTAGAGCACACTAGCGTTACAAGAGCACAAGGCGAGACCCTAATGCAGACACAGGAGGCAGATGGTTGAGCTCTGATATTTATTATACCCAAAAGGGTAGGCAAAAGGCAGGTCGGGGACAGGCGAGAGTTCATAAACCAGGTCCAAACAGTACCAGGTGATTGGCAGGCTCGAGGTCAGGACAGGCAGGGGTTCAGTGAACAGATCCAAGTCCAAACAGTACAAGGGGATAGGCAGGCTTGAGGTCAGAACAGGCAGTGTAGTCAGACAGGCGGATACGGCGTCAGGACAGGCAAAGGTCAAAACCAGGAGGGCTAGGAAAAAACAGAGACTGGGAACAATAGGAGCTAGGAGAAATGCTGGTTGACTTGGCAAAACAAGACGAATTGGCACAGAGAGACAGGAAACACAGGGATAAATACACCGGGGACTAATGGGGAAAACAGGAGGTGGGTGGAGAAAATCACAAAGACAGGTGAAACAGATCAGGGCGTGACAAGAGTAGAGTACAGTATAATGCACTGTATTGTACTGTACTCTACTGAACCTATCTACATTACTGTACTGTACTGTACGTTTATGTCCAATTACTTTCAGAACTACAAAATTCTGAAAGTAGCGGATGATACAAATGTTAAATACATGTCAACAATCCTTCCTCCATAGGACCCTTCTATGGATTATATTTTGTGAATATCCCCCAAATCAATGTATTTTTTGTTATAGCTTCATGAGTCACCCTAGGGCAAAATTTAGATTTCCGCCTAAATAGACGTAATAATTTTTTATGAGATGGTCATAAACAACAACTGGAAATATTGCATATTTTTTGAACGGTCTGGAACTTATCTTTCTGGTAAAAATAGATATACATGACTGAGGTGTACTCACATTTGAGGACACAAGCTCAAGTACATTCTGTAGTACATCCAAGTATTATAAAAATATGAAAAATAATCCATTATTTTCTTCCTATTCAACAAAAGTGGGGCAAGAAGGCTTGAAATAACCGAAATGCTTTCTAAATATAGTAACAATCAAATTATAAACAAAGCCTTGAGGATTACCTTTGAAACATGTGTGTCATGGCACCGATGACATATCCTTGGCACACAATAGAAGAGCAGATCAGCATCAGGTATCTGTCCATCATCCTCTCATAGACATGGGCAAGTGGCTGACATTATTAGGATACAGCGTTGTTCTTAATGAAGAGGATACGTTCAGCTTCCCTTTCAAAGGCCAGGTTGGGTTTTTTATAATGAATGAATGAAATGCAAGACATCTGGTTATGCACTGCAACCCTCTTAGCAAAATGATGGTACAGTTAACAGCCATGTTGTTTTTCTTTGCTCTTATTAAACCTCTTAAGGATCTGGCCCTTTTTTTTCAATTTTCGCATGAACTGCCTGTAGCTCAGGAACTGAAGCAAGGTTATGCATAGTCTTGATATCATTTGAAAGGTAACACACTAGAATGAAGACCAATTGAAAAAAAGCATTCCTGTTAATAATGTGAGGGTACAGCAGTCCCTCATGCAGTCTGAAACAGATCCATATAGAGTGCTGTGTAGGGTTTTTCTCTGATGGCAACGGATCAATGTGTATTTGTTAGTCAATATGCCAAACAGACCGGTGCAAGTGAACCCAAGCCTCAGATATAGAATTGTACTGTACCAGCCACATCACTCTGTCATTAGAAATCAGGCCTTAACTATGAGGGGCATTCTGTAGCTCAAGGTATGTTAAAATTAGCTTTCATTTTCTGGGGCACTCTCCAAGTATTTGTTCATGGTTCTTGAGCAGTCTCCATACACTACCATCCTCTTAAGCTCCTTCTTAACTCATAACTCAGGCAATATCCAAGAGCAGTTTCGAACACAACCAGGCAGTCTGTTTAAAGATTAGATTTATTCTGCACATTTATTCTGCTTATTCTCCATGGTAATCTTCAGTCGTTTTCCATTTCATAGGAGAGCCTGGGTTTTATCTACATGACCCCAGATGCTTTGTTTTATTTTGTATGGATGTGTTTCAGACATGCTATGGTCATGTAACTTGTTATTCTCTGAGCCCATTCAAGCATATCTGTAAAGGCTTATGTTGAATCACACCGGTGAGACCTGAACATTAAAGCATTGTCAATCTCTTGAGAGAAATCAATATTGTAATCTAGACTTAGATGTATGTCTACTTGTTACGCATTACTGAGCAATTTGCGGGTAACTATGTACAGTATGCATAGGAACCAGAGCAAAATAGCATGTACAGGAAGTTCTACTGCAATGCAAGTCAATGCATGGACACCATTTCATATGTGCTATGGCATCAACTATATTTCAGTCTGGCCAATTGTGTGACAGATAGTCCTGTACAACCCCAGCCACATTGGGACGTCAACGTCCCTGACAAGTTGTTGATTAGTCATACCTGTTGATCCTCCATTCATCCAAAAAGTTTGTGAATAAGGAATGAATAAAACACAGTACAAACGTGTGCAAAAATGTACAGCAGCCTACTGGTAACGACAGGGCTAGTGGAGTATTGGCACTGTGTTATAGAGACAAACCCCTAGAGGACAGTGTTAGGTTTCCTTCCTCTCCATCTGTCATTAGGTATAAAATAGGTTTATGGTAACTGGAATAAATGTCATTATTTTACACATACAATTACCACTTTAGAGCTGGTCTTTTTTTTTTTAAAACAATCTTTAATAAGAGCTGCCATTTTATTGTGAGGAACTGCAGTTTTATCAGACATTTTTTCTGTTTTGTACTTTGTTATGTGTGTGATTGTTGAAACGGACAAAGTTGAATGACATACAGTAGTCTACAGTATGGATGATTCTCAATGTTCCTTAGTAAAGGTTCAACTTAATCTCTGTTGCTGTGTGATGTTGATTGTGAATAGCCAACATGTGTCAGTCTTGGGAACTCTATCAGGCTTGACTGTTGTCGAGATGAGAGAGCTGCCTGCTGTGCTGCACTGGCTCAATGAGAGCTACTGCTGCAAAGTCAAAGCGGTCTGGCTGAGGGTGATTCTGCACATTGAGGAGGACTGAGCCACAATGCCTGCCTGCACGCCTTTCTAAGTTTGCCAGCGAGCATCAGCCTATAGGACACGATGTGCTGGATCAGCGCTTTGCTCAAACGCACTCTATTCTCCGGACTTAGCGCCTCCTTTCCTCATTTCACCTCTCTTATTTTCTCTTCCACTGCCTTTCGCTTTTATCATTTCACTAAGAGTTTTGTCTGCCATTCAATCAGAAGGGCCCAGCTTTTTCATTTAACTTCAGTAGGCAATTAAGTTAGCATCTTTTCAATCCGCCTGACAAATATCCCCAGGATAGAAGGGATTGTTAGCCAGCCAGGCAAACGAAACGGATGTCCTCATAGAGTTAACAGCATCCCTAGAGTTCACCTTGAGGTAAATACACGGCTAATCAATACTGTACATTATACACACAACAATAGGATCCAAAGGATTGCCACTTTAGATGCAGGCTGGGGATTGAGTTTATTAAGGGTCCCATTGTTGCCAGTTCCTCAACCTTGTTCTCATTAGTGTGCTCGGTGGCACTATTGTACTGATTGCCTGGGCCTTGGTTTCTTTACTGCAGCAGAGGTTAAGTTATATGCTGGTTTTACATGAGTTTGAATAACCTTTGTAATTCGGTTTCACTCTAAATCTGGTCTCAACGGGGTGTTCGTTTAAGAGACAGTCTTATTAGTAAAGTAGAATTGATGTTGTCAGTGTTCAAGACCTGTATTTCTGAATACACAATCTTAGGCCATATCTTGAAACTAACAGTATGTGAATATGTTACAAATGATTTGTGAGATAATATTGACAAGATCAACATGCCCTGAAGTGGCTTCCAGATCCCTCCCTCTTCTGCAGGGCCCAGATTGAGCCTGGTCATCACCCCTGACCTTCATGTGTGTCTCACTGAGTGCCCCGGGCACCGCTGAGCCACTCAATAAACCCTGCCGTTAAATCCACTGCAGTTACACCCTGCCAGATGCGTGGTCAGATTCTTATGGGGACATGGTCAGATACACAGAGCCGGTTGGGCTATTGTAGGGGCATATGTTTCTCTGATGAGATCACATAGTAATGTTAAGGAAGAACTCATAGCCCTAGCTATGTTAACCAGGTCAACCCCAATCATTCCGGTAACTTTAAAAATCCCAGTTTCCAGAATTCCCGATTGAAACCCTACTCAGGTTTGAATCAATGTGTTGGAATCAGAAGTATTTCTCCATCATTATTAACCTCTACTATTAACATCTAACATGACATAACTGATTTCAACGCTGTCCAGATCGCCAGACCTCACGTGAAAATGGGCTGTTTCTATCAAAACTGAGCTCTCCCGTAGGAGTTCAAACAATGAGAGACACACTTTATCAAATGACTAACAACCAAACCTCACCACCCCCTCAAAAAATATGTTTTTTTCTTCCAGTGACTCAGTTTCTGTGATTCCAATTCCCTAAATAGTTCCACCTCGTTGGAAAAGAGAGATACCCCACTTTTGAGGAAAGCTTCTTTCATCACGTTGTAGCAGCATTATGCGAACCAGATCCTGCTTTTCTGTTCCCTTTCTTTCCCTGACCTTATTATCAGGCAATGTGATCCAATAGGACAGGATGCCTTAATCAAAACAACTCTCTAATGCTGTGAAACCTCTGCTAATCTAAAATTTAGGTGACACAGAGTCAGGTAACACATAATCATCCAGGGACGCTATAGCGCAGCAAGGCAGCGATACAGCCGAACCAGGAAATGAGAGCGGGGTTTAAATGGAGAAAACCATGCAGATTTGTATTACTTTGTTGTGCCATATTTTTCCAACAAAATAAGCATAAACAGACTCTCCTTCGACTCAAACGTAAACATTTATTAATATATCATCATATACAGAAGCTATGTGCACAGAGATGTGTACAGGAACACTATGAAGTGAATCACTGAAGAATAGCATGTGGAAGGTTCTGCTCTGCATACCCCAGCTATGCCCCCTGTTCCACGGAGGAAAGTGATCCTGTAGAGGTGTAAACAGGTCATGACACAGGGCACCCAGGGACCCACCTCTGCCACTGTAGCGTGACACCACTGCCTCGTAGAACGCTGCCCCATGCTCCCATACCTTACATTGCTTCATTTAGCATTCACCACACTTCCACCCACAAACCCTCCACAGTTCACTATCTATTCTACTCTTCACAATTTGTTCTTCACACCACCATCACCACTGAATCTCACTTTGTCACTAATTTCTTCTCTCTCTATCTCTCTGGTTTATTCACACGGGCAAGCAGGCCCCTCCAGCCATGCAGGCAGCAGACAGAGTAGATGGACGTGTAGTGATGTGATGTATGTGAGTAGATGTGACTGGGGAGAATAGGCTAGGATGGAGGAATGGAGGGATCCTATTTCCACCAGGGAATCACTCATCCCCGGTAGCAACATTGGCTGTCTGATACAGTCTGTGTAGGGTTTCACTGGGCCGGGAGAGAGACCTTCCTCTCCTATCCGGAAACCCATTTCACACACGCTAAGCGTAATTTATTATGTATGACATGCTTGGCTGACAGAAATGGATGGCTACGAGTCATTTTTTTGTCATTCTGTCTTCTCCTTATAGAACATTATGGGGAAACGTCTAGGCGGTTAGGAGACAGAGAAAATGAAAGCAACAGCTCTGGCAGGACCAACAAAGGAGGTAGAAAGAAAGAAACAGGAAGAGTATTTGGAAAATATTGTATTGGCAATGGTTATAGAAGTGGCAAATACACTAACATCGGGAAAAAATTGCCGAAACCAATAGGCCCTCTGGCTCTGTCATTTTGGTGGGTAGTATTTGGGCTGCACTGCATACCCATAGTTAATAGTGACATGTTTACATAACATTCTGCGCCCTCATTAGTCCTCCTAATTAAAATGTCTGTGACACCTAACCTTCCTGTAGGTCCCTGCTATCTGGTAGCAGAAGAAGCATCCCCTTAGATTGAATGTGTCTCGTGGCAACAAAATCGATATCATGTCAATCTTTTTAAGGTTTTATAAAAACTCAGAAAAGTTGTATCGTCGAGATGGACCTTACAAATGGCTATGTACCAATTGTTAATTATGTTTTCATAGAAACAAAAACATTGCTTCAATGTACCCAAACCACTCCACATCTCCACCGCTCACTCCTGTAAATAAGGACAACGTCATCGTCGTCCCCCTTGATATCTACGGAGGAAATCGCAGCTCTCCCATTCCCTTTGAACACCAGTGTGGGTGAGAGGATTCTGTTGATATCCTCCTCTAACCATTTTTCTAAAAGTTAATATATTCACTTAATCCTCCCAAATGCTCTAAATTGTCTCTCCTCAGATTGTGTTGTTAAATGAACCATATGGAAGTTTTAAACTTGACCTGAGGAAAAATCACAGACAAATATGTGGGATGTGGATTGGCTGAACAATTATATAAACATAATTAAATCAAGAAACAAAAAATGGGCTCATTTACATTTTTATGATCAGGCTGAGATCAGAATATTAAATCCAGTATTTGCTGTGCTTGTTTATGAAATTCCGATATGGAATTGGAACAGCCTACAGTTATTCTGTAACTAGGGTTCTTAAACATTCCTCGCCACAGGCAGTCTCTTGTCTTCTCTTATGCAAGAAATGACCAGAATGCAAAATTATTCTTGAGGGGAGATTTGTTACATCTTGTGTTTTAACAACAACAACAACAGCTTCCATTACTTTCACCCCTCCCCCATAATTCCTCATTTAATTCCATTCACACCTCATTTAATCCTCTCTATTTATGTCCATTATATTTGATTCAATAGTGTATTCTTCCCCCAGCAGTCCTTATTACTGTAGCTTGTTGACCTGCAGCCGTCCAATACTGCTCTCCCGTTAATTGCCTTTCAATTTCAGGATATTATTTTCCCAAATTAAATTCAAATGCGAGTGATATGTTGGCCAAGCAGCATCCTAGGGTGTTTTGGCTGAATAGATCAGAACATCTGCACGCTCCTCTTGATGAAGCTCCATTTCCTCATGGTGTTAGTTGGCTCTCTGACATTTTGTGTGTGATTCAAGCACTCAATTCATTCAATTGTATGAAGCATGTTGAAATCATTTACCATGAGCATGCTCATCTTTGTTTCTTGAAGTGGAAGGCATACATGTTAATGTCTACTGGAGGAGACAGATAAAATAAACATTATTGTTTAATATTCAATGGTATGGTCATGCCAGTGTCACAATCTCAGCTTCTGCTCTTCTGCTTTTGAGCCATTGGACAGTCCTTAGAGATGCACGTTGAGTATTGAAAACGTGGTGGTTTAAGGCTTGAGGGTAATGACGCTGTGTCTTACATCAGATAGTGTGACTTTTACTTGACGCTTGTCCCTCAGTGCAGGTGCAATTGACGCGCTATCGGATGTAAGACAATGGGTAATAACGATCTTCAGTAGAGAATCCCCAACATTCTGTGCCAACTAACCAGAGCGATGGTTGCAGTACCTCTTCCAGGGAGTGTAATTTAGGTCATGTACTACGTTATTTACAGCCGAGACTTACTTCCACCCTACAAAGAAACCTTTTCCTGGAAGAATGCTGTAGTTACTGTTTCCCGATGTGTTTGCAATGGCTGATACAGTATATCAATAGCAGGATGGGGAAGGTAGGGTGTGACAAGAGTATCTCTGACGAGAGTAGCTATGATAGGAACAGACTTAAGATCACACTAACACGTCTGTAAAGCAGCCTTTCAGTGGGTCTAAGCACCAGATTCATATTCCTGATAGGTGTTTGCTAGTGCAGGAGTTCTCTGTGTGTACTACTGTGTAGCCTGCTGTGGAATGACATAATTAGCATTGCCGACACATCACTCTCCATGAGGAAAACACACACAAACGCACAAAGACCTATGGAACTTATAGAGTTACTGTAGTTCATTAAGACAAAGCAAAACAAACCTACAGTACATGACATATCCGGAGGCCAACCAAATGCAAGGAAGAGGTTGCGCGTGTAGATGTAGCATTGCAAAGCTACCGCTAGTTTACCAAAGTTCACGTAATTTTGGTAAATAACAGAAAATCTGTGTCAATCTATCGTAACTTTGGTAATTTATACTTGAATAACTTACATCTTTGTATTGATATATAGTATGCATCTGTCCATATTGCGCAGGAGTTTCTAATAGACCATATGGTTCAAAAGAAAAATGCCTAATGAATGAAAAAAACTGGCATTATTTTCAAGTAACTCTGCAACTCTTCAAACTATTGACTTTTTTCACTACTGTCACCAGTTTGACGCCATTTCTTTTTTTTTTTACAACAACAAATACATACTGACAGAGTAAAATAAATCATGGGTATTTCATGCTGAAACCCTCATATTGAACACCAATGGTATTTACAAAGTTGATACTAAGTTACTAAGTTATTTTTAAAATCATGTTTTACAGCTTTGTCATTCACATCATTCACATTCATCATCTTATTTAATTATTATGTGATAAGGCCACACAGAGAGCCAGAGAGAATTACAGACACCTGTGATAATCTGAAGTACCCAAAAGGGCCACTAGATGTCTTGTGATAGATTACATAAAATCCTTGAAAGATACCAAAATTCTGGTAGTTTACTGGTAAACGTCGAAGGTTTCCAGTAATATACCCTCCCGTTGCAACCTTATGTAGGATGAATTTGGCTGTATCTTTAACCTCTACTGTCGATCTATCCATCCAACTATACAGAATACACAATATGTTGTGATCTACCTCTGTCAAATTTCCATTCAACTGACTGGATCGTCTTCCCGTGGGCCTGTATTAATGACCTGTCTATCTAAAATCATGTGATGATGTACAGGTACGGTCCATTTCCCACAGTCATATCCTACCACGATTTTTCAACAGAGCATAAAATCTATCATTTGATTGCTTCAGATGGAAGAGATGACATGCCATTGCTCAAAGGCCCACCCCGGTGGCGCTGTGGTGCTGGGACCTAAACAACACTTTCCTTTGACCTTGCTGCAGGTTGATGCGTTGGCCAAATGTCCCCTCGCTTAATGTTGCTCACAACCATCAAGTGACCCTTCAACCTGGTTGGGCCACTTTCGTTTTACGTGGAACCAGAGAAATCTTTTAAAACTGCAGGTAGCTTCAAACTGTTGTAACCTCCAATTACAACAGTTATTTATCCACAGAATCCTCAGTGCTGTAATCAAGGCCTTCAAAAATACATTCAGAACTGGCACATTTTGTCTGGTACGTTCAGGATTGTGTTGAAATACCATACATTATTATGTTGTATTCAGCCAGAGACTAGATGTAGGATCTTAATTTATGCCAGTTTGTTACAGAAGGAAAATAAATTCAAGCAACAAAAGAGTGGTCAAATGAAGATCCTACATCTGTAAGTAGCCAGCAAGGGTGGAAGTAAGGAATTACAAATACTGTTGTTCCTGTACATGAGTAGCTTTTCTGAGTACTTGTACTTTGAATATTTTTCAAAGTCAGTCATTTTACTTTTACTTAAAGTACTGTATGTTTTAAATTAAGTATTGTACTTCTCTACCTTTAAAAAAAAAATCCGTTACAGAGTACAATTTTGCTAACCATAATAGTAGATCACGAGGGCATGGAAAGCTGTCGAGAGCCCTTCGGAGGCAGAAAAAAGCTGCTCATCTTTGTTTAGTGTTTGACCAAATTTCACACATCACGCCAATACAAGCCAGTCAAATCAAGCTGTACATATGGTCGGAAGATTTTCAAATAGGCAAAAATAATTGATTTAGTTTGAGACGTATCGTGAAAGAGATGAACGTTTTTTTTTATGTGTGTGTGAAAACAATGGAGACTGAGGATACTGTTTACCAGTTCTCCTTCCAGGACAGGTGATGCAATGAAGGATACAAAATGTAGCTATGGATGGCTTTAGCAGCTAGTATAGCTAGCTATCTAATAGTCTGACTTATGCAAATGTAGATAACGTTCATCTAAAAGCCATAGACTCAGTAGTCTAACTGTGCATACAACTGTTTGAGTCTACACAATAGGTAAAGCTAGACATGGACTCATCTCAACATTAGACAACGTTTTAGGTTTGAGGACATCTGACAAACTCAATTCAGTCTCAGTATCTGTGAATAACCGGTATGGAAAGTCTGTGTTTGGGCTATTGTAATATTAATGATATGACATTGCCACCTAAAGCAGAATTTGCTGAAATATTCAATAGGTGTATGTTGGTTATTTGTAATTATACAGGATTGGTCTACCTGAAGCATCCTCTTGACACAAAGACATAGGAATAGAGGCACCATTCATCTGATTAAGAGGATTTTTCTTCATCACTGATGCCCAAAAGGTCACCAGGTACAGGGGAGCTGGATGGGTACCTTGCCTGTGTGTCAGACAAGAAGAAGATGGTGCCGACAGACATGGCAGCTCTGCTTCTAGCTCCTAAGCAACTTTTTTTGTGTGTTATTTCTTACATTATTAGCCCAGAATGTTTTTTGTGCTATTACATACGGCCAGGAATACGTTTTGGATATCACAGTGACAGTAACTCAACAGAATTATGACCAGAAATACGACTTTCCCAAATTAGATCCCTTGTCTGTACCCCCAGGGCAATTTAACTCATCCCAGAGGCTGCTCCAAGACGCTGCCGGTGGAGAAGATGTATTCAGAGTGAACTTCTAGTCCGACTCAGGAGGCGTGCACACCATCCACCGCTTCCGAGTATAGTACTTGATAATGTTCAGTCCCTGGACAACAAAGTGGACGATCTCAGGGCGAGAATCTCCTTCCAGTGAGACATCGGGGACTGTAACATACTCTGTTTCACAGAATCATGGGTCTCTCCGGATATACTGTCCCCATCCATACAACCAGCTGGGTTCTCAGTACATTGTGCAGACAGGAATGAAGTACTCTCTGGGAAGAAGAAAGATGGTGGTGTATGTTTCATGATTAACTACTCATGGTGTGATTGTGATAACGTACAGAAACTCAAGTCCTTTAGTTCACCCGACCTAGAATACCTTACAATCAAATGCCGTCCGTATTACCTCCCAAGAGAATTCTCTTTGGTTACAGTCACAGCTGTGTATATTCCTCCTCAAGCCGATTCAACGACAGCCCTCAAGGAACTACACTGGACTACACTGAAAACCACATATTCTGAGCATTATTTGTAGCTGGGGATTTTCACAAAGCAAATTTGAGGAAAACGCTACCGAAGTTCTACCAACACATTGCCTGTAGTTCTCGCTCATCCAAAACTCTCGACCATTGTTACTTCTCCTTTCGGGATGGCTACAAGGCCTTACCCCGCCCTCTCTTTGGCAAATCACATCACGACTCCTGCTCCTCCCGTCCTATAGGCAGAAACTCAAACAGGAAGTACCTGTGCTAAGGTCTATTCAACGCTGGTCTGACAAATCGGAATCAAGTTTGCAGTCGACACAACAGTACTAGGCCTGATTACCAACAATGACGAGACAGCCTGCAGGGAGGAGGTGGGGGCCCTGGTGGTGTGGTGCCAGGAAAATAACCTATCCCTCATCCCTCAACGTCAACAAAACAAAGGAGCTGATCGTGAACTTCAGGAGACAGCAGAGGGAGCACGCCCCTATACACATCGACGGGACTGCAGTGGAGAAGGTGAAAAGCTTAAAGTTCCTTGGTGTACACATCACTGACAATTAGAAATGGTCCACCCACACAGGCAGTGCAGTGAAGAAGGCGCAACAGCGCCTCTTCAACCCCAGGAGGCTGAAGAAATTCAGCTTGGCCCCTAAGACCCACTAACTTTTACAGATGCACAAAGCATCCTGTCGGGCTGTATCACCGCCCGGTACGGCAACTGCACTGCCCGTAACTGCAGGGCTCTCCAGAGGATTGATGCGGTCAGCCCAACGCATCACCGGGGACACACTGCCTGCCCTCCAGGACACCTACAGCATTCAATATCACAGGAAGGCCAAAAATATCATCAAGGACAAGTAACAGACACATCTCAACATCAACTGTTCAGAGGAGACTACGTGAATCAGGCCTTCATGGTTGATTTGCTGCAAAGAAACCACTACTAAAGGACACCAATAAGAAGAAGAGACTTGTTTGGGCCAAGAAACACGAGCAATGGACATTAGACCAATGGAAATCTGTCCTTTGTTCTGGCCTCCAGGACACCTACAGCACACAATGTCACAGGAAGGCCAAAAAGATCATCAAGGACAATATCCACCCGATCCACGGCCTGCTCAGCCCGCTATCATCCAAAAGGCGAGGTCAGGACAAATGCATCAAAGCTGGGACCGAGAGGATGAAAAACAGCTTCTATCTCAAGGCCGTCAGACTGTTAAATAGCCATCACTAGCCGGGAACACTGGTCACTTTAATAATGTTTACATACTGTTTACTCATTTCATAATAATATATTGTATTCTACTGTACTTTAGTCAATGCAATTGCGACATTGTTCATCCTAATATTTATATATTTCTTAATTCCATTATTTTACTTTTAGATGTGTGTGTATTGTTGTGAATGGTTAGATATTACTGCACTGTTGGAGCAAGGAACACAAGCGTTTCGCTACACACACATATTTAGCAGATGCTATTGCGGATGTGACCAATACAATTTGATATGATTTGATTTGACAAGATGGACTTGCTTCATTACTTTCCATACACAGAAAGGAATTAAACTCCGCTTTCAGATGTGTGTCCCTCAAACTGAACAGAGGCCTGCCTTCCTCGGCGGCCTGTGAGCATCTTTTTTTAACTGTGTTGGACTGCTCTGCAAAGAGAGCCAGGACAAATTCTATTCACTTGGAAAATCAGCTCCTGCTGAAACTGAACAGCAAGTTCAGAGAGAAGTGAAGGCATTAGAACAGAAATCTTTAGTTTTTGCTCAAGGAACACTACACAACCGGATGTTCTCTGTACATGTAGCCTAAATGTAGTTTATCAATTTAATGCAACATCTATAGCCCCTTCTCTATTTCAGCAGGGTTTGCTCATTAATCTTTATTTCCATGGTGTTCTGTTGTTGCCTCCAGAGCTAATTTGACATCAAATCCTTTAGGTAGGTCCATTGTGCCCTGGCACTGCCCTTGTGTCCTTGTATGGGTGGGTAGGTGAGTGGTTGAGTGAGTGAGTGAGGGAGGGAAAGAGAGAGTGAATGAATGAGGAAAAGAGCACGATTGGGTGATTTTTTTTCGGTGTATGTACTTTATTTTGTATTACTTCATCATTGTATAATTCATCAATACTTTTTAATTGCTTTGAATATTTTCAAATATGAATTGTATTGACAAATCCTTTTTTATTTGCAGATGTGCCTTGCTGCAACTCAAACAATACATTTACTTAGTTCATATTGTACATTCATTTCCTCTCTTCTTTTTAAATTGTATTGCATGGAAAAGATCATGCGTAACAACGTTCAGCTAACCTTAACATTGCGCTTATAGCTCATTTTGCTCTTATTTTAAAAGTAACTAAATTACTTTTACTCTGTACTATTTAAATTAGCTGCTTTCCCCTTGTACTAGAGTACAATTGTAGTAAATTAACAGCAGGCTACTTCTACTTCATAGGATATTTCAGTACTCTTTCCACCACTGGTAGTCAGGGAGATATTTGCATCCACAAAATAACCAATTTTAACAGAGCGAGTGGTGCTCTTTGCATTTGGACTAGATTGAGGCTTATTTCTCCCAGGCTTGTGCTGGAAATTTTTCCACTTTACCGGGTACTTCAAGTTCTTATTATCATCTCTAAGTCACTCAGCCAAATATTTGCACTTGAGGTATTAACACAGGGACCACTTTCTCAAGCACTGAGGATAAAATTAGTCTTGGGTCACCCCGGCCCTCCATAAAAACTAGAGCCAAACTGGGAACTTTCAGATGTGTTTCTTCTTCACATTTACAGATGCAGGATCTTAATTGAGCCAGTATGCTACAGCAGGAAACAAATCATTCTGCAACAGGAAATGTGAATTGTTATGTGGACATTTTCTGTAGGGGTTGATACATTTCTCGTTAGGGCAAATCAAGTCTGACATTTTAAAGCGGAAATGACAAACTTTAGAAGCCTTTTTAAACCTTGAATACACTACAAATTTGCATTTCCTGCTTAGCAGGAAAATTCCCAGTGACAAAATTGTGATCAAATTAAGATCCTGCATTTGTATCCTGCATTTCTGCTGGAGAGAAGCAGACCCACTTTTCCCAAATCCAATGTCAAACCCCTTAAGTCCTCATTACACAAATCCATGCAAAGCCTGGGGCACTGGAGTAGTAGGTGTAGGAGAAGGAGGAGAATGAGAATCTGTGGGGGAGTTTTGGGACTAAGCTACATGGTCATCATGAGCTGAATGCAGTGTAGTGGTACCACTGGTGCTGCTGCTGTAAAGTTCTACATCCGGCATTATGCTGATTTACCAGCCCTGTGCACTGTGACTAATGGGGGGTGTGCTCCCTGTTTTATCCATGGGACCTCTTGTGGTTAAACCTCTCACAAGCCACCCTGCTGCCTGCATGCCTGCCTGCCACAAACCTCCTAGCCCGGCCTTACTGGCCGTAATATATGGCCAGATTGATTTGTTTTATGTTTATACTCAATCGATAAGTGTAGTTTTATGTGACATTTTCCTTTATCACACACAAATGGAGGCTTTCAAGGAAATTCAACTCTGATTGTTTGGCACTGCAACAATGGTGGTCTGAAAAGAGTTTAACTCTGAAAACAACATGCATGCATTTAGTTAAACTGGCTGGCTGCTATATGGTATGACATATTTAGATTTACTGTAGCTCTGGGGTTTGCATTTTGCATAATAATATCATGGTGTTGTTCTTGTTGGATTTATCATTTGAGATCACAGGAGGTTGGTGCCACCTTAATTGGGGAGGATGGGCTCTTGGTAATGGCAGGAGAGGAATTGGTGGAATGCTATCAAATACTCAGATCCAGCCATTATTATTATCCGTCCTCCCCTCAGCAGCCTCCACTGTTTGAGATGATGGCTTACACCTGACGTTATTTTCCCGACACAAAATACCTTACAAATAGTCCTCAGTGGAATTGTAGAAATATTTATTTCCGCAAATTTTGTGCTCAGGTAAATGTGCAAACACACAAACATGACCTCTGCCATTCCATCCTTAGACACGTCCTGTTCTCTGTAATGGCCTCCCACTCTCCACCGGATTTACCTGCATGTCACTGCATCTAGATTCCAATTTGAGAAGACATCTTTCATAATTCATGTATAATGCATTGACGAGGTTCTCTGCACAATCTGTGGTGCATTTACATAGTCCCTTGAGAAATCTGATGGATCTGACATGAAGCTATTCTGCCACAGCCAATACATGTTTAAACAGCCACAATTATTGCCCACGGACAGTTTTATCAAAAGATTTATATTGGAAAGCCTCGGTCACTCTTGGACTCATTTTGTATATTAGGAAAAAAACAGCAAGTGAATCAAGGAGTCATGGAGCACTGAAGGTAATTGTGGGTTTATTTATGGTGAGACCTCGGCCTCCTTCCCAGTCTCTGTCCCCCTCCGATGCTTTATGTACATGATCAATTATTTACCATGCAGTTTTCACAAGCTGTACCTCCCGCCATGCAGACGCAAGGGGTTGTCCTACTCAGGGATATACAGCAGCACACTGTCACTATCCATCTCCCTACCCTGCTGGGGATGGAAAATTCCACCCCCCGACTCCATGGTTCCAAACACGCCACAGTGTTCAATCTGGGGTATCATGGAATCACAAGGAAGGAATACACTTACTGGAATCTTCTCAGAATGTTGGGACACTATGTAACCGATGTGAAATGGCTAGCGGTGGTGCGCGCTAATAGCGTATCAATCGGTGATGTCACTCGCTCTGAGACCTGAAGTAGTTCCGTGGTAATGATGATTCGTAGGTGACTTTTGTCTGTGTGCAGAGGGTCCCTGGTTCGAGCCCGGGTTGGGGCGAGGGGACGGACTAAAGTTAAACTGTTACATCTATATACTGTACACTGCCTCCCCCATATGCAGATGTAGAATCTTAATTTGAGCCAGTTTGCTACAGCAGGGCAATAATAATTATTAAGTGGATTGTAGTTAATGGACATTTTTGTAGGGGTTGTGACGGAAAATCAGGTCTGACATTTAAAAGTGGAAATTACAAACTTCAGAAGCCTTTTTAAACCTCAAACACACTACACGTTTTAAACGTTCTGTATTGCAGGAAGGTTCTCCTGCAACAGGGTTTCTCATATTAAGATCCTACATCTGTACTATGCTGAGGGATTCTGCCCAGATTACAGATGGTGTCAGATGGTTCTGATTGAGAACACAACAGACATTGATGTATGAGGGGATGGAATAGGAAAACACAGCAGTTATGAACCCTGTGGATGAATGGAACTATATTTCAATATGTAATACTGGCCTGTCAACGAGCCTTACTGTATTAGGCAAGCATCTATCTGGTTCACTAGGTGTGCATTGGGAAGACGAGCACCTAGTATTTTCATCCCTCCATATGAGAGCTTTGATCAGATTTGCTATAGGCTATACTTCCAGAATGCAATTTCATTGACGAGTGCTCAAAACATCAAATGTTCAGAAAAATAGGAGCATGCATATGCATATATATACAACACATTGTAGTGATACTGTTACTAACATATCATACTATACAAACTAATCCCACCAATTTACAGTACGTCATTACCAATGTAAAAGAGGGAACAAGATCCTCTCTGTCAGTGTTCCATCCTACCCTCTTGTTCTGTTTGCAGCAGCCCATAATTCCCCACCATTGATAGGAGATGGTTATGAGGGGATGTAATAATAGCAGCATGAAGATGAGAGGAGTGGATGTCAGGACAAAATGAAGAGCAAGAATCCTGCAGCTCCTTGAATAAGAGAAGGGGAATAATGATCAGAGGCTTATTTTGACATGTTGCTGACTCAGCCAGTCGTCTGCTGTGGTGGCTCAGTGGCTGCTAACAACATCAACCGCCTGGACAGCACTGCTGAAATGTGGGATAATTGCTTTGAGGAATAACTAGGCCCTCTTTTATGAGGTTTTTATAAATAGAACGGTTCTGAGCTTAGCTAAGAACAGTCCTATATCCATATTTTGGGGAATGTTCTATGCTCCCTAATGGTCTAGCTTGCTTTTCTGTGATTATTAGCGAGCTGGACACAGTCAAGAACCTGTATGAATGAAGATCCATTATAATTTCTACACAATTTTGATTTGGGTTTAGTCATTTTAAAGTATGTTGAGTTTTATTTTGTATTATCTTTTTGACCTCCTATGTTTGACATCCCTGCTCTAGGCCTGCATACTCTAACTTGTTTCTGTTGTTGTGATCTTCATATCCTTTTCTTCTAAACAGACTTGCAGTCAAAAACACTGCCATTTTATCAGTTTGCATCTGTGCTTCATAGCCTACACAAATGCAGCACGAAGTCAATTAGAATCTAAGACATAGCTAAGCATTCCACAGGAGGCAGCTCTGTCATTAGCTGCATAATTTCTCCAGGCATTGTTAAATAATGTCCCCCGGTGGTGTGATCCGCCCAACCACCCTCCCAGGCAGGCAGACAGCAGTACAGTATGCGTGTACATCATTAATACATGACGATGTCTCCCGCTTCCCTGTGACGGTTACTATGGTGGTTGTTCTTCTTTACTGAACAGTTGTCCAATACACAGCAGACCTGAAAATCTCCCTCTGTAAATTGCCTGGCAATTTCAACCACTTGATTCATAGAATTCCTGCACCCCCACATGGAACATGCAAATGTGGCTAGTGGAGATTCACCGCCACTCGTTAAATAGTTGCTCATTTTATATAGCTGTATTTTCAGGTGTGAGCATGAAGTGTGCCGGTGTTGGGGGGTACAAGATTAACAATGCGTTTTTTTTCTCAGTTTGATGCATATTGTTGGTGATGATAGAGCACATCTAACTAGAGAAATGTTGAAATCCAGTAATGACCAGAAAAGTAACAGGCCATAATGGGCTCTAGTTGAGTGCTCCATTCCTACTAATTACCAGGAAGAGTAATGACATTTAAAGTGACCTTATATGCACAGCTGTCTCCACAGACACTGCCAGACTCATGCTGGAGGCATCTGTCAAACAATGTCACAAGTGCTTTTTTTCCCTCCACATTTTCCTCTGCTATTAATGTTATTGTTCCCTGGATGCCCAAGATGCATTTACTGTAGCAGTCTTCTTCAGCATAATCACAGACTTGAGCCATATGTTTGCAAAAGTTTCTGTTTCTATCAGCCATCACTTACTGGATGTCTGTGGATTTTACAATGGGGGCACTAGCCACCCCTGAAATATGATTAGCCACGGTGCCACCCCCCCCATTCTCAATGGGTCAGAATTCTGTCGATCTAGCTCAGATTGAAGAGGAAAAGGCAATGCGTTAGATCTGGTTTGCCCGTTGTGTGGAAATATTTTTTTCCCCGCTCGAGCGAGTTATTAGCAAGATGTAAACGCTGCCGGCACTGATCCAACACCCCTGGCAGGCTAAAACATCTGCGCTTTTGTCATAAGAAGAAACACTTTTTGAATCACCGAATGGATGCTGACAAGTTTAGGAGTCGGGCGCAACATTCAGCGGAAAAAGTGTCAGTCTTTTGTCCATTGTATGTTCAAACTCAATTATTATACACGGAGCATAAAAAATATTAGGAACGCCTGCTCTTTCCTTGACATAGACTGACCAGGTGAAAGCTATGATCCCTTAATGATGTAATTTGTTAAATCCACTTCAATCAATGTAGATGAACGGGAGGAGACATGGATTGTGTATGTGTACCATTCAGAGAGTGAATGGGCAAGACAAAATATTTAAGTGCCTTTGAACAGGGTATGGTAGTAGGTGCCAGGCTCACCGGTTTGAGTGTGTCAAGAACTGCAACGCTGCTAGGTTTTTTTCACATTCAACAGTTTCCCGTGTGTATAAAGAAAGGACCACCACCGAAAGGACATCCAGCCAATTTGACACAGCTGCAGGTGTATACAGTGTATATATACACTGAACAAAAATATAAACGCAACATGTCAAGTGCTGGTCCCATGTTTCATGAGCTGAAATTAAAGATCCTAGAATTTTTCCATACTCACAAAAAGCTTATTTATCTTTGTGCACAAATTCATTTACATTCCTGTTAGTGAGCATTTTATCCATTGTCAGGATAATCCATCCACCTGACGGGTGTGGCATTTCAAGAAGCTGATTAAACAGCATGATCATTACACAGGTGCACATTGTGCTGGGGACAATAAAAAGACCACTATAAAATGTGCATTTTTGTCACACAACACAATGCCACAGATGTCTCAAGTTTTGAGGGAGCGTGCAATAGGCATGCTGACTGCAGGAATGTCCACCAGAGCTGTTGCCAGAGAGTTGAATGTTTGTCTACTATGAGCCACCTCCAACATCGTTTAGAAATTAAGTCTGTAATAAAGCCCTTTTGTGAAGGATAAACTAATTCCTAATTGGCTGGGCTTGGCTCCCCAGTGGGTGGGCCAATTTAATTTATTTAAATTGACTGATTTCCATATATGAACTGTTACTCAGAAAAATCTTTGAAATTGTTGCATCTTGTGTTTATATTTTTGTTAGTATATAAGGTACCAGTCAAAAGTTTGGACACACCTACTCTTCTTTATTTTTACTATTTTCTACGTTTCTACGTTTCTACAAAAAAAAGTGTTAAACAAATCAAAATATATTTTACATTTGAGATTCGTCAAAGTAGCCACCTTTTGCCTTGATGACAGCTTTGCACAAGATTGGCATTCTCTCAACAAGCTTCATGAGGTAGTCATCTGGAATGTATTTCAATTGACAGGTGTGCCTTGTTAAAAGTTAATTTGTGACATTCCTTTCCTTCTTACTGCATTTGAGCAAATCAGTTGTGCTGTGACAAGGCAAGGTCGGTATACAGAAGATAGTCCTATTTGGTAAAATACCAAGTCCATACTATGGCAAGAACTAAGAACAAATAAGCAAAGAAAAATAACAGTCCATCATTACTTTAGGAAATTAAGATCAGTTCAACTAGCTCATGAGGACCGGCACAGGAAAGGAAGACCCAGAGTTGCCTCTGCTGCAGAGGATGAGTTAATTTGAGTTACCAACCTCAGAAATCAGCAATTAATTGCACCTAATAAATGCTTCAGGGAGTTCAAGTAACAGACACATCTCAACATCAACTGTTCAGAGGAGACTACGCGAATCAGGCCTTCATGGTTGATTTGCTGCAAAGAAACCACTACTAAAGGACACCAATAAGAAGAAGAGACTTGTTTGGGCCAAGAAACAAAAGCAATGGACATTAGACCAGTGGAAATCTGTCCTTTGGTCTGCCCTCCAGGACACCTGCAGCACACAATGTCACAGGAAGGCCAAAAAGATCATCAAGGACAACATCCAGCCGAGCAACTGCCTGTTCACCCCATTACAATCCAGAAGACGAGGTAAGTACAGGTGCATCAAAGCTGGGACCGAGAGACTGAAAAACAGCTTCTATCTCAAGGCCATCAGACTGTTAAGCAACCATCACTAGCACATAGGTTGCTGCCTACATACAGACTTGAAATCATTGGTCACTTTATTAAATGTATCACGAGTCACTTTAATAATGTTTACATATCTTGCATTTCTCATCTCATATATATATATATATATATATATATATATATATACTGTATTTTATATAATCTATTCATCTTGCCTATGCAGCTCTGCCATTGCTCATCCATATATTTATATGTATAGATTCTTATTCCATTCCTTTACTTTATTTGTGTATTAGGTAGTTGTTGTGGAATTGTTAGATTACATGTTAGATATTGCTGCAGTGTTGGAACTAGAAGCGCAAGCATTTCGCTACACTCGCAATAATATCTGCTACCCATGTGCATGTGATAAATATGATTTGATGTTCCAACCAGCTTGTCTTTGTTCGATACAGAGTAGGTGAACTGATGATCTCTGCATGGGTGGTTCCCACCGTGAAGCACGGAGGAGGAGGTCTGATGGTGTGGGAGTGCATTGCTGGTGATTCTGTCAGTGATTTATTTAGAATTCAAGGCACACTTGACCTGCATGGCTACAACAGCATTCTGTAGAGATACGACATCCCATCTGGTTTGCTCTTATTGGGACTATCATTTGTTTTTCCACAGGAGAATGACCCGAAACACACCTCCAGGCTGTGTCATTTTAATTTTTAATTTTACCTTTATTTAACTAGGCAAGTCAGTTAAGAACAAATTCTTATTTTCAATGACGGCCTAGGAACAGTGGGTTAACTGCCTGTTCAGGGGCAGAACGACAGATTTGCACATTGTCAGCTCGGGGATTTGAACTTGCAACCTTCCGGTTACTAGTCGGTTACTAGCCGGTTACTAGTCCAATGCTCTAACCGCTAGGCTAGTTATTTGACCAAGAAGGAGAGTGATGTAGTGTTGCATCAGATGACCTGGCTTTCACAATCACCCGACCTCAACCCAATTGAGATGGTTTGGGATGAGTTGGACCACAGAGTGAAGGAAAAGCAGCCAACAAGTGCTCAGCATATGTGGGAACTCCTTCAAGACTGCATTAAGAAGGAAGAAAATTCTACAAATGAACTTTTAACAATGCACACCTGTTAATTGAAATGCAATCCAGATGACTACCTCATGAAGCTGGTTGAGAGAATGCCAAGAGTGTGCAAAGCTGTCATCGAGGCAAAGGGCGGCGACTTTGAAAAATCTAGAATAGATTTGATTTCTTTAACACTTTTTTGGTTACTACATAATTCAATAGGAGTTATTTCATAGTTTTGATGTCTTCACTATTATTCTACAATGTAGAAAATAATCTGAATAAAGAAAAACCCTTGAATGAGTAGGTGTGTTCAAACTGTTGACTGGTACTTTATGTCAAAAAGTGGACTGGTCATATGGAAGGCGAACCTTGGGCTAACTGTAGCTTAATGATGCCATGGGGCTAGCTAATGAGCTAGCTAGCTTGCTAACTTCAGCGGACTAGCCAAGAGGACAGTTTTCAAGCTAACTAGCTAGTAAGTTAATGTTAGTGTTTTCCTATCATTCATTTTGAAGTTATAAATTATTTGTTTTTGTGTGTACTGGAACAAAACTATCTTATATTTTTGGTTGTGATGGGGTATCTGCTAAGAATGTTGCAATAAGCCCTTGAGCCATCTAGCTATCTAAACTCCTCTCACTGTCAACTGTGTTTATTTTCAGCAAACATAACATGTGTAAATATTTGTATGAACATAACCAGGTTCAACAACTGAGTCATAAACTTAACAAGTTCCACAGACATGTGACTAACAGAATAATGTGTCCCTGAACAAAGGGGGGGTCAAAATCAAAAGTAACAGTCAGTGTTGTGGCCACCAGCTGCATTAAGTACTGCAGTGCATCTCCTCCTCATGGACTGCAACAAATTTGCCAGTTCTTGCTGTGAGATGTTACCCCACTCTTCCACCAAGGCACCTGCAAGTTCCCAGACATTTCTGGGGGGGAATGGCCCTAGCCCTCACCCTCCGATCCAAGGGGTCCCAGACGTGCACAATGGGATTGAGATCCGGGTTCTTCGCTGGCCATGGCAGAACACTGACATTCCTGTCTTGCAGGAAATCCCGCACAGAACGAGCAGTATGGTGTCATTGTCATGCTGGAGGGTCATGTCAGGATGAGCCTGCAGGAAGGGTATCACATGAGGGAGGAGGATGTCTTCCATGTAACGCACAGCGTTGAGATTGCCTGCAATGACAACAAGCTCAGCCCGATGATGCTGTGACACACCGCCCCAGACCATGACTGATCCTTTTCCTCCAAATCGATACTGCTCCAGAGTACAGGCCTCGTTGTAATGCTCATTCCTTCAACGATAAACGCAAATCTGACCATCACCCCTGGTGAGACAAAACCGCGACTCATCAGTGAAGGGCACTTTTGCCAGTCCTGTCTGGTCCAGCAACGGTGGGTTTGTGCCCATAGGCGACGTTGTTGCCGGTGATGTCTGGTGAGGACCTGCCTTACAACAGGCCTACAAGCCCTCAGTCCAGCCTCTCTCAGCCTATTGTGGACAGTCTGAGCAATGATGGAGGGATTGTGCGTACAGGATGGCAGTTGTTGTTGCCATCCTATACCTGTCCCGCAGGTGTGATGTTCGGATGTACTGATCCTGTGCAGGTGTTGTTACACGTGGGACGATCAGCTGTCCGTCCTGTCTAGCCTGTAGCGCTGTCTTAGGCGTCTCACAGTACGGACATTGCAATTCATTGCCCTGGCCACATCTGCAGTCCTCATGCCTCCTTGCAGCATGCCTAAGGCACGTTCATACAGATGAGCAAGGACCCTGGGCATCTTTCTTTCTGTGTTTTTCAGAGTCAGTAGAAAGGCCTCTTTAGTGTCCTAAGTTTTCATAACTGTGACCTTAATTGCCTACCGTCTGTAAGCTGTTAGTGTCTTAACGACCATTCCAAAGGTACATGTTCATTAATTGTTTATGTTTCATTGAACAAGCATGGGAAATGTTGTGTTTAAACCCTTTTCAATGAAGATCTGTGAAATTGCTTGGATTTTTACGAATTATATTTGAAAGACAGGATCCTGAAAAAAGGACATTTCTTTTTTTGCTGAGTTTGTGTGGACACCTGCTCGTCGAACATCTCATTCCAAAATCATGGGCATTAATATGGAGTTGGTACTCCCTTTACAGCTTTAACAGCCTCCACTCTTCTGTTGGAACATTTCTGTGGGGACTTGCTTCCATTCAGTCACAAGAGCATTAGTGAGGTCGAGCACTGATGTTGTGCGATTATTCCTGGCTCGCAGTTGGCTTTCCAATTCATCCCGAAGGTGTTCCATGGGGTTGAAGTAAGAGCTCTGGGCAGGCAAGTCCAGTTCTTTCACACCAATCTCAACAAACCATTTCTGTATGGACCTTGCTTGGTGCACGAGGGCATTTTCATGCTGAAACAATAAAGGGCCTTCCCCAAAAAGTTGCCACATAGTTGGAAGCACAGAATTGTCTAGAATGCCAGTGTATGCTGTAGCGTTAAGATTTCCCTTTACTGGTACTAAGCGGCCTAGCCCGAACCATAAAAACAGCCTCAGATCATTATTCCTCCTCCCACCAAACTTTACAGTTGGCACTATGCATTCATGCAGGTAGCGTTCTGCTGGCATCTGTCAAACCCAGACTAGTCCGTCAGACTGCCAGATGGTGAAGCGTGAGTCATCACTCCATAGAACACGTTTCCACTGCTCCAGAGTCCAATGGCGGTGAGCTTTACACCACTCCAGCCGATGCTGGCATTGCCCATGGGGAACCTAGTCTTGTGCCTGGCTAATCGGCCATGAAAACCCATTTTATGAAGCTCCCGACAAACAGTTCTTGTTTTGACGTTACTTCCAGAGGCAGTTTGGAACTCGGTACTGAATGTTGCAACTGAAGATAGACCATTTTTACATGGTACGCGCTTCAGCACTCGACGGTCCGGTTCTGTGAGCTTGTGTGGCCTACTGATTCGAGGATGAGCTGTTGTTGCTCCTAGATGTTTTCATTGCAAAATTGAAAGTCACTGAGCTCTTCGGTATGGACAGTTCTACTGCCAATGTTTGTCTATGGAGATTGCATGGCTTTGTGTTTGATTTTATACAACTGTCAGCAACGGGTGTGGCTGAAATCCACTAATTTGAACGGGTGTCGAATCCACTAATTTGAACAGGTGTCCACATACTTTTGTATATATAGTGCATATTTCTTCCTCCATTCCCTTACATATAGTGTATTCGGAAAGTATTCAGACCCCTTGACTTTTTCAAAATGTTGTTACGTTAAAGCCTTATTCTGAAATGGACACTTTTTTCCCTCATTATTCTACACACAATACCCCACCATGACAAAGCAAAAACATGCAAAAAAGGTATGCAAATGTATTAAAAAAATTGAAAAATTACAATTACTCAGTACTTTGTTGGGGCACCCTTGGCAGCGATTACAGCCTCAAGCCTTCTTGGGTATGATGCTACAAGCTTGGCACACCTGTTTTTGGGGAGTTTCTCCAATTCTTCTCTGCAGATCATCTCAAGCTCTGTCAGGTTGGATGGGGAGCGTCACTGCACAGCTATTTTCAGGTCTCTCCAGAGATGTTCAATCGGGTTCAAGTCCGGGCTCTGGCTGGGCCACTCAAGGAAATTCAGAGACTTGTCACAAAGCCACTCCTACATTGTCTTGGCTGTGTGCTTAGGGTTTTTGTCCTGTTGAGAGGTGATTCTTCACTCCAGTTGTAACGGTTTTCTTCTGGTGAAAGAGAAGCGGACCAAAACGCAGCGTGGTTAGGGTTAAACATCTTTAATCAAGACGAATACCGGGAAAAACACTACAAATATACAAAACAATAAATGTGAAAACCGAAACAGTCCTGTGTGGTGAAACAATCACAGACACGGAAACAAACACCCACACCCACAGTGAAACCTAATGAAACAACTAATGACACCTGCCTCTGATTGAGAACCATACTAGGCCGAAACATAGAAATCCCCAAATCATAGAAAAACAAACATAGACTGCCCACCCCAACTCACACCCTGACCATACTAAATAATGACAAAACAAACGAAATAAAGGTCAGAACGTGACACCAGTATGAGGTCCTGAGCGCTCTGGAGCAGGTTTTCATCAAGGATCTCTCTGTACTTTGCTCCATTCGTCTTTCCCTCGATCTTGACTAGTCTCCCAGTCCCTGCCGCTGAAAAACATCCCCACAGCATGATGCTGCCACCATCACGCTTCACCGTTGGGATGGTGTCAGATTTCCTCCAGACGTGACATTGGCATTCAGGCCAAAGTGTTCAATCTTGGTTTCATCAGACCAGAGAATCTTGTTCCTCATGGTCTGAGAGTCTTTAGGTGTCTTTTGGCAAACTCCAAGCAGGCTGTCATGTGCCTTTTACTGAGGAGTGGCTTCAGTCTGGCCACTCTACCATAAAGGCCTGATTGGTGGAGTGCTGCAGAGATGGTTGTCCTTCTTGAAGGTTCTGCCATCTCCACAGAGGAACTCCCTGCTCAGTTTGGCCAGGTGGCCTGTCTTGTTGCTTCCGAAATTTTTCCATTTAAGATTGATGGAGGCCACTGTGTACTTGGGGACATTCACTGATGCAGAAATGTTTTGGTACCCTTCCCCAGATCTGTGCCTCAACACAATCCTGGCTCTACGAACAATTGCTTCCACCTCATGACTTGGTTTTTGCTATGACATGCACTGTCAACTATAGGACCTTATGTAGACAGGTGTGTGCCTTTCCAAATCATGTCCAATCAATTGAATTTACCACAGGTGGACTCCAATCAAGTTGTAGAAACATCTCAAGGATGATCAATGGAAACAGGATGCAGCTGAGCTCAATTTTGTGTCTTGTAGCAAAACGTCTGAATACTTATGTAAATAAGGTTCTCTTTCTTTTTTTATACATTTACAGAAATGTCTAAAAACCTGTTTTCGCTTTGTCATTATGGGGTATAGTGTGTAGATTGATAAGGAATATTATTATTTTCAATAGATTTTAAAATAAGGCTGTAACGTAACAAAATGTGGGAAAAGTCAAGGGGTCTGAATACTTTCCGTAAGCACCGTTATTGGTGATGGTATTGTTGGATTCTTGATTCCCACCTCATTGCGTTCACTAGTATAACCATGTCAGAATAAGATAAGTAACTACAAGAAGGAAGACACAGTAGCACTATCATTCTATCTCATCATTGATGCTGCTTTGAAAGGTTGATAATTGTTCAATGCCGGTCAGTTACCACTTAAGTTAACATGCATCTAACTTTATTATTTTCCCTGTATTCATTTTCAAATCGATTTTTGGAATAGACAAGGGACAGATACATTCACTGGCCAATTTATCAGGTACACCCATCTAGTACGGGGTTGGAGCCCCCTTTGCCGCCAGAAGAGCCTGAAATCTTTGGGGCATTTTACAAGGTGTCAGAAACATTCCACAGGGATGTTGGTCCAGGCTGACACGATGGCATCCCGCAGTTGCTGCAGATTGGATGGTGGTACATTCATGCTTCGTACAGCCAATTCCATCTCATCCCAAAGATGCTCTTTTGGGTTGAGGTCTGGGGATTGCGCAGGCCACTTAAGTAAACTGAACTCCCTGTCATGTTCCAGGCATTATTTTTTCACTCCTCAATTTTCCAGTGTTGGTGACTGTGTGCCGACTGGAGCTGCCTGTTTTTGTTTTAGCTGATAGGAGTGGAACCCGGTGATGTCATCTGCTGCAATAGCCCATCCGTGACAAGGATCGACAAGTTGTGCTTTCCGAGATGCCATTCTGCACACCATTCTTGTACTGCGCCATTATTTGTCTGTTTTGGGCTCACCTGTTATCTTTGAAGATTCTTGCCATTCTCCTTCGACCTCTCTTATTCACGAGCTGTTTTTGTCCACAAGACTAACGCTGACTGGATGTTTTTTTGTTTATTTCACCATTCTCGGTAAACCCTAGATACGGTTGTGCGTGAGAAGCCCAAGAGGGCAGACGTTTCTGAGATACTGGATCCGGCCCACCTGGCACCGACGATCATACCAGTCCCAAAGACACTTAGGTCACTTGATTTGACCAGTCTAAAATTCAATCGAACAGTAACTGAATGCCTTGTTGCCTGTCTGCCTGCTTTATATAGTAAGCCACGTGACTACTGTCTGTAGGAGCGATCCCTTTTCATGAATGGGGTGGTGTACCTAATAAACTATCCAGTGAATGTACAAGTTAACAGTTGAACATTTTTTCAATACAATGCATTGTAATTTAAGCCAATTTGCAATGCTATTTGTGAAAGAATTTGCTGATTTCCCATGGCCACCGCTGACTCATGCTTGGTCCCCCTCTACCCCCCCCCCCCCCTAAAATAGAATCATATAAATGCCCCTGGATGCATCACTGACACTTGTCTCTGACAGTGTGATTGTGTTGGTGAGACCAGAGACCTAGAGTGACATTTAGAAATGGGAATATGTATTTAGCTTAGGATGGATGACAGGGGAAAGAGAAGATGCATCTCTAAATTGCAGAATAGTGTGTGTTTGTCAAGGCTGATCGTTGAGGGTTTGAGAGGCCTTACTAACAGTCTATTTATGGTATTGAGGAGAGCAGCAGGTCTTTCTGCTGATGAGTCTGAAACACACACACAGCTTAATTCTCCTTTATCCCATACATGAGATGATCCTGTTCTCACAGACCGCAGTGGAGAGCCACGTCAAGCCATCCCCATCCACTGAGTCATGTTGCAGTTTCCACTTAATGACATACATAATTCCAAAGCAACCTATATCTGTAGCATAATAACAATGTTATTGCAGTAATAACAGTGTTACTACACAGCCATAAGATCAACTAAATAGATAGATACTTTTTGCCAGTGCCATTAGTGTGACGAATAACAAGTATGTAGCTAAGGATTAATAAAACTTCTAAATCATGCCAAAAAGCAGACAGTAGGCTGTACTTACAGCACATTCATGAGTTAGACACCTGTGCACTACGTACTGTTGGCTATTTATGTCAAAATAAACATGCCCTGCTATAGTGTATCGTTGGACCTCTCTTTCTCTCTCATAAAACAACATTTTGACTGAGTTTAGGGAAATGATTTAATGGTTCGAAAACTCTAACGAAGGTTTGAACAAGACTAGGAATATCCGTTTACTTGCAATTCAAATAATCTTAATGGATTTAATTCATTTATTTATCTATATATATATAGCTAACTACAGTCAGGCTTCTGTGATGAATTACTCAAATGTAAGTGTGCAGCTGGAATCCATTACATATCGACCCGTCTTGCAACTCCTTCTGCCTTTTTCCTTGGCACACGGTTTTTCTTAGCTTCATCTCCCCTTGGTTTAGTGCAATATAACTCAGCTCCCCTATTGCTGAAGTGTCAACCGTGTAGATGGGGGAAAAAGAGAGCACACAGAAGGAATCAGAAACATCAATAGTGGATAGACAGACAGAGAAGACATACTAGCCCTTGAACTCTGATGTTTATCACTGAGGTGACAGGTTTTGTAACCTTACCCAAAAGGTCATGCTCTGCCCACCTCTCTGCTACACGACACACAGCGAATTGGGGACAAAAACATGTTTACTGTATATTAAATGAGTGGAAATTAAGCAAACATAAAACCAATATATTTTCAAACACTTGAGATAGCTTACTGCTTTTCTACACAAGTACCCTATTACAGTGCTCTCATCCTCGTTACGGATGATGCATCAATTGTTTATTATGCAATAAAAGCGCTCACACAGCATTTCCATTTTAAAACAAACCTTTTATTACTCTTCCTAATTATCTCTCAAAACTACAAAATGTCTGAAGTTTACAGTTTCCAATTTCCACAACTCCCAAGTTGGCTAATTGTAATGCATTAGTCCAATCAGCGGTGGCTTATGAAAAATGACCACGTTGGCGAGCCCTCTCTATCTCTTGGGGGAGAAGAGATTAATATGAGTCCCTCAATGACCTTTATTGTGTGGGGACTGCAGCAGGTAACGCTTCCACCACGTAATGTGGAGTGATGATACCAGGAGCAATTAGAACTATTCCTCTTGGTCATTAATAAAGTCAGCTCTCGCGCTCTCTCTCTTCTGAGGCTTCTCTCGCTCAGAGAGACAGAGACAGAGACAGAGACAGAGACAGAGACAGAGACAGAGACAGAGAGAGAGAGAGAGAGAGAGAGAGACTCTCTGGGAAACCTGATTTATCACGAGTCTGCCTGGGTGTCGCCATGGTGAGACTGAAATGATCATGTGATGAAAAAGTGATATCAGTGGGCACGTCATCCAAAATTACCAAAACAAATATTTACCAATTTAATGCTTCATGGATCATCCATAGTGGTTATTACCAACAATGATCTACTGTCTTATTAGTCTGATTGGATACAAATAGTAAAGATATTTGCATAGAGGGGAATGTTCATCACTCTCCTCACTCTGTCACTTATTGATACATTTACTAGTTTGCCCACAGCTAAACTGCACAATGAGGACAAATCGGGTTGATCCAACTGTAAATACTGTACATGCTCAAATAGTTTCTGCATATCTCCCTGTGGAGTTAAGGAAGTTCAGCAGCACGTCCAACTCTAAGTCTATAAGATAAATGACAAGATCCGCCCTGGAGTCTCTGCACTGATCCAACAAAGAAACCAAATTCATCTTCCTTTGAGTCTACATCAGAAAATAGGTCACTTAAGGGGAAGCCTGTCTGCCATTCTCGTTCTGTGAGAAAATCATGGTGCTTTAGCTGTCTGTCTGTCTTTCTGTCTGTCTCCCCATAAGTTGGAGTGGAATTTGGTAGATAGGAAATTTGCATCTGAGAGGCATCAACTCCTTGGAGGAGGAGCACTAGGATGGGGAGATCAACGCAACCGTGGAAAGCACACGTTTTTCCAAAGCATGTCTCAGTGTTTTCGAAGCATTGCATGGACATGTTGATAAATCAGTGGAGAGAATCTGATGGAGGTGTGTGGATGCGTGAGGGATGTTGACCTGGGCTAACATTTGGGAACCGGCAGGGGGAAGCTGGGGGAGGCGGGGTAGCCACGAGAGTGGGGTTCGATGACAGAGTATTAGTACTCAGAGCAAGGTTGGTCAAGACGACTCACAACTCAGAGCGTCTTAGTTTATCAGAGAGGGCCACTGGGTTCCCAGTTCTTGCCCCACAAAATCTGGCCCAGCACCAGCCTCTCCAACTACTTTTCTCTGACTACACAGAATGATAATAATGATAGCAATGACAATATGTCATCATCATTGTAAAGACCTTTTCAAGATCCTAGGACATTTGACTAATGCTGTACATTATACAGTAGGCCTACCTTAATAACTTCTTCAGGATTGGTGGGTCCCCCCAAAATGTCACGGATTAACAAGGGAAACCCAATCACGAGCTGTCGAGTGACGCGAGTCTACCAGCATGCGCTGACCAGCTGGCAAGTGTCTTCACTGACATTTTCAACCTTGCCCTGACCCAGTCTGTAATAGCAGACCACCATAGTACCTGTGCCCAAGAATGCCAAGGTTACCTTTCTAAATGACTATTGCCCCGTAGCACAAGGGATGTGGCGGTCATTAAATTTTGTCAACCTGTGATTTTCAAGTAAATAACTACTGGTCTCACGGTAATTGACCGTTAATGAACATAAACACATTTAGTATCTCCTGGCTTCCACGCATAGCATACAAGTCACTGATGCAGACCTTTGGAACATCTACATTTAAAAAGTCAAATAAATCCATTTAATTTAGAACAGAATAGCATACTCTGAGTTGTCCTTATGTTAGGCCCTGATCTGGCTATGCCATATGGCTGTGGGCTACACTAGTTCATTTAGTAGATAGGATTTGCTTTGAATTCCCTGGCATTATTTTATATTATTTTAGAGTATGAAGAATACAATTGAACACAGCTGAATAAAATAGAAAGTAGCTGAATAAAATAGAAAATATTTTCTCAAAACTATTTCCGAGGGAGGGCACACATGCGGTTAACGAAGAAACATATGCTTCATTTAGAGCTATTTTATTGTGATACAAATGTTGGGCAAAATGTTTTAATTTTTAATACATTCTAAGGCTGCAAGATGCGACCATAGTTGCATGAAAGGCATGAGCTCTGCTTAGTTTCTTGTACAGGCTGCACACACTTCATCAGTTTCTCATCCACAATTTGACAAGCACTTGATAATATTCTCACCAGGCCTCAAATTTCCTGGCAGCCTCCCCCTTTTGTGGCCGTAATGCCCCCCCCCCAGAAAAATAAATGCCATTTGCGGTCAAAGTGGCCGTTGTGCCCTTGCCCTTGACCTTATTTGGCCACTTTAGTTGTGATACACACACATACTACACTGACACTCCAACACACACATAAACACACTACATATGCTCTCTCTGTCACACACACACATACACACACACACACACACACATACATTCACACACACACACACACACACACACACACACACACACACACACACATCTGCTGCTGCTACTCTGTTTATTGCCTAGTCACTTTCACCCCTATCTACATGTACATATTGCCTCAATTATCTCACTACCACGTTTACTTTGTACCAGTACTCCTTGTATATAGCCTCCTCATTGTTATTTATTGTGTTACTATTTTTTAAATTTTGTAATTGCTTATCTTTTCTTACTTTTTATTCCTGCATTGTTGGGAAAGGGCTAGTAAGTAAGCATTTCACAGCAAAGTGTATACCCGTTGTATTCGGCGCAAGTGACAAATAACATTTTATTTTATTTGAATATCAAATGTTCTACACACTCCAGGATTAAAGAGGGCCAACTATTTCATTTCTACTTCAGACCTCAGTTTCACTACAGTTTCAATTGATTTTGCTGGATGAAAGCGTTGGGTAACATTAATAATGACAAATTATGCCATGTGGTTAATGTGTGAGCTCAAGGCATGCATTTAAATGGCTTCAATTAAACCGCATGCAGATAAGACCAATTGGCCCTTTTGTTTTATTTGGAATGACATGTTTCAGAGTAATTGGTAGTGATGTTTGTGCATTAATACCATTTGAAAGCACTGCTTTTCACCCTGCGTCCTTAGTAGGGCTGTTATGGAGAGTGTTATGGAGAGTGTTATGGAGAGTGCACATTGGAAAGAATTAACAAAAAAACAGAGCAAACTAGAATGCTATTTGGCCCTACACAGAGAGTACACAGCGGCAGACTACCTGACCACTGTGACTGACCCAAAATTAAGGAAAGCTTTGACTATGTACAGACTCAGTGAGCATAGCCTTGCTATTGAGAAAGGCCGCCGTAGGCAGACATGGCTCTCAAGAGAAGACAGGCTATGTGCTCACTGCCCACAAAATGAGGTGGAAACTGAGCTGCACTTCCTAACCTCCTGCCCAATGTATGACCATATTAGAGAGACATATTTACCTCAGATTACACAGATCCACAAAGAATTCGAAAACAAATCCAATTTTGATAACTCCCATATCTACTGGGTGAAATTCCAAAGTGTGCCATCACAGCAGCAAGATTTGTGACCTGTTGCCACGAGAAAAGGGCAACCAGTGAAGAACAAACACCATTGTAAATACAACCCATATTTATGCTTATTTATTTTATCTTGTGTCCTTAACCATTTGTACATTGTTAAAACACTGTATATATATAATATGACATTTGTAATGTCTTTATTGTTTTGAAACTTCTGTATGTGTAATGTTTACTGTTAATTTTTATTGTTTATTTCACTTTATATATTCACTTTATATATTATCTATCTCACTTGCTTTGGAAATGTTAACACATGTTTCCCATGCCAATAAAGCCCTTGAATTGAATTGAGTGCATTACCGCCACACCGGCAGTCACGAGTCGTGACCGCACTATATAGATTTTTTTCAACTTAGCAGGGGGTGCTGCAGCACACTCAGCACCCCCTACTTCCAGCGGCTATGAGCACATACAGACTGATTTTATAGGGCCCTATCTCAGTCAAACTCCACATCATGACTGTGGAGTCATGGCAACTAGGCTTCTCCAGAACTGCGCTCTGATGTCGCTGATGGTCATTAGTAGCCTACCAAACTTGCTAACAACCAGTCGCTAATGGCCTGGTACTCAGCACTCTATTGTCCCTTTAATCACTCTGGCATCAATGCAAATGTCTTAGAAAATCTAATCAAACACTTCATGAGAGCCTTAGCATTCAGAGTTTGAGTGAATAGGATCACCTGTATAGGATCACCAGTGAGAGCCATCTCCAAATACTTGGTTGATGCATGGAATGAAATGTCTTCCTATAAACATATATTGTGGAATATTGTTATGAACCCATGTTGCACAACTATAGGCTATGCAATGGAATGAGAAAACAGAGGTTTGATGGCCTCTATTAAAAAGAGGATCCCATCAGCTTTTTATAGGCTAGGCCTACTACATTTATTTATGCATTTCCCTAATATTAAGCACATTGCTTCACTTTACAACTGGAGTAGCCTGGCTGGCATGAAAATGGACCACTGGAAATTAACCCTCCATTTGCTTCTCATGTGCATACGGATTACAGGTTTTCTTCCCCCTGCCCCTGCATGACAATGGCCCATTCAAAACTATTTACACACATACAGTACAAGCCAAAAGTTTGGACACACCTATTCAAGCGTTTTTCTTTATTTTGACTATTTTCTACTTTGTAGAATAATAGTGAAGACATCAAAACTATGAAATAATACATATGGAATCATGTAGTAACCAAGAAAGTGTTAAACAAATCTAAATATATTTTGTATTTGAGATTCTTCAAAGTAGCCACCCTTTGCCTTGATGACAGCTTTGCACACTCTTGGCATTCTCTCAACCAGCTTCATGAGGTAGTCATCTGGAATGCATTTCAATTAACAGGTGTGCCTTGTTAAAAGTTAATTTGTGGAATTTCTTTCCTTCTTAATGCGTTTGAGCCAATCAGTGCTGCTGTGTCAAGGTTAGGGTGGTATACAGAAGATAGCCCTATTTGGTAAAAGACCAAGTCCATATTATGGCAAGAACAGCTCAAATAAGCAAAGAGTAACAACAATCTATCATTACTTTAAGACATGAAGATCAGTCAATCCAGATAATGTTTTTCTTTATTTATTTTACCTTTATTTAACTAGGCAAGTCAGTTAAGAACAAATTCTTATTTTCAATGACGGCCTAGGAACAGTGGGTTAACTGCCTGTTCAGGGCAGAACGACAGATTTGTACCTTGTACCTTGTCAGCTCGGGGGTTTGAACTTGCAACCTTCCGGTTACTAGTCCAACACTCTAACCACTGCCGCCCCAATGTCAAGAACTTTGAAAGTTTCTTCAAGTGCAGTCGCAAAAACCATCACGCGCCATGATGAAACTGGCTCTCATGAGGACCACCACAGGAAAGGAAGACCCAGAATTTCCTGTGCTGCAGAGGATAATTTCATTAGAGTTACCAGGCTCAGAAATTGCAGCCCCAATAAATGCTTCACAGAGTAAAAGTAACAGACACATCTCAACATCAACTGTTCAGAAGAGACTGTGTGAATCAGGCCTTCATGGTCAAATTGCTGCAAACAAACCACAACTAAAGGTCACCAATAAGAAGAAAAGCATTGCTTGGACCAAGAAACTTGAGCAATGGACATTAAACTGTTGGAAATCTGTCCTTTGGTCTGGTGAGTCCAAATGAGATTTTGGGTTCCAACCGCTGTGACTTTGTGAGATGCAGAGTAGGTGAACGGATGATGTCCGCATGTGTGGATCCCACCGTGAAGCATGGAGGTGTGATGGTGTGGGGGTGCTTTGCTGGTGACACTGTCTGTGATTTATTTAGAATTCAAGGCACACTTAACCAACATGGCTACCACAGCATTCTGCAGGGAGTCGCCATACCATCTGGTTTGTGCTTAGTGGGACTATCATTTGTTTTTCAACAGGACAATGACCCAACACACTTCCAGGCTGTGTAAGGGCTATTTGACTAAGAAGGAGAGTGATGGAGTGCTGCATCAGGTGAAAAAAATATTCCTTCTATTTCATTCAGCTATGTATAATTGTATTTTTAGAACTATAAAAAAATATAAAATAATGCCACGGGAATTAAAAGCAAATCTTGTCTGCTAAATTAAATAGTGTAGCCCACAGCCATATGGCACAGCCAGATCAGGGCCTAACATATTCTGTTCTTCTGAAATAGGCTACATTTTCATTATATCATGATGTTTCTTTCAAATAAATGACGGATTTATTGTGATGATCTAGGCTACATTAAATTGATTCATTCCATTTTTTAAATGTAGATATTCCAAAAGTCTAGATCAGTGGCTTGCATGCTATGTGTGGAAGCCTGGAGATGCTAAAAGGGTTAATGTTAATTAACGGTCAATTACCATGAGACCGGCAGTTCATTTCATGACACATAGGCCTACCGGCTGACAAAATGTCATTACCGCCACAGCCCTTAATCCATTGTTTACAAGAAGTGATACTTGAGAAAGGACACTTTTGCAAAGACGTACTAGTACTGCTCCCCTATAGGCATGCCCTCTGAGGACACAAACATCAAAGAGCCTAAAACCAAAGTGAGTCTGGCCAAGAGGAATTAATTTATCTGCTGTAGCTTCCCCAAACCTCTTGAGCTGTGCACAGTGGATTGGTTCTGCTGCAGCCTCTAGTTGATCTGCTATCTACATCGAGCAGAGGTGTCTCTGTCTGGAGTGGAGGAGGGATAGTCAATATATTACAGCTACACAGTGATTTGTTCCCCAACAGGGGGGTAATGCGTGTGTGCATGATGGGTATAATGGACTGTTTATGGTGTCATGCTATAATGTAGAAACTAAATTAGCCAATAAAACGGTGCATGAGATCATCAGATTTATCCTTGCCTTTAGGAGACAATGAGGGGATGCACCAAAACCTAGAAAGGGAGGGAGCATGGATGGAGGGATGGAGAGAGAGAGGGAGGAAGAGAGAAAGATCACTTGATGTGTTGCTTGGTCTTGGTCTTTCTCTGTGTATTACACATTAATATTTTCTGAAAATCATGCTACATAAAGATAAGTGTGGATCATGAATATCAGCTGCTATTGCTCTATCGAAAGGTCAAAGCACCCTTAGGTTTTTTTTCCAATGTTCTCATTAGCATTACATTTGATATGGAGGAAAGTGTTTTTTTCACGTCACCTTTAGGTTGAAAACCACAAAATAGAGATGTTTTGTTTACTTTTGGTAACCATGACAGCATCTGTAGCAGTGCCATTTCTGTGGCCTTTGATTAGGGAAGTTTCTGCAGCGTAACAACTCTGGCCCACAGTACACCACTTGGGCATTGTTTGTAGAGGGCAAAATCCATCCAGTCATAACAATGCACTCGTCTTTGAGCTGGGTGTTCACCATTAATTAGACGACCCTTGAAGAGAGACAACCCACGAGGCGGATCAGTAACTCCGGACCATCGGCTGCCAAACACAAAAGCCTAGTGCTGACAAGGTGTTTATAACAGCTTGCCACAGTATGATACGCACTTTGTCAGGAAGGATGCTACTCCCCGACAGATACTAGGAAAACCCAGGGAACAACAGCCAGGGTTTATTGACCACCTCACACGTCAGTCTGGAATGGGTCGGAAACTATTGAATAAAATCCTGGGCTCCTGAATAAGTGATAACATCTGTCCAGATGTCAATGTTTCCTGATATTTATTGAAGACTCCCTGTGAGGAGTGACAACAGGATAACCATCCTCAAAGGCATCACTAATCACCATCTGGCATCTGAGCCCTGAGAGACACAAACATCTACCGTTATATATTTATATGGCCAACACAGGGGGTGGAAGTGACTTCATACTATCACACAGACACACACTGAAGTGGAGTACTGTACTGTTATACCTGCAGTTTCAGTCAATCTCCTAGGAAAGGATGTCATTACGTGCTGCAGTTCGGTGTGTTTACTAGTGAGTGGAGATGTGATTCCCCCTCATCAGATGCCTAGTAAAGTACAGTACCTCTAGGGAAAACATCACAGGAGAGTCCCACTGGCTCGGTCCTCAGCCAGAGATGACTTTACCACTTCAGATGTAAGTGACAAACAGACATGGCACAACAAGCACCTCTTCAGCATTATATCTCAGAGAAGCAGTGCTGTTTCTGTAGGGCCTATTCTGTACTGTCAGTCATTTTTGAACCTTTATTTAACTAGGCAAGTCAGTTAAGAACAAATAATTATTTACAATTACAGCCTAGGAACAGTGGGTTAACTGCCTTGTTCAGGGGTAGAATGACAGATTTGTACCTTGTCAACTCAGGGATTTGAACTTGCAACCTTTTGGTTACTAGTCCAACGCTCTAAACACTAGGCTACGCTGCCGTCCCATCTATTGGTAGTTTGGGATAAAGAATGGGTCAGCATATTATTCTTCGTTCAATCTCTAAGATGGAAGATACTTGGCTAATTGTGGAAAAGTCCAACCTGCACTCAGGGGTAAACAAAAATCGGGGACATTGACACAAATCCCGCATTTGGACCATTTGGTCCGTAAGCCAATGTCATAGGCCTATGTCAACCATATTTCTCAAATCTTTCGTCCTAAACTCCAGCTAAACTTGGAGAGCACAGTAAGCCCAAATGTTATCCCGTATTTGGGTATTTTAAATGTGGTCTTCCATTTTGTATGATATGTTACAAATCACAATTCGTAGGATATTTGCGAACTGCAATTTGTTGTGGCTAACGTTAGCTGGGTGGCTAACTTTAGCTAGGCTAGGGCATAGATTTAGGGGTTAAAAGGTTATGGTTAAGATTAGGGTAATGTTAGGGAACATGCTAAGTAGTTGCAAAGTAGTAAGTAGATGCAAAGCTGCTGATTATTATATGAAATTTTATTATATTAAATGAACACGCAACCCTAAACGTTCATGTTATACCCTTCCCCCCAGACCAAGCATCCAACTTGTGTTTTTCCCTGCAGTAACCTTCTGTCTTACACTGAACAAAAATATGAACGCAACATGTAAACTGTTGGTCCCGTGTTTCATGAGCTGAAATAAAAGATCCCAGAAACGTTCCATACGCACAAAAAGCTTATTTCTCAGAAAATGTTGAGCACACATGTGTTTACATCTCTGTTAGAGAGCATTTCTCCTTTGCCAAGATAATCCATCCACCTGACAGGTGTGGCATATCAAGAAGCTGGTTATGGTATGGACAGGAATAAGCTACGGACAATGAACGCAATAGCATTTTTCAATGGCAATTTGAATGCACAGAGATACCGTGACGAGATCCTTAGGCACGACTGTCGTGCCATTCATCCGCCGCCATCACCTCATGTTTCAGCATGATAATGCACAGCCCCATGTTGCAAGGATCTGTACACAATTCCTGGAAGCTGAACATGTCACCCATTGAGCATGTTTGGAATGCTCTGGACCAACGCGTAGAACAGCATGTTCCAGTTCCTGCCAGTATCCTGCAACTTCCCACAGCCATTGAAAAGGAGTGGTAGAACATTCCACAGGCCACAATCAAAAGCCTGATTAACTCTATGTGAAGGAGATGTGTCGTGCTGCATGAGATAAATGGTGGTCACACCAGATACTGGACTTGTTTTCTGATCCACGCCCCTACTTTTTTTTCTTTCACCCACAGATGCATATGCCAGTCATGTGAAATCCATAGATTAAAGCGTAATACATTTATTTCAATTGACTGATTCCTTATATGAACTGTAACTCAGTAAAATCTTTGAAATTGTTCCATGTTGTATTTAGATTTTCTTCAGTATATACAGTGCATTTGGAAAATATTCAGGCCCCTTCACTTTTTCCACATTTTGTTACGTTATTCTAAAATGTGTTATCATTTTTATTACCTCAATGTACACACAATACCCCATAATGACAAAGCAAAAACAGGTTAACATTTTTTGAAAATCTAATAAAAATAATGAAACACCACATTTACATCAGTATTCAGACCCTTTACTCAGTACTTTGTTGAAGCACAGCAATTACATTCTTGAGCCTTATTGGGTATGACACTACAAGCTTGGCACACCTGTACTTGGAGAGTTTCTCCCATTTTTCTCTGCAGATCCTTTTTTTTTAGCTCTGTCAGGTTGGATGGGGAGCATCGCTGCACAGCTATTTTCAGGTCTCTCCAGAGATGTTCAATCGGGTTCAAGTCCGGGCTCTGGCTGGGCCACTCAAGGACATTCAGAGACTTGTCCTGAAGCCACTCCTGCGTTGTCTTGGTTGTGTGCTTAGGCTCATTGTCCTGTTGGAAGGTGAACCTTCACCCCAGTCTGAGATCCTGAGCACTCTGGAGCAGGTTTTCATCAAGGATCTCTCTGTACTTTGCTCCATTCATCTTTCCCTCGATCCTGACTAGTCTCCCAGTCCCTGCCGCTGAAAAACATCCCCAAATAGCATGATGCTGCCACCACCATGTTTCACCGTAGGGATGGTGCCAAGTTTCCTCCAGGTGTGACGCTTGGCACTCAGGCCAAAGAGTTTAATCTTGGTTTCAACAGACTAGAAAATCTTGCTTCTCATGGTTACAGTCCTTTAGGTGCCTTTTGGCAAACTCCAAGATGGCTGTCATGTGTCTTTTACTGTAGAGTAGCTTCTGTCTGGCCACTCTACCATAAAGGCTTGATTGGTGGAGTGCTGCAGAGATGGTTGTCCTTCTGGAAAGTTCTCCCATCTCCACAGAGGAACTCTGGAGCTCTGTCAGAGTGACCAACGGGTTCTTGGTCACCTCCCTGACCAAGGCCTTTCTCCCCCGATTGCTCAGTTTAGCTGGGCGACCAGCTCTAGGAAGAGTCTTGGTAGTTCCAAATGTCTTCCATTTAAGAATGATGTAGGCCACTGCGTTCTTGGGGACCTTCAATGCTGCAGACGTTTTTTGGTACCCTTCCCCAGATCTGTGTACTCAACACAATCCTCTCTCAGATCTTTACGGACAATTCCTTTGCCCTCATTGCTTGGTTTTTGCTCTGCTATGCACTGCCAACTGTGGGACCTTACATAAACAGGTGTGTGCCTTTCCAAAACATGTTCAATCAAATGAATTTACCACAGGTGGACTCCAATCAAGTTGTAGAAACATCTCAAGGATGATCAACGGAACAGGATGTACCTGAGCTGAATTTTGAGTCTCATAGCAAAGGGTCTGAGTACTTATGTACGTTTTTTTTTGCTTAAGTTTGGCTGTAACGTAACAAAATGTGGGAAAAGTCAAGGGTTCTGAATACTTTCCGAATGCACTGTTTAACCATTCCAAACGTAACATATCATACTAGTTTGTGTCCCAGATTTCCTTTACTATGTTATGTCTAGTCTACTGTATGAGACCAGCCTGAGAAGTCAGGCTTTGTTTTGAACTGCTACTGGTTGGAGTGTCACTACTCAAAGATTTGAAAAGTATCAAGACCTGAGGTTCATGTTACCATCTATCAGACAAGTATCTTCTAAAAGAGATGTTTACTGTTGGATGGTTATGTACGTCAACATGAAGAAAGAGAAAGTAATTTGTTTGATGGACCAAACAAAGGTCAAGGTCTTGAGTTTTGATAATGTTTTGTTATTATAGCTAACAGCATTAGTCATAGTCATTAATGACTGTAAAGTAAACCGTATCGGTCCACATACCTCACTGGCCTAAAGCATTAACCCAAATACATTTTTGGAATACATAAATATTTTGTCACGTTCGTTGTATGAGTGAGACCAAGGCGCAGCGTGAATAGAGTTCCACATATTTTTAATAAACTGAAAACTCTCCAAAACAAAACAATAAAGCACAAACGAAACGTGAAGCTATACAAAATAGAGCAGACAGGCAACTAAACATAGTCAAGATCCCACAAACACAAAAGGGAAATGGCTACCTAAATATGATCCCCAATCAGAGACAAAGATAAACAGCTGTCTCTGATTGGGAACCCTATAAGGCTAACATAGACATACAAAAACCCTAGATGACTATCACACCCCAACCAACGCAGAGAAAAACAGCTTACTATGGTCAGGGCGTGACATATTTATAACCAGCTGCCCCTCCTGCCGTTCTTTAACCCGTGTCAGAGATTTACAATTTATCTCTGAGATAGTCAATATGGGGAGCTGTTTGGAAATGCATTGAAAAGGCGAAGGCATCACAACCCTGTGTCTGATGGCTTGCAGTCAGAGTAGCAGGTCCGTGGTGGAATTCATGGAACAAGTACTGTCTGCATGGGAGGTTCAATGCACTTCGAATAACACTCGTGATGTTACAATGTGTGTCTGCATGTTAGTTTCAGTCAGTCAGTCTCTCTGTCAGAGACTAGAGAAGGGCCCTTAGTATATCGTATATTCACTCTTTCCTATGGGTAAAAATAATCTGAAATCCACATGGGAAAGTGAAGTGGCCAGCTTGGGGTAAGGAGGTGATTTGTAATGCTCTCTTGTCTCGTAGGTGGCTCAGCACTCTAGGTAATACACTCTAGCTGTGGGGACCCGTCAGTGTGCACATAGGCAGAAATGCCAAAGGGCGTTTTGGTGATTAAATAGTCGCCATTTGCTCCAGTTCATTCCCTGCCATTTAAAATCAGAGGATAAACTGAGTTCAGTTGATAGGAAGAACTCAATACTGTAGCAGTACATGCAGTACTATGATGAATTCAATCCCGTTGTCCCTACCCCTGTGCACTACTGCAATCTGAAATGATTGAATAAGCGTAAGTAATAGGCCAGAAGTCCAACCCAGCCTATCAGAAGACAAGATCAAACAATTGATTGCCAAGCCCTATCAGCTAGCTTGTGATGAATTCCAACCCCTACCCCCTACCCCTATGCACTTCTGTAATTGGAAATGATTGGATAAGCGTGAGCAATAAGACAAAAATAAAACCCACCCTATCAGAAGGCAAGATCAACCAATTGATTGCCATACCCCATTGGCTTGCTTCAGATTTACACAAGTGCCTTGGGATTAGAAGCCAAGGGTCGATTTAGAATTCTGCAGCAGTAAATTATTTAGTGGACTGCTTAGACAACAAAAACACTCAAGGCCTTTTGAGGGGAAACTTTTAGCCTGAGAGGAAAGCAGACAAAATTAAAGTTGATGGCTAGGAATAATTTATGACAACAGAATGAAAGTTATGATGTGCGCACCGCACCATACACAGATGGACTGTCTCTGGAATAGAATTGCTTCATCACCTCTTTGTTGACAGAGTGAAAAAGTGTTATTTAAATCTAAATAACCATCGAGTTGAGATACAAAGAAATATGGTAGAAAACAAAATACCTATTTATCTGACAAACATGCTGCTGGAAATTTTTCACAACCGTCCAAATGCAAAACAGCCACTTCACAACCAAATATACTGTATATCTGGTTAAAACCATCACTGCCCTTCACTGAGTATTATATGGACATAACTCATTCACAGACGAGAATCGTGACACTCTTTGGTAGCACAATGGCAGACAATCAAACCAACTATATTCAATATCACATGCTGGCCACATCTGTCATAATGAGCAACGTAGAGCCAGTTGAAATGTCTACCGTGTACATAGAGTAGAATTTGACATTTGCATGATTTCTGAGTTAAAAAAAAAATAATACTAATTAAGTATTGTCATACAATATTCAGACAGTGTTCAAAGGTGATGTGGATCTTCGTAAAGACTGCTACGCTGCGCCTCTAAACAGCCGGGGAAAAAACAGCACAGACGGGAGTGAGGGAAAGTTTTAATCAGAAAGACATAGCAAAATGCCAAGGCATATGGGGAACAATCTCAGGCGCAATCTAATTTTGTCCTTGACTTAGCCCAGGCACTTCTAGGCAGCAGAGAAGCATTAACATATGCTCTACTTTAATGAGAAGGCGACAGATGGCAGCCCATTATTGTGTTACTCAACAGATAGAGTTTTCACAGACACCATGACTTTGCAGCACAGTTGATCTCTGGTTGCACGGAGAGGGGGAAAGACCCCCTCCACAGAGATACCTCACAGGGATGCAGAGATGTTGATGAGGGAACATTTGGGAATTGTGGTGGGGATGGATGGGGGTGACAGAGTGCCTGTTGAGCGAGGCTAAGATACAGTACTAATACATATTGTTGAAAGAATAGTAATTAGCTATACGGCAGACTCTATTACAGTATGCACTGCATTGGGGGTACGTTAGTGTAGCTGTACTGACCAGAATTGGTGCTCTGACAACGTTCTTTATCAAACAATGTTTATCAAGTATCTGAAAACAAGTCTAAATAGAATAAGGACCAAGGCCCAAAAGGGTATGTATTGCTCAATACACTTCTGTTGATGGTTTATAAATGTTGAAACAATTCAATAGTATTACAAGGGCATCAATACAGCAAGAGCTACACTTGGCATTTATAGATATATGACATATGTGTATTGTGTAGTCCCTGAGTCAGTGCTGTATGGTTACAAATAGAAAAGAGATAGCCATGACGGACGAGTGACTTATGAATGAATATATTGTACAGTAGGCTATTTAGAAGGGCTTTTAACACTTTCCATTTCTACAATAAGCCTCCTATTTACTTGGACTCATCAGTGGACTAAATCCAGAGCTTTCAGGGTTTAAGTACTTGAATTACATCACAAATGGACACTTAGAAAAGGTTTAGAGGACAACTTGAGGGGCCTGAAGGCTCAAGTACTTACAGTGGAAGACAGCGGAAAACCTTGGCTAAAGGTCATACGCTAGCAGGATCAAATAGGAACTACAGATGTAGGTTCCCGTATTGTCACAGCAAAAATAATAACAGGATTTTAACGTTTGGTCCATGATGTTGCTTGATCAGTGGTTAGGCTATTAGTTGGCCAAAATTAGACACCATGAAAAGTGCAGTACTGCTAATATAACCGTGTAGTGCAGGTTTTTTTATAACCGTGTAGTGCAGGTTTTTTTATAACCGTGTAGTGCAGGTTTTTTTATAACCGTGTAGTGCAGGTTTTTTTATAACCGTGTAGTGCAAACCGTGTAGTGCAGGTTTTTTTATAACCGTGTAGTGCAGGTTTTTTTATAACCGTGTAGTGCAGATTTTTTTTATAACCGTGTAGTGCAGGTTTTTTTATAACCGTGTAGTGCAAACCGTGTAGTGCAGGTTTTTTTATAACCGTGTAGTGCAGGTTTTTTTATAACCGTGTAGTGCAGATTTTTTTTATAACCGTGTAGTGCAGATTTTTTTTATAACCGTGTAGTGCAGTTTTTTTTATAACCGTGTAGTGCAGGTTTTTTTATAACCGTGTAGTGCAGGTTTTTTTATAACCGTGTAGTGCAGGTTTTTTTATAACCGTGTAGTGCAGTTTTTTTTTATAACCGTGTAGTGCAGGTTTTTTTTATAACCGTGTAGTGCAGGTTTTTTTATAACCGTGTAGTGCAGGTTTTTTTATAACCGTGTAGTGCAGGTTTTTTTTATAACCGTGTAGTGCAGGTTTTTTTATAACCGTGTAGTGCAGGTTTTTTTTATAACCGTGTAGTGCAGGTTTTTTTTATAACCGTGTAGTGCAGGTTTTTTTATAACCGTGTAGTGCAGGTTTTCTTTATAACCGTGTAGTGCAGGTTTTCAGTGAATTTATGTAAATCTGGCAACAAAAGAGTGCTCAAAATAAGATCCTTATACCTGTATACTGGACAAGGCTTAGTCATTTTTCAGTGTCATACTACAGATCTACAGTCATAACATGTATTATGGTTGTCCTTGACGCCCAGCACAGTTCCACATTATACAACACATTACAAATGACACCCAGGCACAATGTTTTTTCTGCTTGCAGGCCCAATCAGAGTGAGCACTGGAAGCATATTGCCTTCTCCTCTGATGTACTCCTAATTCGTTTACAGTGACTTGTGTGCAATGAACAATCACATAAAAGCAACACAATTGCAGTCGTTTTTTTTCCCTCACAATGTTTTGAAGATTAAATTCCATTAGACTTCCTCTGAGCCGGGGCAATCTAAGCCTGGGATGATGGCTTAATTAGCCAGACTGCAGTTTTGTTCTGATAAATTAAACACATCAATATTTCAGCATTTCCTCCAGCAAAGAAAGTATTAATCACATGTAATTGTTTATAAATACGATGGAATGTCAGTATGTCAGGCTGTGCTATGAAATAATATTACTATGTGACAACTCTTACACAAAACAATCAAGTATACAATATCTATGGCTTATGCACTTTTGTAATTAAATGTTTTATCAGCAATGGCATTTTTTCCTCAGTGTCAGGATTATTTGTTTATTCAATAACTTTTAAGACAGATCAAAATACTAATACACACAGAAAGCATTTCTAGTTATCAGAGAGCTGAGTAAATGTAATGATACAACGTGATTAAATCTGCCTTCTCTAGGAGTTCCCAAGCCTCCTTGATGATGTCATTCGTCTCTGTGCCTCTGGGCAGCCAGAAAAAATAAATGGCGGGCCAGGTACTGCAAATCTCCTGGATCTGGCTCCAGCAGAACTCATGCAAGGTCAGCACACAAAAGATTACCCACAGAGGAGATCTCACTGCTCCCACATTCCAGAGTATCGTAGTCTTGAGAATACAAACTCCTCACTGCCGTTCCCACAGACCACAAACTAGCCCTGAAACTAGAGCAGACAGTCCAAAATGTCTACCTAAGGGATATTCTACGATTGAAGCTCGAGCTACTCAGGGTTTTCTAAAGCTAGTCAGCTTTAGTTAGCTTCACATTTCAGCTTAGGCTTCACCTGTACTACGAAGGTGGATATTGCTCGTAACTCTAGCAGGCTTGTAACTGCACTTGCATGTCGCACTTTGCTAGTCGAAGGCCAAATTCTTTACTGAGACAATCCTGAAACGTCAATCCATGGACGAGTCAGTGCCACATTTTTCATTTGTGCAAAAATGAAAGAAAAGTTATCTTGCAAATTCAGCAGGCGTGAGATGGGCTTATTGAAGTGTCGTCTTCATTTTATTACTCATCATTTATGCCGTCTTTGGTGTGCTTATCAATGCACAAGCACCTTTTTTCCCACTCTTATTGATATAATAATTAGATTAAGTCATGCACAAGTTTCAAATGCATTCTGACATGACTAAATCTGTAATGTGATATATTTTAACATCACTATTTTTTTAACACACAAAAAAAACGTTTGATTAATAAAATATATAATCAGTCATCTACCACAAATAAAGGGGATGATGATGCAATCTTTGCGAGACAGAGGGAATCTGTTTTCCCCGGTCCTTAACTTGCAGCTCAGACATTTCATTCAGGATAAAGGGATGTAGTGCTGAGGCAGCCTGACTGGGAGCAGGTTAGTTCTGCCAGATTTGTAGCCATAGAAATGTGCCTCTCTAAAAGGTGAGTCACTTTCACGGTACCGGTTATCCCGAGTGTAAGTTACATTGCTAACTCCTCAAACCACGTAAGTAGTACAGGACTCAGGTATGGAAAGGCAGGGGGCAGTTAATGGTTGAGATTCCTCTCTCATATTGAAATACCACAGAGAGAGATGAGAGTGGTTTCAGTCCCACAATGACCTTTATTGTGTGGGGACTGCAGCAGGTAACGCTTCCACCACATAATGTGGAGTGATGATACCAGGTGCAATTAGAACTGTCCCTCCTGGTCATTACAGTTTTCCCCAATTGTTAACACACTTTTGCTGAAACTACATCTCAGGTACTCGAAACTCGAAACACAAAACAGTTTCCCCAAAACCCACAGACATCTTGCAAAATGAAACACAGCAATCAAAATCAAGTACTCCTTCTCGGAATGAAACTCTGCAAACAATTGAGACACTCATAGGGCTGTGACGGTCACAACATTTTGTCAGCCTGTAATTGTCAAGCAAATAACTGTTGGTCTTACAGAAATAAAAATGCAAACATACAGTTAATATATTTAAAATCAAATCCAACTTTATTTGTCACATGCGCCGAATACAACAGGTGTAGATCTTACCGTGAAATGCTTACTTAACCCTTATCCCTTAACAAACAATGTAGTTCAAGAAAGAGTTAAGGAAATATTTACCAAATTAACCAAAGTAAAAAATTATAAAAAAACAGCACAATGAAATAACGAGGCTATATACAGGGTGTATCGGTACAGAGTCAATGTTGCGGGGGTACAAGTAAGTCGAGGTAATTTGTTCATGTATGTAAGGGTAAAATGACTATGCATTGATAATAAACCGCGAGTAGCAGCAGTGTAAAAACAAATGAGGGGAGAGCGGTGTCAATGTAAATAGTCCAGGTGGCCATTTGATTAATTGTTCAGCAGTCTTATGGCTTGAGGGTAGAAGCTGTTAAGGAGCCTTATGGTCCTAGAGATAACAGTCTTTGACATGGGTGACTGGAGTCGTTGACAATTTTTTGGGCTTTCCTTTGACACCGCCTAGTTTATAGATCTTGGATGACAGGAAGCTTTGCCCCAGTGATGTACTGGGCCATATGCACTACCCTCTGTAGCGCCGTACGGTCAGACGCCGAGCAGTTGCCATACCAGGCAACCGGTCAGGATGCTCTCGATGGTGCAGGTGTAGGACTTTGAGGATCTGGGGAACCATAGCAAATCTTTTCAGTTTCCTGAGTGGGAAAAGGATTATCGTGCCCTCTTCACAGCTATCTTGGTGTGTTTGGACCATGATAGTTCGTTGGTGATGTGGACGCCAAGGAACTTAAAACGGCTCGCTCCTCTACAGCCCGTAGATATTAATGAGGGCCTTTTCGGCCTGCCTTTTCCTGTAGTCCACGATCAGCCTCTTTGTCTTACTCACATCGAGGGAGAGGTTGTTGTCCTGGCACCACACTACCAGGTCTCTGACCTCCACACCATAGGCTGTCTCATCGTTGTCGGTAATCAGGCCTACCATTGTTGTGTCGTCAGCAAACGTAATGAAGTTGTTGCAGTCGTGTTTGGCCACGCAGTTGTGGGTGAACAGGGACTACAGGAGGGGACTAAGTACGCATCCCGAGGGGCCCCAGGGTTGAGGATCAGTGTGGCAGATGTGTTGTTGCCTACCCTTACCACCTAGGGGTGGCCCGTCAGGAAGTCCAGGATCCAGTTGCAGAGGGAGGTGTTTAGTCCCAGGGGCCTTAGTGATGAGCTTTTGAGCACTAGGGCATTGAACGTTGAGCTGTAGTCAATGAACAATATTCTCACATTGGTGTTCCTTTTATCCAGGTGGGAAAGGGCAGTGTGGAGTGCGATTTGAGATTGCGTCTGTGCATCTGTTGGGGCCATATGCGAATAGGAGTGGGTCTAGGGTATCCGGGATGATGCCGTTGATGTGATCCATGACCAGCCTTTCAAAGCACTTCATGGCTACCGACATGACTACTATGGGGCGGTAATCATTTAGCTCGTCTGGTAGGTTCACGTCACTGGGCAGCTCGCGGCTGGGTTTCCCTTTGTAGTCCGTAATAGTTTTCAAGCCCTGCCACATCCAACAAGCGTCAGAGCCGGTGTAGTGGCATTCAATCTTAATCCTGTATTGACTCTTTGCCTGTTTGATGGTTCGTCTGAGGGCATAGTGGGATTTCTTATAAGCTTCCAGGTTAGTGTCCTGCTCCTTAAATGTGGCAGCTCTAGCCTTTAGCTTGATGTGGATGTTGCCTGTAATCCATGGCTTCTGGTTGGGGTATGTACATATGGTCACTGTGGGGATGACATCGTCGATGCACTTATTGATGAAGCCGATGACTGAGGTGATATACTCCTCAATAACATTGGATGAATCCCGGGAACATATTCCGGTCTGTCCTAGCAAAACAGTCCTGTAGCATAGCATCCGCATCTTTTGACCACTTCCAAATTGAGCGAGTCACTGCTACTTCCTGCTTTAGTTTTTGCTTGTAAGCAGGAATCAGGAGGATAGAATTATGGTCAGATTTGCCAAATGGCGGGCGAGGAAGAGCTTTGTATGTGCCTCTTTGTGTGGAGGACAGGTGGTCTTTTTTTTTTCACTGGTTGCATGTGACATGCTGGTAGAAATGAGGTAAAATGGATTTAAGTTTGCCAGCATTTAAAACTTCTTAGGGCTAGGGTCCTTTTTTCAGAATTTCCCCTGACTGACGTGCCCAAAGTAAACTGCCTGTTACTCAGGCCCAGAAGCCAGGATATACAAATAATTGGTAACATGGGATAGAAAACACTTTGAAGTTTGTGGAAATGTTAAAATCATGTATGAGACTATAACACAATTAAAATGGTAGGAGAAAATGTTAAGAAAAACCAACCAGAAATATATATGTATTGAGATCCCATGCTCTTACAATGGAAGGCTATGGGTCCTTTGCGCTTCCAGCTCCAAGATTGCAATTCCTATGGCTTCCACTAGATCTTTCCTCAAGGTTTCAGGCTTGTTTCTTCCAAAACGAGGAAGAATTTAGAATTTTGGTACAGGGAGTCACAGTTGGAAATCAGTCTGTGAGCGCACTTGCTAATTTTACTTTTCTATTGAACATACTTCTTTCCGTATGAAATATTATAGCTTAATTACATTTTAGGGTACCTGAGGATTAAATAGAAACATAGTTTGACTTGTTTTAACAAAGTTTAGCATTAGCTTTTTGGATTCCTTTGTCTGCATGTTGAACTCAAATCAATGGGGCCAACTAACCAGACTTTTTTGGATATAAAGAAGGATTTTATCTAACAAAACGACCATGCATGTTGTAGCTGGGACCCTTGGGATTACAAATCAGAGGAAGATTTTCAATAAGTGATTATTTAATCGCTATTTGTGATTATATGAAGTCTGTGCTGGTTGAAAAACATGTTGATGTGGGGTGCCAACCTGAAACAATCGCATGGCATGCTTTCGATGTAAAGCCTATTATAAAATCGGGCAATGCCGCTGATGGGACACCTAGCCCTAATTAAGTCCCCGGCCACTAGGACCACCGCTTCTGGATGAGCATTTTCTTATTTTCTTATGGCCGTATACAGCTTGATGAGTGCGGTCTTAGTGCCAGCATTGGTTTGTGGTGGTAATTAGACAGCTACGAATAATATAGATGAAAGCTCTCTTGGTAGATAGTGTGGTCTACAGCTTATCATAAGGTACTCCACCTCAGGTGAGCAATACCTCGAGACCTCTTTAATATTAGACATTGCGCACCAGCTGTTAGTGACAAATAGACACACACCCCTGCCCCTCGTCTTACCAGACTAGCTTTGTTACGCTTGTTGTTGGAATTAGACCAAGGTGCAGTGTGGTAGGCCTACATTTTGAATTTATTAAATGAACACCAAAAAAACAAGAAAGATATACGACACGTAAAGTATTGTAGCGCTAACACAGCAACTAACAAAAACAAGATCCCACAACTGAAGATGGGAAAAAGGGCTGCCTAAGTATGATCCCCAATCTGAGACAACAATAAACAGCTGCCTCTGATTGGGAACCATATTAGGCCAACAAAGAAATAGAAACATAGATTTGCCCACCCAAGTCACACCCTGACCTAACCAAATAGAGAATAAAAAAGGCTCTCTAAGGTCAGGGCGTGACAAGCTTCTCTGTCCTGCTGATGTGTCGTCGTTCTGCCACAACTCGGTGAAACATAAGATATTACAGTTTTTAACCTCTAGTTGGTAGGATAGTCTTGATCGTAGATCATCCACTTTGTTTTCCAGTGATTGCACGTTGGCTAATAGAACAGAGGGTAGAGGAGGTTTACTCACTCACCTACGAATTCTCAGATGGCAGCCCGACCTCCGCCCCCTTTTTCTCTGTCTTTTCCTCAGGCAAATGACAGGGATTTGGACCAGTTCCCGAGAAAGCAGTACATCCTTCACATCTGACTCATTAAAGAAGAAATAGTTGTCCAGTTCGAGGTGAGTAATTGCTGTTCTGTCCAGAAGTTATTTTTGGACATAAGTGATGGTAGCAGCAACATTATGTACAACGTCAGTTAAAAAAATAAGTTACAAACAACGCAAAAAAACGAACAAAATACATAGTTGGTTAGGAGCCCATAAAACGTCAGGCATCCCCTTCAGCGCCATTTTGCATATGCAAAGGAAGAAAAATAGGTCTATTTGTACTACTGTACTGTATGTTAGATCAATTGTACGTAATAAATAAAGAAACTGTCAAAATACAGTAAAATCGAAATCTTAAGTCAAGAAACAAATTCTCCATTGTGAAAACAAAATCAGTCATGTCTGTTGTTTTGGTCCGGCCACAGCTTTCATCAACATCACAGGCGATATTCTCCTTGGCAAGACAGCAGGGAAAATATATTCTGGCATGATGCATCCACCCTTGACAGAACTCTGCTGAATTGTCACCACAGGCCTCCTCCATTGCCTGGAGAAGCGCCATACGTTCATGGGGTTTGCGATCATACACCTTCCACCACCATACTGCCATGTAAGGTGTTCAGGAAATTAAGGAGATGGCAGATGTTGTGACGTTTCCCCCGTGCTGACCAGGTACCTCAATGATGGCACATTGACCAATGATGTTCCTTCCTCTCCTTCTCGTCTTCGCTAAATTGAATCCAGCCTCATCTCGTAATATGAGTTCCTGGGGGATGGTTCTCTGAAATGACAGTAAATACTGCAATTGCTGTATAGTAAAGTTCACTGGCTACATCAATGAGTCTCTAATGTTTCAAGAGTGTAATACTAGTTCATTACTTACTTGCACATATTCGCACGGTTTATCCTTCACTTTTTGGGAATTCCTTTCAAATGGAACTGTAGATGTGCTTCATCCGGAGATGGTGTTTATTAAGGATGCATGCTATGTTTGATAAGCTCACTCTGATGTTAAGGAAGATGGCAGGGTTTTAAATAATATGTTGTTAGATTTCCCCACAGTCTTATGGCATTATTTTTCAACTACCATTTGCCCAATGGCAGCCTCCTGTTTGTCTGTAAATAGATGCATTCTACCACCATACATGTGTTGGTCGTCTTTCAGTTCTACAAAAACAAAATAACATACAGTACAGTACAGTAAACACTACAGTAATACAGCATCCATGATAAACATGTTATGAGGTAGTATAGCTTCCAATTTAATACACACAATAATAAATTAACTATTTACTTTGTTTCCCCTTACAGTATGTATTGGAATCTACTGTCTTTACTGTGCTTTATGTTGTATTACTGTCAGGTAGTTAAACTAGTACAGAGGTCCAATGTCTGCAGTACATACCTATTCTCATTTCTGAATGTCTGGATGATGGATGCTACGATGAAGCGGCTCAGATTGGGCTGCACTCTCTGCCCAGCCTCTCTCAAGGTCAAACCATGGTTGACCACATGGTCCACCACTGTCACGCAAATTTCATCAGAGATTACTCTCCTTGTTCTAGGTCTTCCTCCATCACCACCTCTACCTCTAACTCCACCTCTACCACCACCTCCACCTCCACCTCCACCTCTACCCCCACCCCCACCTCCACCCCCACCTCTACCCCCACCCCCACCTCTACCCCCACACCCACCTCTACCCCCACCCCCACCTCTACCCCCACACCCACCCCCACCTCTACCCCCACACCCACCTCTACCCCCACACCCACCTCCACCTCTACCCCCACCTCTACCCCCACCTCTACCCCCACCTCTACCCCCACCTCTACCCCCACCTCTACACCCACCTCTACACCCACCTCTACACCCACCTCCACCAAGTTTGCTTCCATTGTTTTCCAAACACAGGAGTACTAACCTGTGGCCTTTTTATCCATACCAAAGGTCTGATTGCAAAGTGAACATTTATGCAATTAGCGTTTGCACATTTAACGGGTGAAAGTGATCAATCAGTAATTGACCAATTGTTGCTTTTGTTGCTTTTCATTTTCACGCAATATATTTTTGTTGTGGAGGTTGTGTCAAAGGAATTGCGTGTTGTGTTTTGCCAAATGTTTGTTATAGAACTGCAAAGCAGTGTAAAGTGTAAAACAAAACATGTGCCAGTAGTATTGCACATTTTCTGTATGGTTCTGCTAAATGAGTTACAGGTTTGGGTCATTGTGCCCCAAGGGCCAGTTGTAGTATGTAAACAATTGGGGAAAACTGTAATAAAGCCATCTCTCTCTCGCTCTGACTCTCTCTCTCTCTCTCTTTCTCTGTCTCTCTCTGAAGAGTAATAGACTGCTTTTACTTGATGAATGCAGTTGTCTCGGGTGAGATGTTGTTTCTCAGCGGCTATTGATTTGATAATGCTGGGTCTCCGTTCGACAGTAAAACCACATCACAAACTCAAACTTTCAACTCTCAGAGGAAACGAAAAGGGAAACGATACAAATCATGGTAGCTAGTCCTCAAAGAAAAGGGCACAGAGATAAATAAGTTATATCACAGTACATTGAAATTATATTTAATGGTTTGCAAATAACTGTCTGTGACATCCCCAGCCACAACATGACAGCACACTTTGCATTTACTAAAGTCATTATAAAAAAGTCCACAAAATGCTAGAGCAGTGTGGAGAAGGAGACCCCACAGTAAAAATAAATTGCTGCACTTCACAGTTCAATGGAGAGAAACAGCCCTTTGGTGCTAGAGAAACTTATTGTAGCTTTGGCGGTGACCCTCGCTGTCAATACACACGCATGCACACACACACACACACAGGCTGGAAGATGGTCTGGTCACAAGCCGGTTGATCAATCACGCCAACTTGGGATAGACAAATCCACTCTGACTGTCACTGTGATTGGCTGCAACAACACAGGCCCCAGAAAATGGGCAGGCCAACTGATGGACAGATCCTGTAATTGCACTCATTCTCCCCCAGAATAAGGACTGACTGCAAAACATCTCCTGGGCAGAGTTCATAGAGAGCATATAGAGAGAGAACTCAATAATAGACACACAAGCATGCAGGCACGCACATTCACAGAGAAATACATATGTCAAATACAAACAAACACACACACACACTAAAGAATGCTGGGCTAGCTTAAAACATAAAGAAGAGCAATGAGGTGATGGAACACACCTCAGTAGATAGCCCCGAGACATGAAGGAATTCATTTAACCTCACATGGCAGACTGATGTTTCATAAAAGGACAACGTTGGATATTTTATCATCCATCAGGACAATGTCTTTATGAACGTGGCAGCTTTCATGCTCTTGACTTAATAAGAAAACATCATCATATATACCAGAATATGTACGTTCTACATGTACAAAATACACTGTTTGCCTCTTCGATGTCCATCTCTGGGTCTACTACTATACATTATATACTGACAGTTCTAGAGCTAGACCGACTAGCATTTGCCAAGAAACCGATGAACTCCTGGCCTTTTAGTCAACACTCTCTTCTGAAGTCTCTCCACACTCTATCACCTTCCTGAGTAGGGCTCCAGCCCTGCTATGAGGCCATGGAAATCATCAATCATCAGTCTTACGTGTTCCTCTGCCTTCAACTTTGACCCCTGGTCATCCACCATTGAGGTGTGATGTGGTGTTGAGCAAGCCCAGGGAGGTACAGCCCCGTGGTTCTGGTCCAGGCCTGGTGCCTGGTTGGGGTATTCCCTGCTCTCAGTGGTGTGAAGCAGCTTGACAACCAGGCTGTTGCTGGGCCATTACCCAAATCCATCTCCTCAATGTTTTATGTCAGACAGGGGGAGAGTCATTGTCTTGGGGGAAAATGGCTTAACGCAATGTCTCTGATTCTGGTGGACATCTATCAAAGGAGAGTAATGATTATGAATAAGAGGAGAGTTTGCAGGTTTGCTTAGTCCCTTATAGATGGACACCGTTCAATTGTTACTGTACTTGTGCCAGGCACTATTGGTAAATTCTACAGTATATCCGTTAGTTGTCACCTGTCTTCCATTACACATCTTAGGCAGTACAGAATTCTCTTTCTGAAAATAATCATCTTCACATTGTGATCCGCTACAACACATCAGAGTCTATATTTAGACAAAGTGCAGGTTTGTATTCAAGAAGACTAGTGACAGTACACGGACTTAGCTGCCAGTCATACACTATTTGATGATTTGGTTCCAATTTGGATCTAATTAAAAAAAAGTGATGGAAAATAACATCCATGACAAGCAGTCAAACAGCAAGACAGCACTTTAAATTGGTCGCTGTTTTGTTCGAGGGATAAGGATGGCAGGCCAATCAAAACATGTGGATTCTGTTGGTTTTATTACCTGCATTCAACCGCGACAAACTGGTTCTATCAGTGCTACATTGTGGAAGATTCTTGGGGAACTCAATATAGTATCAAACATCACAATAGGTCTTTTGAATTATAGGCGCATCAATAGTTATTATAAAGTCATTTTACTCCCATTTCCAAACCCCATAACTTGCTCAATTTACAGTACTGCAGACATGTTGTGTGTGGAAAAAAATCCAACCTGATTTTTCTAAAATAGATGGTGAGAGTGAGTCTTAGTCTCTGACCCTAAGGGCACCAGGCAGATGTGGAAAGCGCCTGCAGGGAGCGAAAGGACAATACCCACTAAGATTGCCTACTTTCCCCAAGGTTGCTGTTCCTTGACACATTGACATGTAGGCAGTTATAAAAATAAAGTCTTTACTGGACAAGGGGGGAAAATAACTCAAGGCAGACGGCAGAGGTCCAGACGCACGCGCACACGCACACACACACACACACCATTCTATTGATGTCCATTCAAATATCCCAGGGCAATTTAAATTGGCATTAAGATTCCCTAAAGTACATCACGCCTAAGGCCTATCTCGTGATTCTAGTCAAGTCTCATGTGATCTTTTGTCGTCAGGACCTCCAGTCCCGAGGTGGTGGTGTGGCAGACATGGTCATGACTTGACACGTTACATTCATGGAAATAATTAGATCTCTACTCTGGTCTTTGCAGGAGAGAACCGGTGATAATAATCGAAGTTAGCTGATCCGTTGATCCGCCTCACGGTTGAGAGACTTGGTGCTAACTGATCACCTGACTGACTCTGGAAGGAGGAGAAGGTTTCCTGTGACAAAACATCTAATTAATTTACATGAATCACACAGAGAAGCTGGGAAAATACTTTCTCTCTCCCCCTCTCTCTCTCTCTCCCCTCTCTCTCGCCCCACTCTCGTTCTCTCTCTCCCTCCATCTCCCCTCTCTCTCTCTCGCTCTCTTCCTCTTACCCCCCCCCCACTCTCTCTCTCTCTCTGCAGCAGCATCATCACTCCTTCTTGCAGCAGTGATGCAATTAGCTGCTAGCTTTCCAGGCATCTTTGCTATGGCTAATTTTAGTTTCAGCTGAGATGCTGCCTAAATGCAAATGATCTGACTGCCGAGGCTGCATAATTCAAGAAGCATATTTCACAACCTGATATTGAAATGGGTGGAACAGAAAAGAAATCAAACAAACTGAACTATGACAGGATTGATTGGAACCCCAGAACATATCCTGTCACCATAGGCATTGATAACGTGTGAATGGATGCCTGAACGCTGTCATTGAAGTCTTTCATTTCTACTACATGATTTAAAAAAAATTTAAAACTCAGAGACATGCAATGGATAGCTCCAATCAAACCACAGATGCTTCCCTTTTTATAGGATACTGTTACAATATTCCAGACTCTAGCTTGAATTCTGTTTGATATAAATAGATAGTGTGGTTTCTTTGGAGAGTAAATAGTGTGGTTTCTTTGGTGAGGTAGGTTTATTTAGTTGTTTCAGAACCATGGACAGCTACCATGAAAGACAATAGAATCTTCAAGGACTCCTCTTGGCAAGCCTTTATCTGGTCCCCCCAATGACAGTTTTCTCCCTCTCTTTTTCCAGACACCCCTCTTTTATTCCCTCCATCACAGCAGTAGGGATTCTCTCCTCCTCCTGCATTGTTTTTATCCCTCCGTCTGGGTTGATGAAATCCCTGTAGAAGAACTTAGAAATAAGAGACAGGAAAAACATTGCTCCTGACCTGCTCAGCAGGAAGCGCCTCTCTGCAGATTCTAAACTACTTAGCGTACACCTAAGCGGTGCCTTAGCTGATCCACTCTCCTCAGGAGCATAATGGCTGCTCCCAACTCGCCTCCCAGCTCATAGTCATGGCCATGCTGATTGGCAAATAACATGTTAATTGAAACACAGGATGTGGGAGGCTTTTCACAAACCATAATTTCCAGAGAGATTTCAGGAAGTTAGAAGAGCTGCGTAGGCCTAACAATCAGCTTGTGTTCTGCCACTCAAATGTAGGATCTTCATTTGAGACAGTTTGCTACATCAGAAAAATCATCCTCTAGCAACAGGAAATATGATAATTCATGGAAATGTTTGTAGGGGTTGATACATTTTTGTAAGGGGAAATAAATTCGGAAATTTTAAAGTGTAAATTACAAACTTCAGAAGCCTTTTTAAACCTCAAATTTGACCGACCACCTCGATTCGGGGTCATGTTGCAACATTTTAAATTGTGATTTTTTTTCTGTTGGATAAAAGTAGCGACTCAACATTGTATATCATGCACTGCAGTTGATGAACAATGGGGAAGTAATTCTGCTTTGAAAGTTGACAAACTTGTATCCCCAGATAAAAATGTTGTGTAAATATTTAATAATTATTAGATGGTGCTTATCCAGACACACTTGTCTAAATTGATGGGTCATGTGAAAGAAATGCTTTAACCATCCACATCTAGCTAATACAATATATGGCCGTAATCACCCCCAGACACACCTGGCTAACTTGATGGGTCATGTAATCATCTGGTGAAGTGGAGTCTTTGGTTTAGACATGTAGCTAGCTAGCTAAACAATGAACCATCATCTCAACCCATACAGTACAAACGGATTGTCATAGCTAGCCACCATGCATGAAATGCTGCAGTATGAATCTGCAGGTAGCTAAAACTAACAAACTAGGTTCAATGTTAGCTAGCTAACATTAGGCTATAACTAGCAATACAAATGGCTCTGAGATTTGAATAATATTACTCTACAGATCATACACCTAACGTTAGCTAGCGAGCCAGCAAGCTAATGTTCACTAGCTAGCTAACAGTACTCGTTAACTTGCAATTAAAACAACATTCTGAAAAAATTAGAAACTTATAATATTTGAAAATGTAGCTAGGCTCTTACATGGGTGAGTGCTTCACGGTGAAAGACATCCTGTGTCTTTTCCGTTTTGTTTGTAGCTACAGCTTGTTTGGCCCATTTAATTAAGTCACTCTGGTTCACACCATGTGCAGAAAGTAGTCTATCACAACCTTTTCCCACTAAATATTTGTCGATAGCACCTGCTAAATTCAGGGCAGCAATGTTATTGAGTAGCAACACATTTACAGTTTTCCATAGCTAACGTTATATCTTTCAAAAAAGCCTTGGTAGCAAGGATTATCTACACATACTGAGTAGCTCATGTTATAGACAGATGCGTGCTACATGGCAGACCAATCCGAACTCATCTCTCGAGTGATCCTGCCCATCCATTATCTCAGCCAATCATGGATAGGAAGGAAGAATCCTGTCTTTTTCCATGGCGAAACCAACTAGGCTCGTAATTTAACAATTGTATTTGTATTTACAGATGGCATACAAGTTTGTTATTAAGGCACATGAAAGTTCACACGTTCCAGAAGGCATTTCTGCCAAAAACGCAAAAAAAATATATATATAAAAATTACATTCAAATGCTTCACCTGTGAAGTAGTGATTTGCGACATATGCCTAGCTTCCTGAAACTGGTCACAAATACACAACAATTTTGAATTCTCCTGCATTGCAGGAAAGTTCTCATGCTACAGGGTGTTCAAATTAAGATCCTACATCTGTACATCCTTCACCTTGGAACAGGTGCTCCCACACAGACACAGTGTCACAATCAAGTTACATCCCTCACAGAAGAAACACTAATGCACAGCCATAGCATAATTTCCATACAAGTTTGCTTACACCAAAAGTTGTTGGGAATAATTAAATCAGAACCGATCATGCTGATTGAATCAATGTGCTTTTGTGCTGTGCATAGTTTTACAATATTAGATCAGTTTCCCAGATAGAGAACCTTTCCAGGGAGACAGCAGTACACAACAAAGTGAGTTGCATTGCTTGTTTCTTTCTTATGAATAATTGACAGGGAGGCATTGTGGAGTTAATGTTAGCTCCCTCATGTAGGAAGTTGCTCATGTGGCTTTGCTGTCTGATAATCCTTCTACTTCTGTTTTAATTGTGTTGGTGATGTGAGACAAAAAAAGGAGGTCATGTCAAAATGGATTATGATGATTAATTTGCATTTTTGATTAATCTAATTAATTGCTATCGCTTCCTTTATTTTGGGTAAACTACTGACAAATTTGGGGTGGGAACGATCCTGCCCATTATTTCACCTAAGGACCTGGGGGGTGAGAGAAGGGAGAGAGGAATGGAGAGAGGGGCAGAGGGGAGAGGGGGGGAGAGAATGGGAGAAAGGGAGAAGGGGAGAGAGGAAGGGATAGTAGAGATGGGGAGAGGGGGAGGAGGGGATAGAGAAGGGGAGAGGGGGAGGAGGGGAGAGAGGGGAGAGAGGGGGAAAGGAGGGGAGATAGAGGGGTAGGGAGGAATGTAGGAAGGGGAAGGAGGCACCTCCCAGAGAGAACAAAAGGTTGCCTTAAATTAGCTCTGAGACTGAGGAGAGAAAAATATTTCACTTCCTAAATGGTCCTGAAACAGAGAGACAAAAGCTATATATATATTTTTTTAAAGTGCATGAACTGGTCGCTGCTGTTTCTGAAAGCATGGTTATGCTATTTAAGACGGTTTTAAATGGGGAAGGTTCATGTGGCCATAAATGTCAAATGTGTGAATTGATTGCTGTGTAGGGAGAGAGTGCTGGCTGGATGGGTGCCCGCCTTGGGCCTCTGACAGCACTTAAGGATTTCTCTTTATACACCACATTTCCAGAGAGCTAATACTATGTTGCTACTTCACTCTTTCCCATCTTAGCTGAATCTACAGTCAGCTAACTGTACCATGTGCTGTTCTAATGGATGCTAAACTATAAATACAAACAATTCACACTTATAGTAGAGGGAGCAGTGTAGTTAGAAAGGTAGTGGTTACAGGAGTGTTCTTACCTCATGATGAAGGTAACCTGGTCATAGCCACAGTAAACCATCTGGCTAGTCCGTTTGGAATGGTTTTACATGCTGCTTTGAGAAATAGACTAGCTAATCAGGCTAACTAATGGGCTAATAGTTGTTTGGTGAGAGAATAATATATCTATGGCTATGCAGTGTTCTGAGGAGGAGATCAGGCAGAGGACAAACAGGTGGGACCAATTAAGCTTCCCATTAGACGATAACAAGGTGGACAAATCTGTGACACACCAAAGTTGAACTATTTCAGCCCTCTCTGAGTAGCCCTCCTTTTTTAGGCATGAGAAGAAGTCACCTTGGGTGACTTGACTATTTTGGGTCGGAGTGAACATTTAGCGCCGTTTAGAGATTGTGATTATGAATCATGCAGCCTGTTGAGAATCCAAACAGAGGGACAGGGTCTATTAATGTATAACCTAGATGTCTTAAACTGAGAAAAAAATACTCATCCAACTGCCCCCAGTAGACGTCTTCAAAGGACATAGTCTGGACGACGTCTCAAAGCAGCAAAGCAAAACTCAAGGATCACACAGCCTTTGTATTCAGTCACAGCCTTTGTATTCAGTCACAGGCTTTGTATTCAGTCACAGCCTTTGTATTCAGTCACAGCCTTTGTATTCAGTCACAGGCTTTGTATTCAGTCACAGGCTTTGTATTCAGTCACAGCCTTTGTATTCAGTCACAGCCTTTGTATTCAGTCACAGCCTTTGAATTCTTTTCAGCCCAAATTCCTAAGAACTTAAGGTATTTTTTTCAGGTTGTAGTCTACTCTCATGTAACAAAGGCTCATGGGTGATGACAGCATATTTTTTCTACACCCTGCGATGCTTTGATATGTAGAGAGGTGAGTGATGAAACTAATTATCAACTACTAACTATCAACATGACACATTTTTTTCCACCTTTATTTAACCAGGTAGGCAAGTTGAGAACAAGTTCTCATTTACAATTGGGACCTGGCCAAGATCCCCATACCGAGCAAAGGGGCTAGAGACAGTACAGGTGCACACACGCTGGACTGATGAACAGCTTTAATCACCAGGCCATCAGACTGTTAAACAGTAATCACTAGCCGGCCTCCACCCAGTACTCTGCCCTCTTTGCTACCGCATGGCAAGTGGTACCGGAGCGCCAAGTCTAGGTCCAAGAGGCTTCTAAACAGCTTCTACCCCGAAGCAATAAGACTCCTGAACTTCTAATCAAATTACTATTTGCTTACTTGTAAGTAAGCATTTTACTGTAAGATCTACACCTATTGTATTTGGAGCATGTGATTTGAACATTAGTCACAGTTAATAAGCTACTACCACCTGGTACACTACCTGCACCTTAGAGACTGCTGCCCTATGTATATAGTCATGTTTACATCATGTTTTTATACTGTCTTTATGCTGTCTTTATATGTATATACTGTATTCTAAACAAGGCTCATTCTATATAAGTACTGCTGTACAATAGTGGCGGTCAGTACCGTTTAAGATGAGGGAGGATGATTTTTCTTTATGAGCAAGGCCTTTTTTATATTACAGGATATTAGATGACTGTCATTAATATTCCATTCATCCAGTTCAATGTAACAGCGATAGGTTTAGGCTACTACATGATACTCACATTTTCCAAATACCCATCATGAGGTTGCTACAAAATAGCCTATGAACAAAAGTTTACAATGTAGGTGCGAAGTGTCAAGAGAAATTTGAGTAATCAAGGTGACAGACATTGACACATTCAATACCGCCTTGCACACTCTTGCCTGAATCTAGCTGATCTAGTGTGTAATCATTAGTCCAACAGTTGCAAATTAGAGTTTCTATTGTACAAATTCAGGTATGTTTATCCACGTTTCATTTGGTTCCTTTTTTGGTTCCTTAGTTTTTCAACAGAATCGGCAGAAGGAATACATCCCTGATCACGCGTAAACACAAATCACTTTCATAGCAGCCATGTTGTATTCATTCTCACATCTATGCGCTCTCCTCCTCTCACCTTTTCCCTTCGCTTTTGGACTTGTGCATCAGCTGTATGTGACCAGGTTAAAAAACCTTTCCAAGCCAAACCATATCATAACCGCTACACACAACCTACATAGTTGTCACCGTATTAGCTAAAGTAACATCACAGTCAACGTAGCTAATAGAACTAACATGTTAATAAAGCCGCTACAATCATACAGTAATGTTACAGTGTACAGTCAGTAAGAAGTTTAGCATTTACACCCGCATCCCTCAGTTTGAGCAGAGTGTTTCAGAAGGCTAAACTAGATAGCAGCATATGCTAGTTAAGTAAGTGAAACTGAATGTGAATCAACATGAAAAAATCCCTCTCTCTCTATAGCTCTCTTGCTTCTCCTTCATTTTGGATGAAATGAATTTGTTTAAAACTGTTCAACTATTGTCTTTCTCTCTCTTTGAGACAACTGCACACCACATTTTATGTTACAGTGCTAGCTAGCTGTAACTTGCAGTGCTAGCTAGCATAGCACTTATGCTTTCAGTTCTATATTCATTTTCTGATCCTTTGATTGGCCGGACAACATGTTAGTTCATGCCGCAAGAGCTCTGATAGGTTGGAGGACATTCTCCAGAAGTTGTCATAATTATTGTTCAAGTCTATGGAAGGGGGTGAGAACCATGAGCCTTCTAGGCATTGTACCCAGAGGAGGATGGAAGCTATCTGTCCTTCGGTGCTACACTACAGAGTGATGTTGAAGCTAGTGCAAACCTTAATTGCAAGATAGTGTGTTTTAATAAATTATTTGGTGACATGAATATATTTCATATAGTATTATTTACAAAGGGATCACTTTTAAAGTATTTAACATTTTAGATTTTTTCAAAAATCACTGAGGATGGTCCTCCCCTTCCTCCTCTGAGGATCCTCCACTGCTGTACATACTTTTCTATTCATATACTGTGCATACTGTCTAAACACACCCTTATACTGTGAATATATAGTACCAGTCAAAAGTCTGGACACACCTACTCATTCAAGGGTTTTTCTTTATTTGACTATTTTCTACGTTGTAGAATAATAGTGAAGACATCAAAAATATGAAAAAACAAATATGGAATCATATAGTAGCCAAAAAGGTGTCAAACAAATCAAAATAAATATTATATTTGAGATTCTTCAAAGTAAACAAATATATATAATTGAAGTCAGAAGTTTACATACACCTTAGCCAAATACATGTAAACTCAGTTTTCAACAATTCTTGACATTTAATCCTAGTAAGCGGATCACCACTTTATTTTAAGAATGTGAAATGTCAGCATAACAGTAGAGAGAATGATTCATTTCAGCTTTTATTTCTTTCATCACATTCCCAGTGGGAAGTTTACATTCACTCAATTAGTATTTGGTAACATTGCTTTTATATTGTTTAACTTGGGTCAAAATGTTTTGGGTAGTCTTCCACAAGCTTCCCACAAAAAGTTGGGTGAATTTTGGCCTGAAGCCATTTTGCCACAACTTTGGAAGTATGCTTGGGGTCATTGTCCATTTGGAAGACCAAGCTTTAATTTTCGGACTGATGTCTTGAGATGTTGCTTCAATATATCCACATAATTTTCCTACCTCATGATGCCATCTACTTTGTGAAGTGCACTAGTCCTTCCTGCCGCAAAACACCCCCACAACATGATGCTGCCACCCCGGTTGGGATGGTGTTCTTCGGCTTGCAAGCCTCCCCCTTTTTCCTCCGAACATAACGATGGTCATTATGGCCAAACAGTTATATTTTTGTTTTCATCAGACCAGAGGACATACTCCAAAAAGTACGACCTTTGTCCCCATGCGAAGTTGCAAACCATAGTCTGGCTTTTTTTATGGCGGTCTTGGAGCAGTTTCTTCTTCCTTGCTGAGTGGCCTTTCAGGTTACGGTATGTCGATATAGGACTCATTTTACTGTGGATATAGATACTTTTGTACCTGTTTCCTCCAGCATCTGCTGTTGTTCTGGGATTGATTTTCACTTTTCGCAACAAAGTACGTTCATCTCTAGGAGACAGAATGCATCTCCTTCCTGAGCGGTATGACAGCTGTGTGGTCCCATGGTGTTTATACTTGCATACTATTGTTTGTACAGATGAATGTGGTACCTTCAGGCATTTGGAAATTGCTCCCAAGGATGAACCAGACTTTTTTTTTTTTTTACCCCTTTTTCTCCCCAATTTCGTGGTGTCCAATTGTTAGTGGCTACTACCTTGTCTAATCGCTACAACTCCCGTACGGGCTCGGGAGAGACGAAGCTTGAAAGTCATGCGTCCTCCGATACACAACCCAACCAAGCCGCATTGCTTCTTAACACAGCGCGCATCCAACCCGGAAGCCAGCCGCACCAAAGTGTTGGAGGAAACACCGTGCACCTGGCAACCTTGGTTAGCGCGCACTGCACCCGGCCCGCCACAGGAGTCGCTGGTGCGCGATGTGACAAGGACATCCCTACCGACCAAGCCCTCCCTATCCCGGACGACGCTAGGCCAATTGTGCGTCGCCCCATGGACCTCCCGGTCGCGGCTGGTTACGACAGAGCCTGGACACGAACACAGAGTCTCTGATGGCACAGCTGGCGCTGCAGTACAGCGCCCTTAACCACTGCGCCGATGAACCAGACTTGTGGAGGTCTACAATTGTTGGAAAGGTAGTAGGTGCCAGGTGCACCGGTTTGTGTCAAGAACTGCAACTTTGCAGTTTTTTTTTTACGCTCAACCGTTTTCCATCTGTTCCGTTTTCCATCTTTTCCATCAAGAATGGTCCACCACCCAAAGTACATCCAGACAACTTGAGGGAAGCAATGGAGTTAAGAGGGAACAGCATCCCTGTGGAACGCTTTCGACACCTTGAGTCCATGCCCGACAAATTGTTCCTAATGTTTTGTACACTCAGCAGTGTTTATATTCCGGACTCTGACATTGCTTGTTCTGATATTTATTAATTTCGATAACATCTGCAAATCGATAACATTTGCAAATCTGTGTATACGACTCGTTATCTTTGATTTTAGATGGAGGTCAAGATGAGATCACTAGTTCCTTGACCTCGTACCCTAACTATGTCCCCTGATTTCAACCTAGAATCATTCCAACTCAACCAGCTAAACATTTCAATTTTCCAGTCTGGCTAGAGGGTCATTAACACTGTTTACAACCCACTGCACCAATGGATCTAATTGAGCTTGGTCTTCTTCTAATGTCCGGTTTTCCCAGAGTTCGACCTTCTATGTCAGCAGAATTGGTTACAAATGACCTTTCCCTGCTGTCCTGATATTAATCAAGTTTGACTCACCCCGCTCTCCGCTAACCCATGAATGAGGTTTAATTCATTCCCCGGCTCACAAAGCATGAAATTATTTTTGCTTCCAAACCATGAAATCTGGCAGGATGTTCATCCTTGAGCAAGTGAGTTCCTGGCATAAATCAAAAGTCATCCCCCCCTCCTTATCCAGCTGCCTGTCTATTTTTAGATGGATCAAACAGGGCAGGATGGCTAAAAGCCCCATATATATATTTGGCCTATTACAAGGTGCATTAGCCATTCTAACCTGCTGCCACCTGTACGCATCATCTGGCCCAGACAGACGCATGCCTGCCTGCCCAGTCACATTTCAATGGTGGTTGTGGACAGACAGGTCTCTTATCTCATCAGACCTAAATAACAACACAAGCAAAGACCAGATTTATCAGCAGAAAAATTTAGGAAATCCGATCATTTCATAGGTAATACAATCTAGGAAGGTATTTGGTGTATACCGTTTTATGTAATGGTGTATACCGTTTTATGTAATGGTGTATACCGTTTTATGTGATGGTGTATACCGTTTTATGTAATGGTGTATACCGTTTTATGTAATGGTGTATACCGTTTTATGTAATGGTGTATACCGTTTTATGTAAAGAAAGGGTTATTTTTGTATTTTGTATTTTCAAATGTTGTTATGCTGCCATTGTACTGATCAATTATAGTTTCCTGTGGCACTTTAGTCAACAGTTTTTCAACTTTGAATATGATGACCTCTCTTCATGCAGAAACAGACACATTGTTCTGCAGTGTTTAGGCTTATCCAGGCATCCGTGCACCATCGGGTGCTAGCAGATGCTCGTGCCTCAAAGCTGTGATAGTATTCTGAGGGGTAGTCCTAAAATCTCCCTTTCAGCAGCATCCCACAGATCCCTTCTGTTTACAAAGATAAAGAGAACACCCAGGCATTCCGAACGAGACAGAGATACACCACAGCAATCTCAGGGGTAAACAACATTGTAAGTAAATGACATTGTAGGCTGTGTTTACTGTCAGCTCTGTTTTATGTAGCTGTGGGACATGAACCTTTATCGATGGGAGCGTATAGTGAATAGTGAAGATGGCCTTTGACTACCTCACTCCCAGACTCTCCGGCCTTTCTAAAGGTCTCACATCAATGTTGTACAGGTTCTATGCAAGGAGGGGGAAGATATCAAAAACAAATGACACAGTATTCACTAGTATCCTCAGTACTAGCAATATTATTTTGTGTCTCCTCGTGGATTCCTCATTGGAACCTGTTGGGAGTCACACTAGTGATTATGTCCCACACACTTACAGTGTTCCACTTCCTTGAGATTGTTCTTACCATAAGGTAGTTGATGTTAAAGTTTTGAAGTAAGATAGAGATCTCTGCCTCCCCTTTTCTTTCATCCTGAAAGTCTCCCTTTACACTAAAAGTGTGTTCTAAAAGTGTGTTCTAAAAGTGTGTTCTAAAAGGAAAATGTTAAAGTTGTGGGTCGGGGGAAGCATAAGGAGGCTCTTTCCCTCCCTCCCTGTTGCCAGGGGCCTTTCTAAATCTGTATACTGCACCACCTGCCCCAACATGAATAAAATATTATGTCCCGTCTCTCTCTCTCTCTCTCTCTTACTGTCTTATTAAAACCTAACCAATGCTCCATATCTTCACCGACATTGATGTGATGGGACTTATTTATTAACATTTTGAACCAAAGTCATGATAGACTGATAAGACCAGATTCATTTTAAATGTTCTTTTTTTTTTTGTGAACCACGCTAAATTGAGAGATCAAGGAAAGAGTTTAATTTCCAGTAGGGCAGGCAGGGAAATAGGTTAGTTCCCTACTGTGCCCCGAGATCTAGTGAATAACTTCAATATGAACACTATCTCCTAGCACCACGCTTTTACCCAGTTACCCAGTTCATACCCTCCACCTATACTGTAGATATAATTTCAGTCCAGGGTATTAATTAAAGGCCATTGATGACCTTCGTAGGGTGAATTTGATAAGCAGCTTATCCAAAGACAAGTAAGGGTTGATCAATGTGGGCGGGAGGGCACTTTGAGAGGAGAGGAATCTGGCTAGAAGAACCATGCGTAGCCTGGTGGAAGGGATACAAAAGTCTACAAGGTTTTAGAAGGGAGGCGCTATAGCTGCTTAATGTCTGGTAAGCGTCAGAGAGAAATCTGTCATTACCTTGGCTTGCCCTTGATAACCAATTCCTCTGAAACCACTCAGTCACACAATATCCCGACTATTTCAATTCATTTGTTATCTCGAGGGCAACAGAGAATGTGATTTTTCAATTTATCACAGTAGTTTCTTATCTAAATATGAATTCACTAAATATATGGCTTTCTATTCACTCCTATGAAATTGTTGAATTGATCAATTACATTTCAGGATAAACTGGCCAGCAGGCAAATGGGCTGTGGCTATGTTCTGTGAATTTATTATAATTTATCATGGCTGTCTCTGCATGCTATTCTGTCAATGGAAAAGCTTTGAGATTTAGGAAAATAATAGGAGTCCAGAAGAGTCCAGAAGAGTGTGTGAAAAAAACTAGGATGGCGGAGGGGAAAATATATTGATTCAAGGAGAGGGGCTTTTCCATTAAATTATACTTTTTTCTCAGAGCAGGAGATTTGTTGATAATAATTAATTGTACATCATTGACAGTCATTTTTGTATTACTTTTTTTCACACCACAAATACATTTTCTGTGGATTATCTCCGAAATGTCATCCATTCGAAGCATTTGATCAATTGTAATTTTAGATAAAGCAGAACACTGAGTAATCGTCTGTATTGGCTAGTACCTAGCAGCACCTCACCCTGCCTAGCAATAAGCCTGATCCCTATTGACAGGGACTAGGTATTGCTGCATTTGATTCTCTGCCAAACTAACCCATGGGGTGGGAGGGGCTGGGATGACACAGCTGAGAGAGGTCACTGTGAGGACCAATCACCGCAGGGCATTCTAATGAGGGCCCAAGTGCAATGCTAAAGCTGTTGACTCGTCCTCATCAGTATGCATGACATCATTTTTGGCAGTGTGTTTATGCTGATGAAGGCTAAATCCTCTGGTGACGTCAAGGTCGTGTGAGTGTGCAGGCGGAAGATGTATGGAAACAGTGCTCTCATTACTGTCTGTGCTCCCTGATGATATGAGGGCACACTCTCTCTCTCTCTCTCTCTCTCTCTCTCTCTCGCTCCAACCCCCCCCCCCCCCCCCCCCCCCCCCCCCCGCTGGGAAAGCATGGCCAGATCTACCTTACAGGGAGATATTACTTCACGATGTGGTTTACTTAGGTAATTAACCTGCCATAATAATTTGTCTTCAAATTACTAAAATGATGGCTATGTCAAATAAACTCTCAATCAATGCTTCTCCTTTGCATTATCCCTGAAATAATGCTTATGCATTGGAAAGTGTTTCACAAAAAAAGCTCCTCACTTTTCCCCCAGCCTCCCACAAAGAGAACAGAGGCACTTGGAGGGAAAACTACATCAGTGAGTCAAAAAATAATATTGATTACCTTGTCTTGTCCACTTTACTTACAGTGTACAGTCACAGCAGTGAGTTATCCAGTGAGAGTCAATAACACCAGATGTCTGCCACATGGCTGAAATGAGTGGGACATCATTTTGGGCCTCTGTTGACTGATTGATGCCCGGCATGAAATGACCACTTGCTGATCACGTTGTACCTTAGGGACCTCACTATTAGCTTTCTCAGATAACCCACAAATGACTTCTGAAATGCCTCCCTTCTGCACAGAAGCGTAGAAAGTTCTCAGTTATACACTCCATTGCCTGATGGGTGTAAGGAGGGTTAATGCATTCTAGATGGGGCCAGATGTTGTGTGTTAGTGCGTGTGCGTGTGCCTGTGCGTGTTTGTGCTTCATGTGCACTGGGGAAGGTAGTTCATGTACTCAGGACAAGCTGGCGTGTTCCCACCCTACCTACGAAGAGGCTGGATAGACATTGCCTTACTCATCACTGAACAGTATGATGACCTTTATTGGTTCATAATTCAATTGTCTTCACAATTGAATTCTAGTAAATTGCTTTGGATGGCAAAACTGCTGTGATGAATAATAGTGTTCTGCATTTGTTTGAAATTGGTTTTGGTTTCGTTTTCTATAAGCTCTGTATATTTTGATAGGGCTGGGCTCTCATCATACAGTAGCTCTCACTCTTATCACTAAGCTTAGATACAGTGATTTGTAGCCTGCCCTACAATATGTCATTGTTAAGGGCCCATTGTCCATCTGTAGTTCAGAAGCACAGGTTAATCTTTAATAAAACATTTATTAATGATGCAAAATAACATTAAACCCTCCCTCCAATATATCAAGAGGATAGCATATAGCCCATATAGCCCATATAGCCCCAGTCCTTGATAGAAAGTCCTCCATATATTTCTATGATCCATACCCAGCATCTCTAGCTGTGATCCGTGAAAGGGGCCAGAGATGGGTTGGAGCCAGCGCTATGGGGAGCCAGAGCCGCTTTCTGCCTGGGAATGGGATAAATGGGCCCATGATGGCTTTTTTATTGCAGTTTTATCTGCCCATGATTGAGTCGAGAAGACCATTAGGATTCTGGATTTGTTCTGATTTATCCCCAACATTGATATCCTTGCAAACGTCTATCTCCACTGGCAGGATTGGCTTGGTGCAGAGAGGGATACCATATGGGAACGTTATCGGAGTATTGTAGCCTAAAGAGACTGAGTAAGAGGAAATTGTGCCCTATGCACTGATTTAAAGGGCAATTGAACGCAAGAACCAACTTCGGCTGTTGAAAACAGCCTATGTGGCATCGATATTAGTCCGAAATGTTTACTCCAGAGCCAAAATTGACAAAAAAGTAGGATAATTTTGGTCATAAAGTCAGTATATTCCAACATTTTGTTTTGTGAGATTTGCGTTACTGAGTTTGTCCTGATTTACGTGGGCTTGGATTTTTGATTTAAATTGTGCCAACTTGCTCACTAACACGGGATTGTAACGCCTAAGAGGAATTGTCAGGTGAAATGAGAGTTGAGACGATGCACACTTATTTGTATCCCAACTGCCATTTGTCAGTATTAAAAAATTCTAAAACATATTCATGATCATCTTGTGTCCTGCAGTGACCTGTTTTGTAACATGATTCCCTATGAAACACTGCCAGACAGACACACCCTGGTAGTAGATTGTGAAACAGTTGTAAAAAACAAAATTGCACCAAAGCACATACATCGCACCCGCCAGTGACTTGATAAGCTAATTTAGCTAGCGTTGCTCGCCTGCTCAATGTGCCTGCTAGCTACTGCTAGCTAGCTTAATTGACAAACCCAAATGGAACTTAGCTAGCTAGCTAGTGATTTTCAGTGGTGGAAAAAGTATCCAATTGTCATACTTGAGTAAAAGTAAAGATTGCTTGACTCAAGTAAAAGTGAATTACTTTTACTTGAGAATGACTCAAGTAAAAGTGAAAGTCACCCAGTAAAATACTGCTTGAGTAAAAGTATACTTAAATGTAATTGCAAAAATATACTTAAGTATCAAAAGTAAAAGTATAAATCACTTCAAATTACTTATATTAAGCAAACCAGATGGCACAATTTTAATGTCTTTAAAAAAAAAAAAAGTACAGATAGCCAGGGGCACACTACAACACGCAGACATAATTTACAAAAAAAAGCATTTTGTGTTTAGCGAGTCCTCCAGATCAGAGGCAGTAGGGATGACAAGGGGTGTTCTCTTGATAAGTGCGTGAATTGGACCATTTTCCTGTCTTGCTAAGCATTCAAAATGTAACGAGTACTTTTGTGTGTCTGGGAAAATGTATGGAGTAAAAAGTACATTATTTTCATTACGAATGTGGTGAAGTTAAAGTAAAAGTTGTCAAAAATATAAATAGTAAAGCGAAGTACAGACACCCCAAAAAAACTACTTCCATCACTGGTGAATTTGGGCTCTGATTAAGTGTGTAGCTTGTGCTTTACTTACATAGTTTGACAGCTTGTTGACATCCCTGCACAGGGGCAGACTCGATAATGTGACTGTATGCAGTGCACTGCTTGTTTTCATGCACATTTTTGAACTTGAGAAATACTGCACCAAACACCTCAGCTACATGTAAAATTGAGCGACTAAAACCTACTCAGAAATGTTTTTCCAAATTAATTATAGATTTATTGATTTATCTTAGATGAATTCTGACTATTTTGAGGAAGTGGTAGGCTAGTGGTTATTTTGTTGCTACGCTGTCTCAAGAGTGACAAACACCAGTACCTACCAGGGTACAATAACACACATCGAACCACACCCCCAAGACCGAAATCTTGTTTTTCTCAGTGAGCAACAGAAAAACTAATGGAAAAATCGATGAGTTCAGTCGCTCTTTAAGGCTAGTTTCGTCCTAACCCAACTACCGCCTAAAATAGGATTTGGGTATGGTAAGCTGATCCTAGATCTGTGCCTAATGGCAAGTTCTACCTGAAGCATGTGGTCCTCACCTTAGATCCAAGTTATGTAAAAACATCAACTTTGAAGCAACAATGTTATCATCAATTACAATGAAGGTACATGCTTGTCTCCACAGCTCAAATCACAACTGACATGTTGACAGTGGCTCACTGTATTTATTGATCAGCAGTGATGACAAGTTTGTCACATTGCCATCACTGTCATCAGAACTGAACCTGCATGGTCATTATAAACTTCAAAATAAAACTTTCGGGTGAGTTTTTGCATGGCTTTAATAACATAATAAATCAACATTTCAGTTGGGGCTTTGCACTTGGCATCTCTCAGTGGCCAGGATTCAACTATAAATGACATTACTGTAACAGTGTCATCGGGCGTGTGAGGCCAGGACCGTCAACCGTACCGTACTGTAATGATAGACGTCCGATCCACAGCAGGCGTGACATACGGACTATGTACAGTAAAGAGAACTACTGGTTTAACAATGCGTGTGATGTACATGTGGATGTCACTCTGTTTAAACATCAGCCCAAAATACACACCCTTCCTGGATCAAGTCGCTGTAGAGTATAAAGATAGAACAACTTGTGAAGTCTAACAACAAAGTGTATGATGCTGGTAATATTAGCAGCTGGCTGCCACTGAGGAGTATTTCCCTTGCTTGCTGTGTCGGGGGAATGTTCAGGTGCATTTTCAAATGACCCAACATTAGCTTGGAGGTTGTGATCATTATCAATGACTTAGCTATAATGGTTTTCATCCTTACCAACGTTCTGCTCTGTTGACCAGAACTACAGCAGTTACACTCCTTGTCTCCTCTTTTCCAATTAGATGAATAGGAGCAGGAGCGACCACATTCTCCACTCCTCCTCAATCTGGTCTTTTACCAACCATTCATTACTGTTAGATCTCAGCTAGAGGAACAGTAGTGTTGTTTTGGACTTTAATGATTAACATTATTGGTTGCAATTTCAGAACACTCTCTTGGAAAGGCTGTCATCACCTATTGTGATCAGGTGAGGGGGTTCAAAGAGCCACTTTTAGCCACTCTAGCAAAGAAAGGCATTATTTCCTGAGTGAAGTTAATGGAGATAATTTACATGAGTAGTGGACTGACGATGCAGTACAGATAGATTGAAGTGGTGTTGGAGATGATTTGTCATGTGCCCCGAACGATTAACTCCCACAATGTGAATTTATCACATCGATAGGCTCGTACCATGCTTCTGTAGTTTGTGTACAAATGGTGTGTGTGTGTTGTGTGTGTGTGTGGGGGAAGCAATAGAGATACTGTACGTCTCCAGCCCAAGACTGAGCAAATTACTTTTTTTTAATCCACACTCAGACAATCATGTCATTGTATTCTATATCTCTATCTTAGTTTATACCTGGTTCTAGTATGTGTCCTGTGTCCTGATCTTGTCTACATTCTGATTGTGCCTACATTTTCAGACATGTATCTACACATAAAATGTGTCTCTTATCTGTCCACTGTGTCCACATTTTGACAAGATTTCCTGGTCCCTCCCTATATGCAAGTTATTTGACAGATATTATTTCAAAATAATATTTATTTTGACAACAGTTGATGCCCTAAGTCAATGGTGCCACCTGTCAATGATTTTAGAGGGTGGAATAATTAGGATTTAAATGGTTTATCTGTCCAGATCTGTCTACACTTGTAAGATATCGAGACACAATGCACGTCTGTCTACCTCCAGAGGTGGGCATGATGAACTGATCACAATCAGATTACAATGCGCATTTTGATTGTCAACACCCGTCTAAAAATGTGGGCACAATCTGAATGTGGACAAGATCAGGAAAAAGGACGCATGTTAGAACCAATGATGTATATATACCCTGGATTGCTGATGCTATGCATTGGCCTTTGAGAGGCTTTGAAGACACTGGTCGGCCATATTGGTACTTCCCAGTAGGAGCAGTCCTCCATAGGAATTAATGAAATGCTGAAGTATTTAAATTAAATGTTTGAAGGATAAAAATGTTTACACAATATAATTTCTAAATATGCTTTGAGGTGTCTGTAATAGAATAAATGTAGCAAAAACGAATGACATTAAGAAATGCATTTCTATAGCCTCCAACATCGTTTTTTACAATGGTTGGGGAGTGCCAAATATAGGGGCATGGTGGTTTTAACACAGCACCCTCTATCAGTCATCCAGTGTATATATAAATCATTGGTTAGAACCAGGGAGAAACAAGACTTCTCTGTGCTTTATTGATGGAGCTGGGCAATTCACTAGGATGGATGCTCATGAAGGCCAAAATAAAGAACGGGTCTACAATTGTAGGTGTGTGTCTGTGCGTGTGTTGGTGCGTGCGTGCGTGTGCATGTGTCTGATGGTATTTGTGATGCTAACCATCTGTGAAGTCCTAGGAACTCCTGGAACACCTGTGCGGTGTTGGGATGTATAGTAGCTCCATGCAGCAGAAGGATCAGCCTACCAGTGGAGTCTGTGGGGAGCCATCAGGCTGCTTCTGGTTGGCAGGGAAAAGAGAGAGTACAGTAGCACCCGAGGCTACATCATAAAGACGAGAGGAGACACGTTCTGCAGTAGCAATAACAGTGTTTTACCCTACAAAAGCAAATGAAGTCAGTCATGTGGCGTGGAGCTCAAATGGAGGACAGTAGGCTGATATGTGTCGTTCGGCAGCAGCCATGTCATTTGAGACCAAGGGGCTAGTCTTCAAAGGGATTACAGAAAATTCTGTGCAACTTCCAACGCGCGTTTACTGTGAACACGGAAGCTGTACCTGTTGAAGTTACAGTTTTAACAGTGGCCAATAGGCTACTGAGGCTAGTTGATCATATTGTAGGCCTATCAGAGTGGCCTACCATAAAAAACAATGGAGAAAATACATCCCATTACATTGTAACATGGAAATAGCTGTTCTATCGTTCAGCCTACAGTATCAGCCAATGTGTGGTGTTCAATGTAGGCCTACATTCCATGAGACTTTTGAAAAATAACATGTAGAGATTGACATAAACCTGTTAATCCACTTGTCCTTCAGATAAGGAGGTGACTGAAAATGTTTGATGAAAAAAAAACAACTTTACAAAATCAAATGTGTTATTATTCCCATCGCATTATTACAGAGAATCATACAAATGATGCTACCCTCTGCCTATTGGCTATGTAGCTTATTCAAGCCTGTCTCAAAATACAACACTGCCCCTTACAGAAAAAAAGCTCTTTACCTGACTTACTTTTCAAAGATGACTAGAAATGCACATTTTTTTGTTGTCCATTAAAATAACATAAAATTGATCAGAAATTAAGTGTAGACATTGTTAATGTTGTAAATCACTATTGTAGCTGGAAACAGCAGATTTAAAAAAAAATGGAATATCTACATAGGCGTACAGAGGCTCATTATCAGCAACCATCACTCCTGTGTTCCAATGGCATGTTGTGTTAGCTAATCCAAGTTTATTATTTTAAAAGGCTAATTGATCATTAGAAAACCCTTTTGCAATTATGCTAGCACAGCTGAAAACAGTTGTTCTGATTAAAGAAGCAGTAAAACTGGCCTTCTTTAGACTAGTTGAGTATCTGGAGCATGAGTATTTTATGGGTTTGATTACAGGCTCAAAATGGCCAGAAACAAAGACCTTTCTTCTGAAACTCGTCAGTCTATACTTGTTCTGCGAAATGAAGGCTATTCAATGCGAGAAATTGCCAAGAAACTGAAGATCTCGTACAATGCTGAGTACTACTCCCTTCACAGAACAGCACAAACTGGCTCTAACCTGAATAGAAAGAGGAGTGGGAGGCCCTAGTGCACACCTGAGCAAGAGGACAAGTACATTTGTGTCTAGTTTGAGAAACAGACGCCTCACAAGTCCTCAACTGGCATGCGTGGCAGTCCCAGGAGAGCTGCGCGCCCGCGTGCAGCTTAGAGGGAACATTGATGCCTACGTGTGTGCATGTGGGAATGTGCGTTCTTGCATGCATTAGTCTCATTGTGAACCATGTTGAAGGCCATTCTGTGTCAATCCTGTGCATGTGAATGAGGTAATGACAGCTGGGAGGCAATACGATTCCATGCTGTCAGAACCAGTCTCTATGGTGACCAGATGCCACTATTGTAACAACACTGTTTGTGTATGTAGACTACACCATAGCATGCAACGGCCTCACCATATACACCAGAGAGATTCGTAGCAGGGAGAAATCTTTGGCCCAAGAACAGTTTGGGGAAATTGCTAAATGCCAGAACAACTCTTAAAAAGGAAAGAGCAAAAAGAAAGAGGGAAAAGTAGGTTGCTTTAAATTTGGCTCGTTGGCGCTTCTCATTTGGATAATCCCCTGCTAAATCACAGGAGAATCCGCCCTCAAAACAAGGATATGCTTCTCAAAAAAAAAGAGAAAAAAAACTGTTGCTGTGTGCTTTCTTCTACAGTTCTCCTCTTACATTTCCAGGCGTGTAATGCTTTATGTGGTGGCATTGCTCTCTGTGCTACAAAGACAAAACAGAAGGAGCTCAAACACATTTAAACAGTACATGCACGCATACACTCACACCTACCTTATTTTCCTCTGTCTCTTTCTCTCACTGTTTCTCACTCACACATGTACATGTGTACACACACGCATGGCATTCTCTCTCTCTCTCTCTCTCTCTCTCTCTCTCTCTCTCTCTCTCTCTCTCTCTCTCTCTACCTCTCTCTACCTCTCTCTACCTCTACCTCTAATCTCTCTCTCCTCCAGCACAGATGCTACTTTAGAAAAGGGCTGCATAGAATGCTCTCTCAGGGGACCACCATAGCATCTGGAATCCCATATCATTCTTCCTGTGCATTCTAGCTATCTGCACAGAACCAGATACTCTCTCCACTCCAACTGATCACACACATAATGGAATTGCTGACACACAATCACGGCCGTAATGACACTGATCAAGGTGTTGCCTTGGAAAACACTCCACTCATCTCCAAAGGGAGATGCTGCCTGGTCCTTGTTGATAGAGCCCATCACCATCTTGGCAAGGTGCTAATATAAGTGGCTGATGCTTGAATTGCTGCAGAAACCTATTTTAGGTGGGTCTGTATCTGACCAGAGTCCATGCATTGAATCTGATTCGACTAGATTCTATCCTGTTTAATAGTTAAGACATACAGCATATATTCTCCCTGTTCTTTATACCTTTTGATGTTTTATTTACAGTTCAGACTCCTGCTGGTGTTGGAGTATATTCACTTCCTTATACAAGTTATTTTTTTTTGTTTTGCTTTGCCTAGCTGCCTTACGTAATGAATGAATCCACATCGAGAAGACGTGCAGTATATTCATGGTTCTCTGGTTGTTGTGTACCGATGTCACGGTATACAGACTTTCTAGTGCATACCTCGCAGCAGGTTACTAGGTTACAGGCTCAAGTGGACCTCTGTTTGAGCCCTGTGAATGACAAATCAATGGAAATATATTCTACCGGAAGGTCAGTAAACTTTGTGTAGTGATCGCATTGAGGGGGAAGAAATGTAATAGAAAACGGGTTTCTATATTAGATTAAACATTTCAGTCCAAAAGTAAATGCAAATATATTTTATTTGATTACTATTTTTGTTTCTTTAACCTCTATGAAAGCATAGAAACAGTATTCAAATAATATATGAGGGAGTGTTTCAAAAACTTTTTTGCAGTGTTTTTGAATTGATCTTATGTCCGTCCATAAGTCGACCATTATGTACAGTAAAGTTTAGAAATGTATATTTTAGTGTTCTATCAATTTGAAAGTGTTCTTGGGGAGAGACAGTGCATGCCCTATTTAACACTGTACAGAGAAAGAACTTCATTTGGGAGATCAAAGATAATTAATTCCCAATTCACTCCCATTATTACACTCACATGTTTCTAATTTGATCAAAATGTAGTTCCGTTAATTAGAAAGTTTCCACTGATTAAATTTTCCCCTTGTTTTCCCCTTTGTCGCTTCTGCAATGTGGTTGTTGTCATGTGTGTGTGTGTGTGTGTGTGTGTGTGTGTGTGTGTGTGTGTGTGTGTGTGTGTGTGTGTGTGTGTGTGTGTGTGTGTGTGTGTGTGTGTGTGTGTTTTGGACCCATTCCAAAATGAACATGAGTCTTTCCCACCCGGACCCAATATGCATAAATTTTTTAAATATAGAGACCCGTTCTGTACGGACCCGAGGGACAGACCCGTTCCATATAGATCTGGTTGGATCCAGACCAGGTCCGATCCAATCCGAGTGAGGGAAGCAGCAGAAGAAAAAAAATTAAGCTACTTTATTAACCAGTTGAAAAAGCGCGAGAGGAAGGAAGAGGTGCCACTCTAGCAGGCAGGGAGGGGCCGTACTGTTAGCGAGTGACACAGGGAGGAGGGAGCGATAGACGAAAGACACCAACCAACAAAACACCAACCAACAAAGCCGACTTGCCATACCTAGGTGGCATTAAGCTAGCTAATGTTAGCTAGCTTGGCTACCTAAGGCTGCAGTGCATTGCAGTTTTGATGACTCATGATTGGCCAACAACAAGCTACACGTGCCACACTCCACTCTAGTGTAAAGCAAGTGCAAACAGCAGCATTTTTCTCTTTCTCTACTGTAGCAGTCACGTTCGGATCTGTACAAGTCAGTTAAAATTACACATATCCGAAACCCTTGACAATCATATCAAATCCGACCCAGACCTGTGATATTATTTATAATTCTGGATCCGGACACGCTCGGGTCCCAGATCAGGTCTCGGATATTGGTGTACAGGTGGATCACTGAACACCTCTAGTATGTGTGTGTGTGTGTGTGTGTGTGTGTGTGTGTGTGTGTGTGCGTGTGCGTGTGCGTGTGCATGCGTGCGTGTAAGAGAGATATGATGATGATGTCAGACTAGCACAAACCTTCCTCACATACGCTTGGTCATTATGGTCCTAATCTTTATACTGCATGGAACAACTCAAATGTTATCTATGGATTTTATTCATTTAATCTCAAAAACAACTCTCGGTGTGTAATAAAAAACGAGGCCTTCCAGATATATTGACCAATGATAACAGAAGAAATCAAGTTAAGTGTCTCTCAAAATTCCCACACAGGCCAGATCTTGGCCTCCTAATTCAGCTACTGTGTGGAGTAACCCAGTGCAGATCACTAAGTGGATATCACGTTATAAGATGCATGTCTGCCACTGAAGTAATGGCCACACCATGGAATGGACATGAAAATAGTTTGATTATATAGAAATCCCTCTGCAGTGCAAAGAACATAAGGTATTCACAGGACGGTAGGAGCATTGTACACACACATTCTGTTATTATCTCTACCCAGCACAGCCAGAAGAGGACTGGCCACCCCTCATAGCCTGGTTCCTCTCTAGGTTTCTTCCTAGGATTTGGCCTTTCTAGGGAGTTTTTCCTAGCCACCGTGCTTCTACATCTGCATTGCTTGCTGTTTGGGGTTTTAGGCTGTGTTTCTGTACAGCACTTTGATATATCAGCTGATATAAGAAGGGCTATATAAATACATTTGATTTGATTTTGACTTGACATGGAACATCTTGCCTCCGAATAGAATATGCATAAAAAGGACACAGAAACGATGTAACCTGCAGCAAACAAATAAATGGTCTCCTTTTAGAATGCAAATAACATTTTCTCTCAGTCTCATCTCCTTGCCTCCTTGTCCCCTCTAAATGTGTATCTTTGATACTGACGGCCGTTCCCTAAGTTACACATAGCGAGTCTACACAGCCTACACATAGTATATAATGAAATGAAATGCCTATTGCTTATTTTATGCCTTTCTAATTATCATGCCTTTTATGTCTATGCTTATTTTCTTTCATGTATAGAGACACATTGGTGTGTTATTGGAGGACGAGAGACCCAAAATAAAAAAAAAGCCTAAGCAGTCAACTTCCTCACTGCCCATATAAGGCTGAACAATATATGGACAACAACCACATCAAAGGTCATGCTTCAGTGAGGCACATGACCACGTCTTTCAAAGATAATTCGTAAAAATCCAAATAACTTCATAGATCTTCATTGAAAAGGGTTTAAACACTGTTTCCCATGCTTGTTCAATGAACCATTAATGATTACAGTTTACAGATGGTAGGCAATTAAGGTCATAGTTATGAAAACTTAGGACACTAAAGAGGCCTTTCTACTGACTCTGGAAAAACACCAAAAGAAAGATGCCCAGCATCCCTGCTCATCTGCGTGAACGTGCCTTATGCATGCTGCAAGGAGGCATGAGGACTGCAGATGTGGCCAGGGCAATAAATTACAATGTCCGTACAGTGAGACGGCTATGACAGTGCTACAGGGAGACAGGACGGACAGCTGATCGCCCACGCAGCGGCAGACCACATGTAACAACACCTGCACAGGATCGGTACATCGGAACATCACACCAGGTACAGGATGGCAAAAACAACTGCCTGAGTTACACCAGGAACGCACAATCCCTCCATCAATACTCAGACTGTCCGCAATAGGCTAAGAGAGACTGGACTGAGGGCTTATAGGCCTTGTAGGCCACTGGCAACAATGTGGTCTATGGGCACAAACCCACCATTGCTGGACCAGACAGGACTGGCAAAAGGTGCTCTTCACTGTAGAGTCGCGGTTTTGTCTCACCAGGGGTCACCATCAGATTTGCATTTATCGTAGAAGAATGAGCGTTACACCGAGGCCTGTACTCTGGAGCGATATCGATTTGGAGGTGGAGAGTCCATCATGGTCTGGGGTGGTGTGTCACAGCATCATCGGACTAAGCTTGTTGTCTTTGAAGGCAATCTCAATGCTGTGCCATACAGGGAAGACATCCTCCTCCCTCATGTGGTACTCTTCCTGCAGGCTCATCCTGACATGACCCTCCAGCATGATAATGCCACCAGCCATACTGCTCGTTCTGTGCAGGATTCCCTGCAAGACAGGAATGTCAGTGTTCTGCCATAGCCAGCGAAGCCTGGATCTCAATGCCATTGAGCACGTCTGGGACCTGTTGGATCAGAGGGTGAGGGCTAGGGCCATTCCCCCCAGAAATGTCCAGGAACTTGCAGGTGCCTTGGTGGAAGAGGTGGGTAACATCTCACAGCAAGAACTTGCAAATTTGGTGCAGTCCATGAGGAGGAGATGCACTGCAGTACTTAATGTAGCTGGTGGCCACACCAGAGACTGACTGTTACTTTTGATTTTGACCCCCCCCTTTGTTCAGGGACACATTATTCAATTTCTGTTAGTCACGTGTCTGTGAAACTTGTTCAGTTTATGTCGCAGTTGTTGAATCTTGTTATGTTCATACACATATTTACACGTTAAGTTTGCAGAAAATAAACAGTTGACAGTGAGAGGACATACTGTATCTTTTTTTGCTGAGTTTCTTTCTTTCTTAGTTTTTTGAATATATTTGACGTTCACGTTTTTTGATTTGCCCTGTTGTTTTTCAGTTACATCAGTGTATTTAATTAAGTTGTATAACTTGTTACTTTACTGTTATTCCTCTCTTTCAGAGTTCACAATCATAGACTGTGGCTTCATTTGCAGAAGTGCGACACCCTTTCCTTGTTGCTTTTGCACAGCAACAATAAACAACAGAGCACGGTTTCTGAACACCTGACATACCATCAGCATCCAGTGGTCCCTCAAAAGCACCCAGAGGCCCTTAAACAGTGGCCAGTGGCCCCTCAAGAGCACCCAGAGGCCCTTAAACAGTCCACAGAGAGACTGTGTTATGTGTTATGTTATGTTGTTTAGTAAAGCTGATGTTGAAGTCAGCAGAGTCTCTTTACTGGAGCTGATTTAACTTCATGTACAAAGCACATTCAGCTTGTCAGTATGTCTATGTGGTATAGTCTGTCTCCATTCTCATGAGGAAAGTAAACTGCATTATAAATCAGGGTAGGTAGTAACTGTATATATATGCTCAATTAAATAATATAATTACCAAGTTATAACACAATTTTAACAGTACATGACATACATAACAAGCCTGTTGTTCAAGCCTGTTTTATTCTCTGTTTTGGTTAGGCCAGGGTGTGACTAGGGGGGGGCATTCTAGTTTCTTTATTTCTATGTTTTCTATTTGTTTTTTTGCTGAGTGTGGTTCCCAATCAGAGGCAGCGGTTTATCGTTGTCTCTGATTGGGGATCACATATAAGTTGTCATTCTCCTTTTGGTGTTTGTTGGATCTTGTTTTTTGTTAGCTCTGTGAAGCCTGCAGAACGTGACGTTCGTTATTCTTTTGTTTGGTGTTCTGAGTAAACAAAGAATCATGAACACTTACCACGCTGCACCTTAGTCTCCTTCCGACGACAAACGTTACAAGTAGCTTGTCTCAAATATAGCATGAGGCAAAAGTGTTAATGTACTGGTACCACTTTATATAATATTTCTTATGATCCTCAAAAACTAAATATGTGTGCCGTGCACAAACGCGTGTGTTTGTATTCAGTGCGTGACTGTCAAACCTCTGCCCACATTGAGCCCGGCCCTGAACTGCACACTGCAGTCAGGGGTACATGTATCTTTCTGTGTGTGTACAGTACTCAATGTCACTACTACTATTATGAGCAGTATTCTTTTCATTGGGGGACTGGAGCTGCGGTGAAGATCTCTTCTGTTGATATTTGATTGATTTCGTCCTTTGCTGCCATCGCCCCTTCAACCCCTCCACCTCTCGTTCTGTAACAGCATTATGAATGCGAAAGCCCCCCTCCTCCAGAGAGATATCAGAGAGCCTCACAGCGCCAACCAAAATAATCAAGTCATTTTCATAATGAACCGTTGATAGAAAAAGCACCATATACCTTCTTGGGTCAGAGGAGATAAAAATGGCAAGTCTCCTTTACAACTTTGTATAATATTTTAGTGTGAGCCAGCTGGTTCGTCTTGGCTCGATGGAGTGCTGGTTATTTGCCATCAAATCACTCAATACCTCTCCATAGCTCTTACACCTAAAGGACACATTTGACCTTCATCTACACTGATTGTTTCAGCTTCATCATCTACCTTAGCCAGCCAGATGAGTCACCTAGAACTGGGATTTACCCCAAATGGCACCCTATCCCCTGTATTCGGCTCTGGTCCAAAGTAGTGCGCTATGAAGGCAATCAAATGCCATTTGGGATGGAGACCTGGGCTTGGGGTAGCAAGCTCACGGGAAGGGAGGGGCCAGGAGATGACGGATGGCCCATGACACCAGTCACACGACTGCAATACTCATCGGTAGGAGAAAGCAAGGGAGAAACCCCTAGCCAATTAATTGCGACCACTCAACTTTCTACATGTGGCTGAGTACTGAGAGGGAAGGAGGTTGTAATCCAGAAAAGCTATGTCATCTTGGTGGCGGTAGAATCCACTGTGACAAGTGAAATTATTAATACGTTTTTTTTTCACCCCCACAACCCCCCACCCTGCTCCTTGTTATTCATGGGAAGTGGTTAAGAGATATTGCATTACAATCACAGCAGCATAGTACTACCTATTGCAGAATAGTACTACAGTATAGCAGAGCCAGTGTGGACCGGGGCTTGGCCTGTCTCCCCTTCTTACAGGAGGGTTCACGATCGTGTGCTCGATGAAGACGTACTCAAGGAAAATACGGTCAGATTTCCAGACCAGGTGGTGCTTCCTGTTCCTCTGACCGGGTGCCAAGTCCATCCATGACTCAAGGTTGCTCTGACTGGGAATCAGAGGTGGGAGTCAGCACAAGACAAGGTACATACCGTATGTATAAAAGCCCATTGATAACACTGGCTAGAAACAACGGCAACAGACACTGTCCTTCTCTGGCCGATGTTCCATTGAACGGCTGTTGTGTTGTTTGTGATTAATTGATCAACAGATAGGATCAATAATGAGAGACCTGTACCTCCCTCTCTTTCTTCTTCTTCTTCTTCTCTCTCCCCCCTCTCTCTCTCCCTACTGTTGTGAGCTAGTATGATGTTTCCCAGAAGCTATACGTGCAGTGTAACACTTGGCCACCCAAGTGTTGTTATGAATTACCCTATATGTATAAAAGCGTGTCACGTTGGAGCAAAACCCCCATCATTTCAAATCGCCATACACCAGTCGTAGGCCTCGTTCGTAAGTTGCCGCAAATCAAACTACAGTGCATTAGGCCATTATACATGTGATTGCTGAATATATATGGCTCTGCAATGTTGACTCGCTTTCAAATGAGAGTTGTTGATCATCGACAGTCAAGATTCAAATAAATGTAAAAAATTGCCTATAGCGTGCACTTTGAGTACACTTTTCCAATATCTCCAGCTCGGAGATATGATCCCACCTCACATGGGACGTCTTTAAAATTGCATTACGCAAGTAGATATTAAATAATGCATAAGGTTTCGTATTTATATGATATGGGTGTATTGACAGCAGCAGTCTATGTGGGTCCCTTCAAGAGGAAGCTCTGTTTTAAAGCCAGTCTTAATCAAAGAGGCTCATTCATCTTAGCTGCGATGTTATGGCTGGCCCAGTGGTGATCTATACACATTAGTGTCAGCTCATGTGGGTGGTGTGCTCCTAACCAGAAGACATGTCAATACTTCTGTATTCATACGTAGAAAAAAGCATAGCAATATAGCATCTGTTTGATATTGTATTATTGCATTAATAATGTCAATAGATGTACAATTCTATACTATGAAATGAAAATGAAGTATCATTTTGCTACAGTACAGAGAATATGAATATATACATAACAATTAAAAGCATTCCACCACCCACATAAACAATAACAATCCCAAATGCAAATTCTCAGCTGATGTCAATTATAGGTAGCATAGGGAGTTACCAATCGATATCTATAGATGTCTATATCATATACACAGTTTATGGATGTTGCATAAGATAGTCTTTAATAACCCTATACTGACGTTCAGTACTATTGAAAATCCAATATACTGTTATCGCCCACGTTTTTACCCTACTACAGTAGCTCAGGCCTACTGCCAATTTGTTGGCATGGACATGGGCAGATTGGAGTGGTATAAAACGGATTGATGGTCTGACAGTAGTGATTGTGGATTCTGTCTGTGGCTGTGTGATTTAAGAACGTAAAAGTCCTTCTGGGCCGTGTTTCTGAGGCAGAGCACCTCCAGAGTGCAGCACCTGGCACCCGTGCTACATTCGGTGATCCACCCAACATCCCTGCATCCCTGCACAGAGGTAGGTCATCATTGTAAATAAGAGTGTGTTCTTAACTGACTTGCCTAGTTAAATAAAGGTGAACTAAAAATAAACAGAGAAGGGATCCCTAACTCATGGAGCACCCTGCCCTGAACTACGTCCTCCTCCTGCCCAATCCTCCACTCTGTTCCTCTGTCTCTCTCAACCCTATCACAACCTCTAAATGTCTTTCTCACCGTGGTCTCTCCATCTCTCTCTACCAAGACTCAGCCCATCTCTTTCTCTAGGCAACGTGCATGTACTATTATTCTTTGGGGAATTGATGATGTCTTGTGCTTCCCGAGATAGACAGAAGAATATTTTGCACTACCTTTTAAAGAAAAGCAGCATGTACTGTACATCCAACATATGCATATACACATATGTTTCCATTACTAAGTATTAATGAATGGATGTACAGTGTATTTCCATGGACAGTCGTGAATAAAACAACAACAAAGCAACAAAGTTTAACTGGAGTAACACAACACACATACTGTATCTCAGGCAATATCTGCAGTAGTGAGTTTAAAACCAGGAATCCTCCATAGGGTAGCATAAATGTTGCCTTACTGGGGGGGGGTTACTGAGGAAAACGTTGAGCTGATTGAGACTTAATGACTCCCAATTTCGGTTAAATTAGCTAACTAAGAAATGTAGAATACAGTACTCATTTGGTTCGTCTGTGGGGAATAGGCAAGGACAAGCTGAATTAATCAGTGACATTCTCCATTGTAACCTCATTAGGGACAAGGAGTGTAGATTTCTGCTAAGTCACCTTCACATGGAGAGGGAAGAATTGCTCCTAAGATGCTCTGTTTATTTACTACTACAAAAAATACTAGCTGCCGGCTAAATTTAGATTTTTTTGAAAAATATTTTTATAAATAATGATTAGAACAGAGATGGTGAAATTAGAACATGAATCAAATGACAAAGCTACGTCCTTTAATATTTATTATACTTAGGTAGACAGTAGGCCTTTAGTAGTCAGGTAGAGACAGAAATAGATCATTTGAGCATAACAAAAGGCTCAGTTGCTCAAGTCCTCCTGGATTTCACTGACAGTTTACTGATCCCCTTGAATCTATTTCAAAATATGAATAACAGATCTGTAATTCCTTGTATTATATTCTTCTGGCTAAGCTCCCTGCAATATAATACATGGCCTAAAGAAATGTTTGTTTTGTAACATTAGAATATTATAGCATTATTCAAGGGAACATTTTGTCGGACGTGCATTGCATTTATGTGCTGAAAATAAAGCATCATTATAAGTATAAAGGATATGATGATGCATTTGAAACATAGCTTGACCTTTATCACTGTTCAAACAGGATGTGCTGCAGTCACAGCTTAAGGTATTAGAGGTTTTAAATGTCAAAGCATTACCTCTGTTTGTCATGCTGCAGACCACATGGAGATTTGTGTTTGAACAAGTGCACACGCATATATCAACACAAACTGTTGTGACGTACTGTACAGTATGCTTGGCAAGGCCAACCACCCTCTTGACAGTGACTGTCATCTTTCATAGAACTCCACAACAAAGGAGAGCAATCCGTAATTCAGTGGGTAAATGTGTATACACTCTCTCTCTCTTTCTTTCTCTTTCTGTGTGTCTGGGGGTGTTGATGAATAGTGGTGATTAGTTGTGAGAGGCAATGTGAGAGCAGTTTGCAGGATTACAAGCCATCACAAGGATGGAAGACGATCACTGAGGCAGAAAATAACTTTCATAAAGAGTCTACATTTAAATAATACACACCACATACAAACAAGTCCTGATAGGCCCAGGGTACTGTAATGGGTTACGTAAAAACAATTTCAACATGGACAGCTGAGAAACAAATTAAACCCCAATGATGGTTCCCAACAAGAAATATAAAACCGAAAAAATCATTGCCATGTTTCAAATCAAAAGCAGCAGTCACTGGTGATATCAGCGTGTCAGTGTGATATCATTCAAAACTCCACAGCTGAAACTAAATAACACTGTCTATAGAAAGTTTATGGAAGAACAACTGAGCATTGTTAAATAAGTAAAAAACATGTATTATAATAACTGCATGTTTACAACTACATTGGTTGGCTTGACTGTCATCTGTATGCGGTGTACTTAAGAAACGCATAACGTATGCAAGGCTTGCGATCATTCAAATCAAGTTTTATTTGTCACATGCTTTGTAAACAGCAGATGTCGACGAACAGTGAGGGACCCTCCACAAGAATGCAGAGAGAAAGACAATGGAGAAATAATAGAAAAGTAAATAAAGTAATAATAAAAGTAATAATAAATACACGAGTAACGATGACTTGGCATCATACACAGATGTTGTGACTTGACTTTCATTACAGTTTTTCTTAATTGCTAAAACACTTAAACCCATTGGCTGTACAAAGTTCTCAGTTGCCTGGACTCATTTAGCTAATTATGCAGTCTGTTGTCAATACCTTAAACAATTTCACATGGTAAAACACAATTTGCAGATCTCACTTAGACTTTTCAGCAAAACTCTAAACACATTCTCATTCTCAAAACACATTCTGCACTCTAATGCACATGTCATCCATACTGGTAAACACAAGTGGCAACAATCAAATACAAATAGAGAACATATGTCATTGATTGAACACAACCACTCAAAATTGATTTAACCTGTTTCAAATGATGCAACACAACCAATATAAGCCAGTTCAGAGAGCAAACAGGTTGTTGAAGGTGGGAAGGAGAAAGTCTGAGAATGGATACTGCAGTACAGTGCATTGTAGGCTGTATACTGTACAATGGACAAATTGTATGGCCCTGAACATTGTGCTTTCCATTTATTAACAGTACTGACGGACGGCTCAATAGATTTTGACTGGTTGCAGGTTCATATCAACAAAGAACAAGAATTACAGTATCACAGAGACAATGGACAAGTTGGTGAGATGCAGGGTACAGTACTGTAAAAATAGGAGTACAAGGAGGAGGAAGAACAAAAAATAAAATTGCAAAGAGCAAAGCAGAGTAGTAATTTCTGATCAATTTTGAGCTACTATGATAGAACATGTTTTTGTTCATCAAAAGACAATGACAGAAAAATATGAATATTTTTTTAGATTAAAAATTTACTTCTCCCTGAGAATTGTATGTTTCGAACAATGTGTTTTCCATTTTTCGGTGTATTGTTTACTGACTGCTTGAGAGTGTATATCATTTTGATCACTTTGTTTATGATTTGAGAGCAGTGTTTGATTTTGAACATTCGCCTCAAACTGTTTTTAAGAAGAATGTTTCATTTTGCAAGAGGAGTCAGAGGTTATGTAAATAGTGCTTGAAGATGAGGTTTTGTGTTTAATGTTTTCAGGAAATGGAGCAAGGTTTCAGAAATTGTGTTTTAGAAATTGAGAAAAACTGTAATCTGATGACTGTTATTTATTTAATCCAATAACTGTTTTTTTAAATGTTCTTTTTTAATTTAACCTTTATTTAACTAGGCAAGTCAGTTATGAACATATTCTTATTTTAATTGTTACCCGATTAAATTAATCATGTAACAATTAACCCATTAGGAATTTGGGGCACCACAGAAGAGGTTGTTTAAAGAGTTAACGTCTCCTGAATTAAATTCTATAAGGTATATATCTATTACATCGATAAATAGTCATCTTATTAATCATTACCTCTTATCATATCATCATTCTGAACAGTCGTAACCTTCTTGGATCTGCAAAACCCCCAGCCTTACCTATAATTCAGTACTACACAAATTGGTTTCATTATTTATTTACTAGCTAACTAAATAATAACAGGATAACATGCACACTTTATACATGACACAAAGTTCCCTAGCGGACGTTTACAAGATGGCGACTTTTTACACAACGACATGAGAGCGAGAGAGAGAGAGAGAGAGAGAGAGAGAGAGAGAGAGAGAGAGCGAGAGAGAGAGAGAGAAAGACACTTACCATTTATATATTTCAGAACTATCCTCATAGTAGTCAAATAGTTTGCACACAAACCGCCACCCATTTGGAATAAGAAATCATGAATGTATTCACGTGTGAATGCCTTTGTTTTCTGTTCATCTCTGTCGGGAACCAGCCCTCCTTAAGAAGGTTGTTGGCCTTTCAGCGTAGTAGGATAGTCTCACTTAGATGAGCTTTTCTAGATATTTGACTCAAGACAGCTAATCAGCTGTCTCAGTGATTGTCTGAGAGGGGAGTTTGTTTTCCTCCTTGTGTTGGTATTCAGGATTCGGACCACAATGGACATGAGCTGCAGCTCGCCGTCTTTCTGGTCTAAAGGAAGGAGAGTTTATTTCTTCACCTCATGTTGAGGTTCAAAGTTCAAACCACTTCAAACGTGTAGCTCCTGCCTCACGTTTCCTGGTCTCTGAGACTCAGTGTTTAAACCACTTTAGACGTGGGCTGCAATTCCTCGTCTTTCATGGTCTGAAATGTTAACTCTCAGCCAGTCCTTTTAAGCACTCTGGTCAAAAAGGACGGTTCCATCAGGCTGAAACGCTCTTCTGACCTCACTCGGGGCATGGCTACTTACTATGTACAAAGTTATGTAAAACTATTTTTTCTTATGGTTCCTAAAATCATGTCCCTATCTTAACAATAATACTTACATCATTTTTCATATTACATGCACAATGTAATGGATGGAAACTTTCCAAGTTACCGTATTTCGTCCATACCATTTTTAATGGCATCACAAAATAAAAACCAATATGGCATTCTTCTTCTACCTTAATTTACAACAGAGTGTGGAGGTGTTAAAACCCCCACACCAGTTCCCTCCTCCCCTCTCCTGTTGGTGAGAGAAGGTCTGGTTACTGTCAGCCATTGCCAAGCTGATCTGACCCATTCTGATCCTCACAGGCCAGTCATGACACAGAATACCTGTGCTGAGTTGATGTGTAGGGGTCCAGCTTCGGCTGGACTGGTGTAAACAGGTAATTGAGGTAGATACACAATAAATACAAAAGTATGTGGACACCCCTTCAAATTAGTGGATTAAGCTATTTCATCCGCAACCGTTGCCTACTGGTGTATAAAATAGAGCAAACAGCCATGCAATCTCCACAGACAATCATTGGCAGTAGAATGGCCTTACTGAAGAGCTCAGTGACTTTCAATGTGGCACTGTCATAGAATGTCACCTTCACAACAAATCAGTTCGTTAAATTTCTGCCCTGCTAGAGCTGGCAACTGTAAGTGCTGTTATTGTGAAGTGGAAACGTCTAGGAGCAACAATGGCTCTTTGACAATTTTCAGGGCCTTCCTCTGACACCGCCTGGTATCGAGGTCCTGGATGGCAGGGAGCTCGGCCCCACTAATGTACTGGACTCTACGCACTACCCCCTGTAGCCTTGGATGTCAAGCAGTGTCCATAACAAGTGGTGACGTAGCCAGTCAATATGCTCTCAATGGTGCAGATGTAGAACTTTTTGTAGATCTGAGGTTCTGAGCGCCCATGAGAAATATTTTCAACCTCCTGAGAAGGAAGAGGCATTGTCATGACTGTATTGGTGTGTGTGGACCATGATAGATCCTTAGTGGACACAGAGGAACTCTCAAAACAAGCTCTTCATCCAATGCAGATCAGCATGCAGCAAAACCTACTGTACTACGATATGGTTTCTTTCTTTCTAGAGTAATTGGAGAACTTCCTTTACTAGCTTTGTTGGTGACTTAATTTCCTCCATGACGTTATTATGATTATTTATTTGAGGTATGCCATATATGACTTCATTGCCATGGATGTCTTGCTGCACTTTCAATGCCGTGGTTGTTTTTATGTGCACTTTGGAGAATGCATCACCATAATTAGATAATTTCTCTTATAAGTGAGCTGAATGAAAAGTCATTAGTGTGAAGCAACGCAGGCTGGAGGATTGTGTTACACTCTTTCACAACACCATTCATCAGAAAGCGTCACAAACTCAATTCATTAGTGTTTTATGACGTGGTGTGACTGGCATTGAGTGAAGGGAGAGTTAGTTAACATTAGCCTATAGGTATTACATTGCATATTTGATCATATTGCAGCAACCAGGGTGGTCTCAGCGATTAAACTTCCACTTAATCCACTTGTCTTGAGATGTTTTCCTTTCACTCATAATAACAGCAGTGTGCATGTGACCATCCCACAGACCTGGTGGATTTTTAAAGAAAACACTTGGCACATATTTAAAGGCAAGTGGTATGGTCAATCACTGAGGAGAGCAATAGTGAATCCGTTCTCCAAGGAGAGGGCACACTTCACAGTGCACAAAGGAACAAACATGACTATATTAGGCAACAGTTTTGTCAATGTGTCTTTTGAATGTATGTAGCCTAGTGGAGGTAGTTGCAGCTAGCGTCATGCAAGGACGCAGGGTTCATAGGTTATTCTAGGCGTCTCCCTCCCTGTATAGGCCTCTTTCCATGTAACCTGGCCAGGGACTCTACAGTGTCAAGTGACTGTCGCTGTCCACGCTGTCCTGGTGCTGAAAATAGGAATTCCGATTATGTCGCTGAATCGCCTCAATAGTGCTGAATTGCTTGTTTGCTTATTTACTGCCAATGAATCCCAACAGATAAAAGTGAGCTATAGGTAGCCTGCTGTAACCCGATGGTATCAGTGACAGTATTGTCCCAGATTGTGTGGCAGGTGTAAACAAGTGTTGTACTGCGAGGCAATCCAGCGTTGTCTTTACTTTACTTTGCTCCTATACATCGCTCTGGATAAGAGCGTCTGCTATGACTAAAATGTCAATATAAACTTCCTGAGGTGAAAAAATAACTTCCTCAGCAAACTCCCCATGACTTTGAAAGGCTTTGAAGGACATGCTGTCTCCCCCTCTCACGAGGATAATTCATTAGCTAGTATTAAATATGAGCAAGACTATGTGATTTATCAAATACACCCATGTATAAAATACACCTAGCATAGCCTAGGCTACTGGCTATTTAGCGTTAAGCGCAACAGTATGGTTCTCATTCATGGGGTATTGGGAGTGATTTCAGGAAGTGCATGTGGCCATTGTGCCACCAGTGAATATTTCACGACTCTTATGGCTATTGCGCGTGTTCCTAAAATAACCCACCATCAGCATTTCTCCGTCTTCCCCCTTCAACCAGCACATGGTTACAGTCAAGTAGGCGGCACCAATAGTGTAGTTAGAACTAGGTATGCAAGCACATCAGACAGCCGCAGGTTGCTGCTATTGCAGCAGGAGCAATAGGACTAGTCACGGATCTGAGGTTAATAAGTGGGAGGAATGGCTTGAGATTAAACAACAACAAAAAAAAGCAACGAGAGATGAGCAATATCTGACAGTCTTGTTGGAAATTGCTGCAGTGCTCTTTTCCCAGGTGTAGTGTATTATCATACAGATGAACTAAACTGGGCAACGGAGTCTCATGTCACATGTGCTTCATAGGAAGAAACGGGGCATCTGCAAGCTGGATCTGGAGGAGGATGCTGCGGCAAATGATACACAGAGGGCTCAAAGCTTCTTTCTACTGGCTGGGCTTATTTGTTAGTAGGCATCCTGTTTTTTTCCTCACCGTTCCCGCAGTCTTAACCATCATTTTCGGATCTACAGTCCTGAGCAGATTCAAGCCCGAAACGGACCTCGAGATACTGGTTGCCCCGACCCACAGCTTTGCTAAAGTAGAGCGGAGTCTTGCGAACAGCCTTTTCCCCATCGACCAGTCTAAAAACAAGCTGTATTCCGACCTGCACACCCCCGGCAGATATGGCAGACTGATTCTACTGGCCAAGTCTGGGGGAAATATATTGGAGCTAGCCGACCAGGTCCTGCAGGTTCACAAAAAGGTGTTGGATTTGAGTGTTAATTACAAGGGATTCAATTACACTTTCGCTCATCTCTGTGTCCTGAGCCATCAGGATAAGCGATGCATCTTGGATGATATAATTACGATATTCGAAGATATCCGTTTAGCTATTCTGTCGAATTATACTTTCTCGAAGGTGCCCGTGAGCTATCCAAATACAACCTTAAAGGTAAGAAGGCGAGAATTATGTTTTATTATAGTAAAATTATAGGCTACAATGTTTTTGTTGGCCGCAAGCATCAATTACCGATGTGAGTGTCAGAGGACGTGACTGACACACTGTGTTATTAAAAAAACGAACGAATTACTTGGATTAGCAGTGGGACAATGTTTCTGTAATGAGACCATAACCCACTGTCTGAAACCTGCAATAATTTCTCAATGAACGCAATAGGTGTATTCAGTAAGCCTATTATGGAGGTTTCTGATGTCTTCATATCAGGCAGTCAAGGCAAGGAAACACTCAGAATAGATTGATTGAATTGCTGGTGTGTAGGCTAATTGTTAGCTGCAGGTTGTGAATTGGCGGCACAGCCCTGCACTGCTCCAGTATACAGGGAATACCCCCCTTCCTATTCTGATGCAGTGTCTTTCTCCCTCTCCTGCACATATATAATGACATAGCTGATAGACTAGTAAGGGCCTGCATCCCGTCTTCCCCTGTAAAATATTGTTATGCCTCCTAAGTGTATGCTGTGATTGCAGCCCTCTGCAGATGTATTGCTAGGCTGCTAGGCTACCTATGCCCATGTCATTTTAAACAGTAGGTTATAAATGAGGTTTATATTTTAATCAGCTGTTACACAGCTACAACAGGTAGCCTAATTTTACAACAGGTGACCAGATCTGTTGCTAGTAACATGGCACATTGAGCCCATTAGATTAATGAGTGTAGATAGAGCCTTAGGTAATAATCTACCTTGAGTGAGACTATTATGCTGGATAACATGAGTAGCCTTGTCACTGAGTGGAAAACTGTACTGTACAAAAGAATGCCTTTGCTACACAGAGCATCTTAAATTGCAAGGCACATGTCTAGCTACTGTGTCTCCTCCAATATGAGCATTTCTAGTGTGAGCTAGCTAATTCTCCTGCACCAGGCCTAGCTGTGTAATGCACTTGGGCCTGCACTGTTAATTCATACTGGGCTGTCCCTAAATCACTTCTAGACAGCACATCCTACTACCGTTCATTTCTCTGCATCCAAGGCCACGGTCTCCACGCATTACTATTGCAGCTAGTTGCCTGTTTCCCCATATGTCTCTGGCCCTTGTCCTCCCGTTGCCACCAACCCCTTTCACCTCATCTGGGTAAAAGGCTTCCGTTTTAAGGTTGGAATATACTGACCATATACTGACCTTCTTTTCCACCCCTCTTTGGCAGATACTTCCATGCGTTGTCTGGTGTCGTCTGCATCATTGATACTCCCCGTCTGTCTGAGCTGAATGTCTTGACACATTTGTTGCTCTTCATTCAATGCTGTGATGTCAGCTGGGGGCTTTATTCATGTGCTTACTAGTCTGATGCTAAACCAAGCCACGGCACTGCACTATGAACGTTTACATCTCTGGTTGGTATGTCAGACTTTCATGTGGTCTGCTTGTTAGAGGAGTCTTTGTTGGTGTGGGGTTGGCTATAAATGTTCAGGTCCACTGTTTTGAGAAGTTCTTACTCATTACTCCATCTACATGATCATGATAGGGAATGAATGGCAATAATAGCAGGAAATTCCCTGTTCTGCTGACAGTGCAAGTGGTATTTAATTACAATACCCGTGGAATCATTCATTTTCTGACGTTAGAGTTGTACAATCGACATCAAGTATTGTATTGAAGAGATCCAGGATTGTCTGTACAGTACAGTAGGCTGCAGATTACAAATAGTGATCAAATCAGACCAGCTAGGGCCCTTGTCCGAAATGAACAAACAATGCTCTATTACATTTGCATAATTCCACAATTGGCTGACAAGTTAACTGTTCCCCCACTTGTCTAGGAGATCCATCTTCTCTGGAGGACAGTTAAGTGGTGTCCTATATCTCATCTCCACATATCAGTCACCTTCTGGGGGAATGAATATCACGGCATCCCTATACTAGCGGCGTGCTGAACTGATAGGACAAAATATGCCTTTCTAAAAACAACTCGGCAGCCAGTGATTGGTTTAACGGTTATTCAACAGTGTTTTAGGAATTTTACAGTACAGTGCATGTGCTCTGATTCTGTAGTAGCTGTAGTAACCAGACTTTTTCAGGCAAGATTCCCAGATACACAATTTACTATAGTATAAATGATGGGAATAGTTTATCATAGTGCAATTTTACTATTGCTTAGTAAATATGATATTACACATTATTTATTTGACCGTAAAATGTATTCAATGTGTCATCTCTCCTGCAGGGAATTCATGCATTATGTAATGGTTGATTGATGGGTCACAGTGTTTAAATCATTCACAAGATAATCATAATCCAAAAACATAACCGACTGTTGTTATTTCAGGTAACAGAAACCAAACAGCGTATCACCAGCTATGCTCTGTAGGGACTTGAGATTCATCTGTCAGTGTGTCTGATAGTATCCTGTCTGCTGTGCTCCATATCCCAGGACGGTCGTGTCTCTTTCATCGGCCACCAGCTGGGTGGAGTGGCCTTCTCGCCCAACAGCCGAGACCAGCAGGTGAAGTTTGCCCGTGCCGTCCAGATCACCTACTACCTCCGCAACCATGGCCCCGTGGTTCAGGACGTCATCGCAGAGAAGTGGGAGAACGCCTTCTGCGCCCTCATCACGCGCCTGTCCACGCTCAGCGAGGACCTGCACATCCAGTCTCTCACCTCCTTCAGCCTGTGGAGGGACTTCCACCAGACGGGAGTGCTGGCTAAAGGGGAGGTGTTGGTCAGCATGGTGCTCCTCCTGCTGGCAGCCACCATCTCCAGCTCCATGAGGGACTGCCTGAGGGGGAAGCCCTTCCTGGGTCTACTGGGTGTGCTCACAATAGCCATCGCCAACGTGACTGCAGCTGGCATCTTCTTCATCTCCGACGGGAAGTTTAACTCCACGCTGCTGGGGATCCCCTTCTTTTCCATGGGTGAGTCTGGAGCTGCTTAGTCTTATCAGGGGCAGCCATGTTGCTGATTGGGGAGAGGATTAGGGTACTTGGCTGCTGAGGGCTTCCTCAAAGAGGGCCACCCCTTCCTCCACTGATTGTTTTCAGTTTGTTTTAGTGGGAGTGTGTTGAATTGTGTTTGTGTGTGTGTATGTGTATGTGTATAAGTGTATGTGTGTGTATATGTGTGTGTGTTTGTGTGTGCCTGCCCTGCATATATGTGAGTGTATCTAACATCAGTACAACAATGCTCGATATTTCCCAAATAATCGTCAGATAAATGTTTTAATCAACTATGAAATCACAATTAAAATGCATTGTATTACGTACGTTACAAAGCACTACTGTACATCATCTAATGGCTGCAATAAAAAAGCCTGACTATTTAGTGTTAGTATGAAAACTTTGAACTGAGTTATGATAATCTTAACAATCACAAATTGCAGGCTACTTATAACATGTATATTTTCTAAATCGATAAACTCTTTATGAAAGTGCCAGCATCTACAAACATCTCCATCTTAATTGTCCCATTGTCTGTGGAGGGTAATACAAGTTTCCCAGCAGAGTTTTTACTCAAACCATTCTAAGCCACAGTATCACAAGGCGATCTCCTGTGTATATGTGGTTTTCTGCCATATGCAGTAACCTATTTTCCCAGTCTGAAAGGTTCAGAAGTCAGTCAATCCCTGGAGACTAAACTACTCTGACGTAAATAAAGTTTAAGTAAGAAGCAGGAACAGGCGGCAGAGGCATCTGGGTGACCTGCAGGTTGTGTCTCACCAGGGAAATGGAGGAGGAGAGACAGAGTCAGGGAGGAATGGCGGGAGGATAGACATAGGCAGAGAGGAACTTAATTAAAGAGGCAATCTGCAGTTGCTACAGCCATTTTTTGTAATTATAAATGAATGATATGTCCCCATTTATTCATGAAGAAAATAACGTATTCATGTCTCATGAGCTTAGTTCAACTGTTGTACCCCATCAGAACTCAAAATATAAGCTTGTTTTACTCCAATGTTAGTTAACAATGTAAATTTAAACAAACACAATGCAGCTTTAAAACATGATTAAAACTAATGTTGATATCGTGGATGGTCAGTCCTTGCATCCATAGCTCAGTCTATGAATTTGAGAGTAGTTACATTTCTCCAGCCCCATCCCCCAGCTTTTACCGAAACAGAGAGCGCTTTGTTATTGTTTCAACCGCTAATTGCTGCTTTAAATCACTAAATACACGTGACAGGTCCTCCGAGACTGAAGATTTCCACCACCCACCACCAGGGATGACACTGTAGTTTCTCACAAAGTAAACAAAGACTGTATCTGACTCCATCCTTGTCCAAAATGTGTTTTGTAGTTATCCTCGAAATGAATGCAACATGATTATCGCCAGACTCAAAGTCCAAATGATATTTTAGTTCTGTAATGTTAAATCATCTGACAAATCATACTTAACCAATCAATGATAGTCTTTTTGGACTGGGTCAACCCCCATGAGGGCAGTCGACTCTCACCACACGTCAGTGGACAACTGTAAGATGAGACAGCCAGACTGTCTTAACACAGTGCACCTTTTCATGTCTTTTACCAACTATGTCTGCCTGGGATGTCATCTTAGTGAAGCCAATTACTGTATTGCTGAGCTTGTCAGTTCTCGTCTCCCTGGGTAGATGTTAACTGGAGGAAAAGATGGAGGAGAGAGGGCTTTGTGCCAGGACTCATGAAACATACATGTCACCACTGGCAGGGCACTGCCTGTTGTTCTCTCTGCACCAAATGAGCTGTGGACATTCACCTTACCTACTGTACTGTAACTCACACACTATTCACTTTGCTGTAAATAAGTACTTACTTTCTGCAGTTCTTCTGAATCCTCTGTTTTACAACATGTGTTATTCTTTGTCCTAGAAAGATTTCGCTCGCACTACTAAAACATAAATCATTGTAAACAAATTGTTTTAAAGGACAAAATTAAAAAGTGTTGACGCTGTGTGTATGCTTAGCAGAATGGTTCTGCAGGCAGGCACGGTGCCCTTTGTGGGAGTCTTACTCCATTTCAAAGTAATTTCTCCTGTTTCGTGACTACTGAACACTACTCTTGAAGAACTGGTAAAAGCCTACACCTAGTACTTGTATCTAAACCATGCCTCCTAAATCTAGGCAACAGTCAGATCAATCACAGTGAATGCTCTACAGGAAGTCCTTTCTGATTTACAGAGTTTGCATTTTCCTGTCTGGAAAACATAATTCTGGAGGAATTGATTTTATTCAACAGGCTAAGACGAATAGTGACACTGGACACGGCTGGTTACAGGCTTCACACAATGTGGCGAACACTGGTCCTCTGAGACCCAGCTGGCCGCTGATGGACTGGAACGCTGATGACACGTTCATTAATATTATTATCATGAGCGTAGGATGATGATGATAATGGATGTGACAATTTCTCTGCCATTATGATTATGGCCATAGTATCATGACACAAGGCGAGACCCAGATGCAGACAAAGGAGGCAGATGGTTGGAGTCTTACAATCTTTTTTTAATCAAATAAGTCAAGAGACTGGTCGTGAACAGGCAAAAGGGTCAAAACCAGTTCAGAGTCCAAAAGGTACCCGAAGGACAGGCAGAATCAAGGTCAGGGCAGACAGGATGATCAGGCAGGCGGGAAAGTAGTCAAGTCAGGCAGGGGTCAAAATCGGGAAGACTATCAAAAGAGAATAGCAAAAGGAGTACGGGAAAAACACGCTGGTTGACTTGACTAACATACAAGACGAACTGGCACAGAGAGACAGGAAACAGGGATAAATACACTGGGGAAAATAAGCGACACCTGGAGGGGGTGGAGACAATCACAAGGACAGGTGAAACAGATCAGGGCGTGACAGATAGGGAATACAATCTTCTTTAGGGCTTGATTAGAACCTTTGAGTTGTACTCAGATTAGAGTCCAGGAACAGTCCTATCAGAGAGTGATTGAAGCAGATATGAGAAACATCCTGAGAGAACTCCACAGTGAATCAATGTCAGGATGAGGGGATGATGTTATTTTAGTGTATGTCAATGGAGACAGTTGTTCCATGTACAGTATACAGTATGGTCAAGTTAGAACCGTTAAAATTTTTGAGTGGCGACACTGAAGATAAGTGTATATATTTTGTTGGCAAAAGCCTGTCCACCAAGACCAATGAGAATGGAGAAGGAAGCGGTGGGAAATGAAACTGATGTGTTTGGTACCTAATGAGCACACTGAATAATAAGCATGAGTGGAAGTGGGATTTACAGAGAAGAGGGAATAAGTAAACACTGTAGTATAACTGGTTGAGGCTTGATTTTCATTTAGTAGTGTGTTGGTTATTATCATTCATGATCAAAAAGTCCATGGAAAGAATGGATAATGTCGATACACCACCGAAGAAGAAACCACCACATTTACTCATTCCACATAACACATTGATTCCTAAGAGCAGTCCAAGCAATATAATAATGTATGTTCACAGGCAGCTGATGCACTTCTTGGGCCAATTTGTCAACACTGTTGTGTCACAGACAAGTCATCCGTATTCAGTGCTGTGCTGCTGCTGCCACCAACCTTGAGTCAATGGCCTCAGATAGGGCATGTGTGATACAGACAAGACACTTGGTGGGTGTGGCACGCTACCAGACACAGTCCAGATAGGGTATGTGTGATACAGACAGACACTTGGTGGGTGTGGCACGCTACCAGAGACAGTCCAGATAACTCCTCCTCAGTACGTCAGCTCATTGATCCAACTCATTACTGTTATTGGCCTTAGACTGGGGAGAAATATGGATGCACGTAGACCCGTTGCCTCCAGGGCGCTCCAGCCGGTGACGCCTCCACATATGATTTAAGAAAATTATCAATGATAACACAATGAAGCTTAAAAGCTTATTTCCATTGTGGTCCAATATATTTTGTTCAAAACATACACTTTCCGATCCAATAAATTGACATCTTTCGGAGAGTAAGAGTGAGAGAGCATTTCTGTGCATTTCACATGCTCATACATACACTGGCACTAACACTCACGTATGCACTACTCACTCGCATATGCACCATTACACTAGCAGGCAGCACCTGTCTTGTTTAGAATTGTAAACAGGACAGGGGCTGTGTGGTCATGGCAAACATGCTCAAGTTGCTCCGGGAAGGCATATGACAGTGTCCCCCGCAATCAGTGAGAGAGACCACACACAGACATGCTCTCTCACTCTTTCTCTCACAAACACAACCACACCCAGAGAGAGAGAGAGAGAGAGAGAGAGAGAGAGAGAGAGAGAGAGAGAGAGAGAGAGAGAGAGAGAGATTCACACAAATTAATGCACAGAGCAGAGCAGACCGAAAGATGTCAATTTATTGGATCGGAAAGTGTATGTTTTGAACAAAATGTATTGATCTCCTCCAACAAGAGAGACATTTAAGCCATTCTGATATAGATACTTATCGCTAATGTCCTCAAGCATGACATATTACATGTCAAAAGGCTAGGGGTCCCGCTAGCGGGACAACTTCCGGTGAAACTGAAGGGCGTGCAATTCAAATAAATAATCATAAAAATTATGGATATTAAACATTTAGGTACATACAAGTGTCTTATATCAGTTGAAAGTTTAAATTCTTGTTAATCTAACTGCACTGTCTGATTTACAGTAGGCTTTACAGCGAAAGCATGCCATGTAATTGTTTGAGGATGGCGCCCCACATCAAAATATTTTTCCACTGGCACAGGTTTCATAAATTCACAAATAGCGATTAAATATTCACTTACTTTTTGAAAATCTTCCTCTGATTTGTCATCCAAAGGGTCCCAGCTATAACATGTAGTGTCGTTTTGCTAGATAAAATCCTTCTTTATATCCCAAAAAGTCTGTTTAGTTGGCGCCATCGATTTGAGTAATCCACTCGTTCAACACGAAAATGTACCCCTAAATTTTGTTTCAACAAGTCAAAATATGTTTCTATTTAATGCTCAGATACCCTAAAATGTAATTAAACCATAATATTTCATACTGAAAGAAGTATGTTCAATAGGAAAGTGATATTAGCAGGTGCGCGTCCTCTTCGTCGCGCGCGCATACACACATTTCCAAGTCTGTATCCCTGTAGTAAAACTCATATTTCTTCCTCATTTTGGAAGAAACAAGCCTGAAACCTTGAACAAAGACTACTGACATCTGGTGGAAGCCATAGGAATTACATACTGGGAGCTAGATTTAATGATTTCCCTATACATTCCATTGGAAGACCTTGCTCTCAAAACAAACAAAAATTCTGGTTGGTTTTTCTTTGGATTTTCTCCTACCATATCTATTGTGTTATAATCTCCTACATTATTTTAACATTTATACAAACTTCAGAGTGTTTTCTTTCCAATGGTACCAATTATATGCATATCTTGGCTTCAGGGCCTGAGCAACAGGCAGTTTACTTTGGGCACGTCAGTCAGGCGGAAACTGAGAAAAAATTGTCCCTAGCCTGAAGAAGTTTTTTTAAGCTAGCGACTATTTAATATCCCATTGCCGTGTTGGGCAGGACGCAGGGAGATTTCTTGGCAATGCAGCAGCTAGTATGGCATTTCCATGTTCATCCAGGCAGAGAGAAGAACCACTCACTGTGCAAATCAAATCAAATTGTATTTGTCACATGCGCCGAATACATGTGTAGACCTTACCGTGAAATACTTACTTACAAGCCCTTAACCAATAGTTCAATACAGGTAGATGACGGGTAGATGACGCCTACTTGCCTCTATAGTCCATCGGTAAATAGCCCACCCAATTTACCTACCTCATCCCCATACTGTTTTTATTTATTTACTTTTCTGCTCTTTTGCACACCAGTATCTCTACCTGCACATGACCATCAGATCATTTATCACTCCAGTGTTAATCTGCTAAATTGTAATTATTCGCCTACCTCCTCATGCCTTTTGCACACAATGTATATAGACTCTTTTTTTTATTTTTTTTATACTGTGTCATTGACTTGTTTATTGTTTACTCCATGTGTAACTCTGTGTTGTTGTCTGTTCACACTGCTATGCTTTATCTTGGCCAGGTCGCAGTTGTAAATGAGAACTATTCTCAACTAGCCTACCTGGTTAAATAAAGGTGAAATAAAATAAAATAAATATCTGAACTTTTTCCCATACTTGGGCCTATGTTTAGCCCAGATTCATTCACGTCATCTATCTTGTCTTTGGTTTCATGCTTGTATAAAGACATAATGAACTCAGAGAGAGGATAATTTTGTCAAACAACTCTTTTCTGTATTTTCTTACCATTTACTCCCGATTACAGCAGTAAGAATTAGCTTGATGCTGTATTATAGTGATCTGCCTTGTGGTAAATAAGCAGATGAGTATCGGCTGGGGAGGAAGCCACTATAGATGAGAATCAATGTGGTGGTATGTTAGGGTAATCCATCTTTAATTGAACAATCAGCAGGAAATGTACTTTGACTTGACAGATATGTTCCTGCCAGGGCTGTATTTCCTTCTATTGGCCTCCCAAGCCAGGTCGCTCCAGTTCATGATAAGAGCTAGAACAGCCACCGTGTATTTATGTCTAGACACCTATTTATACTATTATTTTCTAGACAAATACTGTGTTGATACTGTAAGGTTTATAGTCTATTTAATCAGCAACAACAAAAATGATATAACTGTGAGAATGTTTCCAACAAGTCATCTTGAATCCGACAAGGGTTATTTTATCTTGCAGATATGTCTGAATAGCTCCTTTATGTGGTAACATTTCTGAAGTGGAATCATAAAGACACTCCCCCAACTGCAGTCATGTATGACGTCTGAGAAAGCAAGTGTCAATAAAACCTTACAGCAAAACCGCATGCAATTGGTTGTTCTTGAATTTATGTAACGCAAACACTCTGTTATGCAGTACAGAGTAAACCGAAGTGTCCATAACTGGAGAAAGTGTTTTGAGTGTTTTGGAGCATTATCCTTTCGGTGTAATATTGGTAAATGTACCAACATTTTTACTCAGAGTTTTAAATCAGGATTGATGCTTGGCTGATATAGTCACGGCTATTGACATGGTTATTGTAATGCCATTTTATGGGCTGATAGGCAATAGTTGGATGTTGAAGGTGCTTCTTTGTTTTTATGGTGAAATTATCAGATGGAAGCCACACATGCACGCACAAGCACACAGTCTCTCACTCACACTCACTCACTCTTACAAATCAACTGTCTTTCTGGATTGGTGCATGACTGGAATCAAATGACTGAAATCAAATCCATTAGAAACCAATATACCTTGTGTTCCCTCAGGAATGTCATAACCCTGCACAACACTGAGATATGTTCTAACTGCAAACAAACATACAGACTTGCAGAGTAAAGAGGATTTCTTCTCCTCCTTTGTATTTCTAGTGCAGCCATCATGAACAGAAGGTTTTAGCAATTCGTGCTAATTCGTTTTCTTCCAGGAAGATAAACCTTCAAAATGCAAATTAAAGCATTTGCTGTTCCAGGAATGTTTCCGGATCTGTCCCTGCCAAACGGGACTCCTGCCACTTTTACCGGAGTAACATACAGTTGAAGTCGGATGTTTACATACATTTAAGTCATTAAAACCTTGTTTTTCAACCACTCCACACATTTCTTGTTAACAAACTATAGTTTTGGCAAGTTGGTTAGGACATCTACTTCGTACATGACACAAGTCATTTTTTCAACAATTGTTTACAGACAGATTATTTCACTTATACTGTATCACTGTATCACAATTCCAGTGGGTCAGAAGTTTACATACACTAAGTCGACTGTGCCTTTAAACAGCTTGGAAAATTCCAGAAAATAATGTCATGGTTTTAGAAGCTTCCTATTGAATAATGTACATCATTTGAGTCAGTTGGAGGTGTAGCAAGACCTCAGAAAAAATGTGTAAACCTCCACAAGTCTGGTTCATCCTTGGGAGCAATTTCCAAACGCCTGAAGGTACCACGTTCATCTGTACAAACAATAGTACGCAAGTATAACCACCATGGGACCACGCAGCCGTCATACCACTCAGGAAGGAGACGCGGTCTGTCTCCTAGAGATGAATGTACTTTGGTGAAAACGCGCAAATCAATCACAGAACAATAGCAAAGGACCTTGTGAAGATGCTGGAGGAAACAGGTACAAAAGTATCTATATCCACAGTAAAACGAGTCCTATATCGACATAACCTGAAAGGCCGCTCAGCAAGGAAGAAGCCACTGCTCCAAAACCGCTATAAAAAAAGCCAGACTACGGTTTGCAACTGCACATGGGGATGAATATCGTATTTTTTGGAGAAATATCCTATGGTCTGATGAAACAAAAATAGAAATGTTTGGGCATAATGGACATCGTTACGTTTAGAGGAAAAAGGGGGTGGCTTGCAAGCTGAAGAACACCATCCCAACCTTAAAGTACGGGTGTGGCAGTATCATGTTTTGGGGGTAGATGGCATCATGAGGAAGGACAATTATATGGATATATTGAAGCAATATCTCAAGACCTCAGTCAGAAAGTTAAAGCTTGGCAGCAAATGGGTCTTCGAAATGGACAATGACCCTGTCACGCCCTGACCTTAGAGGTTTTTATGTCTCTTTTTTGGGTTTGGTCAGGGTGTGATTTGGGTGGGCATTCTATGTTCTATTTTCTATGTTTTTGTATTTCTTTGTTTTGGCCGGGTATGGTTCTCAATCAGGGACAGCTGTCTATCGTTGTCTCTGATTGGGAACCATACTCAGGTAGCCCTTTTCCCTCCTTTCTGTGTGGGAAGTTGTCTTTGTTTGTGGCACATAGCCCTTAAGCTTCACGGTTGTTTTGTATTGTTTATTGTTTTGTCGGTGTCATTTCAAATAACAGGAATATGTACACTCACCACGCTGCGCTTTGGTCCAGTTCTTTCGACGGTCGTGACAGACCCCAAGCATACATCCAAAGTTGTGGTGAAATGGCTTAAGGACAACGAAGTCAAGGTATTGGAGTGGCCATCACATATTCCTGACCTCAATCCTATAGAGAATTTGTGAGCAGAACTGAAATATTTTGTGCGAGGCCTACAAACCTGAATCAGTTACACCAGCTCTGTCAGGAGGAATGGGCCAAAATTCACCCAACTTATTGTGGGAAGCTTGTGGAAGGCTACCCAAAATGTTTTACCCAACTTAAACAATTTAAAGGCAATGCTACCAAATACTAATTGAGTGAATGTAAACTTCTGACCCACTGGGAATGTGATGAAAGAAATAAAAGCTGAAATGAATTAATCTCTCTACTATTATTCTGACATTTCACATTCTTAAAATAAAGTGATGATCCTAACTGACCTAAGACAGGGAATTTTTACTAGGATTAAATGTCAGGAATTGTGAAAAACTGAGATTAAATGTATTTGGCTAAGGTGTATATAAACTTCCGACTTCAACTATAACTGGCTTCACCAGAGCGAACTTGCTATTGTGTGAGCTCACATTTGTAATAATAATTTATTACCCTTAATGAAACTCAGACACAAGTCAGAGTAATTGATTTAGAGTGATATGGATATGGGTCACAGAACTATGAAATGGGTTTGATCCATCCAGAGAAATAATGAATATATAATGTACTGTATAATGTTTGACAGATACATGTAGATATGCATAGACATAGAACCAACCATTCTGTCCCATACAGTATTTCATGTTATAAAGCAGTTCTATTGATCTTACTGAGCCTGCTTCCTATGAACATAGAACTAATTAACTGATTACACTAACCTTTTTTTCCATCTGTAGTTTTTATGCGAGTCATATTGTGTATAAAAAAAAAATATCGACAGCTGTAATGGAAACAGGAAGTTTCGGTGTAATTTTCTAAATGTCAACAGATAATTTGTTCGTTCGACATGGTGGGAAAATTAATTATGGCGGTGGAAACGCCTTTAAGCAAATATTGATATAATAACCATTATCTCGAAGTTCATTTGAAGTCACGCGATGATATGGTGTGTTGTCCTCCCACTACGACTCGGGAAGCCATGCAGTTTACTAGGCTACAGATGGAATCATTTATGATAAACTTCACAGGGTAGTGAAAGTGCAAGGTGATGAACGTGATGCTGTCTTCCAATAAATGTTGAGGGTCTTATTCTGGTGACATGGTGATCGGTGCCTGACTGCTGTTTGACAAATAAAAATATTCTTGCTCTTGTCCAGAGAACCTAACAAATCAACGCTATTGGACATTACTGTAACGAATACCCCTCACATATATATACACATTGACTGGGATATTCTGTAATGATGTCAGTGATCACTGTGCAATTGCTTGTGTTAGAAATACAAAAATGACCAAAGCCAAACCCCGTTATATTTTTAAAAGACAGTTTAAACAGTATGATGAGCAAGCGTTCTTACATGATCTGTACCATAATAATGACAGAGTAAGTCTGATTCCCGATGTTGACACTGCCTGGGACTATTTTTACATACAATTTGTGTCGATTTGTGATAAGCATGCCCCTGTGAAGAAATGTAGAATCAGTGGAAGGGACAATTCCTGGTTTTCAGATAACTTGGCAGAATTAATTAGAAAGAGAAATGTATCTTGGGCTCAAGCTAGACATACAAATGCTCCTGTTGACTGGGCCTCCTTCAGAGGTCTAAGAAACAAATGCACAGGTTTGATCAGGAAGTCCCAATCAGATGACTATCTAAATGCAGTCACAGAGAACCTAAACAACCCTACCAAGTTCTGGAAGCTAATCAAATCAGTGTCAGGTTCTAATGTATCCTCTGACCTTCCTGACCATTTAATGATGGATTCTAATGAAGTGAAGGATAAATCCCATATTGTAGGGGTTTTTAACAAGCACTTCATATCTGCTGGTTCAGTTTTTGATAATGGTGGGGCCAACATACTCAGCGGGGTTCAGTCTGGCTTTAGATCGGGGCACAGCACCATAACTGCAGCTATAGCAGTGGCAAACAACATCATTAATGCACTTGATAAAAAGCAACGTTGTGCTGCTCTGTTTGTGGATTTATCAAAGGCCTTTGAGTCAGTTGACCATGAATTGTTGCTAGCTAGACTCAGAAACATTGGTCTCAGTGAAGGGGCAGTAAATTGGTTTAGGAACTATCTTTGTAACATAACACAATGTGTATATACTGACAATGACAAGTCTAGCTTTCTTGAGGTTAATGGAGGTGTGCCCCAGGGTTCCATTTTAGCTCCTGTGTTGTTCTCAATTTTTATTAATGATTTGGGAAATGGGATGCAACCAGCAAAGTTACATCTATATGCAGATGATACATTTATATATTCATGTGCTCCTTCTCTGGTTCAGGCTGTTGAAGAGCTCCAGACTGCTTTTAAGTCACTGCAGGCCTCCCTTTATGGTCTCAAACTGGTCTTGAATATACAAAAAACTAAATTCATGACCTTTACCAGACCTCGCACTCAGCCAGAGAAGGTTAGCATTGTCACATCTGGTGGCTTGTCCATTGAAAAAGGGTCATCCTACAAATACCTAGGTATTTGGTTGGATGACAAGTTGTACTTTAAAGTTCATGTGGATGATCTTGTGACGAAGCTTAAATTGAAAATGGGTTTTTATTTTCGGAATAAGGCTTGCCTTCCACTTATGGCTAGAAGGAAGCTTGTTCAGGCCACTTTTCTCTCTGTAATTGTTTATGTTGACTTGTTGACATGCAACCTCCTTTGTCTTACAGAGACTGGACTCTGTTTATCATGCATCCTTGCGCTTTATTACAAATGCCAAGTCACTCACCCACCATTGTACAATGTACCAAATGGTAAGTTGGACCTCACTTTATATGTGCAGAAAGATACATTTGTGTGTGTTCATCTACAAAGCCCTTTTGGTTAAACTCCCTCTTTACTTCTGTAGTCTGGTCTCCTTCACCACCAGCAGTTACCAGACCCAGTCTGTTCGGAGGTTGCTACTTCAAGTCCCTAGGACATTCACAGTATTAGGCAAGACTGCCTTCTCTTCTTGTTCCCCAGACACATGGAATAGTCTACAATCCATGCTTCATCTAGATATGTTAATGCCACTGAATGAATTTAAAATATTGATGGGAGACTCTGTTATAGAGGAGTGTAAATGCTTTTGTTAGGCTGGATCATGTTGAATTGTTGTATGTTTTAATTCTGTAATATATTGATTCTTGCTGCCTTCTTGGCCAGGTCTCCCTTGAAAAAGAGACCCTGGGTCTCAATGGTCTTTTCCTGGTTAAGTAAAGGTAAAATAAGAATCTCGTCATGTAGACTAGACAACCCGCACAGCCTACTGGCAATGTCTTTTTTTATTCAACCTTTATTTATACAGGGTTTTTCTCATTGAGATAACATTTATTTTTCAAAAGAGACCTGGTCGGAGGATCACGTGACCCTTGAACGAGATGGCCGCATGAACTAAGAGCTCCGCACGAGTAGTTTCCAATTCCTAATCTTACCTCCACTCCAAGTTCAAACTCATTTAGCTTTAGTAAGAAAAGTCATGGCGGCTACAAAAGGTGACACTACAGGTGACATTTTTACCCGGACTCGAGCATTAGCGACGGAGAAAGCCTCCAAGAAGAAGCTGTCTTCAGAAAAAGCTAGCGCCATGAGCCAGGAGCAAGAGGACCCGCTCCCCCCCCGAGGCCCAACGAATGCCAACCTCGCACTCTGTCGAAGACATCCTTTCTGAGTTGAGATCCCAACGTACAGAACTCAACACTAAATTAGATGCCATTAATTCTCAGCTCAGTGCGATAGGGGGCAAGGTGACAATCCTGGAAAACGCTTTGCCTGACATCAACAACAAGATAACCATAAACGCGGGGCGCCTGGACGAGGCAGAGGGGCGAATCCTATCCATGGAAAACTTATTGACAGATGCCATGGAAACAATAGCATATGCTAAAAAGAAAATAGAGCATCTGGAAGAGAAAACAGGGGACCTGGAAAACAGGGGGTGAATGAGTAATTGTGTTCTATTAAATCTGGGCGAAAAAGAAGAGGGAAACCTGCCACTGATCCCCTACCTGCAAGATAAACTTCCCGAGTGGCTCCACCTGCCCACCGACAGGCCCATAGAACTCGAGAGAGAGAGCTCACCGAGCACTGAGGCCCCCACCAGCAGCCAGACAACCACCGCGCCCAATCACCATACGTTTCCTGAGATTCACCGACAAGGAACGAGTCTTACAGGCGGCGAAAAACAACACCATCACAGTGGGAAATACCAAACTCACTTTACACCAGGACTTGTCAGCTAGAATACGCCGAAAGCGCCGAGAGTTTGACGAGGTGAAGAAATACTCCATTGACCGAGGCATCTTCAGGGGATTCAAATACCCAAACGAGCTCAGGATTCTTCACCAAGGAGCCTTGCGACACTTCAAAACTAAAAAGAGGCTAAACGTTTTTTGAAAGACAATCCTGGTCAATGAGAAATGGACCAATGACTAAATGCATTTAATGCTGTTACTAAAGGAGGTAAGACAACATATAGCCGATATCCAAAGACCCACACGCCTCGCTAAATGTCATTATAGCCGTCCAATTTACATTTATTTTCCTTTAGCTGAGAGGGATAGGCTCTATAGCCTAACCTAGGCCTACTAATGTTTCAGCCTACTTTTATTTCCCTGTTTTTTTGTTGCTATTATTACTTGGGGTTCCCTATGTCCCCTGGGGGAAGTATATGTAGGCTGGGCTATTGATTTTATTTTCTCCCTCTTTTAGTGTGGTCTGGACGGGGGCTACGTTGTCATTTACTCAATGTGGGGCGGAGAGGAGAGGATGAGGCATTTCCTTGGTGGGGAGACGTTGTGCGTTGCTAACTGTTCCCGTTAGCAACGGGGGGGGGGGGGGGGGGGGGGTAATAGATCCAACGGGATGTGTCGAGCTGTTTGGGAACTCGGTTGGGGTGTTCAGAGATTGTTATTTTATGTACACCATTTATTTTCCTTTTATGTGAACGCAGCTATAACTATTATCCACTTTTACCCAGAGATGACTTGCACTAAAGTTTGATTACTGTTCGATGACGATGACTAGTACCTTAAATCTATTGACATGGAACTGCCATGGTCTAGGGCATGCAATAAAACGGAAAAAAATACTATGTGCTCTAAAAAAGGAAAAAGCAGACATCGCGCTATTACAAGAGACACAACTCTGTGATGCCGAACATGCCAAACTCCGCAGAGCTTGGGTGGGACAGGTGTATTTCTCATCTTTCAAATCAAACAGTAGAGGCACAGCCATACTTATCCATAAGAATGTTTCATTCATAATTGACAAAAACATATCTGATCTGATGATGAGGGGAGATTTATTTTGATAACTGGGTCACTGTATGGTCAACCAATTGCTATCTTAAATATATACGCCCCTAACACAGATACTCCTGCTTTCATGTCAAAATAACCCTGTTTAATGAGCATTGTGTTTCCTTTGCCGTGGTGGCCGGAGATTTTAATTGTACCCTTAACCCAACCCTAGACAAATCATCTCAAGTCCCCACCACAAATCCTAGATCTGCAAAGATGTTGAACTCTCTTACTAAAGAGATGGGACTGATAGATATCTGGAGAGAGACTAATAGCTCATCTATGGACTATACATACTACTCTCATGCCCATAACACCTCCTCCCGTATAGATTACATTTTCATCCCAAAGAGTTTCATAAATTCAGCCACATGTACAATCGGACCCATAGCACTTTCAGATCACGCCTTTGTCCACCTCCGCTTTGACCTCTGCAAAAACATCCCGAGGTCAAAGAGCTGGAAATTCAACACCTCCATGCTATCAAACGAAGCGTTCCATACATTGGTAACTACATGGATAGACAACTACACACAAGACAACAAAGATTCTCCTGTTTCTCCGGCCAAATGTGGGACGCTGCTAAAGCCACACTAAGAGGTCATCTAATCGCATATGCTTCCTCTAAGAAAAAAGCAATGGAAGCACACAGGCTAGATCTTGAGAGGGAGCTGGAATGCTGTGAAACAATACATAAACAATCCCCAGACAGCACCTCCTGGAGTCATCTTAAAGCAGCCAAAGCCAAACTGAATTTGGACTACACACGGGAGATAAAAAAAGAAGGTTTTCTTTACTAAACAGAAATACCATGAGTATAGCAATAGGCCCAGTAGATTGCTTGCTTACCAATTAAAAAAGGAGCAGTCAGAGCGTACAATCATGGCTTGCCGAACAGCAGAGGACGAGGTCACATATGACCCAAAAAAGATCAATTTAACTTTTGATGATTTTTACTGCAAACTATATACCTCTGAGAGAAAACACACGGAGGCAGAACTCCACTCTTTCCTAGAGGGAATCTCGCTACCTAAACTATCAGAGACAGACCAAGAAGATCTCAACTCCCCCTTCACTCCTGAGGAGATCCTGGAGGCAATTACCTCCATGCCACCTAATAAGTCCCCAGGCCCAGATGGATTCCCCAGAGAGTTATACAAAGCTTTTTGGCCCCAGCTCAGCCCTATCTTCATGCCAATGCTGGAGGAGTTTTGCAAAAACGGAGTTCTCCCAGACTCAATGCACACAACTCGCATTACAGTGTTGCTCAAAAAGGACAAGGACCCCCTATCCTGCTCGTCCTTCCGGCCCATGACCTTGTTGGATTTCGACTACAAAATAATTACCCAGTTGCTCGCCAAAAGACTAAACACTCTTCTTCCCAAAATAATAAAAGCGGACCAAACTGGATTTATTAGAGACAGATACTCTTCTGATAATATTCACCATCTTTTTGATATTAATGATCAAGGAAACGGACAGAAGACCCCTTTCTTGCTAGCTTCACTGGATGCTGAGAAGTAGTTTGACAGGATGGAGTGGAGCTTTCTGTTTTCAGTGTTAGAAAAGTTCAATATGGGCCCAAATTCTATTAAATTAAATTAAATCACTATACTCTCATCCAAATGCCATGGTGGCTACTAATGGACTGAACTCTGACAGATTCCCTCTGGAACGGGGCACAAGACAAGGGTGATCGCTGTCCCCCCTGCTCTACTTGTTGGGTGCGGAGCCTCTGGCAGAGCTGATAAGGAGCAATCCAAGTATTATGGGTGTCTCTGCAGGCGGCCTGCAGCACAAGATTTCGCTTTACACGGATGATGTCTTTGCTCTGCATATCCAACCCTGAGAAATCCCTCCCATTTTAGACACAATTGCTCAGTATGGCAAGTTTTCAGGGAATAAGATCAATTTTAACAAATCCACTGTCTGCCCTCTCAATATTACACTCACCAGCTCTATGAAAACACTATGTCCTTTCCAATGGAAAACACAGGGGTTTCAATACCTCAGGATCTTCATAACACCAGATCTGAATAGCCTTTTCAAGGAAAATTATCTTCCACTCCTGGATCGAATCAAGAACGATCTCCAAACCTGGATCTCCCTCCCAATTAGCTTAGTAGGAAGAATTAATGTCATCCGTATGAACGGCGTCCCTAGACTGAACTATATATTTCAGATGCTCCCATGCTATCTCCCAGTTTCCTTTTTCAAAACAACTAACCAAAGCATCACCAAATTTATATGGGGCAATAAAAAACCTAGGATCAAGTTCTCCACTCTATCGAAACCTGAATCTAAGGGTGGTCTTGCCCTTCCCTCCCTTCAACTGTACTACTGGTCTGCCCAAATCCGCAACATGCTAACATGGATCACAAACAGACAAGAGTCAACGTGGATTCAGATAGAAGCCCAATCCTGTGGTTCATTGCCCTTAAGCTAAATTATATTCATTCATAACTTTGGTGAAGTGGGCAACATAGCCAAAACCTTTGTGATTTACAGCACCCTACTAGCGTGGAGGGACTGTAAGAAATACCTGGGCATTTCCTCACAAATATGTTCTCACTCGCCTATAGTAGGCAACCCAGACTTGCCAAAAGCCCTGAGGGATGCCAACTTTAATCTTTGGCATACTTTAGGAATCAGTACCTTTTCAGACCTATTTCATCAGAAAACCACTACACTGAAATCCTTTCAAGAGCTCTGCAGTGAATTCAATGTGCCAAGATCCCTTTAAAAAATATATATCTTCAAATTAGACATGTCATTTCCTCATTTACTTCCAAGAGGAGGTTTAGAACTCAGTTGAATAAAGTTGAAACCCTTCTTGTTACAGCACAACCCATTAAAGGCAAAATATCTTATATCTATAGACTCTTTTCTGAGAAAGGAGGCTCCTCCTTTACTCCTTTGAAAATAATCTGGGAAAAGGACCTTGGTCTGACTATCAGTGATGAGTTATGGCCGGAGGTTTGCAACAGGGTATACTTCTCCTCTACTAATGTAAAAATGAAAGAATCTAATTACACATTTTTGTACAAATTTTATTACACTCCTTTGAGACTCCATTGAATGAAAACAGATATGTCTCCTAACTGTAAAAGATGTACCTCTGAAAGTGGAACCTATATGCATGTATTTTGGAGCTGTAGAGAGATTGCCAGACCATAATTTACAAATAAATACATTAAAAATCCTACAATGTGATTTTCTGGATTTTTTTTTCTCATTTTGTCTGTCATAGTTGAAGTGTACCTATGATGAAAATGACAGGCCTCTCTCATCTTTTTAAGTGGGAGAACTTGCACAATTGGTGGCTGACTAAATACTTTTTTGCCCACTGTATATACACCAAAAAAATGTTTTACTTTTATTTTTGTTATTATATTTTTATAAACCTGTTACATCTGTGAATGTGGAATGTGTTTTAACACAACATTAAACAAAACTATAGACACACATACAGTACAGGGGACAGTATTTATTCCCTTCCAATTAATTCCTTTTATTTGTCCCCCATTTTAACTCTGTAACAGTAATTTATGATTTCCCATGAATTCCTGAAGTATCAAACATTCAGTTCTATCTTCCCCATCCACACAGAGACACACTCCTAAAGACACTTCACACTCCTGTTGAAAATATCAAGATTCACGGCTGAAACTGAAAGTTTACAGTAGAGCAAACTCTGCCACTTTTGGGTTTTTAGATGTGCACTCAACAAACAAAATCAAAATAAAAGAGCCACAAAACAAACTAGTCTCTGATTCTGTTTGTACAGTATATCATACATCTGTCAAAGGAATTTGAAGATGATTGATGTTCCAAGTGCAGTGAAATCTTTATTTACCCAAGGTGGCTCTGTTAGTCAGCAGATTTGATTTATTTAACTAGGCAAGTCAGTGAAGAACAAATTCTTATTTTCAATGACGGCCTAGGAACAGTGGGTTAACTGCCTGTTCAGGGGCAGAACGACGGATTGTTACCTTGTCAGCTCGGGGATTTGATCTTGTAACCTTTCGGTTTTTATATCTTTCATATGTTTTCCAACATGCTGCAGGTTTAAGGAGTAGCCTGATAGTTCCTCTGTGTGTGTGTTTGTGTGTTTCACATCCCTCCACTTCTGACTGTTAGTGGTGAGTTTCTCCAGATGGCTGGGCATTCCCTCCCAATGCCTCAGGGCAGGCAGTGGGTGGATGTGGATGTGCTGTACTGTGCTGCTGGCAACACGTGTGATGCCCATGTGTAGGCTAGCTAGGCTGCCGCTGTGTTTGTAGGTCTGTCTTCATGGCTTCCCTCTATCACTCATACAGTACTGTAGGCTTCACTCATTGCATCTGTAATCTACTGCAGAGGGATTAGCTCACCTACAGAGAGAACGAATGCTGCTAACTAGGCCAGGGTTTGGAAAAAAGGCATATTCTGGAGTAGACAGCACTGGGAAATCTGTAGCCTAATGAAAGCCTAACGAAAGACATGTCTCAAAAGTCTAGCAAGAGCTAGTTTGTTGTTCTGAGGGAAATAGAATGAAAAAAATACTATTATAAAGTAGGTTATTTTATTAGAAATGTTGTCAAGATGTTACATTTGACATTAGTTTACTTCGATATTGGTAAGCTATACTCCGCAAAGACGCATTCTCTGTTACATACTACTCAGCTGTCTTTTTATCGAGTTTGATACACACAAAAAAAATAATCCAATATTTGCTATGTCACATTACCTGTGACAAATGTATGTGGTTTATAAATCCCTTTCCTCATCTGAGATTGATGTGTTTTCTGCCTGTGTGCCACTGAAGTTTTAGAGCTGTGATTTGGTTTAATGACTCAGGCTCGGGGTTGCGGTCTCCCTACTTCCAATAAGGGTTTCAGTTCCTCAGTGTTGTGCCTGAAATGGTCCACCAGAGGCCTTTGACAAACTGCCCTCTTAAGCTCAATGGAACGTTGTACCTGGGAGCTGCGGTGGACATGAAGTACAACCTTTCATCTCACTGCCTGCCTCCTCTTGAGACACCGTTGGCCACTGCCTCATGGCATGCCGCGTCTGAGATCATTCCCCGGGTGTTGTCCTCCGTCCGTCAGGAACACAATTTACAGCATCATAAAACATTTCCCTCCTCCTGAGAGAGTGTGTCAGGTGTGCCCCCCTAGCCTATTGCTCATGGCTCTAAACGTCCTGAGATGTGTGGCTGTCCTGTCGGTTACAATGTGTCTTGACTGTTTGGCTAAGGGTTGTCCGTCCGTATGGCGATAGGACAATCTTTAAGATGAGATTGTGAAGGATCAAGAGGCACTGGTTTTGTTTTATTGGCAGATTGATTTGAGTTGAAGCTATGCTAGGCCTTAACCTCAGCCCATTGTGTATGTGCTGCCAACAGTGTGGATCTACAGCGCATGAGGGTTTATGGCTGGGAAGGCCAGTGGACTGCAAATGGAACATTCTGAGCATAACATTCTCTGTCTAGAGGAACGCATTGAGCAGCCCTGTTTTCAGACCTCATGTTTGATTGAGGAGTTTGGATTCTTTCAGACATTGCATTTCAGACATTGTGTGCATATTGGATATGAGAGTGTCTCCTCAACTGTTTGAGGTTGCTCTGCCTGAATGAGTATCACACTCGTGAATATGTTGTTTCTGAAAGTGCCCTCACCCCTTAATTTGAATTCTGTTCCATTCCCTGTTTTACATAGTGGTTTCTTGTTAAAGTAGCAGAATACTTAAAAGTAGACCTCAAAGTAATCAAGGTGAAACTGTAATCTTTCAAGTGTGTATTCATTAAACAGTATTATATCAATACGATCAAGTTTTTGCCCAGAGGCAAAAATTGATTGAACATATTCCCCAAACTACAGTCTTGTTCTTCACTTGTTTCATAACTCTACCTATACAGAATTATTAGATCAAAGAAAGAGCTATGCCCATGTGCTCAATTATATAATTATATATTATCTTTCGAGTTACCAGCTTCCATAGCCTTGCATTCTCTGTCTCAAACAGTAAAGACCGTTAACACCATACCTCAGAGAGATCAAGCATCTTCATTACTGGGTGGGTGGGGGGGGGATCTCCTTCCCTCCCCCTCCTCTCTCCCTGAGTGTTGCTGCATCACAGGCATCCACAGTGTATTCCCGCTAGCTCCCTTCACACACAGCAGCCACAGCGTATTCCCGCTAGCTCCCTTCACACACAGCAGCCACAGTGTATTCCCGCTAGCTCCCTTCGCACACAGCAGCCACAGCGTATTCCCACTAGCTCCCTTCACACACAGCAGCCACAGTGTATTCCCACTAGCTCCCTTCACACACAGCAGCCATAGTGTATTCCCGCTAGCTCCCTTCACACACAGCAGCCACAGTGTATTCCCGCTAGCTCCCTTCACACACAGCAGCCACAGTGTATTCCCGCTAGCTCCCTTCACACACAGCAGCCACAGTGTATTCCCGCTAGCTCCCTTCACACACAGCAGCCACAGCGTATTCCCGCTAGCTCCCTTCACACACAGCAGCCACAGTGTATTCCCGCTAGCTCCCTTCGCACACAGCAGCCACAGCGTATTCCCACTAGCTCCCTTCACACACAGCAGCCACAGTGTATTCCCACTAGCTCCCTTCACACACAGCAGCCATAGTGTATTCCCGCTAGCTCCCTTCACACACAGCAGCCACAGTGTATTCCCGCTAGCTCCCTTCACACACAGCAGCCACAGTGTATTCCCGCTAGCTCCCTTCACACACAGCAGCCACAGTGTATTCCCGCTAGCTCCCTTCACACACAGCAGCCACAGCGTATTCCCACTAGCTCCCTTCACACACAGCAGCCACAGTGTATTCCCGCTAGCTCCCTTCACACACAGCAGCCACAGTGTATTCCCACTAGCTCCCTTCACACACAGCAGCCACAGTGTATTCCCACTAGCTCCCTTCACACACAGCAGCCACAGTGTATTCCCGCTAGCTCCCTTCACACACAGCAGCCACAGTGTATTCCCGCTAGCTCCCTTCACACACAGCAGCCACAGTGTATTCCACAGCGAGCAGGCAGGTGGAGTGTCAGAGGGAGGCAGAGCAGCAGACTTGTATGAATCAAGCACCCAGCAGTGCTGCTGACCTTGGCCAGCCCAGCACTCAGCCATGATTAGAATATGCAACAGGGATTCATACAGCCACGTGGGACACATCTGTATCACGCCGAAAGTGCCTCCTCGCGTCGCATGGCGTCTAGTCCTCTTTATCCAGATCCTCTCCCTGCTTATGGCCAGCTTCACATCTTACATTAGCTAACAAATGCAGTGTTATAGCAGCATCTGAAGGGAGTGATAACATACTGTATTTATCTCTGTGGAAAGGGTCCTACATGGAACCCAAAAGGGTTCTACCTGGAACCAAAAGGGTCCAAAAGAACCAAAAAAGGTTCTTCAAAGGGTTCTCTTATGGGGACAGCCAAATAACCTTTTTAGGTTCTAGATAGCACCTTTTTTTCTACGAGTGTGGAGTTTCATGATAATGGCCCTGTCAGGGGTTCGGTGGCGTGGAATGAGAGGAGCTTTGTTATTGGCTGTGTGTGGAGGCTAATTCATTCCCCTTTTTCTTACATACATCTTAGTCTGCACAAAGTGAGTGGAAACCCTGTCCCAGTCTGCCTTAATACGTTTTTATGTTTTACATCAAGATGGTGACATCAGACCAAGGCTTTGGTAATGGGGTGGAGATATTATCTGGGGATATTTTACCAGATGGGCCCAACATTATTATCCATTCCCCACCTGTGACTCATAAATCACATTAATGTAACCCAGGGCTTTTCCAATCATACACAGAAATGCCAGATATGTAGAAAATGGAAATCATGGGTACCATCCTTACTGAATAATGTTAGTAAACTGCTGCATATACTGTAGTGCGAAATTCCCACACACCATCTAAATGAACTGACACTAACTAATTGACTTGTACCGCAGCTTAATAAAACTAAAAGCAAGCCAAGTAAATCCACCTGACTCATTATATTGGCCTAATCCTTTATAGTTAATTAACTTTCTTTCATTGTGTCAAATGAGTCTAAATTTATGACGCCGTCGAGAGCAAGGAACCAACCAGGCAGATTTTTCAGGAAATCTTTAAAACAGTGAGGACACAGCATGCAGACGAGCCAAATCCACAACTCCCACTGAAATATTTAGGAGATGGAGGAGCGTTAAATGTATTCAAATGTTTCAAAGCCAACACATCCATGGTAGGCAACTCCCAGCCAGAAATATGTCAAAATATGTGTGTGTGTGTGTGTAATATGGGTGTGGGTGAATATGGAGAATATGCCCCTGAGTGTGTCTATTCAAATCTATTTTTATAGCTCACAATCCCACAGATTTAACTAATTTTTACAATGCATGTGTTGTGTTTTATTAATTTTAAAATGTTACCATACTTATACACAGATCATGAAGACTGTGTATTCACTGGCATTGGCATTAACAAAGTATGTGTTCCTGTCATTTCAGGTCATGGAACCAAAGGAGTGTTTGAGCTCCTGGCGGGCTGGAGAAGAACTCGAGAGAGCCTTCCCTTCAAGGAGCGCGTGGCAGACGCCTTCGCCGACGTGATGGTGTGCTATACCATGACCAGTTCCCTCTACATCATCACCTTTGGCATGGGTGCCAGCCCCTTCACCAACATCGAGTCGGTGAAGATCTTCTGCCAGAGCATGTGCGTAGCCGTCCTTGTCAACTACTTCTACGTGTTCTCCTTCTATGGTTCCTGCTTGGTGTTCGCTGGTCAGCTGGAGCAGAACCGCTACCACAGTGTGTTCTGCTGTAAGATACCCTCAGTGGAGTACCTGGACCGCCAGCCCACCTGGTTCAAGACCATGATGAGCGACGGCCATGACCACGTCACTCACCACGAGGTCTTGCCCTACCACAACCACTTCATCCAGCACTTCCTGAGGGAGCACTACACAGAGTGGATCACCAACACCTACGTCAAGCCCTTTGTGGTCATCCTCTATCTGATCTACGCCTCCTTCTCCTTCATGGGATGTTTACAAATCAGTGATGGATCCAACATCGTCAACCTCCTAGCCAGCAACACGCCCAGTGTGTCCTACGCCACGACCCAGCAGAAGTACTTCAGTAACTACAGCCCTGTGATCGGCTTCTACATCTATGAGCCCATCGAGTACTGGAACTCCACGGTGCAGGAGCACCTCACAACACTGAGCCACGGCTTCAACAAGATCTCCTGGATGGATAACTACTTTCAGTATCTGAAGGTGGTGAATGTGAGCGCCTCGACCAAAAGTGATTTCATCACCATCCTGCAGGGCTCCTTCCTGCGCAGCCCGGAGTATCAGCACTTCATGGAGGACATCATTCTGTCCAAGACAGATGGAGATGAAATGGAGATCATCGCGTCCAGGATGTACCTGGTGGCACGGACCACGGAGAAGACACGGGAGGAGGTGGTGGAACTGCTGGAGAGGCTCCGCCCACTATCGCTCATCAACAACATCAAGTTCATTGTCTTCAACCCCACCTTCGTCTTCATGGACCGTTACAGCTCCTCCGTAGTGTCGCCCATCCTCACCTCAGCTTTCAGTGTGCTCACCATCCTCATCCTCACCTTCTTCCTGGTCATCAACCCTCTGGGGAACTTCTGGTTGATCCTGACCGTCACCTCCGTAGAGCTGGGGGTCCTGGGCCTCATGACCCTCTGGAATGTACACATGGACAGCATCTCTATCCTGTGCCTTATTTACACTCTCAACTTTGCCATGGATCACTGTGCACCCCACCTGTATACCTTCGTACTGGCCACGGAGCACACCAGGACCCAGTGCATTAAGATCTCGCTGGAGGAGCACGGGGCGGCCATTTTGCAAAATGCCTGCTGTTTCATCATTGGGATGTTGCCCTTGGTGTTTGTGCCTTCCAACCTGACCTACACACTGTTCAAGTGCTCCCTCCTCACCGCAGGCTGCACAGTGCTGCACTGTTTCGTTATCCTGCCTGTGTTTCTAACGTTTTTCCCCCCGTCCAAAAAAAGGCACAAGAAGAAGAAACGGGCCAAACGGAAAGAGAGAGAGAGGGAGCGGGAGATGATGGAGAGGGAGAGAGTGAGGGAAAGGGAGGAGATAGAGTGCATTGAAGTCAGGGAGAACCCTGATCATGTGACTAACGTCTGAGAGGCCGTGTGTCTGTGAGCGGTGAGCGGCGAACGTTGAGCGTCAGCGGGACGGTCTTCAGTGATTGGTGGATGAGGTGTTGGAAGCCTTTCCTAAAGTGAAGGTGGCCATGCGGTGTAGCACCTCACAGGGCCCAAGGGGTTAGAGCTGACTGGTCCTCAGAGGGAGGAGGAAGAGATAGGCTAGCAGCCATGACCCAGCCAGACAGCCAGCTGCCATGCTGTCCAGAGTAGAGACCAGACCAGATCAGACCTATAGATCAGCTACGCCTTCAAACTGGATGGGACAGTGTATATTATCTGCACAGTCTGCTCATGGTTCCCTCTGCTGTTCATGCAGACACATGCACACAGCCAGGACGCAACTACAAACGCCTACATTCACTTACAGTGTTATGTGTATGTGAATAATACATCTTATTTTAGCAATTGTAAATCTACAGTACCTTGAGCAAAGCATGCTAGCATGACAATGAGAGACATGTCTACCTCCAGGATGGTTGTCAAAGTTATCTAAATTGCTTTCTACCATTTGTCATAGTAAATCTGGCCATTCACTGGCATATATGACCACCCTTATAGTATGATTAGTTTGATGAATGACAGGCAGAAGGATCTATACATTAGCATTTGTTTGAGAGTACACAGAGATAATGAATTCCAACAGTACATTCCATTCTGTCTTTTCGGTGAACACCCAAGCGAACAGCTGAACTGGGCAGATGGCATACACTGTGTCCATTATGAAAAATGATCTTGCACAGTACAATTGTCAAGGTACATTTTACAGGAAGACAAGTATATCTGCTTTATTTCTGTTTTCACATCTGTTCTTAGCCAACAATTACAGTGGAACTGCAGCAAGGTACGTCATTTAATAGAGTCATGCATGTTCTAGAAATCCTAGCAGAATGAACTAGGTGTGAAAGGGCCTCTTTTAAAGCAGTAAAACCCAAAGGATGGAGTACTGCAGAGGTTGAAGGTTGTGTTGCCACACTAACTGGGCTCGGATATGGGGTCATCTGAACATCATGGTTGACGAGGCATGGTTAGTGTTTAACACATTTCAGTGTCACATGTTCTATTGGCCCATGATTATGGGTCATGAACAAAATAAATGATTGGGTGGGTTAGACACGACAGGCTACATGTTAGGTCATCATTTAATCAGAGATGCTGTATATTAGCTCTTTTTGCTTGTGTGAAATTCTATGGTGTCACATAATTAGAGAGAAAAACAACTTTTGGGTTGCAGATAAAACACTTCTTGATTTGTTTTGTAAATGTGGACATTCTGTCAAATGAAATCATGATGTAAAAGATGTCTTATTGGATCTAACCTCACAAGCAATGTCATACATCACAATTATTCTAGTTTAAGCAACCACTGGTATTCATATTCCAATGGCTTTTATTGTCCCATGCTTGATGTACTGTAGAACTTTCCAGAGAATAACAACGTTCTCCTCCAGTAGCCTCTCTACGATCCAGAGTGGTCAAAATGTAGTCCCTCTCCTCCTGGGGAAAACCAAGCGCATTAACTAGCAACGTCTGGATAAGATCTATGTAAGGGCTGAGAAGCACACTCTCAAGGTCAGATTGCAGGAGATAGTCATCACTGACCTCTGACACATTATCTTAGAGTGGCTTGTGGCATGTGACAGAGTGCCTCTCATGTAAAAGGCTGTGGCTGTCCTTAGGTTATTCTTATTTGAAAGTCATGACTTTGAGAAAGCATTGCTTTCTTTATATGATGCTTGAAAGGGTTGAGGCTCTCCTCAGAAAGGACAGATAAAGCTAGCAGGGCAGCTGAAGCAGATTTGTGTGTGTTTGGACCAAAAGTTAGAGAAGCTTCCATGAGAAAAATGGTTAGTAGAATTAACCATCGTGAAAGCATCATGTTGTAAGCGTACATATTAATGTAAAGAAAAGAAGAGTGGTTTATACTTCAGTATGATAGTTCGCTAGTTATCAAGATTAAGCCTTTAAGTGCACATGGGCTTTCCCATTCCTCCGTTAGTGAAATAAATGCAATTAAAGGGGTCCTCCATCATGAAATAATCATCCTCCATATAAAATCCTTTGTCTCAGAGTTAGCAAAGAATGAATCTCTCATGTTAAAAATGTTGACAAGGTAAATCCCTAATTTCATTTTCAAATATCTTGTCTGTGGTGATGATTAATCATAAGCATTTAAACCTAAATAGCCAGAGAGAATCTGGTCCCTTTGAACCAGACATAGTTTAGTGAGGGGTATAGGCTAGCTACAACACCATCAGCTGTTGGTATCTCTGCATTTTGTAAAAGCCATGTCATGTATGTATAGCAAGAAAGCATGAACATTTAATATAATGGGAACAAAATTCCAATTGAAATCATTGACTTCCCAAAATGACTGTACGCATGGCACTGTAATGTATGTATGCATGTATTTCATTTTTGTACATTTAGTCTGTGTATCCTCATTTTGCTACTCTGTAGTAACCTATTTCAATGCATATTCTATAACATCGTGTGCAAAAAAAAGAACTACATGTCCTCTATGTTCAACAAGACAAAAGCCAGAGAATCATACTATGACATGTAATATAATTGTATATGATTTTTTTGTAAGATTTTATAAGAAAAATAGGGAAAAAACTCTACAATATAAGATTTTTTTTTAAGCTGAAGTTTTATTATAAAAAAGCAATAAAGAAAAAAAAAGGTTGAACACAGTAGGCCAGTAATAAACTGTGGAATGCCAACAGTATACAGAATGGGTCGACCCATCGCACACTGCAGTGGACCTACATGTTTGTTGTGCTTCAACAAATGCAACATGTTTTCTATGGGGAGACTTCTTTGTCTGTTTGTTTGTTTGTCTATTCCTCACTACTTGGCCATTATATTACAGGGAAATATTACAGCCTCTTTTTACTACACCACCATTTTATCTGGCTTGGTTAGACTACCAGAATAGTTAGCGAAATAACAAACATTAACGACAAAGTATTTGCATTTTATACGCTGAAAATGTCTAAGACTTAGCTTAAAGGCTTGCTGTGCTGTTATGGCCCATATGTACATAACTTCTAATGAATATTCAGATTACAATATGATTATACATGATCCATGAACATGCTTAACCCTCCAATAACTTTCGTTGCTTTTTTTGCAAGACTCTCATGATACAGGATAGTCGATTCATATTTTCAAATACTCTGCTTGCTGGGGTTACTGTGTACAAGTCATCTCTGATGAAGCTGTGTTTAAGGCTGTCTTTCTGAGTCTACTGTGTGTTCAAACGTGTGACCAATCATCACTTGTCTAACAACTTCATTGTCTGCTCCGCTGAGAAAGTCAGTACCTCCACCAATGTTTAATTTGTCATCATTAAGTATTCAATATCCAAAATAGGGTACGTGGCTGTCCAGTGTCCAAATCCTCTCGATTTCCAAACTCCCTTGCTTATGGTTTTATTTATCCCTTAAATCAGGCTGTCTGATGTGTGGTAGGGTGTAATTTGGAGTTTGGAGTTTGGACAGAACGTGGTCATTGATTGAGGACATCCGTGAAGACGTCATTATCTGAGGTTTGGTATTGATCACTGTGGTGTCTGATGCTCCATGTGTGAATATAAAAACCCAAACACTGTTATTGAGTAGCAGGTGATAGCAGGCTACTTTAACATTTCACCACACTTTGTTATACTAAGGATAGGCATCAAACCTGCTGCAGTTGTGCTCATGATTCTAGCTTATACTACTTGCCAGGAAAACACTGCAATAAGATGTGTGAAACAACCATTGAACATGATGACTGAATTATAATATTGAAAGATGCATAGGAAAGTCCGAATAATCCAAGCAGCAGGTGAACCAATGTCTGCCCCTCGATCATACACAAGCATAGGTAAGTTTGCATGTTCAGGTATACAACAACACAGTGCAATAAGATTATGCAATTATAAACTGTAGTTGACTACGCTGCATTACTGTTATAACAGCAAGAACACATTTATTCTGTATTGTCAGGTTGGTTGTAACCCTGACAGTGGAGGCTGCTGAGGGGAGGACTGTTAATAATACTGGCTGGAATGGAGCAAATGGAATGGCAACAAACTATGTGTTTGATGTATTTGATACCATTCCACTGATTCCGCTCTAGCCATTACCGCGAGCTTGTCCTCCCCAATTAAGGTGCCACCAACCTCCTGTGAACCCAGCCAATGTATTTTCTGCTCATTCATCAATACTGTAGTCATCCCCTTTTTTACATTTGCAATTTCATACAGCATTTCTACATCACATGTCAATGTCAACAATTGAGTACTGCAGTAGGATTTCCTCACCTTAGAATAAGCAACAGGCTGAAAGGCGAACTGGCTCATAACGACTTGTGTGTGCTTGGCCAGTTTAAATACAATGTTACTAACATAGTGAACATTCATGTCAGCCGTCTTTTAGACAGTACAAAGTGCTCAGTGTTAAAGACAGAACGTCTTGGATGAATGACTTGATGATTTATTTGGAGTCTGGATTAGGTTTGAAAATGCTAATGTCTGAGGCTATGTACGTGTCATCATAAGCTTGAAATAACATGTCTTTGTGCACGTCATAAGCTCTACATAAGGCTGTGGGGTCCAGGAGAGATGCGCACCATTCATCTACAATGGAATTACTTTTGATTTGTCAGAATGGTTTGGTTGCATTGCATTACTTTTCAATGCTTTATGTGTCTTTTATGCAAAATAACTGATTGGATTCTGGTGAATGGTTTGTGGGTGCTGTTGTGATCCTGTCAGACAGAGTTGAAAACTGGTGGTGGGTTGAGCTGACTGTATATCAATCAATACATGGTATTTGGAGTTTGATTGTGACCAAGGTTGAATGTTATGTTGGATATGCTGTACATAGATAGGATACATAGCATGTAGGCCCTGAATCAAGCAGCTAGTGTAAGGATGTGGTTATGACAACAATTTGTGTTTGTGTACTATAGTTAACACAGCCCCTCATCCCTAAAATTACACTTTATTTAATTTGCATACACCAACTGTAACCCCTGTGCTGCTCTGAAGCTTATGGTGAAAACAGATGACATTGCATGGGGAGTAATCACAGCTTTGTTTAAGTGCACATCAGTGTAGGCTCCTGAGAGGAGGAAGGGGAGGACCATCCTACTCAGTGAATTTCATGAAAATATCAATTGTGAAACATTAAAAAAGTAATACTTTTTAGATAAAACTATACTAAATAATATCACGTCACCAAATAATTGATTAAAAGAAACTGTTTTGCAGTGGAGGTCTACAGTAGCCTCAACAGCACACTAATTATGTTAACTTCCAGAGGATGTCCTCCAACCCATCAGAGCTCTTGCAGTAATAACTGACATGTTGTCGACCCAATCAAAGGATCGGATAATTAATCTCGTTGTGAAAGCATAATCCACAGCTAGCTAGCACTGCAGTACATACAATGTGGTGAGTGTTTGGCTCAAAGGGAGAGAAAGATGATAGTTGAACAGTTTTGAACAAATTAATTTCTTAAAAAATAAAGAGGAAGCGAGAGAGAGAGAGAGAGAGAGGGAGAGATGGCTAGCTAGCTACATTTCATAGTATTTTTCTTTCACTTTGAATTACCTAGCTAGCGAATGCAGCTAGCTAGTTTAGCCTACTCGAACAGAGCTGGCTATGGCTATCCAACACTGGAACTCTTCCAAGTCAAGAGTAATGTTAAGGTAGATCAGATTTAATATTTCAGATGAATTGTAGCTTACATCAATGTAACACATATGTAATCATGTAGTAACCAAACAAGGGTTTAAACAAGTCTAAATATATTTTATAAGTAGCTACCGTTTGCCTTGATGACAGCTTCTTGGCATTCCTTCAACCAGCTTCATGAGGTAGTCACCTGGAATGCATTTAATTTGGTAAAAGACCAAGTCCATATTATGGGAAGAACAGCTCAAATAAGCAATGAGAGATGACAGTCCATCATTACAGTCCATCATTGACTGACATGAAGGTCAGTCAATACGGAAAATCTCAAGAACTTTGAAAGTTTCTTCAAGTGCAGTCGCAAAAACCATCAAGCGCTATGATGAAACTGTCTCTCATGGGGACCGCCACAGAAAATGAAGACCCAAAGTTACCTCTGCTGTAGAGGATAAGTTAATTAGAGTTACCAGCCTCAGAAATTGCAGCCCAAATAAATGCTTCACAGAGTTCAAGAGTAACAGACACATCTCAACATCAACTGTTTAGAAGAGACTGCGTGAATCAGGCCTTCATGGTCGAATTGCTGCAAAGGAACCTCTGCTAAAAGACACCAATAATAAGAAGAGACTTGCTTGGGCTAAGAAACTCGAGCAATGGACATTAGACCAGTGGAAATCTGTCCTTTGGTCTGAGTACAAATTTGAGATTTTTTGTTCCAACCGCCATGTCTTTGTGAGACGCAGAGTAGGTGAACTGATGATCTCCACATGTGTGGTTCCCACCGTGAAGCATGGAGGAGAAGGTGTGATGTTGGGGGGGTGCTTCGCTAGTGACATTGTCAGTGATTTATTTAGATTTCAAGGCACAGTTAACCAGCATGGCTATCACAGCATTCTGCAGCGATTCGCCATCCCATCTGGTTTGCGCTAGGATTATCATTTGTTTTTCAACAGGACAATGACCCAACACATCTCCAGGCTGTGTAAGGGCTATTTGACCAAGAAGGAGAGTGATGGAGTGCTGCATCAGATGACCTGGCCTCCACAATCACCTGAGCTCAACCCAATTGATATGGTTTGGGATGAGTTGGACCACAGAGTGAAGGAAAAGCAGCCAACAAGTTCTCAGTATATGTGCAAACTCCTTCAAGACTTTTGGAAAAGCATTCCAGGAGAAGCTGGTTTAGAGAATGCCAAGAGTGTGCAAATCTGTCATCAAGACAAAGGGTGGCTACTTTGAGGAATCTCAAATCTAAAATATATTTTGATTTGTTTAACACTTTGTTGGTTATTACATGATTCCATATGTGTTATTTCATAGTTTTGATGTCTTCACTATTCTTGTACAATGTAGAAAATATTAAAAATAAAGAAAAACCCTTGAATGAGTAGCTGTGTCCAAACTTATGACTTGTACTGTATATATAAAAATATATTCCTTTATTATTTTCCCCTAACCCTAAGAACCCTAGCCTACTTGGAGTAAACTAGTGAACATCACCACTTCGGCTGTTAATTTAAACGTATACATACTATATACATTTTACGGACACAATGTATTTTACAATAGTTATATTTGTTTTGTTTTGAATCCCATCCTTCAGATTCCCTCAACCCTTTTTGACATATTTTTTAAATTGCTGTTTCACAAAAGTTCTGAACCTATTTCCATTTTACAGGCACAGTATATTTTACAAATCAATTTTTGATTTGCCATATATTTTTCAACTGTGCTGTGATGTTTCAGAAAAGTTCTGAACCTTTCTATTCTCATAGTTTCTACAGATTGTAAAAGTATGATTATATTATTGATCGATTGACTATGACTTTTCAAATCACCCAGCAGTGCTATTTACAGAGTTAGCTCCAGGTAAATGTTGCAATTCTTGGACCTGCCACCAAAAACAAGTTACATATGGGCAGTACCGAAACAAATGATATAATGTTTCTGTTTCTTCACAGCAGCATCTGCAGAGCTGGGATGGTTGTATCCCCCATATGCAGTATATAACATTCTATTGGTTGCAAAAATGTTGTATAATTTAAATTGAAAAATTCTACGTTTTGAATCCGGTGTCATTTTACGTATCAGTTCATAAACCATGTACCGTGGAATCGGTACATCGGAAATCTCTTCCCAACTATATGGCACAACTGTCAGTTTTGGTTCTTAAATTAAACTGGTATACTTTTTTATGTATCACAATTTTCTTTAAACAATTTTGGTCTTTAATGCAGGGTCGACAGACAAGTTCCTTACTTTATCCCCCTTCCACTTCCCTTTACCATTTTTGTGGTAACGCTGCAATTAGTTGGTTGTATTTTTGGGTAGAGACAGACATTTCCATATATTTTTGTTAGCTGCATGTGTGACATAACTGCACCAGTCCTATGATATCATTTACAAAGATTATACTTAATCTTAATCATAAAAATTAATTAGGACATTTGAGTAACCATAATATTTGTTGTATTATTTAAAATTGCAACCAACTTTTTATTGCAACCAACTTTAAAAATAGCGATATTTTGGAGGTTGTAATCTGAATAAAAGGAAAAAGGCCATTCTTGAACATGGGGTGAGACATTCTTACTCATCTGCTAGAGAACCAGTTTGGATTTAAGTATAACTTTTCTATGACTGAAGCTTTTAGTAAAAGTTCTAATGCTTTAATATTTCATCATTTCTGTCCTCTTAATTCATATGCATTATATAAATAGGCCATTTAATTGTGTGGCTTGCTGTTCCAAATAAAATTGAACATATTATCAAGGTAAGATTTTGGTTTTAAACATTTATTGCCACTGGGGCCTGCCGGTGTAACTGCTAAACTGCTTGCTGTACATTGTATTGCATCATTGTAGTGGGTTTATTAACGCGTTAGTTATAGTAGCTAGCTATGTTGACTATGACGTTAGCTAAAATGGCGGCAACGATGTATGCTGTGTGTAGCTGCTAGCATTCCACAAGCCATGGGAAAAAGTGAGATGAGGAGAGCACGTAGATGCGAGAAGGAATTGTACAAAGAGCAAATTATCATGGTGTTTGAATGTGGCTGCTGTGAAAGTGAACTGTTTGAGGTTATCAGGGGTGTATTCATTCCACCGATTTTTTAGAAAAACATTTCTTCATTAGTAGCACATGGAAGGGAATGGGGATAAACATAACTGAATTTGTCCAATAGAAACTCTCGTTTGCAACTGTTGGACTAATGATTACACACTAGATCAGCTAGATGCAGGCAAGAGTGTGCAAGGCAGCATTGAATGTGTCACTGTCACCTTGAATACTCAAATATTTATCTCAACCTGTGCACCTACGTTGTAAACTTTAATTCATATGCTAGGTTGTACAGTAGCAACCTCATGATGGGTATATGGAAAATTTGAGTATCATTTAGTAGCCTAAACCTATTGATGTTACGATGAGCTGGATGAATGGAATATGAATGACAGTAATCTAATATGCTGTAATAGAAATAAGGCCATGCTCATTAAAAAAGATTGTCCTCCCTCATTTTAAACAGCACCGACCGCCACTGGTGCACATGTTTAAGCTAAATCACTTAGCATATTTTGTCTAAACCATTGTTTATAGGGACAACGTTTCTCCATGTGTAATCACCCCAAATGTAATCCATGTACTGTAATGTAAATGCAAATGTGGTCATTCACCCATTAGGTCTTCCCATGGCTCAGAGACACTCGGCCCGGCGTAGAGAGAATGATGGAGGGAGAAGGGATGCACAGGGGTGTGAAGTGAACAATACCACAGGAACACTGGCTAGTGACCCTGTGACTACCACAATGTTCTTTCGCACTCAGTAGCATAGACAAGGGAGCCCTCAGACCAGGCCATTAGTGTTGAAATGTAGAACTATCATTTCTGATGCTCTACCCAGCTCCGCAGTGGCTGACTGAATAGGCTTTTCTAGGCTCCAGTGCTGTGGTAGCAAGCTGGCAGGGCTGACAGCAATCCTCTCGCTCTCTTCTTCTTCCTTATCTTGTGGCAGCAGGAGAATATTTAAAAGATTCAGAGAACTGGAGAGGTAAGCCCTCATTTTAATCTCAAACGATTTTAGCAGCTAGCGCAGGAAGGAAACTGTGATAGTCATTACAGAAGATGACTGCAAGCTGTCTGATTGCTGCAACAGCAGAAGGACTCTCAACCCGCAACGTTTACTCCTCATGTTAGAGAGTTTCCACAATACTTTTTTTAGACTACTTGAGAGGAAAAGTTGGAAGAATGAAGGATGTTTTGTGTCATGTATTTGGGTTGTGTCTTTACTGTTCTGTATGCTGAGAGGGATATTCTTGGCTGCTGTTTTTGATTCTGCTGACGCTTATGTGTGCTGCATTTCTGTCTCTCCTTCCGTCGACACCGGCCTGTCTGTTGGGCTGCTTGGGCCCGGTGTGGCTACTGCTGCCCGCAGGTGGCTAATTCAATTAACTGTTCCCATCACATGCTAGTGGTGGTAAAATTCTTCAACCAAGTTACAGTGATTTCTTCCCCCTCACTTCTGCCACTTTCTTTCCTCGGGGGATGTCAACCCAGCTGAACACTGTGTTTTGGGGCAGAGAACTGACTGTTTAGTATGAGTGAGCCTTGTTGTGGTCAGACAATGTTCTGATTTATGTTTCACTGTGGTTGGTACTGTGGCTGGATGATGACAGTGTTTAGAGTGAGTTGATTTTGAACTTTTGTTGCAAGCGTGCTCATTCACCTGCTCTCGAAGACCACATTCGGTACGGTTGTATCTTCAATGATATATCTACGTTAGCAAAATACTACAAATGGTCATAGCACCAAATGAACTACAGTCTTCCATAAATGCAGAAATCGCCGTAATAAATGTTCTCTAGGACAGTATCGTACATCTCAGCTGACGTTCTCGAGACAAAAGTTTAGCTATGCAGGTGTCTGGCTGAAGTTAAGTAATCCAACTCCAGGAACATCTTTACGTTTGAATTGTAACGTAGAACAACCTGACCAGCCAAAAATGAAACCATAGTGAATTGATTATGTAAAGGAATGTTTCAGTGTGAATTTATTAGAAGTATGCTTTTGAATGCTATTCATATTTTCATTGTAAACTATTTTCTACTGCCTGCTATGTTGAAGCTATAAATAGTATGCATATGTGAAATTTTTATATGACCAAAACATTTTAATTAAAACCTTTGTCTATTTAACTGACTGTGATTCTTGACTCTCAACCTAACTAAAGTTAAAATGTTTCATCTTCATTTATTATTTGATGAATCTTCATTTAGTATTAACCGACTATGTTTTCATATATTATACAGCAGGCAACAAGGTCCCGCTTGCTCACATTAAGCCCTATTTATACCTGGTTCTAACTTACGTCCTTTGTCCTGATCTTGTCCACATTCTGATTGTGCCCACATTTTTAGTCAGGTGTAGACAATCAAAAGACACTTTGTGGTCTGATTGTGATCAGATCAACCTGCCCACCTCCGGAGGTAGTCAGACATGCATTGTGTCTCTATATCTTACAGGTGTAGACAGATCTGGACAGAGAAACAATTTAAATCATAATTTTCTGCACTCTAAAATCATCGACAGGTGGCACTGCTGACTAATTACATCCATATGTGTCTTACATTAAATAAATAAATCATTTTTTGAATGAATATCTGTGAAATCATTTGCAGGAAATCTGGTCACAATGCAGACACAGTAGATGGATAACAGACACATTTTAATACAATGCATAGACACATTTCGGGAAATATGGGTACAATCAGAATGTAGACGAGCAAGACAAAGGACCCATGTTAGTACCAGGTATAAACAGGGATTAAGTAATTGGTCCTGATTCTCAGCACAATTACAGTTTGACTCACCCGTTTGCCTTTTTATAACATTACAGGCCACCCAAAACATTTTTTTATTATTTCAGCTGAACACATTTCCACTTTACTAGGAGGTCAGTCTCTGTTTCAGACTGGAGCTGTATCAGAAGATAACTCTGCTCTTCTGAACAACTCACGCATGCACCTAAGCACGCACATATTCATGCACACACACACACGCGCAAGCAGGCATGCACACACGCGCACACTCAAACGAAACCCCAGAGTCTCTGTGTCCTTGTTTCTTCAATATGTGGCCCAAACCATTACGCCCGTCTGTCCATCCTGGGAATGTGATGTCATGTGATTTGTATTTGTATTTATTTGTGTTTATTAAGGAGCCCCATTAGTTCCTGAGGTTCAAACAAGATTAAGGCAATTGCATCACACATGCAACACGTTATTCCACCACTCTACCTGTCACGGGGTGCGCTACTGGTGAAGAAGTCAGGTGCAGGAGAGCAGAGAGTTGTGAACAGGCGCACACTTTATTAAGGCAGAGGCAAATAAAACAGACTTTATTAAGGCAGAGGCAAATAAAACACACTTTATTAAGGCAGAGGCAAATAAAACACACTTTATTAAGGCAGAGGCAAATAAAACACACTTTATTAAGGCAGAGGCCATTAAAACAGACTTTATTAAGGCAGAGGCAAATAAAACACACTTTATTAAGGCAGAGGCAAATAAAACACACTTTATTAAGGCAGAGGCAAATAAAACATATTTTATTAAGGCAGAGACAAATAAAACAGACTTTATTAAGGCAGAGGCAAATAAAACACACTTTATTAAGGCAGAGGCAAATAAAACACACTTTATTAAGGCAGAGGCAAATAGAACAGACTTTATTAAGGCAGAGGCAAATAAAACACACTTTATTAAGGCAGAGGCAAATAAAACAGACAGACAGACTCCACTGCGTCAAAACCTCAAGCCAAAGGTAAAAGTGCTATGCGTAAAACAATCACAAAAATTGAGCAAATGTTGTGCAATTAACATCCCTAGTGAAAAGCCACAGAAATAACGGGGGAAAACTCAGCCTGGCGCGTACACACAAACAATTTCACACAAAGACATGGAGGGGAACAGAGGAATAAATACATGCAGTGTGATTAGGGAATGAAAACCAGGTGTGCAGGGAACAAGACAAAACAAATGGAACAATGGAAAAATGGAGCAGCGATGGCTAGAAAGCCGGTGACGTCGACCGCCGAACGCCGCTCGAACAAGGAGAGGAGCCGACTTCGGCGGAAGTCGTGACACTACTTCTACAATCCTACAATACAACATTTATAATACCACAATATTACAACATTACAATGTACATGTGTGTAGAGTGCGTGTGTGTGCCTGTGTGTGTGTCTTCAAAGTCCTAAATCTGATTTTACTGCTTCATTGAGTTACTTGATGTGGTATTTCCCAGAGTCTGTTCTGGACTTGGGGACTGTGAAGAGAACCCTGGTGGCATGTCTTGTGGGGTATGCCTGGGTGTCTGAGCTGTGTGCTAGTCATTTCAACAGACAGCTCGGTGCTTTCAACATGTCAATACCTTTTACAAAGACAGGTACTGATGCAGTCAATCTCTCCTCTACTTTGAGCCTGGAGAGATTGACATACATTTTATAAATGCTAGCAAATCGATGAACATTTAAGGGCCAGCCATGCTGCTCTGTTCTGAGACAACTGTAATTTGCCTATGTCCCTCTTTGTCGCACTTTACCATATGACTGGGCAGTAGTCCATGTGCAATAAAAGTAGGTTATGTAAGAATTGATGACAAGCTTCATGGTAAATGGTAAAATTTTCTACCCAATATTTTAAAAATAAGGTACAGTCATTGCTGCACTTTGAAATGTATGTGGGGGCAATTTACCTGTGGGACTCATTAGCATATTTGGGGTTGTGATCTAATATATGTGTATTTGTGCCAACCGTCAATGGAAGTATTGTACCAGTTTAAGTGGTTGATGATTATGTTGTCAAAGGTTGTCACCTCTTTTTAAACATGGGCAGTTCTGCAATTGTTGTAAGCGCATGTGACATGAAAGAGCTGCACTGTTAAAACGTTATTGTGCATGTCACAGTAATTTAATGAAAAGTTGTTGCTGTGAATTTTGTATTACCTAATTGGCATCCAGCTGTCAGTGAGTTATTGTAAAACTCACAGTAACTGCTAGCAATGCATTGGCAACCAGATGTCACTAAGTTATTGTAAAATGCACTTGCAAATAGCTGCCAGTAGCTAGCAGTAGTTTTCTGATTACAGAAAAGCTTGAAACATTAAGTAACAACTAAGTATTCTTTGTGGTGAGCACACTTGGGATCCAGCCTCACCTTCTTGGTTGGCAGCAAACTGACCTTCCTGTCACACCATCAGTGCAGTGAACATCACGGTGATCAGCCACAGCAAGTTACTGTGAATTTATCAATAACTAATCGCAGTAAGCTGACAGTAAGTTACTGAAAATTAAACATGAACTTCCCAATGACCAACTGCCACTAGGTTACTAGAAAATGCACAGCAATCTCTTAACTTAACAGTGCACCTCTCGAGTGTCACACGCACTTACAAAGACTATAGAACTGGGAGTGGACAAATTAATAATTCTAACAATAATGAACCACTTAAACTGGTACAACACTTCCACTAACGGTCGGCACAAATACATCATAGTTTAAACCATACCCCCAAATATGTTAAATAGCCCCTGCCAGCATATTTCCCCTGCCCACCTACGTTTCAAAGTGCAGTAAGGTAAACAACAAGTTATTTTACAACAATAACTCCTTAAGTCAACTGTAAAAATACTGTATTTTTACTACAACTCGGTAGCCAGTAACTTACTGTCAAATTCTAGGTACTTTTTTAACCGTGTGTGCCAAAAGCAGTAGTATCCTGGAAGTATAACTGTAGAACATGTCATTGGTTCTACCTGGAACCAGAGGCTTTTTCATGAGATGGTTTTAAATGGAACTCAAAAGTGTTCCCCTACAGTGACAAATCAAAGGGTGCTATGTGGCACCCAAAAGGGTTGTCCCTAATGTCTATTGGTTCTAATATTTTAACAATCTTTATCAAACCCACAGATAGCAGGAAATTCAGGTCACTGGCAACCGAGAGGTAGTGAACTCAACTCCCCAGTGAGATTGATGCCCAAGTAATCTGAATTTTGACGGTCTGCAAAACCACTCCGTCATTAGATTTTTTGAACTGTTTGTTGCAGTATCTGTGTTTTTGCATGTTCATTGATTGATTAATTAAACAATTAATTTGTTTTATGCTACACAAAGATAGCATACATTTTTCTAAACTAATCCAATCTGTTAGTTTGATTTATTGCGCCCATTACTGAAATGGTTGTTCCACTTTATATGGTTTAGGTAATCTCATTCATTCATCTTTCAAACCTTAGTGGTCATTCTAAATGCAGATTGTGGGATCCACTCTAGGAATTAAACATCACTTTGTAAACCAGCATAATGTGACTTGATGCTGATTTCGCTTTAGGTTTTCCTTGTCACAAAAACACAACAAAGGATGATCTGACAGAAAAAACAGCTAGACCATACTGGTCGGCCAGACAAACCAGTTAGACATGCTGGTCAGACCAGCTTGACCAACATCGAACAGCAAAGATCAGCATGGAACAGCTTGAAATGTATGCTGGTCTATGCTGTTTTTTTTTTAGGCAGGGCTGAGACATCTTGATTGACATTGACATTGATTATCTATGTGGACTAGCACTGCCTAAGGCGGGGAATATTTATAACCTCAATCAATTCACAATGCATAGCACTACTCCTACAGTTCAGTTCGCCTCCCATTCACTGTGTGTGTTTTTTTTTTACTCCTGTGTAGCTACAATGAGGGCATAGATGAATTTGTATTTAATGGCAGTATACTTTTTATGGTATATTTCCAAAGGAACAGAGTTGAATTCATTCAAACCTGCCAGTCATATTTATCATATTTATTCAGTATCTTTGTTTAGAAAATTATTCCTGACACTCTTACTATGAATTCAGTGGAAACGCAAATCAAAGGAATTATCAATCCATTTATCAATCCTCGCCGTGCTGAAGCACATGATGTGATTCGACTCTACTTTGAATTAACATGGGGATCACGGCTTGACAAATTCATTTAATCATCTGACAGGACCCAATATTTGAGTTTCTCCACACAAACACCAGCGCCCAGGTTTTCCCTATTGTATTCCAATGAACCAGCTAGGCCACCAGATCCCTGCTACACCAATGAAACTGACTAACTGGAAATATCTCCCTGGCGCGTCTAGCCATGCAAAGAACAATGACAATCTCATGTCTGATTCAAAATTAATTACGTTAGAGGGAATCTCATCTATACTAATTATAAAACCCCATCAGATTATGAAAACAGTCCATTTGGCTTGGCGAAGGCAAAGGGAGGCAGAGGGAGACAGGGAGTGCTGTGGCCTGGAGATTTAGTATCTCTCATCAGCTGTTCGTGTTTGTGCTGTTGCTATGTCAAGCTATGCCCCTTCTCTCTCTCTCTCACCCCCTCACTCACTTACCATCTCACTCTCTCTCTCTCTCTCTCTCGCTCTTTCTGCTCCACTGTCTCTCAAGGAATTAAATATTGATGGAAGACCTGGATTTTATCTGCTGCCTATCATACAGCCGTCCCCCACTGAGTTCACACAGTTTATTATAAGAGCAGGGCCCAGGCAAGGGTAACCTCTCTCCATCCTACTTCCACTAAAATAAATGCAAACTCCTTTCACGGAAATTGATAATGAATGAATGCTTCTCCAGATGCAGGTATCTGCTGCCAAGGTGGAGCTAGCCATTCCTAGTAGCAATCACTTGCTACTAGGACTGTTTCTACAACACAATATATTTTTCTTTATTTAATTAACACATGTATTTTTTTCCACACCCCCATGCGGAATTGAATGATCCAATCAAAAAGTTTAGAATAAGTGGAATGCAGTAAAGGCTGCTGAGGGGAGGACGGCTCATAATAATAGCTGGAATACGGACTAAATGGAATGGCATCAAACACACGGAAACCATGTGTTTGATGTATTTGATTCCAATCTAACCTCCTGTGGTGGAAGAGCAATGCATCTCATCCAGACAGAGTGAAAAACAGTGGTTGTTTTGTTTTTAAAGCCTGGGAAGATGGCTCCCTCTACAGGGCTTAAAAGCGTATTTAATCGTCAGTCTCTCAAAGCAATCTTTGTTTTTTGGGGTTTAAATTGATTTGTGACTAATTACTTTGTAAAAGCTTTACAAGTTAAATGTACACTGCTCAAAAAAATAAAGGGAACACTAAAATAACACATCCTAGATCTGAATGAATGAAATATTCTTATTAAATACTTTTTTCTTTACATAGTTGAATGTGCTGACAACAAAATCACACAAGAATGATCAATGGAAATCAAACGTATCAACCCATGGAGGTCTGGATTTGGAGTCACACTCAAAATTAAAGTGGAAAACCACACTACAGGCTTATCCAACTTTGATGTAATGTCCTTAAAACAAATCAAAATGAGGCTCAGTAGTGTGTGTGGCCTCCACGTGCCTGTATGACCTCCCTACAACGCCTGGGCATGCTCCTGATGAGGTGGTCTCCTGAGGGATCTCCTCCCAGACCTGGACTAAAGCATCCGCCAACTCCTGGACAGTCTGTGGTGCAACGTGGCGTTGGTGGATGGAGCGAGATATGATGTCCCAGATGTGCTCAATTGGATTCAGGTCTGGGAAACGGGCGGGCCAGTCCATAGCATCAATGTCTTGCTCTTGCAGGAACTGCTGACACACTCCAGCCACATGAGGTCTAGCATTGCCTTGCATTAGGAGGAACCCAGGGCCAACCGCACCAGCATATGGTCTCACAAGGGGTCTGAGGATCTCATCTCGGTACCTAATGGCAGTCAGGCTACCTCTGGCGAGCACATGGCTGTGCGGCCCCCCAAAGAAATGCCACCCCACACCATGACTGACCCACCGCCAAACCGGTCATGCTGGAGGATGTTGCAGGCAGCAGAACGTTCTCCACGGCGTCTCCAGACTCTGTCATGTCTGTCACATGTGCTCAGTGTGAACCTGCTTTCATCTGAGAAGAGCACAGGGCACCAGTGGTGAATTTGCCAATCTTGGTGTTCTCTGGCAAATGCCAAACGTCCTGCACGGTGTTGGGCTGTAAGCACAACCCCCCCCCCCCCCCCTGTGGACCTCGGGCCCTCATACCACCCTCATGGAGTCTGTTTCTGACCGTTTGAGCAGACACATGCACATTTGTGGCCTGCTGGAGGTCATTTTGCAGGGCTCTGGCAGTGCTCCTCCTGCTTCTCCTTGCACAAAGGCGGTGGTAGCAGTCCTGCTGTTGGGTTGTTGCCCTCCTACGGCCTCCTACGGCCTCCTCCTGTACTGGCCTGTCTCCTGGTAGCGCCTCCATGCTCTGGACACTACGCTGACAGACACAGCAAACCTTCTTGCCACAGCTCGCATTGATGTGCCATCCTGGATGAGCTGCACTACCTGAGCCACTTGTGTGGGTTGTAGACTCCGTCTCATGCTACCACTAGAGTGAAAGCACCGCCAGCATTCAAAAGTGACCAAAACATCAGCCAGGAAGCATAGGAACTGAGAAGTGGTCTGTGGTCACCACCTGCAGAACCACTCCTTTATTGGGGGTGTCTTGCTAATTGCCTATAATTTCCACCTGTTGTCTATTCCATTTGCACAACAGCATGTGGAATTTATTGTCAATCAGTGTTGCTTCCTAAGTGGACAGTTTGATTTCACAGAAGTGTGATTGACTTGGAGTTACATTATGTTGTTTAAAGTGTTCCCTATATTTTCTGAGCAGTGTATTTGATTGTTGATGATGGGTGACAATGTAGACAGTAGAATTCATAATTTAAATGTGTACTTTTTTACAATATTAAGATTCTTTTTACAGGATTATAACATCAAGGTTCACAGAAGAGTAGGGCAGATGTATGAAGGGAAAAACTTCACTCTGAGATGAACATCTACAATTGGTAAATGTCTGAATAAAATCACCAGTGAGCCTCAGGGAATACGCTTTGCAAAACAAAATGATCTAAAAAACAGCAACCATACAGCCCTACTAGGAGTTAGTACTAGCTACTGCCTTCTATATACTTCAAATTTGTAGAATGTCTACACAAAATAACGTAACTTGCATCACCAACCACTTCCATCCAGGAGGCAAATATCGTGTAGTTCATCTCAGTTACCAGCTGGTGGCAGTAAAGGATAGTGGATATAATTTATCCAATGGACGCACAGTGACCCTGTCTTCATCCGTGGCAGGCCAAGTATTACAGTAGGTCACAATTGTTTTATAGGAGTTTTAATTTTGGGAGACCCTATCTTTTAATGCAACAATTTCCTCAGATCATCAGATATCATTTAATCATGGCATTTAAAGGGCATGATGCAAAAAACTGTTTCCATGGATTTCCTTGCAAATTATGAAGTTAAAATATTTCATCTTCTTCCTATTGATTATGTTGACCATCTGATTATAGGACAAAGTAGATGTACAGGGCATTAAGAAAGTATTCAGACCCCTTCCCTTTTTCCAAATTTTGTTACGTTACAGCCTTATTCGAAAACAGATTAAATACCCCATAATGACAAAGTGAAAACATGTTTTTAGATATTTTTGCAAATGTATTAAAAAACAAAAAATATCTTATTGACATAAGTAATCAGACCCTTTGCTATGACACTCAAAATTGAGCTCAGGTGCATCTTCTTTCCATTGATCATCCTTGAGATGTTTCTACAACTTCATTGGAATCCACCTGTGGTAAATTCAATTGATTGGACATGATTTGGAAAAGCACACACCTGTCTATATAAGGTCTCACAATTGACAGTGCATGGCAGAGCAAAAACCAAGCCATGAGGTCGAAGAAATTGTCCGTAGAGCTCCGAGACACGATTGTGTCGAGGCACAGATCTGGGGAAGGGTACCAAAAAATGTCTGCAGCATTGAAGGTCCCCAAGAACACAGTAGTCTCATCATTCTTAAATGAAAGAAGTTTGGAACCACCAAGATACTTCCTAGAGACTGAGCAATCGGGGAGCAATCGGAGCAATCGGGGAGCAGGGCCTTGGTCAGGGAGTTGACCAAGAACCCGATGGTCACTCTGACAGAGCTCCAGAGTTCCTCTGTGGAGATGGGAGAACCTTCCAGAAGGAAAACCATCTCTGCAGCACTCCACCAATCAGGCCTTTATGGTAGAGTGGCCAGACTCCTCAGCAAAAGGCACATGACAGCCTGCTTGGAGGCACCTAAAGGACTCTCAGACCATGGGAAACAAGATTCTCTGGTCTGATGAAACCAAGACTGAACTCTTTGGCCTGAATGTTAAGGGTCTGGAGGAAACCTGGCACCATCCCTACGGTGAAGCATGGTGGTGGCAGAATCATGCCGTGGGGATGTTTTTCAGTTGCAGGGACTGGGAGACTAATCAGGATTGAGGGAAAGATGAACGGAGCAAAGTACAGAAAGATCCTTGATGAAAACCTGCTCCAGAGCACTCAGGACCTCAGACTGGGGCGAAGGTTCGCCTTCCAACAGTAATTCAGCCCTAAACACACAGTCAAGACAAAGCAACAGTGGCTTACAGTTGAAGTCGGAAGTTTACTTACACTTAGGTTGGAGTCATTAAAACTTGTTTTTCAACCACTCCACAAATTTCTTGTTAACAAACTATAGTTCAAACTATAGTTGTGCATGACACAAGTCATTTTTCCAACAATTGTTTACAGACAGATTATTTCACTTATAATTCACTGTATCACAATTCTAGTGGGTCAGAAGTTTACCTACACTAAGCTGACTGCACCTTTAAACAGCTTGGAACAGTCCAGAAAATGATGTCATGGCTTTAGAAGCTTCTGATAGGCTAATTGACATAATTTGAGTCAATTGGAGTTGTACCTGTGGATGTATTTCAAGGCCTACCTTCAAACTCAGTGCCTCTTTGCTTGACATCATGGTAAAAAAATTGTAGACCTCCGCAAGTCTGGTTCATCCTTGGGAGCAATTTCCAAACGCCTGAAGGTACCACGTTCATCTGTACAAACACCATGTGACCAAGCAGCCGTCATACCGCTCAGGAAGAAGACGCGTTCTCCTAGAGATGAACGTACTTTGGTGCGAAAAGTGCAAATCAATCCCAGAACAACAGCAAACGACCTTGTGAAGATGCTGGAGGAAACAGGTACAAAATTATCTACAGTATATCCACAGTAAAACGAGTCCTTTATCGACATAACCTGAAAGGCCGCTCAGCAATGAAGAAGCCACTGCAATAAACAGATATGGCTTATTAACCTATACGGTCTGAATAATGATGATCCAAGCTTCTTTGAAAATATATATAAGAATTTATCAACTCTACAAGCAACACTAGACTCTATTATTATGGTGGGAGATTTTAATACGGTCTTAAATACCTCTATGGACTGGAAAGGAAATCACACTACAAACTATCACCCTCAGGCACTTAAGGAAATCATGAATGTCATGGGATATATTGGAATTAGTGGATATATGGAGACTTAAATACCCTGACCTAGTGAGAAATACATGGCGGAGGCTTAATCAAGCTAGTCGTCTTGACTACTTTCTTATGTTATTCTCTCTGGCACCAAAAGTTTAAAAAGTGTTGATAAGGGACAGAATGATCATCACATAATTGACATATATATTACTCTTACAGAATTTCCACGTGGGCGAGGATATTGGAAATTTAATCAAAGCCCACTAGATGATAAATTGTTTAGAACTAGGACAGAATAATTTATAACTGACTTTTTTCAGACATAACATAGGTACATCAGATCCCCTTATTGTATGGGACACTTTTAAATGTGTCTTTAGAGGCCATGCAATTCAGCACTCATCTATAAAACAAAAGCAATTTAGAACAAAAGAGTCCATATTAACAAAGGAAATTGAAGGACTAACAGTACAGTTAGATAGCAATAAAAACGTTACCATAGAGGCACAGAATAAGTTAGAGGAAAAACAAAAAGAAATGGAGGAACTTATTCAAGAAAGATCTCGTGTAATATATTATAATAATAAAGCGAACTGGATGGAATATGGTGAAAAATGCAACAAATTCTTTTTCAATCTTCAATATAGAAATGTTACAAACAAAAATGTATTAAAACTTGTTACAAATGATGGAGTCACGCATGATTCTCCAAATTATATTTTGAAGGAGGAAGTAAAGTACTTTAAGAATATGTTTTCGTTTCAGTCTCCTCCATCTCCACTCACTCAAACGAATTGTATGGATTTTTTTCCTAGTAATAATGTAAAATCAACATCTGTACAGAAAGACTCATGTGAAGGCCAAATTACAGAGGAGGAACTGCTTGATATAATTGGGGCCTTTAAGGATGGAAAAACTCCAGGGCTGGATCAGAGATGCAGCCAAGAGGCCCATGATCACTCTGGATGAACTGCAGAGATCTACAGCTGAGGTGGGAGACTCTGTCCATAGGACAACAATCAGTCGTATATTGCACAAATCTGGCCTTTATGGAAGAGTGGCAAGAAGAAAGCCATTTCTTAAAGATATCCATAAAAAGTGTAGTTTAAAGTTTGCCACAAGCCACCTGGGAGACACACCAAACATGTGGAAGAAGGTGCTCTGGTCAGATGAAACCAAAATTGAACTTTTTGGCAACAATGCAAAACGTTATGTTTGGCGTAAAAGCAACACAGCTGAACACACCATCCCCACTGTCAAACATGGTGGTGGCAGCATCATGGTTTGGGCCTGCTTTTCTTCAGCAGGGACAGGGAAGATGGTTAAAATTGATGGGAAGATGGATCGAGCCAAATACTGGACCATTCTGGAAGAAAACCTGATGGAGTCTGCAAAAGACCTGAGACTGGGACAGAGATTTGTCTTCCAACAAGACAATGATCCAAAACATAAAGCAAAATCTACAATGGAATGGTTCAAAAATAAACATATCCAGGTGTTAGAATGGCCAAGTCAAAGTCCAGACCTGAATCCAATCGAGAATCTGTGGAAAGAACTGAAAACTGCTGTTCACAAATGCTCTCCATCCAACCTCACTGAGCTCAAGCTGTTTTGCAAGGAGGAATGGGAAAAAAATGTCAGTCTCTCGATGTGCAAAACTGATAGAGACATACCCCAAGCGACTTACAGCTGTAATCGCAGCAAAAGGTGGCGCTACAAAGTATTAACTTAAGGGGGCTGAATAATTTTGCACGCCCAATTTTTAAGTTTTTGATTTGTTAAAAAAGTTTGAAATATCCAATAAATGTCGTTCCACTTCATGATTGTGTCCCACTTGTTGTTGATTCTTCACAAAAAAAATACAGTTTTATATCTTTATGTTTGAAGCCTGAAATGTGGCAAAAGGTCGCAAAGTTCAAGGGGGCCGAATACTTTCGCAAGGCATTGTAAAACTGTATTTTTTTGTGAAGAATCCACAACAAGTGGGACACAATCATGAAGTGGAACGACATTTATTGGATATTTCAAACTTTTTTAACAAATCAAAAACTGAAAAATTGGGCGTGCAATCTTCCCAGCTCTGCAGATTCTACTGTGAGGAGGCAGAGTCATTAGATCATTTATTTTGGTATTGTCCATATGTAGCTCGTTATTGGCTGAAGAATTGCAACATTTGCCTAAAACTAACGCTGCAGATAGCAATACTGGGTGATTTGAAAAGCCATAGTCAATCAATCAATAATATAATAATTATTTAGCAAAAGTTTTTATTTTTTTATTTACAATCTGTAGAAACTATGAGAATAGAAAGGTTAAATTATTTTGTGAAGCATCACAGCACAGTTGAAAAATATATGGCAAATAGAAATCCAAAATGGATGATGTTGAGAGATAGATGGGAGGGGTTGAGTGGAGCTGAAGGGTGGGACTAATAACAAGATAAACAATGTAAAACATATGGGGTCTGTAAAATGTATATAGGTTCAGAACTTTTTGTGAAATAGCACAGTTACAAATAGAAATCAAACTGGATGGACATCAGAAATAGAGGAAGGACTAAAAACAAACAAAAAATAAATATTGTAAAATAGACTGTGTCTGTAAAATGTATATAAGATATATAAATTGAAGGTAAAAGCCAAAGTGTTTATTAGTTTACTCCAATTGGGGGAAGGGTGGTAGGGTTTGAGGGGAATAATAATAAAGGTATATTCTTTAAAAAAAGTATGTATGTTTATATAGGTATGTGTTTGTATCTATGTGTATATGTATGCATGCGTGTATGGATATATATATTTACCCACAAAATATATGGGGGATTGGAAATGATGTAGGCAATTACATTGATGGAAGCAACATTCTTTCCGCAATATTAAGCTGATCCATAAAAAGAAGCCACTGCTCCAAAACCGCCATAAAAAAGCCAGACTATGGTTTGCAACTGCACATGGGGGCAGAGATTGTAATTTTGGAGAAATGTACTCTGGTCTGATGAAACAAAAATATAACTGTTTGGCCATAATGACCATTGTTATGTTTGGAGGAAAAAAGGGGAGGCTTGCAAGCTGAAGAACACCATCCCAACCATGAAGCACAGGGTGGCAGCATCATTTTGTGGGGATGCTTTGCTGCAGGAGGGACTGGATCACTTCACAAAATAGATGGCATCATGAGGGAGTAAAATTATGTGCATATATTGAAGCAAAACCTCAAGACATCAGTCAGGAAGTTAAAGCTTGGTCGCAAAATGATCTTCCAAATGGACAATCATGCTTCGAAAGTTGTGGCAAAATGGCTTAAGGACAACAAAGTCAAGGTATTGGAGTGGCCATCATAACGCCCTGACCTCAATCCTATAGAAAATGTGTGGGCAGAACTTTAAAAGCATGTGCAAGCAAGGAGGCCTACAAACCTGACTCAGTTACACCAGCTCTGTCAGGATGGGCCAATGGGCCAAAATTCTCCCAACTTATTGTGGGAAGCTTGTGTGAAGGCTACCTGAAACGTTTGACCCAAGTTAAACAATTTAAAGGCAATTCTACCAAATACTAATTGAGTGTATGTAAACTTCTGACCCACTGGGAATGTGATGAAATAAATAAAAGCTGAAATAAATCATTCTCTCTACTACTTTTCTGACATTTCACATTCTTAAAATAAAGTGGTGATCCTAACTGACCTAAGACAGGGAATTTTTACTAGGATTAAATGTCAGGAATTGTGAAAAACTGATTTTAAATGTATTTGGCTAAGGTGAATGTAAACTTCCGACTTCAACTGTAGGTACAAGTGTCTGAATGTCCTTGAGTGGCTCAACCAGAGCCCAGACATGAACCCGATCGAACATCTCTGGAGATACCTGAAAGTAGCTGAGCAGTGTCCCCATCAAACCTGACAGAGCTTGAGAGGATCTGCAGAGAAAAATGAGAGAAACTCACCAAATACAGGTGTGCCAAGCTTGTAGCATCATACCCAACAAGATACAAGTCTGAAAACCCTGCCAAAGGTGTTTCAACAAAGTACTGAGTATAGGGTCTGAATACTTAAGTAAATGTGATATTTCAGTTATTTTTTAAATACTTTTGAAAAAAATTCTAAAAACCTGTTTTTGCTTTGTCATTATGGGGTATTGTGTGGAGATTGATGAGGGGGAAAAAACGATTTAATCAATTTTAAAATTAGGCTGTAACGTAACAAAATGTGAAAAAAGGCAAGGGGTCTGAATACTTACCAAATGCACTGTAAGCATGCAGTTAAAATTGAGGAAAATCTGCAATCTTGGTACTGGATATCCATTTCTACAGCAAGATCTTGAGCCTTTGCCAAATTAAATAAAATGGTTTACTGTTAAGTGCCATTGTCAGCAACTAAATACAGCAATATAATGTTTAGGCCATGCTTGCTCAAAGGCATGGAAATGTTCAGTTGAAATTCTGTAGAAAATATAAAAATATATATATTTGCTTCACATGAATATTATATCTTACATTTTAGGATCAATTTATTGTAGGGTATTGTGCATGTAAGTCATGATGATTGAATCAGCCTTTCGAGTAGAAGTGTTATGTGACTCTGAGTTAAGTGTTAGGTGACTCTAAATGAAGTGTGTATCAACATGGGAGTCAGACTATTTGTGTACCATTCTATTCTCTCCTCATGAGGGTGTTGGATGCCTCATGAGGATGCCCTGTCAAACATAAATAAAACATCTATATCATCTAAATATATGTGCATAACTGCACCTTTTATTGCACTTATCATTATTCAACACAACAGATTTGCAATGGCTATGGAATGCTGTACTTTTTTTTTACAAAATAAAGGGACAAAGACGAATTCCTCAAAGAATGTGGAATGAAGTATAAGGTGTGACATGTGGTACTTGAAAGCAAACTACAGGTAGTATAAATTAATACAGTTACTGTATGCTTTTAGGAAATACATATGATAATAAGCAATGTGACATAATCCTCCTGGACCACAGTACTTGCTTCTTCAGATGATGTTCTTCATGATAAAACATTAAAACAAAACACTTTCAGTGATTTAGTTAGGAAAATGCAATGAATGACAGATGTAGGATCTTAATTTGATCACACTGCTGCAGGAAATTAAAAAAGCCATCTGAAGTTTGTAATTTCCACTTTGAAATTTAAAAAAAATATATATAATCGACAAAATAATTAAAATGTTCTCCTGTTGAATAATTACTTTCCTGCTGCGGCAAACTGTCTCAAATTAAGATCCTACACCTGTAGAGCCGCCTTCTTTTCTGAGACACAATCAAACCCTGTTGAAGTACACTAGTGCATCATCCTTAAACCCCTTTAAGAAACCCAACAGAGGCAGATAACGTGGTGAGATTAATACTGTGATGTGGAGACATACAGACAGCCCACCAAGGAAAAAGATTACACCTTGTCTTAACCTATACCTGAGATCAAATAAAGACACCATATTAGCTATCTCCTTCCTCATTCATAATTTTGTACATAAGCAAGATGTGATGACAGGTAAGCATTACAGTTGACTACTACCTATTTGACATCAATATTAACCTCTTAGTTGACATACATTTTGTACAGATGCAAATCTCAAAAATGGAGAAAAAAAATGCATAACATTACAGAACATTTGATATCAATAAGCTCTCCTAATACTGTCATTCACAACTTTACACAATAAAATAATAAACAAATCAAATCAAATGATTAGCAAGGCAATGAAAGAGTACATACTGAAAATCATACAAACAACAAAAACACAGATCCAGTAAGACACTGAGAAAGGAGATATTGTTTAAGTGATAATGCCCTTGAAGCCGGTGTTTGGAGAATATATTGGCACGGGTGTTGTAAGTTGATGGCCGGTAAACCATGCCAATAAATCCTCCAAACACTGGCTTCAAGGGCATTATCACTTTTATACAACGGGTAACCAACATATTCAAATAATGATTGACATATTTTCATTAAAAACATTATTTTGATACATATATTTATTCATACTATTTCATCCTTCCACAAGATATAGTGCCGACACAAATCTAGAGTTGCTACCCAACCCATCTGGTCATTCGTGCTATCGGTTCAGTTGACAGAGACGCGACCCAGTCGTTCAGTCTTTTTGTTCTGTATCTATGGATGCGACCCAGTCGTTTGTTCTAAATGTTCCATTGCCATACTGGCTGGCAACGTACTCATCCCTTGCTTTCTAGATATCCAACTATGGCTAACTTACAGTCACGTCAAACAGTGCAGCTAGAATAACAACAGTAGCTGCATTTGCCTTTTTTTATGTTTTCTAGAGACATTTATTTGGATACATCCATAACAATGAGCTAATGAGGCGCGATTTCGCCTGGAATAGACGCAAACTGGAATGGGGTTTTCCAATCAGCATTCAGGATTAGACCCACCTGTTGTATGATTTTGAATAAATCCTGTCAAATAAAGATTGTTGATTGTTCTTGCCAATGTTAGGACCTTAGGCTGAGTGCAGGTGTGTTGATCCTTCTGCCTTTCTATTGTTCTAAGGAGGTCAGCGAGACTAGGGCCTCTTTTGTTTTTTTCAGTGTGTTGAATGCGGACACCCTCAGTTAGAGTAAAGATGAAAGATTTAAAATACAATAATAGACAATATGACAGTTGTAATAACCAATAGGATAATTATTTGCACTGAATGTTCATGCATTTCTAAAGATTGTTTTCTTGCATATAACTCAAAGCCTGGACTCCATACACAAGCACACACAGTATAAATACTTTTTAAAAAAACATGTTACTGACTTTGAAAACTGACTTTGATCTTAATAGCACCTCAACTTACTTTAATTAAGTTAATTACTTTAATTAAATTAGTAATTGAGAGGTATAAAAGCAAAAAACACATTTCTGGTTGTCTTATTCTTTCTGATCATGTGGATTTGTATTCAATTGTGTTTTGTCAAATCAACATAAACTGAGTGTACACAGCATTCAGAACACCTGCTCTTTCCATGACAAAGACTGACCAGGTGAATCCAGGTGGAAGCTATGATCCCTTATAGCTGTCAACTGTTAAACCCACTTCAATCCCTGTAGATGAAGGTGAGGATCTAGGTTAAAGAAGGATTTTTAAGCCTTAAGACATGGATTGTGTATGTGTGTCATTTTAGAGGGTGAAAGTGCAAGACAAAATATTGAAGTGCCTTTGAACAGGGTATGGTAGTAGGTTCCAGGCGCACAGGTTTGTGTCAAGAATTGCATCGCAGCTTGATTTTTCACGCTCAACATTTTACGGTGCATAACAAAAATGGTCCTCCACCCAAAGGACATCCAGCCAACTTGACACAACTTTGGGAAGCAATGGAGTCAACATGGGCCAGCATTCCTGTCGAACGCTTTTGACACCTTGTCGAAGCCATGCCCCGACAAATTGAGGCTGTTCTGAGGGTAAAAGGAAGGGTGCAACTCAATATTAGGAAGGTGTTCTTAATGTCTTGTATATGAGACGTAAAGGCTAACATCTGCTTATACAGAATGGATAACGATGACAGGAGCATAGTGCTGTACCACATAGCCTATACTCTTAACAGACATTGTTGCGCTGTGACTTGATATTTGGTCCAATTAACATGCGCTGGTGGCTACCTCACAGTGGAGCGTGCAGTTTGTGCATGAGCTAAAATAGTATTTTGTTTTGTGATGTCAATGACGTCTCTAAACATGTATCCAGTGACACTAAGAATCATATGATGACTTTTACCGTTGATGAAAAGTGCTGCTACGGTCAAACCTGCCCGAAGCAGTGATTAACACTTAACCCCAACATCCACACCACAGTCTCTCCAGCACTCTGTACAGATATGGTATCTTAATTTGATCACTTTGCTCCACAGAACATGTTTTTGTCCTAGTAGTAGCATAATGTCCCTGAAAACCTGCAGTTTCTCTTTCTATCACTATATCTCACACCTAAACTGTAGCCTACTGTAGCCTATCAGAACTATTTTCCTGTTAGAAATTATAACTTTTTTGGGGAATAATCAAATAGTCCTCCTCCTGTGGCAGGATTATTTTACTCCTGCAACAATACTGGTCAAATTAAGATCCAACATCTGTATATCATACCTCGTTCTTAACAACACTTTAGATCTTACAGGAGCACATCAAAGTTAAAGTTTAAATATGCATGTCACAGGTGTCACAATACACAATCTGTACAAAGTGTAAAAATACATCTTGACAACAGCCTTGAGCTGTAAACACAGAGGGACGTGAGGTAGGAGAGTACAGAGAGCTGTTTGAAGCAGGAACATAGATACAGCAAGGCTGGGTAGCGTACAGTAGGTTTGGGTGATGAGCGGTGGTCAATATCTTTGCAGATGATAGCAGGGTTGTGATTGGACAGGTGTCAAATCATAGGAGATTACCACTGTTTTTCTCTCACATTTCAATGTGAGCCTCATTACTGGACGGACTGACTTTAAGCGAGCCAGAAATTGTGTAAAACCTGTGGAAGATACAATGGGAGAAAAGTTTCATAAGTTAGAAATGTTGCATTGAAAACTATGCAATTTTTAAGGTATAGCGGTGATATGACGTACATGCAGAAAGTAAACAGCATCGTGGGTCAATTTCCACAACAACTAAGAGCATTGAAGCATGAGGCTCAACTTCTCCGCTGTTTTGGTACCCTGAATACCACGCTGTGAACAGCGTGAAGCGAACCCGTGCACATGAGCAGATATTATGTATGACTGTGTGAGAGCAAAGTCTTGTATCTTGCTCATCTTAGTATCTGCGATGCTGCTCGTGGCAACGTCATTTAGCTGAGTCTACCTTCAACTCTAGATCTAGCAAGCTGTTTGGGAAAACGTTGAAATATGATTGTTTTAACTCTTGCAAGCCATTAAACAAGGTAAATGTTAAACTAGGTCGGTACAGTTGTAACTGTCAATCCAGGGGAATAGAAAGTAGAAGAGAAAGCCATGAAATGAATACTACTCCATACCTTGACTTTTTTAAATGTGTGCGCTTCTTCAGAACTTGAAAACAGGAGGATTTAGCGCAGGAGTGTTTCAGGTCGATGACCTGGTAGATGATGGGGTTGTACATGGCAGAGGACTTAGCAAGCAGAGTGGGGATCACAGAGACCGAGATAGGCACTGAGTCGGGCTCGCCAAACGCAGACACCACTGAGACCACTGCATAAGGGATCCACGCTATCAAGAAACCAGCGCAGATCAGCATCGCCACCTGGAGGACACAAGTAGAACCACATCACTGGTCAGTCTCACAATAGTTAAAGTATCTCTGAGGTGAGGTTCCGTGCCCACACGCCCACACACACACACAAGAGCTCTGCTAACCGACTCGAGCCCGACGGGCCCTGACATTATACATCGGGTTAGGGCCGGGTAGGGCCTGTTTATTCCTCAATAACTAGGGTACAGGCAGGGTTTGGGTATCCATAAATTGATCGCTAACATTTTGAAGCTGAGCAGTACAGTCATATCTAACTAAGATCATAACATTGTGTCAGAAGTTATTTTTCAAATATAAGACAGGAGTTTGAGTTTTGTCAGAGTTTAGAGTGAGCAGAGGAGCCCAAGTGGAGCCGTTGCTATGGATACTCACAGACTCAGATTCGTCATGAGCAGAGAGCATGCAGAGTGAGCAGCGCTCAGGAAGCGAGTGACAGACAGAGAGGAGCAGCTAATTGATTTACTAACGGAGGATGTTATTTCTGATTTTGAGTTTCGGGCAGGGCCTTAAATTTGGCAGAAGCAATCGGGCCTGGGTAGGGTAGAGCCTGGACGTTGCAGGCATAGGTAGGGCTCGGGCTTAAAATTCATGTCTGTTCAGGGCTCTGACACACACACACACACACACACACCTTGGTCAGTTTCATCTCCAGATTATGGCTGTTCTTGTTCCTGGTGTCAAAGTGGGAGATTTCCTTGGCTGAGGACTTCACCTTGAAGATGATCATGACGTAGGAGAAAACGATGATGCCGGTGGGGAAGATAAGACAGAAGAAGAGGATTGCAATGACGAAGCTCTGGCCCGCCACGGAAGCCTGGGCCAGCCACCAGTCCAGAGTGCAGGAAGTGCCAAAGGGCTCGGGAGCATAGCTGCCCCAGCCCACCAGGGGCATGGTGGCCCAGAAGCCTGCATACAGCCACACAAACACCATACTCAGGAAAGCATGTTGCCTCTTTAGCCACGTTCCTGTGGGTACATTTATGGGCAGAATGATTGATAATGAATTGGTTCATCATAATAATAAAGTGTAATAATAATAATAAAGATATCACAGCTCATAATTTCAATTAACTTATTAATGAAAAAGTTCTAATTATTAATTATTCTAAAGGTCTTGTGTTACTGTAAACAGGGGTGTCAAACATACGCCCCGGGTCCAATCCGGCTCCCGGGTGGTTTAAGTAAAACAAATACAACTTGTAAAGTTTTTTTATACTTTAAAATTACTAAATCAAAACTGTGTAGAAATGATAAGGGACCTACAGTACATTCCTAAAGTTTCTTGGCTGTGTCTAGCTCGCTAATAATCACTGAATTGAAAGCTAGACAGTCAGGAAGTATCTTTTTTTTTTTTTAACAATTAGATGATACACTGTGCCGCCCAAACAGATCCACAGATGACACAATCTCTATTGCACTCCACACTGCCCTTTCCCACTATGTGAGAACGCTGTTAATTGACTACAACTCAGCGTTCAACACCATAGTGCCCTCCAAGCTAACAGTAAGCTAAGGACCCTGGGACTGAACACCTCCCTCTGCAACTGGATCCTGGACTTTCTGACGGGACGGCCCCAGGTGGTGAGGGTAGGCAACAACACATTCGCAACGCTGACCCTTAACATGGGAGCCCTTCAGAGTTGCATGCTTAGACACCTTCCTGTATTCCCTGTTAACTCGCTACTGCGTTGTAGAGCACGACTCCAACACCATCATTAAGTTAGCCTGATTTCCGACAACAACGAGACAGCCTATAGGGAGGAGGTCAGAGACCTGGCAGTGTGGTGCCAGGACAACAACCTCTCCCTCAACGTCAGCAAGACAAAGGAGCTGATTGTGGACTACAGGAAACGGAGAGCTGAGCATGCACCCATTCACATCGACAAGGCTGTAGTGGAGCGGGTCGAGAGCTTTAAGTCACGAGATCCTGAGGCCCATTGTCGTGCCATTCATCCGCCATCACGTCATGTTTCAGCATGATAATGCTCAGACCCATGTCGCAAGGATCTGCACACAATTCATGGAAGCTGAAAATGTCCCAGATCTTCCATGGCCTGCATACACACCAGACATGTCCACCACTGAGCCTGTTTGGGATGCTCTGGATCGACATGCACAGCACCGCGTTCCAGTTTCCGCCAATAACCAGCAACTTCGCACAGCCATTGAAGAGGAGTGGGACAACATTCCACAGGCCACAATCAACTCTATGCAATGAAGAAGTGTCTCGCTGCATGAGGCAAATGGTCACACCAGATACTGACTGGTTTTCTGATCCACGCCCCTAGCTTTTTTTTAAAGGTATCTGTGACCAACAGATGCATATCTGTATTCCCAGTCATGTGAAATCCATAGATTAGGGCCTAATGAATTTAGTTCAATTGACTGATTTCCTTATATGAAGTGTAACTAAATTGTTGCATGTGGCATGTTTATTTTTGTTCAGTGTAGTTAGGTAGAGTTAACGAATAGCTATCCAGACTCTGCATTGACCACACACATTTTTTTACCCATCACATACGCTGCTGCTACTGTTTAAGATCTGTCACTTTATTCCTAGTTTTTTGTTACATATCTGCCTCAATTACCTCGTACCCCTGCACTTCGACTCGGTACTGGTACCCTGTGTACATAGCCATGTTATCATTACTCATTGTGTACTTATTATTACTTATTTTATTATATGTTTTACTTTTCTATCATTTCTATATTTTCTTTCTCTCTGCATTATTGGGAAGGACCCGTAAGTAAGCATTTCTCTGTTAGTCATTTATTTGTTAGAGGATATTCTTTGCTAATTCTTTGCTCGGCAAGGAAATGTAAGTGATCTTCAGTGCAGCCCTACGGACACCATTGAAGACCGAATGCGACCCGCGGGGCAAAATGTAGTTTGACACCCCTGCTGTAAACCAAAACACAAACTGAGAACATAGCCCACTGTACCGTATCTGAGGTGGCAGATCTTGAGGTATCTGTCTAGGCTGACTACGGTCATGGTGATGAGGCTGCCAACACCGAAGAAGAAGCCAGCCCAGCCATAGAAACGACAGCCCTCCCAGCCAAACAGCCAGCGGTGGGAGAAACTGGACGCCACAAAGAACGGCTTCCCTGTGACTTCAAGACCAAACACACACAGTTGTTAACCACCTCAAATGAGCCGTGTGTGCTGTAAAGACATGAGAATATATAGTATACATGTACAGTAACATAGTAATGTAGGCCTTAAAATGCATGAGAATTCCAATGAAAAACCATCCTCTTCATCCACTTCACATAACAGAAGTGCTGTTTCTTCAAAACCCACAATGATAACAGATGCAGTAAAGTTACAATCCTGAGGCATAGCATGGGACAGAAGAGGTGATCATAAATAGTGTTTATATCGTGTGAGGAGAAAGTGGCATCCTCACCGGTCTGACGCCACAGAGGTTCAGAGAGCACAGTTATGACCCTGTCTCTATATACATGTTGACGTACACACACTGCACTCTCCACCAACCCTCGTAGTTAATAAAATACTCTTTCTCTCACTTTATGACTCCTACAGTATTATGGTAAAATGGCTACGAAATATTCTGGCCCTCTTTTCATTTGGACCTCCAACATCTGAGTGACATTCCCAAGATGCAGGCAAAGCTGGCAGACACAAATAGATCATGCTTGTTGTCTGCTGTGGACGTTGGCTCAAGTCCTAGAGAGCAATGCAGGCGTCTCATACAGAGAGACATAGTTGGCCCAGAGACCAAGAAATAAACAGATAAACAAGTGAGCATCTCGTGGTTGTATGAGACACAGAGAGAGCTGGCCAGAGATTGTTCTGAGACTGAGACATACTGTTGTGAATTCTGCTTCTGGCTGGGTCACAGGGACTCTTTGAGAAACTAGAATATTCTCAGATAAAGGGGATTTAAAACAACATTTCTTAACTGAGATGACTGCTTACAGTGGAACTAAACCTCTTGTACATCAAAGGCCTGGTCTATCGATATATTGTGATCAACATGCCAGGTAGAGTCATTAGAGGTGAGTTCTTTTGACGTGATGCTGTTCCTCTAATATCCAAACGATGGCGATAAAGGACTAATTCCAGATTAAGCCACAATTTAGCATTTTTCAGGGTGAGTTACCAAACATGCCTAAAAAGTTATGACTTTAAAGCAACTCGGTGATTCTCTCTCTCTCTCTCTCTCTCTCTCTCTCTCCCTCACTCTCTCGCTTTCTTGTCATTATATTCCACCACTTCATCTTCTTCCAACCATGACAACCATTCCCATGTGTCAGGATGTACAGTACATGAGTAAATGTTAACGCAGCGCTACCATTGTTCATATACATGCTGTTCGGAATTGAAATACACAGACTACACAGGACTAATCCACCATACACTGTTCTGTACAGAAACACACTGTACATGGACATACTGTATGAAGAGACTGCGGAATTGTTTACCTGATATGCAAAAGTCAAATATGGCTAAGTTGACTGTCATGAGCTCAGGCGGCCTTAGCTTTGTCTTGCGTTTGATGGTCATGTATATAACATAGCCATTTCCTATGGCTGACATGATCCCTGCAGAGAAAACAGAGGACAAGAGGAAGACATGACAAGTTGTAAAATGCAACATGACAGGGTGTACCTACAGGTTAGTCAATTAACATACTTAGGCCTATGGCATAATTGTTTTAATTATAATGCTATAATATGATATAATATTATTTTAAAGGGGCAATCTGCAGTTGCTACGTCCATTTTTTGACTTATAAATGAATGATATGTACATATTGATTTTTGAAGACTATGACTTATAAATGCCTCATGATCTTGGTTTAACTGTCGTACCCCATTAGAACCCAAAATATAAGCTAGTTTATTTTACTCGCTAATGTCCAATTCCTGGATAATAAAATTGACGAGCTCAAGGCGAGAGTTGCTTTTCAGAGAGACATCAGGGATTGTAACATACTCTGCTTCACGGAAACATGGCTCTCTCGAGATATACTGTCTGACTCTGTAAAGCCAGTTGGGATCTCTGTACATCGCGCTGACAGGAACAAACATCTCTCCGGGAAGCAGAAGGGTGGAGGTATATGTTTTATGATCAACGTCTTATGGTGTAACTATGATAGCATACAGGAACTCAAGTCCTTCTGTTCACCTAACCTAGAATATCTCACAATCAAATGGTGACCGTACTATCTCCCAAGATCATTTTTGTCAATAATAGCCACAACAGTCTATACCCCCCCCTCCCCCAAGCGGATACCACAGAGGTCCTCAAAGAACTTCACTGGACCTTATGCAAATTGAAAACCACATATCCTGAGGTTGCATTTATTGTAGCTGGGGATTTGAACAAAGCAAGGAAGAGGTTCCCGAAATTCTATCAACATATTGATTGTTGGACTCGCGCTGCTAAAACCCTCAACCATTGCTATACTACCTTTCAGAATGCATATAAGGCCCTCCATTCAGCAAATCGGACCACAATGCCATCTTGCTCCTCCCCTCCTATAAGCAGAAACTCAAACAGGAAGCACCCGTGGTGAGGTCTATTCAACGCTGGTCTGACCAATCAGAATCCACACTTCAAGATTGTTTTTATCACGCGGACTGGAATATGTTCAGAGTAGCTTCAGAAAATAATATCGACACATATACCGATATGGTGAATGAGTTTATCAGGAAGTTCAACAGCATAGTGCCCTCAAAGCTCATCACTAAGCTAAGGACCCTGGAACTAAACACCTCCCTCTGCAACTGGATCCTGGACTTACTGACTGGCCGCCCCCAGGTGGTAAGGGTAGGTAACTACACATTCTTGGTCCCCTTCTGTATTCCCTGTTCACTCATGACTGCATGGCCAGGCATGACTCCAACACCATCATCAAGTTTGTTGATGACACAACAGTGGTAGGCCTATTCACCGACAACGATGAGACATATCACCTCAATTACCTTGACTAACTAGTGCCCCCGCACATTGACTCTGTACCTTCTGTAAAAAGCCTTGCTATTGTTATTTTACTGCTGCTCTTTAATTATTTGTTACATTTATTTTTTACTTTACACGTATTTTTCTTAAAACAGCAGTGTTGGTTAAGGGCTTGTAAGTAAACATTTCACTTTAAGCTCTACACCTGTTGTAATCGGCGCATGTGACAAATAAAAATGGATTTGATTTGATTTGATATGCTTGCTTGGCAGAGTGTCACTCTTCCATAGAAACACTGTGCATGTATTGACTGCAATGACTGCCAATTTAATTAATCTGGTTTTGCTACCAATATTAACTGGTAGAACAGTCATCTCCAAGAAGAATAAGGGAAGGATCTAGTGGTACAGTCATATTAGTGACCTGTGATAAGATCTGAATAATTCTTCCCAATAATTGCCTAGTTCAGGGCAGGACAAAAACATATGCAAAAGTGTGCCCACCCCCGTTTTACAAGGCCCATACACATTCACAATGGTAATGGTCTCAGTATTAATAAAACCCTGAATGATCACAAACCTACCTCCTTTGTCTTTAATCTTAGATTGAAGCTGAAAGAGGCATTGCTTACTAATGAGAATGGCCAACCCTCTTGCCCGAGACATGAAAGATGAATAGTACACTTGACCCACCCACTCTCTTTTCAGTTTATCGTGCTCAGTCAGTCAGGCGTGTCTCCTGAAGAAGAGCTATATCAACCTTATGTTGCTTTAGATAATTCAGAATGCGTTTGCGCTTGACTGGGCATTTAGTACCCCTAATGTTAGTTATCATAAATGTATACATATTAGGTGTCGACATCTTTAAAGAAAATAAGAAATAGGGAAAGAGATGCAAATAAAATGGTGTTGAGCATGTACAAATTGTACAAAATGAAAGTATAATATAGTCAACATCTCGTGGGCTAATACCCTGACCCTACCACAAACCCACTCATCCCCCTCCCCAACTGAGGGAGTTAAAAACCCATACCCCTAGACACTAGTCTTTAAGCTAGATGTACTGTATCTGCTATGCATAGCATCGCCCGAATTAGGTACATTCAAAATGATATGTACAAGTTAGCACATAAAAGTGCATTAACTGTTCACTGTAATTTGAAAATGTTGACAGTCGAGTCACAAAATACAATTTCAATCAAAGCAGAAAACGTCATCAACAATAATGACGGGATTATTTAGCCCCACATGACCATGTCAACAACACCCAAGCACCCAAGCACCACAGGAAAAAAGTTATCAAGCTACGATGAATAAATGAAAACCTATACTAGATGAGAACTATCATCCTTCAAATATGAAATAGAGATAATTAGTTAACCAATCACCATCATCCTGAGTCCACATTATGGCAAGAACAGCTCAAATAAGCAAAGAGAAACGACAGTCCATCATTACTTTAAGACATGAAGGTCAATCAATGTGGAAAATTTCAAGAACTTTTAAAGTTTCTTCAAGTGCAGTTGCAAAAACTATCAAGCGCTATGATGAAACTGGCTGTCATGAGGACCACCACAGTTAAGGACGACCCAGAGCTGCTGCAGAGGATAAGTTCATTAGAGGTACCAGTCTTAGAAATCAGCAATTAACAGCACCTCAGAAATTGCAACCCAAATAAACACTTCACAGAGTTCAAGTGAGTTCAAGAAACAGACACATCTCAACATCAACTGTTCAGAGAAGACTGTGTGAATCAGGCCTTCATGGTCAAATTGCTGCAAAGAAACCACTACTAAAGGACACCAATAAGAAGAAGAGACTTTCTTGGGCCACGAAACATGAGCAATGGACATTAGACCGGTGGAAATCTGTCCTTTAGTCTGATGAGTCCAAATTTGAGGTTTTTGGTTACAACCGCAGTGACTTTGTGAGACGCAGAGTAGGTGAATGGATGAAGTCTGCATGTGTGGTTCCCACCGAGAAGCATGGAGGAGGAGGTGTCATGGTGTGGGGGTGCTTTGCTGGTGACACTGTCAGTGATTTATTTAGAATTTAAGGCATACTTAACCAGCATTGCTACCACAGCATTCTGCAGTGTTACGCCATCCTATCTGGTTTGCGCTTAGTGGGACTATCATTTGTTTTTCAACAGGACAATGACCCAAAACACACCTCCAGGCTGTTTAAGGGCTATTTGACCAAGAAGGAGAGAGATGGAGTGCTGCATCAGATGACGTGGCCTCCACAATCACCCAATTGAGATTGGATGAGTCAAACCGCACAGTGAAGGAAAATCAGCCAACAAGTGCTCAGCATATGTGGGAACTCCTTCAAGACAATTGGAAAAGCATTCCAGGTGAAGCTGGTTGAGAGAATGCCAAGAGTGTACAAAGCTGTCATCAAGGCAAAGGGTGGCTACTTTGAAGAATCTAAAATCAAAAATATATTTAGATTTTTTTACTATTTTTGGTTACTACAAAATTCCATATGTGTTATTTTATTGTTTTGATGTCTTCACTATTCTTGTACAATGTAGAAAATAGTAAAAATAAAGAAAAACCCTTGAATGAGTAGGTGTGTCCAAACCTTTGACTGGTACTGTACATACTTACACATACACAATGTTAAAGCTATCATCTAGCTGGCAATTAGGCGGTCAGTCACATATTAGTGCCAGCTGGTGTGCAGCTTATCCCTGCCTCGGTATCACTAACGCTAGCATACATCTCTAACAATAAACAAACTAGCAAACATTAGTAGCTAAAATTCCCTGAAGTAATATAAACAACATAGTTAGGCTTGAAACCCAGTCAAAAGCCACATAGCTATTTAACCAAACCCGATTGGACCTCTATGCGTAAAATAAAAGTATACAGAAAAAATGTAACAATCTGGCACAGTGTGGCTATAGCTATAGTCACACCCTTGTAAACTTAGCGAGCTGGCTTAATAGCGCAGCCAACATTAGCTATGATCCAACGTTACCTAGCCAGTCATTATCAAGCTAGCCATCTAGCCAGCCAACCCTGCCAGCCAGTCGATCATATGAGTAATTTCATGGTATCCTCATGTTTCACTAGTGACGGGCCACCCCCAGGTGGTAAGGGTAGATAACAACACTGTATCCAAGTTCAAAAGACAGTTCCTCATGATGTAGTAGGAGTGAACAAGTCAGGGAGTTCTTTCCTCATGTATGTTTCAGCTGTCTTCACAGCGTCAAATGTGCACTCATCATTCTTGGTTTCGATCCACAAAGTCACCGGGTAGCGCAGGCCATATGCCAGGCAGCCAGCCTGCCGCAGAAGCCTCTTCAGTGGGGAGAAAGCCATCCTCCTCTTGTGTAGTATGGGATAAATATCAGGAAATATCATGATTCTGGCATCTCCGTACTTGAGCTCTCCCTTTGCTCGGACAGCAGAGAGGATGCGGACATCGCCCTGGTACCGTAGAAATGTATTGACAAATGCCCTGGGTGCAACCTGGCCAGGCAGCCACCTCCGTAGCGTGCGATGGGCCCTCTCGATTTCCAGTGGGTACGCGGAAGAGTTTAAATCCAGAATTTGGGGAATTAATTCCTGTAGAAAAGAGATGGTGTCTCTTCCCTCCACAGCCTCAAATTTGAGCGCTTTTGTAAATTTTTGTAATAATCTAATTTCTCCTTGAGCTTAGAAATGATGTCTCCCAACTTCTTGTACTTCTGGTCCATGTCCTCGCAGATGTCCAGGATGGTAGCCTGGTGACTTTCACCTTTGTGACTCACCTTTGTGACTCACCTTTGTGACTTTCTGGTCTTCGTGGAGTTTATCGACCAGCACATCAATCATGATGAGGCGTTCAGAAAGTCTCTTGGATTTTTGTTATACTCTTATCCATCTCCATTCTGAACCATGCTGGTGCTTCTTCCGAGCTAGCATCCGTCGAGGCCGAAAAGGGCTGTAAGAGGGGGGCACTTTTCCATGCCTCGTCTGTGGCTTTGCAAAAATATATGTTTTAACTTCCAACTCACTATAAATGAACAGGTAAACTGTGTCAAAATGCCTTAAAGGTTTTCTAAAGTTCGAGGACGCTAGGCAGACGCATCTTGTTAGAGCTTCGCCATTGCCAGAAGTCTGCACATGCCACCTTAATAGGCTTTCCATTGATACTGATCAATAGTTCATTGTTATTCACAAACATGTATTTATCTGTCAATACTGACGTCAGTGTGCTGCTAACAGTTTTGCTTCCTCTACGTCCTTGTCCCCTTACTGGGCTTGAACCAGTGGCAGCAATTACAGACGCAAGTCTTTTGGGGTACAACGCTACAAGCTTGGCACACCTGTATTTGGGGAGTTTCTCCCATTCTTCTCTGCAGATCCTGTCAAGTGCTGTCAGGTTGGGTGGGGAGCGTCGCTGCACAGCTATTTTCAAGTCTCTCCAGAGATGTTTGATCGGGTTCAAGTCTGGGCTCTGGCTGGGCCACTCAAGGACATTCAGAGACTTGTCCCGAAGCCACTCCTGCTTTGTCTGGGCTGTGTGCTTAGGGTCGTTGTCCTGTTGAAAGGTGAAGCTTCGCCCCAGTCTGAGGTCCTAAGTGCTCTGGAACACGTTTTCATCAAGGATCTCTCTGTACTTTGCTCTATTAATCTTTCCCTCGATCCTGACTAGTCTCCCAGTCCCTGCTGCTGAAAAACATCCCACAGCATGATGCTGCCAAAACAATACTTCACCGTAGGGATGGTATTGGTCAGGTGATAAGCAGTGCCTGTTTTTTTCCAGACGTAACGATTGGCATTCAGGCCAAAGAGTTTAATCTTGGTTTCATCAGACCAGAGAATCGTGTTTCTCATGGTCTGAGAGTCCTTTGGGTGCCTTTTGGCAACCTCCAAGCAGGCTGACATGAGCCTTTTACTGAGGAGTGGCTTCCGTCTGGTCACTCTACCATAAAGGCCTGATTGGTAGAGTGCTGCAGAGATGGTTGTCCTTCTGGAAAGTTCTCCCATCTCCACAGAGGAACCCTAGAGCTCTGCCAGAGTGACCATTGGGTTCTTAGTCACCTCCCTGACCAAGGCCCTTCTCCCCCGATTGCTCAATTTGGCAAGGCGGCCAGCTCTTAAAAAGAGTCTTGGTGGTTCCAAACTTCATCCATTTAAGAATGATGGAGGCCACTGTGTTCTTGGGAACCTTCAATGCTGCAGATATTCCTTCAACCTCATGGCTTGGTTTTTGCTTTGACATGCACTGTCAACTGTGTGCCTTTCCAAATCATGTCCAATCAATTGAATTTACCACAAGTGGACTCCAATGAAGTAGAAACATTTCAAGGATGATCAATGGAAGCAGGATGCACCGGAGCTCAATTTTGAGTCTCATAGCAAAGGGTCTGAATACTTATGTGAATGCTGTTATGTACCTGTAGCACTAACAACTGTTTATCTTATTGTATAAAATAGATCCCACAGATTGTAAACCATGATCTACTGTTGGTGTACAAGTCCATTGAAACACCCATGAATAGAAGAGACACGTCATGTTTGGGTAGACAGACACGATCCTCTGCTCTATTCTATGATATGTGATATGAGCGTAAACACTGTAAAGCAGGGTTCCCCAAACTCCCCTGGGTGCATGTTTTGTTTTTGCCCTAGCACTACACAGTTGATTCAAATAATCACAGCTTGACGATGAGCTGGTTATTAGGGCAAAACCACGTGCGCCTGGGGGGTTGGGGCCCAGGACCGAGTATGGGAAACCCTGCTATAAAGTGAAGGCTCTCTAGTGCTCATTCTCTGGTGAGATTTTCCATTCACTCTGGACTTCATCAGCTGAATGACCCTGGTTTTACACACAAAGCAAGTTATTGAGAGAAATTTAGAAGGGGAAAAATGAATTATCTATTGCATTCCAATTCTATCATATGATAAACAGATTAGAGAAAAACTAAACAAATGGGTTACACAGTTTATTTTTTTTGTTATCGAGGGCACAGGATATGGACAGAACATCAGGGAGTAACCACATTTGATCTATTTAATTTAACTCCGTGTCTAGCTTAAGGGTTAAATGGAAAATGTAAGAATGGCTGCACACATTTGTTTGTGCCATGCAATATCAATGTGACCACGCGATGTTTGACTTTTGGGATGAATTTATACCTAAGCAGAAAAGTAAAGAAAACAGGCAAAGAAACAGTACACTGTCCTTCTCTCAGCACATATCAAAGCTGCAGGCTGAAGTTATATCTCAACTTGGTTACCTCTATCGTAATCTCTCTTCTTTCACCCCAGCTGCCAAATTAACCCTGATTCAGATGACTATCCTACCCATGATAGTAGAGGTCGACCGATTAATCGGAATGGCCATTTAATTAGGGCCGATTTGGAAATCGTTATTTTGGGACACCATTTTGGCCGATTTCTTTTAATTATTTATTTTATATATACACCTTTATTTAACTAGGCAAGTCAGTTAAGAACACATTCTTATTTTCAATGACGGCCTAGGAACGGTGGGTTAACTGCCTCGTTCAGGGGCAGAACGACAGATTTTTACCTTGTCAGCTTGGGGGATTCAATCTGGCAACCTTACAGTTAACTAGTCCAACGCTCTAACCACCTGCCTCTCATTGCACTCCACGAGGAGCCTGCCTGTTACGCGAATGCAGCAAGAAGCCAAGGTAAGTTGCTAGCTAGCATTAAACTTATCTTATAAAAAACAATCAATCAATCATAATCACATAAACTACACATGGTTGATGATATTACTAGTTTATCTAGCGTGTCCTGCATAGCATATAATCGATGCAGTGCGTATTCGCGAAAAGGGACTGTCGTTGCTCCAACGTATACCTAACCATAAACACCAATGCCTTTCTTAAAATCAATACACAGAAGTATATATTTTTAAACCTGCACATTTAGCAAAAAAGATCCAGGTTAGCAGGCAATATTAACCAGGTGAAATTGTGTCACTTCTCTTGCGTTCATTGCACGCAGATTCAGGGTATATGGGATAATAATAAATGTTTTCGAAAGGATAGTTTCCGGATTCGATCATATTAATAAGATAAGGCTCGTATTTCTGTGTGTTATTATGTTATAATTAAGTCTCAGATTTGATAGAGCAGTCTGACTGAGCGATGGTAGGCAGCAGCAGGCTCATAAGCATTAATTCAAACAGCACTTTCGTGCATTTTGCCAGCAGCTCTTCACTGTGCTTCAAGCATTGCACTGTTTATGACTTCAAGCCTATCAACTCCCGAGATTAGGCTGGTGTAACCGATGTGAAATGGCTAGCTAGTCAGCGGGGTGCGCACTAATAGCGTTTCAAACGTCACTCGCTCTGAGACTTGGGGTTGTTGTTAACCTTGCTCTGCATGGGTAACGCTGCTTCGAGGGTGGCTGTTGTCGATGTGTTCCTGGTTCGAGCCCAGGTAGGAGCGAGGAGAGGGACGGAAGCTATACTGTTACACTGGCAATACTAAAGTGCCTATAAGAACATCCAATAGTCAAAGGTATATGAAATACAAATCGTATAGTGAGAAATTGTCCTATAAATACTATATTAACTACAACCTTAAACCTATATTGAAGTCTCATGGTAAAAGGAACCACCATCTTTCATATGTTCTCATGTTCTGAGCAAGGAACTTAAACGTTAGCTTTTTTACATGGCACATATTGCACTTTTACTTTCTTCTCCAACACTTTGTTTTTGCATTATTTAAACCAAATTGAACATGTTTCATTATTTATTTGAGGCTAATTAGATTTTTATTGATTTATTATATTAAGTTAAAATAAGTGTTCATTCAGTATTGTTGTAATTGTCATTAATAAAAATAAATAAAACAAATTGGCCGATTAATCGGGATCGGCTTTTTTTGGTCCTCCAATAATCGGCATCGGTATCGGCGGTGAAAAATCATAATCGGTCGACCTCTACATGATAGATTTTGGAGACATAATTTATAGATCGGCAGGTAAGAGTGCTCTCGAGCGGCTAGGTGTTCTTTACCATTCGGCCATCAGATTTGCCACCAATGCTCCTTAGAGGTCACATCACTGCACTCTATACTCCTCTGTAAACTGGTCATCTCTGTATACCCGTCGCAAGACCCACTGCTTGACGCTTATTTATAAAAACACGCTTAGGCCTGAATCCCCCCTATCTGAGATATCTACTGCAGCCCTCATACTCCACATACAACACCCGTTCTGCTAGTCACATTCTGTTCAAGGTCCCCAAAGCACACACATCCCTGGGACGTTCCTCTTTTCAGTTTGCTGCAGTTAGCGACTGAAACGAGCTACAACAAACACTCAAACTGGACAGTTTTATCTCAATCTCTTCATTCAAAGACTCAATCATGGACACTATTACTGACAGGTTTGGCTACTTTGCGTGATGTATTGTTGTCTCTACCTTCTTGCCCTTTGTGCTGTTGTCTGTGCCCAATAATGTTTGTACCATGTTTTGTGCTGCTACCATGTTATGTTGCTACTATGTTGTTGTCATGTTGTGTTGCTACTATGTTGTTGTCATGTTATGTTGCTACTATGTTGTTGTCATGTTGTGTTCCTACCATGATGTGTTGTCATGTGTTGCTGCCTTGCCATGTTGTTGTCTTAGGTCTCTCTTTATGTAGTGTTGTGTTGTCTCTCTTGTCGTGTTTTGTCCTATAAGACCTTTTGCCTTTTGGTACGCCGTCATTGTAAATAAGAATTTGTTCTTAACTGACTTGCCCAGTTAAATAAAGGTTAAATGTAAAAAATAAAATTCAAATTAAATGAAGAACCAATACAACTTCACACAATACCATTTGGAGAACCTTTAGCAAACAAAGGAATGGTCTGAATGACCTGAACCTGTTTGGTGGGACTGTGAGGTCACCAAGAAATGCCAAACAGACCCGAAGTTGTATGTAATTTATATCCTGAATGTCCTTGTACACAGCAACTCATCACTTTAATGTCAAAGCATCTCCTGTCTCTCTGTTAGACACTTTAGCGTGAGTTGGATGTCCCTGTTCACTGCTGCCTGCCTCTGTCTCTTTTCCCATCACCACCTTCCAGACTCTGCTCAGTACACCTAAGTACACACATCTGTGGAGGTTAGCAAGGGGCCTCAATGTGGAAGTTACCTCTGCCTGTTGTTTATTGTGTGCCAATTTCGGGTCAGAGACCTTAGGGGGCCTACCATACATCCATGCCATGGTGAGCATGGGGCCTACCATTCTACCTTACATCCATGCCATGGTGAGCAGGGGGCCTACCATCCTACCTTACATCCATGCCATGGTGAGCAGGGAGCCTATCATTCTACCTTATATCCATGCCATGGTGAGCAGGGGGCCTACCATCCTACCTTACATCCATGCTATGGTGAGCACTGGGCCTATCATCCTACCAGTAATACATTCTTATTGATTCAGGTGTTTGTCATGTTCCTATGGACTGTGTTTGTATAGTCTTACAGTAAAATAAACCAACATGGAGTATTACCATATCAACAGAAACACACATTTGGGATCTCAATGGGGGAATTAAAGCAGAGTTTGAAGTTGTGAAAACAACAGATTCCAGCTAAACCGAACCCATGAAAGCATTTTTTATAAACTCAGCAAAAAAGAAACGTCCCTTTTTCAGGGCCCTGTCTTTCAAAGATAATTGGTAAAAATCCAAATAACCGCACAGATCTTCATTGTAAAGGGTTTAAACACTGTTTCCCATGCTTGTTCAATGAACCATAAACAATCAATGAACATGCACCTGTGGAACACTAACAGCTTACAGACGGTAGGCAATTGAGGTCACAGTTATGAAAACTTAGGACACTAAAGAAGCCTTTCTACTGACTTTGAAAAACATCAAAAGAAAGATGCCCAGGGTCCCTGCTCATCTGCGTGAACGTGCCTTAGGCATGCTGCAAGGAGGCATGAGGACTGCAGATGTAGCCAGGGCAATAAATTGCAATGTCCGTACTGTGAGATGCCTAAGACAGCGCTACAAGGAGACAGGACGGACAGCTGATCGTCCTCGCAGTGGCAGACCACATGTAACAACACTTGCACAGGATCGGTACATCCGAACATCACACCTGCGGGACAGGTACAGGATGGCAACAACAACTGCCTGAGTTACACCAGGAACGCACAATCCCTCCATCAGTGCCCAGACTGTCCGCAATAGGCTGAGAGAGGCTGGACTGAGGGTTTGTAGGCCTGTCCTCACCAGACATCACCGGCAACAACGTCGCCTATGGGCACAAACGCACTGTCGCTGGACCAGACAGGACTGGCAAAAAGTGCTCTTCACTGACGAGTCGAGGTTTTGTCTCACCCGGGGTGATGGTCAAATTCGCGTTTATCGTCGAAGGAATGAGCGTTACACCGATGCCTGTACTCTGGTGCGGGATCGATTTGGAGGTAGAGGGTCCGTCATGGTCTGGGGCGGTGTGTCACAACATCATCGGACTGAGCTTGTTGTCACTGCAGGCAATCTCAATGCTGTGCGTTACAGGGAAGACATCCTTCTCCTTCATATGGTACCCTTCCTGCAGGCTCATCCCTCCAGCATGACAATGCCACCAGCCATACTGCTCGTTCTGTGCATGATTTCCTGCAAGACAGGAATGTCAGTGTTCTGCCATAGCCAGCGATGAGCCCGGATCTCAATCCCATTGAGCACGTCTGGGACCTGTTGGATCGGAGGGTGAGGACTAGGGTCATTCCCCCCAGAAATGTCCGGTAACTTGCAGGTGCCTTGGTGGAAGAGTGAGTTAACATCTCACAGCAAGAACTGGCAAATCTGGTGCAGTCCATGAGGAGGAGATGCACTGCAGTACTTAATACAGCTGGTGGCCACACCAGATACTGACTGCTACTTTTGATTTTGACCCCCCCCCCCCCCCCCCCCTTTGTTCAGTGACACATTATTACATTTCTGTTAGTCATATGTCTGTGGACCTTGTTCAGTTTATGTTTCAGTTGTTGAATCTTGTTATGTTCATACAAATATTTACACATGTTAAGTTTGCTGAAAATAAACGCAGTTGACAGTGAGAGGACGTTTCTTTTGTTGCTGAGTTAATATGCTGAAAACCACACCAAAGATACGCGAATCGATCAAGTAATCATAAATGCCTTTGTTAACCTATAAAGCGTGGTCGTTGAATAGGCAGACTCCACAGTATCCAAATATCCAACAGATGCCCCATTCAGAACAAATACACAGTAAGAGGATTAGTCCTATTTTCTTGTGATCTCCTATTCCATTGAGATGCCTAACACACATTAAAATCAGTCAATCGTTTGGGGTAATTTATGGCATTGCTAGTGGTAGTACTGTTTCTAGCGGGAGAGACTGAGGTGTTTATAGTATGTTCTTGTACAACTGGGCTTATTAGCTAGCATCATTAGCATAGTCAAAGTCAACCAACACAGCTGTAAAGAGAGTGCAGACCAAGGGATGGGGATGGTACAGTCCCTCGGAGCAAGTAATGGAGTAGACAGGTGTAGGACTTATGGGTGTTAGGGAGTGAGAGATGGAGGGAGGGAGTGGGAGAGAGACATGGGATTCATGGGACTCAGGAGCTCAGAGGGATAAGCCCCAAATGCAGTTCTCACTGAAAAGCCGCATCAAAATGCATGAGACCCCGGCATGAAGCATCTTCACCGTCCATCGGTTCATTAGGTCAGGGCAGCAGTTATACAGGGCATTGTAGAGTTTGCAAATGGCTCAGCTAAGTATAAACAAAAAATTAGTCGGTATGAACATTTCTGTGAACACACACAAGGCAGTTGTTGTGGCAAGAGAAACAAAAAAATGACAAGAAAAGGATTTGTGACAGGTGTGCAGCCTGAAGTAAAGAAATAAGTCATCTGACATCCAGGAAAGGAAAACCCTGTTTCCCTACTGACTGCAAGTGATGTTTAATACGACTGTGAGCATATTAAAGAGACAGAGATTGCATAACTGTATCTCTTCATGACTTAATCTATTGATTCCTGTATCTATTCAATCGATTTGAGTCATGGATACAAATCTACCTAATTTTCGAATGTTGCCACGGGCACAGCCAAATAACACAAGTAATGGATTCGACTTCCGCTTTACTTCCGTACTTCAGCGCGCCGATGACAAACTTGCTGGAGTAAATTATTTGAAGGAGTCCATTTATAGAGTAGAAAATTAAAGTAAACAAGTATAAGTGTATAAGTGTAATTTTACATGTATTTAATTCAAGTTAGCTAACGTTACCTTCTAGTAGTTCTGTTGTGATACAAAGAGAAAGATAGAGGACTCATCTTTAGATCTTTGCAATTATAGCATCCGTGACAGCATGGACAGCACCATTGAGGCTACAACCCTAAGGAATCTCTACACAGTTGACTACTATGACTAATTTAAAATGGTGGAAACATGGTGGAAGCCCTCAATGGTGCTGCCCATTGGCCACTCGAGGCCTCTATCATTCTCTATGGTTGTGTCAGCATTAAGGGCCTTCCACCAAGCCAATAACTATACTATAACGATAAAAAAAACTATAACTATAAAACGATGGTGAGCGTCCACACTAGAGGAAAGTGTATCATTCTACAGCTCTACACCTGTCAATCAACTGATCATTGCATCCTACTGCATGCTGCCTATTAATATGGTGGTAACACAAGACCATTCAGTGATTTCAGGGTGTCATTGTCACAGTGACAACTGCAAATAATACTTAAATGTTCATGTAGACACAATGAAAAATAATATATTAACTCATATTTAAATGTTGCAATTCAACAACAAACCCTGTTTAGCCTGCACATATTTCAATGTCATTGCCTCCTTGCTCATGTGGTTTGCAAGTGATTTCCATTTTTCAAATGGTTGTCAATTCCTATGGGTCTTCTTTTTCACTGTGCTCATCTCTCTGTCTGTCCTGTTCAACTATTTACAATGCATCAGTGCAACAATGTTATCATAATCGGCCAAAAGTGATCACACCAATGCAATTCCCAGACAGATAATATGGCCTATGCTATAGGCCTGTTTTAAGCCTGCTTCTTTCCCCAGGGCTGTTAGGCCTAGTATAGAAATATGATCAAAATAAATGTCCTATAGCTTTCGCAGCCTAAAGCTTTACCTGGGATTTCAAGAGAAGAGGAATGACCTAATGCTGAGAGACTTGCGCAGCCTTTAGCCTATTGTGCACAGGAACTGCTGGAAGAGAGAGGCTAATGATGTTTAGCCAACGTAAGAAGCTAAATATTAGGGCTATACAGAGATGTAAAGTAGCCAGGAAATATACTTTGAAGTACTACTTAAATCTGTACTTTACTTTACTATTCAAATGTTTTACAACTTTTAATTTACTACACTACATTCCTAAAGAAAATATGTACTTTTTACTCCCATACCTTTTCACTGACACCCAAAAGTATTACATTTCCAATATGGTCCAATTCACGCACCTATCAATATAATGCGTTGTCATCCTCAGACTCACTAAACACAAGTGAGTGTGCCCCTTGCTGTACAAAAAATAAAATCTTGCTGTCTGGTTTGCGTAATATAAGGACATTGATGTGTAGAATTTACTTTGACTTTTTACATTTACTCAAGTATGACAATTGAGTACTTTTTCCACCACTGTACTTAAGTACATTTAAAACCAGATACTTTTAGACTTTCACTTTTAGACTTTTTTTAAGTAGTATTTTACTGGGTGACTTTCACTTTTACTTGAGTCATTTTCTATGACCTATTATTAGGTATCTTTACTTTTACTTAAATATAACAACTGAGTACTTTTTCCACCACTGGGGCTATAGACTAAATATTTACCTGTCAAAGTGCAAGAAAACAAAGTTAACAGATGATGAAATGGCAGATCTTTGCTTTACTCTAGACTGTGCTCTAGATCCAGTCAATTCACACAGCTTAAGGAAAAAAAGTTATCAGATAAGGAAATCATAGGTAGGCCTAGTCTACATTATGTGCACTGCCAAAGCTGCGATGAGTCCCCGGGCATGCAGCTTGAAAAGCTACCCTATTGATTATGTTTTTTAGGGACAATAAATGTATCCTACCTAAGCTACAACAGCAAAATGTAATGTTAATATTGTTTTCAAGAGTACTAAACTGTAGTCTAGGCTGTCAACTGCAGTAAATAGCTTATAGCTCAAAACGCCTGGTATTTTGAATAGTGTGGATGGACCACCAGATGGCAGGCTGTTCCCACAGACAGTAGCCCAGCTCGGCATGTGAGTCCAGGTGATCAGAGGCAATTAAGCACAGCTGACGGTACTAATGAGCTATTCTCTTTCCCCTACAAGAGCGAGGAGGGGGAGACGCAGAAGCGTTTGCTTCTGCAAAGGAGAGGACGTACCTTTCGGAAAGGAGAAGAAGGGGACACACCACCTCTAGGGAATGTTCACCACAGATCTGGACAACCACCCGAAGGGAGCTCTCCACGGACGGATCGTGAAGGCGGTGACACACCTGTGATTTATGTTATAGTTTAAAGATACTCATCTTGTGTTCCTTGTTTTTGTGAAGATATGTTTTCCTTGGGATATCATCCTTGATTTGTGTTTGAGAAGGGTAAAAAATACCTCAATAGAGGACTTTGTTCAATTAAGAACTTGCTCCTGACTCGTTTATTCCACCTTTCCACTTTAGAGCAACCTCCAAGTACTTCGTCCACTCACAATACATATTCATTTTGAAATGACTGCATCTAGCCTGCCTGATTGGAAAACCATTACCAGGATCAGTTGTGGGGGGGGGGGGTTTCTCTGCAATTTTAGCCTACAAGGTCAAGGCACACTAGTAGACCAGTAACATGGTGTACTGCAGTGGCGTGTCTTTATGGATGCCAAGGGAAACTACCATGGGGGGGAATATATATTTTGTTTTTGTAAATGTCCTTCAATTTGCAAGAGGATGACTATCTCACCGAGAAAGCATTGAAGCGAGCGAAACCGCACCACTGACTCTGTACGCCTTGATTTGGTCTTATGTACATTACACTACCGTTCAAAAGTTTGGGGTCACTTAAATGTCCTTGTTTTTAAAGATTCACATTTTATTAAAATAATTTCAAACTGATCAGAAATACAGCGTAGACATTATTGTTGTAAATTACTTGTAGCTGGAAACGGCTGATTTATAATGGAATATCTACATAGGCGTACAGAGGCCCATTATCAGCAACCATCACTCCTGTGTTCCAATGGCACGTTGTGTTAGCTAATCCAAGTTTATCATTTTAGAAGGCTAATTGATCATTAGAACTTTTTGCAATTGTTAGCACAGCTGAAAACTGTTGCTGATTTAAAGAAGCAATAAAGCTGTCCTTTTGACTAGTTGAGTATCTGGAGCATCAGCCTTTGTGGGTTTGATTACAGGCTCAAGTGGCCAGAATTAAGGACTTCCTTCTGAAACTCGTCAGTCTGTTCTGAGAAATGAAGGCTATTCCATGCGAGAAACTGAAGACCTCGTATAACGCTGTCGTACTCCCTTCACAGAACAGCGCAAACGGTCTCTAACCAGAATAGAAAAAGGAGTGGGAGGCCCTGGTGCACAACTGAGCAAGCGGACAAGTACATTAGTGTCTAGTTTGAGAAAGAAGCCTCGCAACGAGGCGACTCCGGGATGTTGGCCTTCTAGGCAGAGTTCCTCTGGCCAGTGTCTGTTCTTTTTCCCCATCTTAATCTTTTCTTTTATTGGCCAGTCTGAGATGGGGCTTTTTCTTTGCAACTCTGCCTAGAAGGCCAGCATCTGGAGTTGCCTCTTCACTGTTGACGTTGATATTTTGCGGGTATTATTTAATGAAGTTGCCAGTTGAGAACTTGTGAGGCGTCTGTTTCTCAAACTAGATGCTCTAATGTACTTGTCCTATTGCTCAGTTGTGCACCGAGGCCTCCCACTCCTCTCGAACCCACAAATGCTGATGCTCCAGATACTCAACTAGTCTAAAGGACAGTTTTTTATTGCTTTAATCAGGGCAAGTTTTCAGCTGTGCAAACAATTGCAAAAGGGTTTCCTAATGAACAATTAACCTTTTAAAAGGATTAACTTGGATTAGCTAACACAACGTGCCATTGGAACACAGGCATGATGGTTGCTGATAATGGGTTTATGTAGATATTCCATAAAAAGACAGCCGTTTCCAGCTACAATAGTCATTTACAACATTTACAATGTCTACACTGTATTTCTGATCAATTTGATGTCACTTCAATGGACATTTATTTTGCTTTTCTTTCAAAAACAAGGACATTTCTAAGTGACCCCAAGCTTTTGAACGGCAGTGTAGAAAATGTTGAAATTGTGTTTGTTAAAAGTAGAGACTCAGAGCTACAAAATGGTACATCATACACTGCAGTTGAGGAACATTGAGTCATTCTGCTTTGAAAGTTCCTTGAATGTTTTGGTACATCTACTGGAGAGCTCTTTGTCTACACCTAGTCAGCATCATTCACAACCTTTTAAGCCTTAGCCCCACCCATCTCTTTAAGGATTCACATGTGCGACCATGTGCTAAACACAGTAAGGTACAGTAGTATAGTACAGTGCCTTGCAAAAGTATTCGGCCCCCTTGAACTTTGCGACCTTTTGCCACATTTCAGGCTTCAAACATAAAGATATAAAACTGTATTTTTTTGTGAAGAAACAACAACAAGTGGGACACAATCATGAAGTGGAACAACATTTATTGGATATTTCAAACTTTTTTAACAAATCAAAAACTGAAAAATTGGGCGTGCTAAATTATTCGGCCCCTTTACTTTCAGTGCAGCAAACTCTCTCCAGAAGTTCAGTGAGGATCTCTGAATGATCCAATGTTGACCTAAATGACTAATGAGGATAAATACAATCCACCTGTGTGTAATCAAGTCTCCGTATAAATGCACCTGCACTGTGATAGTCTCAGAGGTCCGTTAAAAGCGCAGAGAGCATCATGAAGAACAAGGAACACACCAGGCAGGTCCGAGATACTGTTGTGAAGAAGTTTAAAGCCGGATTTGGATACAGAAAGATTTCCCAAGCTTTAAACATCCCAAGGAGCACTGTGCAAGCAATAGTATTGAAATGGAAGGAGTATCAGACCACTGCAAATCTACCAAGACCTGGCCGTCCCTCTAAACTTTCAGCTCATACAAGAGGAAGACTGATCAGAGATGCAGCCAAGAGGCCCATGATCACTCTGGATGAACTACAGAGATCTACAGCAGAGGTGGGAGACTCTGTCCATAGGACAACAATCAGTCGTATATTGCACAAATCTGGCCTTTATGGAAGAGTGGCAAGAAGAAAGCCATTTCTTAAAGATATCCATAAAAAGTGTCGTTTAAAGTTTGCCACAAGCCACCTGGGTGACACACCAAACATGTGGAAGAAGGTGCTCTGGTCAGATGAAACCAAAATTGAACTTTTTGGCAACAATGCAAAACGTTATGTTTGGCGTAAAAGCAACACAGCTGAACACACCATCCCCACTGTCAAACATGGTGGTGGCAGCATCATGGTTTGGGCCTGCTTTTCTTCAGCAGGGACAGGGAAGATGGTTAAAATTGATGGGAAGATGGATGGAGCCAAATACAGGACCATTCTGGAAGAAAACCTGATGGAGTCTGCAAAAGACCTGAGACTGGGACGGAGATTTGTCTTCCAACAAGACAATGATCCAAAACATAAAGCAAAATCTACAATGTAATGGTTAAAAAATAAACATATCCAGGTGTTAGAATGGCCAAGTCAAAGTCCAGACCTGAATCCAATCGAGAATCTTTGGAAAGAACTGAAAACTGCTGTTCACAAATGCTCTCCATCCAACCTCACTGAGCTCGAGCTGTTTTGCAAGGAGGAATAGGAAATAATTTCAGTCTCTCGATGTGCAAAACTGATAGAGACATACCCCAAGCGACTTACAGCTGTAATCGCAGAAAAAGGTGGCGCTACAAAGTATTAACTTAAGGGGGCTGAATAATTTTGCACACCCAATTTTTCAGTTTTTGATTTGTTAAAAAAGTTTGAAATATCAAATAAATGTCGTTCCACTTCATGATTGTGTCCCACTTGTTGTTGATTCTTCACAAAAAGATACAGTTTTATATCTTTATGTTTGAAGCCTGAAATGTGGCAAAAGGTCGCAAAGTTCAAGGGGGCCGAATACTTTCGCAAGGCACTGTAAATAACCAAATAATTCAAGACTAAAAGTGGTTTAAGTAGTGACCTACTATAAGGAAAAACTCCAGTTAAAAATATGTTATCTAGTCCTTGGCCTATATCCTAATCTGACTGAAAGTGTCCAGATAAAAATATTGTATTATTAGATGATGGGTCATGTGAAAGAAATGCTATAAACACAACCACATCTAGCTAGGTGGATTGGTCACTATTGTCTAGACATACACATGTTCATGAAATACAATAGATGGCTGTAATCACCCCTAGACACACCTGGCACAATTTTATGGGTCATGTTATTATTCTCTTGTGGAGGCTTTTGTTTAGACATGTAGCTAGCTAGCTAAACAATTAATCATAATCCCCAGTCATAGCTACAGTAAAATGGATTATCATAGCTAGCCACAATGCATGAAAGTATGAATTTGCAGGTAGCTAACGAGCTAACATTAGGCTATAACTCACAATGGAAATGGCTTTCTGAGATACTAACAATATTACTACACAGATCATATATTAGCTAGCGAGCCAGCAAGCTAATGTTCGCTAGACTGCAAACAATGCACTTAATTTGCAATGAAAACAACTTTCCGAGAAAACAGAAAAATATATCTGAAAATGTAGCTAGACTCTTACCCGTAAAGATGGATGAACGCTTCATGGCAACGTATCTTTTACATTTGTTTTGTAACTAGCTACAGCTTATTTGGGCTGCTGTATCAGTCACTCCGGTTCACACGGACAGTGTGCAGAAAGTAGCTCATCACAACTTTTTCCCACTGATCTTTGTCGATAGTGCCTGATAAAGCCTGGCCAGCAATGATGAAGAAAGCAGTAGCAACACTTTTGCAGTTCTCCTTGGCTAACGTTAGATCTTTAAAAAAAGCTACACATACTGAGCACCTCTGATTCAGAAGGGTTGGGTTAAATGCGGAAGACACATTTCAGTTGTACAACTGACTAGGTATCCACCATTCCCCTTTCATGTTCTAGACAGAAGCGTGCTACATGGCAGACCAATCCAAACCCAGCCCATCCATTATCTCAGCTAATCATGACTAGCAGGAAGGATCCTGTCTTTTCCGTGGCTAAACAAATTAGGCTCGTAATTTAACAATTTATTTGTATTTACAGATGGCTACACGTTTAAGGCACATGAAATGTTGATATTAAATAAATGTTAATGCCTCTCCTGTGAGGTAGTGATGTGCGACATACTCCTAGTTTCTTGAAACCGGTCAGCTATCTGATGCTGTCTGGTCATAAAGAGGAGGACATTGTTGCCGCCCGTAGCATTGAATGCAAGAGTAGCCAGCGAGCATTTGGGGTCCCTTGATAAACAAAATAATAATAATAATGGTCTAGTGTTGAGCTAAACTGAGTGAGCACAACTGTGAATGGTCCTGGCACGCTAAAAAAAGTGTCAAGGGACGCCAATTTGGATTTGGCTTCACTGCTCTCACATCGCATCAAGAGAATTACATAATTGACAGAAACAACTTGAATCGCTGCATCTCAATGTGTTTTTTTTTATTCCGGGGGCTAGCTAGCTAAAATTGGTCCTTTTGTAAATTAGCCATGGATGGAGATAGGGATCTGGACTTTACTTAATTCTCCGTACTGGCCAATGATTACAACGTTGATTCTGTTCCAACCATAAATTACTACATTGTGCCCCTGGACGAAGAGGATGTAAGTTCAATTTGTAGCTAGATGTAGAAGGCTAATGTTAACTAGCTAACGTTGCCCATAAAAATAAGTTTAGGCTAGCGGGCATGCATTTTAGCCAGGTGGCCTAGGACAACAAAAAATAGAAGTGTGTACTGTATGACAGGGTCATAGACCGTTTTTTCAACATGAAACAGAGGAGAATGGCATTCGCAATTCTCTACAAGTAGGGTGAGTCAACATGTTTTTTCTACTTGCACGAACATGCACGCACACACACACACACATACACACACACACAAGATGGCGCCGAAGAACATGGCTGACGTTTTACATTCTCTTTTGTTTGTTTTTTTGCTTTTTGTGTAACAATTTTTTAAAACTTATTTTGTACATAATGTTTCTGCTACCATCTCTTATGACCGAAAATAACTTCTGGACATCAGAACAGCGATTACTCACTGCGGACTGGAAGAAACTTTTTCCTTTAACGAGTCTGACGAGAAGAATATCCTGCTTTCACTGGAACAGGCCCAGATCCCTGCCTTTTGCGTAAAGAAAAGACTCAGGAAAAGGGGCCGCAGATCGGGCAGCCTTCTGAGAATCCGTAGGCGAGTAAACTCCCACTGCTATCCGTTCTTCTTGCTAACGTGCAATCATTGGAAAATTGATGACCTACGATTAAGATGATCCTACCAACGGGACATTAAAAACTGTAATATCTTATGTTTCACGAGACGTTCCTCTGGTAAGACGAGGGGTGGGGGTGTGTGTCTATTTGTCAATATTAGCTGGTGCGCGATGTCTAACATTAAAGAAGTCTCAAGGTATTGCTCGCCTGAGGTAGAGTACCTTGTGATAAGCTACAAAGAGTTCTCATCTATATTATTCGTAGCCGTCTATTTACCACCACAGAATGAAGCTGGCACCACGACCGCTCTGAACCAACTCTATAAGGCCAAAAACAAAAATGCTCACCCAGAAGTGTCGCTCCTAGTGGCCGGGGACTTTATTGCAGGCACACTTAAATCAGGCAAACCACATTTTTACCAGCATGTCACATGTACAACCAGAGGGAAAAAAAATCATAGACCATCTTTACTCCACACACAGATGCATACAAAGCTCTCCCCCGCCCTCCTGGCAAATCTGACCATAATTCTATCCTCCTGATTCCTGTTTACAAGCAAAAACTAAAGCAGGAAGTGCCAGTGACTCACCCAATACGGAAGAGGTCAGATGACGCGGATGCTACACTACAGGACTGTTTTTCTAGCACAGATAAGAATATTCATCCAATGGCATTGAGGAGAACACCACCTCAATCATTGGCTTCATCAATAAGTGCATCGACGTCGTCCCCACAGTGACTGTACATACATATCCCAACCAGAAGCCATGGATTACAGGCAACATCCGCATTGAGTTAAAAGCTAGAGCTACCGCTTTCAAGGAGCGGGGAACTAATCTGGACGCTTATAAGAAATCCCGCTATGCCCTCAGACGAACCATCAAACAAGCAAAGCGTCAATACAGGATTAAGATTGAATCCTACTACACCGGCTCTGACGCTCGTCAGATGTGGTAGGGCTTGAAAACTATTACGGACTACAAAGGGAAACCCAGACGCGAGCTGCCCAGTGACGCGAGCCTACCAGACGAGCTAGATGCTTTTTATGCTCGCTTCAAGGCAAGCAACACTGAAGCATGCACGAGAGCACCAGCTGTTCTGGATGACTGTGTGATAACACTCTCGGTAGCCGATGTGAACAAAACCTTTAAAAAGGTCAACATTCACAAAGCCGCTGGCCCAGACGGATTACCAGGACATGTACTCAAAGTATGCATGGACCAACTGTCAAGTGTCTTCACTGACATTTTCAACCTCACCCTGACCAAGTCTGTAATACCTACATGTTTCAAGCAGACCACAATAGTCCCTGTGCCCAAGGAAGCTAAGGTAACCTTCCTAAATGATTACCGTCCCATGGCACTCACGTCGGTAGCCATGAAGTGCTTTGAAAGGCTGGTCATGGCTCACATCAACAGCATCCTCCCGGACACCCTAGACCCACTCCAATTCACATACCGCCCCAACAGATCCACAGATGAAGCAATCTCAATCGCACTCCACACTGCCCTTTCTCACCTGCACAAAAGGAACACCAATGTGAGAATGCTGTTCATTGACTACAGCTCAGCGTTCAACACCATATTGCCCATGAAGCTCATCACTAAGTTAAGAACTCTGGGACTAAACACCTCCCTCTGCAACTGGATCCTGGACTTCCTGACGGGTCGCCCCCAGGTGGTAAGAGTGGGCCACAACATGTCTGCCATGCTGATCCTTAACAGGGGTGTGTACTTAGTCCCCTCCTGTACTCCCTGTTCCCTCCTGTACTCCCTCTTCCTCAATGTGAGTAAGACAAAGGAGCTGATTATGGACTACAAGAAAAGGCGGGCCGAACATGCCCCCACTAACATCGACGGGGCTGTAGTGGAGCGGGTCGAGAGTTTCAAGTTCCTTGGTGTCCACATCACCAACAAACTATCATGGTCTAAACATACCAGGACAGTCGTGAAGAGGGCAAAACCTTTCCCCCCTCAGGAGACTGAAAATATTTGGCATGGGTTCTCAGATCCTCAAACGGTTCTACAGCTGCAGAATCAAGAGCATACCAGGTTGCATCACCGCCTGGTATGGCAACTGCTCGGCATCTGACCATAAGGCACTACAGAGGGTAGTGCGAACGGCCCAGTACATCCCTGGGGCCAAGCTTCCTGCCATCCAGGACCTATATAATAGGCGGTGTCAGAGGAAAGCCATAAAATTGTCAGAGACTCCAGTCACCCAAGTTATTGACTGTCTATGACCAAAAGGCTCCTCAACAGCTTCTACCCCCAAGCCATAAGATTGCTGAACAATTAATAAAATCGCCTCCGGACAATTTACATTGACCCACCCTCCTCCTTTTTGTACACTGCAGCTACTCGCTATTTATTATCTATGCATTGTCACTTCACCCCTACTTACATGTACAAATTACCTCAACTAACCTGTACCCCCGCACACTCACTCGGTACCGGTACCGTTACTTTTTATATATATTTTTTTTTTTACTTTAGTCTACTTGGTAGACTATTCTTGAACTGCACTGTTGGTTAAGAGCTTATAAGTAAGCATTTCATGGTAATGTCTGCACTTGTAGTATTAGGTGCATGTGACAGTATTATTTGATTTAACACACACACACACACACACAGATAAATCAGAACCATGGACAGCCACATCATATTTAGCTTACGTTAATTGGACTAAATTGTTTTTTGTATGTTTTAGTTGTCACAGTATTAGACTAAGCATAGGTGATTTGATTATGTTGAAATGACAGCTCCTGTTCTCTTTGCGACTTGCGGTAACTCATTGTGGTTCTAAATCAATAGTTGTTTAGTTGTCAGAAAATGTCATAAACATTCATTTGCTTAACAATGCTGCAGATCATGTAACCGTTATGTTACATGCAATATGCTTTCTAGACTTCACAAGACAGAGGTTGATCTCCGGTTTTGTGATGAAACGAAGGTGTGGTTGAATTTATTCTGCCACTGTGTCTTCTTATTGTCTCGGCCTTGGGCCAAATGTCACGGTCGCAAGACATAAGAACTAACAGGTTATAGAGCAAACAACTCCCGAGTGGCGCAGTGGTCTAAGGCACTGCATCTCAGTGCTAGTGGCATCACTACAGACCCTGGTTTGATTCCAGGCTGTATCAAAACCAGCCGTCATTGGGTGTCCCATATGGCGGTGGACCAGCGTCGTCCGGGTTAGAGTTTGGCCAGGGTAGGCCGTCATGTAAATAAGAATTTGTTCTTAACTGACTTGCCTAGTTAAATAAAAGTTATATATGTATTTGTGTCTACATGGATATTTTTTCTAGCGTGGCTTCCCCAGTGATTTTACCCATGCACCGCTACTGGTATTTTGACAGGATGTATCAGCTAACAGAATAATGCTATTGCAGGGATTTCTAGTGGCGCGCATATGAGTTATGATAATGCACAAGCACAGAGGAAGTTGTCTCCATCGTTTCCTCATTTGGCTTCCGGGTTTTAAAAGCATGCAGAAATAAGGTGGATGCAGCAGAAAACCCCAACAGTAAAAATATGAATTCATATTTTTCCATCCAGTAGCTAAAGCTATGCTTACATTAAAATGCATTTTCAAAGTAGGATGTATTCAGCTTTGATGTTGAGCAAACATCACACCATATTACAGTACCTTCCTCTCCTAAATCAATCTGTTGATAATCGATCTAAGCACACCCTTCGAATACATTTTATATCATAACATTCAAATTCCTAAGGTTTCATTTAAGTGTTATGTACTTTAATGACCACAATAATGTATGTTGATTAACATTGGTTGATAGAAGAACATTCTTGATTGACGGATGGATCAAACAACCTGGTGGTCATATAGCATGATATCCCACAATGAAAGCTCATCAGAGCTGTTGACCAATCAGGATGCCAGAACAGTATCAACAGAGAGCTTCTGAACAGCCTCTAACAAGAGTCTCCCATGCCCCGTGCAGTCTGGCTTCTGAACAGCCTCGAACAGGATTCTCCTATGCCCCGTACAGTCTGGCAGACCAAATAGTGGCCTTTACAACTCAGTAGCCCATAATCAACATGTCTGGAGGCTGTCATAGATCAGTATGTCCTGTAACTGTGTTAATTAGCATGAACATTCAAACCTTTCTTGATGTGATAGGAAATTATAATTAATTTAACCTGTTAGACTAACCACTAACATCACCATTTGTGTGATACATCGCTGTCAACATTTCATTTTAATCGTTTAGTTGGCTTCGAAGAAGAGGGTTTCCAAGGCAACCTAGCCAACCTAGCCAACAAAATAATGTAATTACTACTGTACCCTTTAGAGGAGAAACACACAGTGGTTTCCAGTGTGGAGTCTGTCTGTATATAAGGAGGCGGGCATCTCTTTCTAACTGCATGTTGTTAACTGCTGATACACAGCCAACTCTTGAGTGTTCTTTTAAAGTCCCTTTCATGTCAATGTGCCACATAGCAGGTTATACAGTATATGTATGTCTATTTTATCCACTTTCTCTGTAACGTAGGCAACAGCTACAGTACTCTTCATGTTGTCCACGTAACATCTCCCTTTGGTCCACACAAAAATTGATAGAGGAGGAGAGGTGTACGTTTATAAATTAAACTTTCTATCATCTTTGAAAAGGTGCAATGAGTGATGGAAAAGTATGTGGAATCATTACAACCAGATTATTGCTATCAATTGCAGCAAAACTGAGAAGCTACTGAATATAGGATCTTCTACATTAGAAAAGAAAATAACCTTTTCAAATACATTTTGAATGTACAATGTCTTACAGACATAGGCAGTGCTTGATTTGGACTGAAATAGGTGCCGGTACTCATTTTGGGAGCCGGTACTGTTTATATCTAAGTGCAGGAGCTCCAGAATATTTTTGAGCTAATATTCTATTCTATAGGAGGAAGAGGAGCTTAAGCAGTACTCAGCTCTGGTGAGCTCCTGCCCAAGTCAAGCACTGGATCTAGGATCTTAATTTGAGCCAGTCTCTTTCTTAGCAGGAAAATTTGAATTATTATGTGGATTACAATGAATGGACATTTTTGTAGCGGTTGATACATTTTTCATGAAGGAAAATCAAGTGGAAAATGTCAAACTTTCGAAGCCTTTTTAAACCTCAAATACACTACAAGTTTAAAATGGAAAGGTGTCCTGCAACAGGGTGATCAAATTAAGATCCTACATCGGTACACAATGGAAAACCTTGATGAATCACAATTGATTGCAAACATAATCGAATCAGAATGGCTCTCCTTGAGGTGAAGACTGGTTAGGCTATGTCTCAAGGAAGATGAGGATATCAGTGAGTCTATTGATGAGTCTACATCCCTATGCAGTCTACATTCCTGTACTTTATTGACACTTACCTATGATGCAGATGTAGAAAGCAGCCACGATGTCGGCCTCCTTGGACAGCTTGGAGGCGAAAGGGTCACCCGCCAGGAGGTAATGGGGGACATAATCGGGGCGAGCTGAGGTGTCATTTCCTATCAGAGCCATGATTAGGAGTGTCAGCAGCTTCCTGGGGAGCCAAAAGAAACAGCAGTAACACACCTGATTACTAACTCACATTCTATTACTGCATTTGTCTTGAATTATCAGTCTGTACCCCCATGATGTTCAGTGCTGTATATTGCCTCTAATGGAAGACAGCGATAAGAGAGAGAATTGAATCAAACACTTGACCATGAAGAATATATCCCTGATTAGTCACCATGGGGTTCATTCTAGTTTCCTGCTTCCTGTCCTTGGCTATCTCTCCCTTCACACACTGCACCAGCTCACCTAGGGTGACCACATGTCCCGCATTTGATCAACAAATTCAAACAACAACAAAAAAGGTTGATTTGTTCCATATTTCAGTCTGACATTCCAGCAAAGAGGAAGAGGCTAAATCTGTCCAAAATAAGCCCAATGCATTTTTACTGTCTTATTTTGGACCTAAGCTGGTGCGAAAACATGAGCATCTCATCATCTTGTCTTTGTTTGCAGTCACGTTGCGCTTCTGACAAGATATACAGTATATCATAAGGATGTGGTACTGGAAATGTTAAACACTTATCCAATCGTTGTTAAGATCTGATATTCAGCGCAGCGCAAGGCCAATGTCATTTCAACTGTCAAATCCTTTCGGTCTCAATTCCAGCTAAACTTGGAGAGAAGACCTACAAAAATCTACTTCTGATGATCTACAAAGTAAGTAAATAGCCATATTAGACTGAAAGATATAACAATTTCGTCAAACTTGTGAGGCGCTCCATGCTTATTAGTTGCTCATTCAACATATTTTCTACTACTTCTCTCAATTTGATTTTCAATGTCTCCCTTCCTAACTTTTTTACATTCCTTGAGACTAACCAGAAATGTTTCCTTGGCCAACTATTCCCAAATGTTCAGTTTCTCCATGACCAAATTTTGCACGAGGTAAAGGATTAACCTATAGGCACACATAAATGAGCTCCTTCAGTGAATTGGAAGGGGGATTTATGTGGGTGTGTGTTGGCGATGACTGGAAATCACTACTAGATTTATCGTGAGAAGAAGCACATAACTTTACAGAGAGACCAATGGTACCATTTCAATGTTCTTTAGTGTTTCAGTCACACAAATACTCACAAACCAGACACAAGATCACACACACATGCATGCACACAAACACAGTAATTTCTGAAAACAAAGAACCCCAATTTTCTGGTGGTCATACAGGAACTCACTGCTGGGACTCGTGAGTCATCCATTAAACAAACTCACACACACACAGAGATACACACACGCAGAGATACATTTACACACACACACACACACGCAGAGATACAGATACACACACACACACACACACACACTATAATCCTTTTGTGGAGTCCCTTTCTGCTGGCCAGTAGGTCCTTTAGCAGGGAGGCACACTGTAGCCCTTAAGGCTACAGTGTGGCTCCATCAAGGCTCCATCAAAAACAGTTATGACGACATTTTGGTCGTCGTTTTGGTCTTCCATAAGGGTTTTTTCAGCGGATTGTGCACACACAAAATGTTCGGTAGTGTAAGTCTAAGCCCCTTCGTCAGTGATTGGGCAACAGTAGGGATTCTTCAATTAAATGTTTGTTGTCATTCAATGAGAGGTGCCTCGTTTTCATGCACATTTTTTCACTTGAGAAATACTTCACCAAACATCTTCACCTGCAAAAACATAACTCAAGAAATCTGTAATACATTTTTATCTCTGAATTTCAATCAGATTTAAGTCAGGACTGAGACTGGACCATTCAGGAACACTCAATACCTATTGGAAAGCCATTCTGGTGTGTCTTAAAATCTGTTTAATTGACCCTGTGAAAAGTAAAACTCTATCCCAGGGTTAGGTATTTAGAAGACTGAGGCAGGGTTTCCTCTAGCTTTTCACCTGAGCTTTGTTCCGTCCATATTTATATCCTGACAAACTCCCCAGATCCTAACAGTGACAAGCATATACCCATAACATGATGCTGCCACCACAATACAGGGTCATGTAAATCGGTAGGATTTTTATTTTATTTTAAGGCAGCAAAATATGATGACTGTGCAAGAAGTGTGTAGACTTTGACTAGGCACTGTACAGTATGTGTGGACTGGGGAGTTTGTTTGTGGCCAGAATCGGTGCAGTAAATCCTATGGCAGACACCCCCAACCTCTGAAGGTGTGGCTCCGCTAAGAGAACGAGCAGCCAGCCAGGCAAGTCTGTGTGTAATGAATACGATGGGAGACAGAGTTCTGGTTTCAAGCGCAGTGCGCAGCAGGTGTTTATAAGCAAAGGACCACAGGAAGAGGCAGGTAGCTGGGTCCAGGGACTGGCAGAAGGTCATACACAGGGACTCCAAAACGGTAACAGTACAGGCAGGGAATAGGCAAAAAGGCATTGTTCGTGAGGATGGCCAAAAACTATGATACTAATACGGAAATGACCAGAGCTCCGAGAAGTACTTGTAACAAAACAAACAATACCTCACAATGATGCGGTGCAAAGAACTGAGATAAATAGTGTATGTAAATGACATACAGGTGTGTGAACAAGTGATCAGAATTCAGACGATTGGGATCTGGAGAGTGAGCTGCTTTCATGGGATCTATGTGTTTGAGAGCGTGAGCTGGAAAGTGAGCTGCGTTCAGGGGATCTACGTGTTTGAGAGTGTGAGTTGGAAGCAGACATAACACTGAGTGGCACTTCTGCCTTCAAAATCTACATCACCTCAGAAAGCACACCTCCATTTACAAGTCAGACATGAAAAAAGGTCAACTTTTGCTTTAACTCTGAAGGCTCAGGTGCAAGCCAATCTTTCCCTCGTTGTGTTGAAACTATATTACACACCCCACAATAGTTTGTTCATTTTCAAAGCCCTTCAACAAAGTCTAAAATCTGAAACAGAATAAAAATAAGTGCGATTTTCTCTCAAAAAAAATGAGGAGAATATATTTGTTTCTATGCTCTAGGTTTCCAGTAGCGCAGTTTCGATACAATTACAGCCTACGCCTAGGTACCAGGCTCTCCATTTAAACAAGACCAAATGTTCTTCAGAGTACTAAAACTAACAGAAGTTTGTGACATCGGGTGCTGTAGTTGTCCTTGGAGGGCAGGCAGTGTGCAAATGCATTCCAGATTCAAGTCAGCCACAGTAGCCTGCAGGGGGTGGGAGCACCTGCCTAAAGTTATTTGCTATATTTAATTTCAGGAGCACCTTTAGGGGTTACTTCCAGTAGCAGATTATCATGACTTTCTCCAACCACAAAAGTCTGCCTACCATCTGCCAATCAAGAGTAAAACACTGGCAGGTCCTACAACTTGAGTATTTCTGACAAGGGACACCACAAAACACCACACAATATAATGAATTAGAAAGGGATGTGTACAAAGGGTGTGTAGACTTTCACTAGGCACTGTATGTGTGGACTGGGGAGATTGATATACAGTACCACACATACAGTATATTATGTACAATACAGTACTTCTTGGAAAATGTAGGTTTATTTGAATAATTGATGAGCAGTCCATGCCAGGGCAGAAGAGTCTGACTCTAAATAGCAGAACGTCTACTATAGTTCGCAATGTTAAGGAAGAAATTCCAATGAACATATTCAAAGGAGAAAACATAAGGATAAAGAACTGTACATGACCTTGAAAAGTGTTATCCCCCAAAATAGTGACACATTCACTATGACAGCAAATGCATAATTCTTCAGGGGAATAATAACGATATAAGTAAGTAAATATAGCATATAACTTTAGGCAGGTGCTCCCACCCCTGCTGGCTACTGTGGCTGACTTGAATCTGGAATGCATTTGTTTGCTTTAATAGGCTACGGTAAATTCATGAATAATTATATAAGATTAAATGCAGAGTTTACAGATTAAGACCATGTTAGTCAAATGTGCGTTGTAGATGTATTATTTTTCTCTGATTGGCTGCCTGCACTATACATCTCTTGACCTGAAATTACAGGTGATTGTTGGTATTCGACAAAATAATCAGGACTGTATGCTTGACGTTTAATCAAACCCAGTGAATTGCATGATGAAGTATTGACTGTGATGTATATTGAGAATTGTGTCATACATCAGAATTCTCAAAGTACATCCGAGACACACAATTTAAGTAACCATCTGTCTTATGTACCCATACCGAACGTGACATATCATACTAAATGGAGTGTCTTGGATTTACTTACAGAATAATACGAAATATTCTGAGACCAGGTTGCTGTCTATGGGGACAAACATCTATAGCCATCCACAGCATGCATAGTGTTGACAACTTTGACTGCTAAACTACTGCAGATTGGAGCTGTTATATCGAGGTTAGAGATAGAATGTGGGGGCAAGTTGCCACATGGATAATGGATTTCAATGCAAGATTTTTAAGAAGGAATCTCTGTGCAGTTTGATTGAGGACACCATAGCAGCAGAAACCCAATCAACTTGATATTGTGATCTAACGACATCTCGTCTAATGATCCTCTGTGGCGATGGATTATCATCGATTATCTACAATTTAGTCTTTCGACAAGAACAACAAGAGGAGAAACGTACCTGATGGGGCTCCATTTGAATGAGGAAGACTTCAGAACATGAAGTTTCTGAATGTTTACTGTGACTGATGCAGCAATCTGAAAGTACAATGACTACACATCCACCTTCCCTTTGGTGCTTTTGCAGGTGTACATAAAGGGCAGAACTAAACACAGGGAAGACATCAGAGGAGGCTGGTGAGGGGAGGATGGCTCATAATAATGGATGGAATGGAGTAAATGGAATAGTATCAAACACATGGAAAACCAGATACTTGATGTGTTTGATACCATTCCCTTTATTCTGTTCCAGCCATTACTATGAGCCCGTACTCTACATATAAAGTGCCATCAGCCACAAGAGTGAGAAATGTGTGTGATATGCAAATAGGATATTTGATTCAAGTTCACTGAAGCCTTCGCTGGAGCAATTGCATCGGAAATTAAATGTTGTGCAGTCACAAACGTAATTTTCCTGTGTTTTTAAATATATTTCCACACTATGAGGTAGGAATAATACTGTGACCTTATGAAAATGTTTTTTATGCCCTTTCTGTGTAATAGCTGTTTGAAAAGACCACCTAAAATTTCAGCCTGTTTTGGTGGGATGGACTTTTGGCCTGCCTGGTGACATCATTGGGCGGTAAATTAGTTAATAGACCAATAAGAAAGAGTTCCAAACCACTCTAATAATAACTAGAGGTCGACCGATTATGATTTTTCAACGCCAATACCGATTATTGGAGGACCAAAAAACCCGATACCGATTGTCGGCCGTTTTAATTTATTTTATTTGTAATAATGACAACAATACTGAATGAACACTTATTTTAACTTAATATAATACATCAATAAAAATCCATTTAGCCTCAAATAAATAATGAAACGTTTCATTTGGTTTAAATAATGCAAAAACAAAGTGTTGGAGAAGTGAACGTGCAATATGTGCCATGTAAAAAAGCTAACGTTTGAGTTCCTTGCTCAGAACATGAGAACATATGAAAGTTGGCGGTTCCTTTTAACATGAGACTTCAATATTCCAAGGTAAGAGGTTTTAGGTTGTAGTTAATATAGTATTTATAGGACTATTTATCTCTATACCATTTGTATTTCATATACCTTTGACTATTGGATGTTCTTATAGGCACTATAGTATTGCCAGTGTAACAGTATAGCTTCCGTCCCTCTCCTCGCCCCTACCTGGGCTCGAACCAGGAACACATCGACAACAGCCACACTCGAAGCAGCGTTATCCATCACTCCACAAAAGCCGCGGCTCTTGCAGAACAAGGGGAATTTCTACTCCAAGTCTTAGAGCGAGTGACGTTTGAAACGCTATTAGCGCACACCCAGCTAACTAACTAGCCATTTCACATCGGTTACACCAGCCATTAGGCTGATAGGCTTGAAGTCATAAACAGCGCTGTGTTTGCGAAGAGCTGCTGGCAAAATGCACGAAAGTGCTGTTTGAATTAATGCTTACGAGCCTGCTGGTGCCTACCATCGCCCAGTCAGACTGCTCTATCAAATCATAGACTTAATTATAACATAATAACGCACAGAAATACGAGCCTTTGGTCATTAATATGGTTGAATCCGGAAACTATCATTTCGAAAACAAAACGTTTATTATTTCAGTGAAATACAGAACCGTTCGGTATTTTATCTAACGGGTGGCATCCCTAAGTCTAAATGTTCTTGTTACAATGTAAAACATTCAATGTTATGTCAAAATTACGTAAAATTCTGGCAAATTAGTTTGCAATGAGCCAGGCAGCCCAAACTGTTGCATATATCCTGACTCTGCGTGCAATGAAGGCAAGAGAAATGACACAATTTCACCTGGTTAATATTGCCTGCTAACCTGGATTTCTTTTAATATGCAGCTTTAAAAATATATACTTCTGTGTATTGATTTTAAGAAAGGCATTGATGTATATGGGTACAACGATTGTGCTTATTTTGCAAATGCGCTTTTGTTAAATCATCCCCCAGCGGTACATCGATTATATGCAACGCAGGACACGCTAATATTTTATTTTTACCTTTATTTAAAGGCATGTCAGTTAAGAACAAATTCTTATTTTCAATGATGGGGCAGAACGACAGATTAGTACTTTGTCAGCTCGGGGGTTTGAACTTGCAACCTTCCGGTTCCTAGTCCAACTCTCTAACCACTGGGGTACCCTGCCGCCCCTAAACTAGTAATATCATCAACCAGTTATAACTAGTGATTATGATTGATTGCTGCCAACACACTGACTCAACTCCAGCCACTTTAATAATGGGAATTGATGGGAAATTATGTAAAATATATCACTAGCCACTTTAAACAATGCTACCTAATATAATGTTACATACCCTACATTATTCATCTCATATGTATATGTATATACTGTACGCTATATCATCTACTGCATCTTTATGTAATACATGTATCACTAGCCACTTTAACTATGCCACTTTGTTTACATACTCATCTCATATGTATATACTGCACTCAATACCATCTACTGTATCTTGCCTATGCCGCTCTGTACCATCACTCATTACACTTGTGTCTATAAGGTAGTAGTTTTGGAATTGTTAGCTAGATTACTTGTTGGTTATTACTGCATTGTCGGAACTAGAAGCACAAGCATTTCGCTACACTCGCATTAACATCTGCTAACCATGTGTATGTGACAAATAACATTTGATTTGATAAGATAAGTTTTATGCTAGCTAGCAACTTACCTTGGCTTGTACTGCATTCGCGTAACAGGCAGGCTCCTCGTGGAGTGCAATGAGAGGCAGGTGGTTAGATTGTTGGACTAGTTAACTGTAAGGTTGCAAGATTGGATCCCCCAAGCTGACAATGTGAAAATCTGTCGTTCTGCCCCTGGACAAGGCAGTTAACCCACCGTTCCTAGGCCGTCATTGAAAATAAGAATGTGTTCTTAACTGACTTGTCTAGTTAAATAAAGGTATGTAAAAAAAGTAATAATAAATTACATTTAAAAAATCTTCAAAATCGGCGCCCAAAAATACAGATTCCGATTGTTATGAAAACTTGAAACCGGCCCTAATTAATCGTCCATTCCGATTAATCGGTCGACCTCTAATAACAACTAGTTTTCAGTTTTACCCTCCACATTAAGACCACTCCCAGAAAGTCCTAGCGAAAATTTGTGTTTGAGAAATTTCTCTTTTTCTAAGAAGTAAATTGTTTTTCTTTTTGACCATTTTATTGGAAGACAATCACAGTAACGTATTTAATTGTTACCCAGAAGTGATTGATATTGAGATAAAAACAACCTTTAAGTTATGGAAAGATAATATATCCACATCTCACTATTGTTACAAACAATGCAACTTCCATGGACTTGATATTTCCTGAAAATAACTGCACCTCAGATTGCAGCCTAAATAAATGCTTCAGATTTCAAGTAACAGACACATCCCAACATCAATTGTTTAGAGGAGAGTGTGTGAATCAGGCATTCATGGTCAAATTCCTGCAAAGAAATCACTACTAAAGGACACCAATAATAAGAAGAGACTTGCTTGGGCCAAGAAACATGAATAATGGACATTAGACAAGTGGAAATCAGTCCTTTGGTCTGATGAGTCCAAATTTGAGATTTTTGGTTCCAACCGCCATGTCTTTGTGAGACGCAGAGTGGATGAACGGATGATCTCTGCATTTGTGGTTCCCACCGTGAAGCATGTGGGAGGTATCATGGTGTGGGTGTGCTTTGCTGGTGACACTGTCAGTTATTTATTTTGAATTCAAGGCACACTTAACCAGCATGGCTACCACAGCATTCTGCAGCAATACAACATCCCATCTGGTTTGCGCTTAGTGGGACAATAATTTGTTTTTCAACAGGAAAATGACCCAACACACACCCAGGCTGCGTAAGGGCTATTTGACCAAGAAGGAGAGTGATGGAGTGCTGCATCAGATGACCTGGCCTCCACAATCACCCGACCTCAACCCAATTGAGATGGTTTGGGATGAGTTGGAATGCAGAGTGAAGGAAAAGCAGCCAACAAGTGGTCAGCATATGTGGAACTCCTTCAAGACTATTGGAAAAGCATTCCAGGTGAATCTGGTTGAGAGAATGCCAAGAGTGTGCAAAGCTGTTATCAAGGCAAAGGGTGGCTACTTTGAAGAATCTGTAACACTTTTTGGTTATTATATGATTCCATGTGTTATTTCATTGCTTTGATAACTTCACTATTATTTTACAATGTAGAAAATAGTAAAAATAAAGAAAAACCTTTGAATGAGTAGGTGTATCCAAACTTTTGACTGATCCTGTATATACAGTGCTGTTTTGATTATCTCCAAATATGATGCTGCAGTTCTGCATCAACTTTCCCTCCAGAGTCATATGTGCACTGCAGACATCATATAGCTAGCTACTTTAAGAGTAGGTCTTCCACCTGCAATGTATTATGAATGCATGCATTATATATAAGACTACGTAAAATGTACCGTACAGCAATAACCTGTGTGAACCTGTGTTAGCCTTATGTACACCAGACGCGCGTGTGTTTTGCCTTGCACATTTGGTGTCTAGTCCGCATTTTCCATACTTGATGCACATGTGCTTCTCAAGGCTGCAGAATGGAGGTTATTTTCGCCGTTTCTGGGTTTCCTTCCGTGTTCGACCAAAGCACACATGGCTACCGGGACCTCCATGCTAGAAATACTGCATGGAGAGACATCGCGAATACGATTGGATTACATGGTCAGTTGATTGTTAAATAATTAGCTGGAAAGTGGAAGCTATGTGCTGGTAATTTCATAGCTAAACTATCTAGCAAAGTGTTTAGCTTTGTAGTTAGACAGCTAGCTAGCTTGACTGTTTTATGAACTTCCGTATGTACCACTGCACGGTAAAGCGACGCACAAATTGACCAAAGTGGCCTAGTGCGGCATCCCCAGCACAGTTTTGTGGACTGCCCCATTGACAAGAAATTACTTCCATCTGAACACAAAGATTTTGACACCTCTGTTGGACATGAGGCTTTCTTGTACACCAACTGTGTCCAACTATGCGTTCTGGCGAAAGTTGATTTCAATGGGAGGCAATCCGCACCGCTGCGACTCATCTGCTGGAATATGATGTGGTGTGTGGCATGTGTTGGATTCTGCCAATTTGTGCCTTTTCGGCGTGTTATCAGAAACGGACGTAGATAGACAACCGAAGAAGGTGCTAATGTGTAGGGTGAATCTTTTTGTTGTAATGCTGCACATTGATTTTCAGGTGTACCCACTTTTCTTTCGACAAAAAAAAGGCAATTTTGTCAGCAAGACACATCAATTAATTTGAGTGTAGACCTAATGACAATCGCAGAATGTCATTACACGTTTTGGAGTTTTGTAACAGATGTATCTTTCCATTCAACAAATGGCAGGTGCACAGTGCACTGTTTGGATGCTGGAATTGTTTTGGAGTGGCGGAACATGCGCAGGTAACCTACCTACTTGTTGAAGTGATTTGTTTGACAATCAGATAAACATAACTAGTCGTGTTCATGCCACATTAAAAGGTAAACCTTTTTTTACCGTTAAATTACATATTTACTATTAGGTCCATAAATTGTTTTCGTGGACACATAGGAGGTCCCGTGAAAAAATAGAGACCCCCGAATGTCACTGTATAATTTGTACTCTGCTTACTTTGAATGCACTATACCCCCAGCGTGTAATGCAGAATAAGCATCTGTGGACTCATAAATGCTGTTAGTTGTATAATTGATTATATTAAGTTTTGTTTGAACTTATTATAATTCCATTACAGAAAGTTCTAAATATATTAATGAGTAGTTTATGAATAGGCTATTAACCGTCCTAACCCCATCGACTTTACAAGAAAAATAAACTGGTATAATTCAGTGGTGTCCATTATCAGCCGTACTCCTCTATACATGCTTTCATTAACATATGCATGATTACATAAATCACAACCCACTGGGCACAGTTCAATGTTAAGTTTTGATTAGCATTTGGTTGAGTTTTCAACTAACGTGTATTCAAGTGAAATAAACAAAACATGTCACCATGTCATTGAATTTAGGTTAAAAGTTGGGTAAAAAAAAATAGACAATACGCACTTAAGATGATGACCTTTTAGTAAATCCAATCAGTTATCCACTTTGGTCATCACATTGATTGTTTTGGTTGAAATCACGTGAAATAACATTGAGTCGAGTCGACCAGTTTTTGCCCAGTGGGAAGGGATTATACTGGTACTATAGTAGCCTATACAATGCACTGTTGACTCTCATATGACTGATTTACCAAACATATCTGCAGAAGTGATAATGATGTAGCCTATAATAAAGACTAAATCGATGCAACACATTCCCGCTTCTTGAAAGCGCATTGAGCGAGGTTTGTATACTGTCCAACATTTTTACGGGAAACAAACTGAATAGCCTACATTGCACATTCATGTCAATATTTTTTCAACTTATTTTGAAAATAAATCTAAGTCTTCCATAAAGACTCCCAATAATGATAGTATAATATAGAATAATAATAACAATGTGAGTGAGTCTTAGTAGAAATGACTTGCCTTCACAAGTCTTCAGTCATCCCCGGTAGTTCCGTTCACTTTCCGCCAAAATAATACTATCCAACTGCCTCCTTCCGCAAAATTCTAAATAAAGAACCGACAATCAACTTGAGCAAATACTTTGTAAGTGTTCTTGTGATGGTACACCCGTTGGATAGAGATTGCACTCCGTGTAACAGCCTGTTTTCTTCACAGCCTGTTTTCTTCGTCCTGGTGGGGGATTCTCAGTAGAGCGCTTTGGTGATGCGCGGCGCCTCCAAACTACCGCTGCGAGTAAATCAACCACAGCTGAATCATTGCGTTCAGTCATCTACAATAGTGTCATGTGTTGACTTCATTACGGAATTAAACACATACCATCTAGAGTGTAAAAACAGGGAACCTCGCACCACAACGGGATAAAATAGGATGTCATCAGGCTTATTCTCCATATAATCCAAATAAGTGAATCAGGTTGCAGTCGAAGAGTTTGATTCTCGTTCGTGAGTGGAGTATCCAAACTATGCCGCATACTTGAATGCACACTGGAGCCTATTCATTGTATAATGGATTGAGCACCACCCATCTTAATCAGGCAATGTAATGTAAAACAGACTGCAGGCTACATGAAGCTGCCAGATGTGGAGGGGTACATAGGTGCTCATATAGGATATTGCTAGGAAGCTGTAGAAATAGGGATGCATGGAGCTCACTTGACCCATTTCTTACATTTAGTAAACAATCATCATATCAACCAAGTTATACTTTAGATGTTGCACTAAACTCTAGGGAGCCGAGTCTGAAAACATAACCCTTGCATCAAGTAAACAAAAACACATTTATTCAAACTGCCCAGAGCTATCATGGTCTGAGAAGTCACATCTAGGCCTACAACTTGTGGCTTCTGCAAACTGCACTCTGCTCAACAACAAAAAAGTCATGCATGCAGAAAAAAACTATTTCTATTGAATGCTTAGCAGATAAGGCTAATGAAATGAAAGAGAGAGAGAGCCTTCCTTAATCCCCTTTTGTGATTTGACTGAATAAGTCATTTTCACAATGCTGTATCACTCAGAATTACTCAACCCTCCTTATGGCATAGGCCTATACAGCGCAAACTGTATGTCTCAATGTTTCCCCTTATTTGTCTGTTTGTGAATCAAGCCTGTGAAGTCGTGAATGGTGAAATCTTAACATATCTCCAATGTCCTCTGGGTTATGTTTGTAGCCCCACAGATGCTGCACGTCCTCCTCAGTGGATGAATATGTCTATCGCAAAGACCACATGGAGCAATAAATAGCACTCGATTTCACATGACCTTTTCAACTGTTGTCTTTCTCCTCTGAAAGAATGCTGTCCACTATGCAGTTAGTGGATAATATCCTGGCACGAAACACAACAACCAAAGCGGCTACATTGGTTTTACTGTCTGCACTTCCGTTAATATCCAAAGGATCAGTGGTGGGAAAAGTAATAAATTGTCACATTTGAGTAAAAATAAAGATACCTTGTATAGAAAATGACTCAAGTAAAAGTGAAAGTCAGCCAGTACAATTCTACTTGAGTAAAAGTCTAAAAGTATTTGGTTTTGATAATACTTAAGTATAAAAAGTACATGGAATTGCAAAAATGTACTTAAGTATCACAATTAGAAGAAAAATAATTTCAAATTCCTTATATTAAAGCAAACCAGGAGCAATATTCTTGTTTTTTTTTACGGATAGCCAGCGGCACACTCCAACACTCAGACATAATTTACAAACAAAGCATGTGTGTTTAGTGAGTCCGCCAGATCAGATGCAGTAGGGATGACCAGAGATGTTCTCTTGATACTTTAAGTATGTGAATTGGACCATTTTCTGTCAAAATGTAACAAGTACTTTTGGGTGTCATGGAAAATGTATGGAGTAAAGAGTTCATTATTTTCTTTAGGAATGTAGTGAAGTAAAAGTTGCCAAAAATATCAATAGTAAAGTACAGATACCTGAAAAAACTACTTAAGTAGTACTTTAAAGTATTTTTACTTAAGTACTTTACACCACTGCAAAGGATAGACCCTATAATAAATCAAGTCTGCTTCTCAACAGATCTAATAAAATGTTATTGGTCGCGTACACATTTAGCACATGTTATTGTGGCTGTAGCGAAATGCTTATGTTCCTAGCTCCATCAGTGCAGTAACACCTAACAATACAAAATAATACATGCAAAATCTAAAAAGAAAGGAATTAAGAAATATAGAACAAGCAATGTCAGAGTCCAGAATATAAATATACTGCATGATGATATACTGTGTATGGACAGTATATGAATAGAACTGCTGTGTACAGCAGTAGTTACAGTGCCTTGCGAAAGTATTCGGCCCCCTTGAACTTTGCGACCTTTTGCCACATTTCAGGCTTCAAACATAAAGATATAAAACTGTATTTTTTTGTGAAGAATCAACAACAAGTGGGACACAATCATGAAGTGGAACGACATTTATTGGATATTTCAAACTTTTTTAACAAATCAAAAACTGAAAAATTGGGCGTGCAAAATTATTCAGCCCCCTTAAGTTAATACTTTGTAGCGCCACCTTTTGCTGCGATTACAGCTGTAAGTCGCTTGGGGTATGTCTCTATCAGTTTTGCACATCGAGAGACTGAAATTATTTCCCATTCCTCCTTGCAAAACAGCTCGAGCTCAGTGAGGTTGGATTGAGAGCATTTGTGAACAGCAGTTTTCAGTTCTTTCCACAGATTCTCGATTGGATTCAGGTCTGGACTTTGACTTGGTCATTCTAACACTGGATATGTTTATTTTTGAACCATTCCATTGTAGATTTTGCTTTATGTTTTGGATCATTGTCTTGTTGGAAGACAAATCTCCGTCCCAGTCTCAGGTCTTTTGCAGACTCCATCAGGTTTTCTTCCAGAATGGTCCTGTATTTGGCTCCATCCATCTTCCCATCAATTTTAACCATCTTCCCTGTCCCTGCTGAAGAAAAGCAGGCCCAAACCATGATGCTGCCACCACCATGTTTGACAGTGGGGATGGTGTGTTCAGCTGTGTTGCTTTTACGCCAAACATAACGTTTTGCATTGTTGCCAAAAAGTTCAATTTTGGTTTCATCTGACCAGAGCACCTTCTTCCACATGTTTGGTGTGTCTCCCAGGTGGCTTGTGGCAAACTTTAAACAACACTTTTTATGGATATCTTTAAGAAATGGCTTTCTTCTTGCCACTCTTCCATAAAGGCCAGATTTGTGCAATATACGACTGATTGTTGTCCTATGGACAGAGTCTCCCACCTCAGCTGTAGATCTCTGCAGTTCATCCAGAGTGATCATGGGCCTCTTGGCTGCATCTCTGATCAGTCTTCTCCTTGTATGAGCTGAAAGTTTAGAGGGACGGCCAGGTCTTGGTAGATTTGCAGTGGTCTGATACTCCTTCCATTTCAATATTATCGCTTGCACAGTGCTCCTTGGGATGTTTAAAGCTTGGGAAATATTTTTGTATCCAAATCCGTCTTTAAACTTCTTCACAACAGTATCTCGGACCTGCCTGGTGTGTTCCTTGTTCTTCATGATGCTCTCTGCGCTTTTAACGGACCTCTGAGACTATCACAGTGCAGGTGCATTTATACGGAGACTTGATTACACACAGGTGGATTGTATTTATCATCATTAGTCATTTAGGTCAACATTGGATCATTCAGAGATCCTCACTGAACTTCTGGAGAGAGTTTGCTGCACTGAAAGTAAAGGGGCTGAATAATTCTGCACGACCCAATTTTTCAGTTTTTGATTTGTTAAAAAAGTTTGAAATATCCAATAAATGTCGTTCCACTTCATGATTGTGTCCCACTTGTTGTTGATTTTTCACAAAATAAATACAGTTTTATATCTTTATGTTTGAAGCCTGAAATGTGGCAAAAGGTCGCAAAGTTCAAGGGGGCCGAATACTTTCGCAAGGCACTGTATATAGGCTGAGCCATGAATACAGTAAACATCAGTCTTGTTTCGTCCCGCTCCTCGCTCCAACCTGGGTTTGAACCAGGGACCCTCTGCACACATCCACTATCGTCATCTCCAAAGCATCGATACCTATCGCCCCACAAAAATCACGGTCCTTGAAAAAACAACAACTACGTCAAGGTCTCAGAGCAAGTGATGTCACCAATTGAAATGCTACTAGCGCACACCGCTAATTACTACCATTTCACACTGGTTACATGAACATTTTGTGAGAGATCATTTTCTTTACACAGTGTCTTCAGAAAGTATTCACACCTCTTTACTTTTTCCACATTTTGTTGTTACAGCCTGAATTTAAAATTGATTACAGTTAGATATTTTTGTCACCTGCCTACCCACAATACCCCGTAATGTCAAAGTGCAATTATGTTTTCAATTATTTATTTATTTTTTACAAATGAATTTTTAAAAAAGTCAAATATTCAACCCCTTTGTTGTGGCAAGCCTCCATAAGTTCAGCAGTAAACATTTGCTTAACTCTGTCACATAAGTGGCATGGACTCACTCTGTGTGCAATAATAGTTTTTAACATGATTTTTGAATGATACCTCATCTCTCCATCTGTAAAGGTCGAGCACTGAATTAGAAGCACGAAGAACAGGGAGGTTTTCCAATGCCTCGCAAAGAAGGGCACCTATTGGTAGATGAGTAAAAATGTATAAAGCAGACATTGAATATCCCTTTGAGTATGGTGAAATTATTAATTTCACTTTGGATGGTGTATCAATACACCCATTAACTACAAATATACAGGCGTCCTTCCTAACTCAGTTGCTGGAGAGGAAGGAAACCACTCAGGGATTTCACCATTATGAGGCCAATGGTGACTTTAAAACAGAGTGTGTAATGGCTGTAATAGGAGAAAACTGAGGATGGATCAACAACTTTGTAGTTTGTCTACAATACTAACATAATTGACATAGGGAAAGAAGGAAGCCTGTACAGAATAAAAAATATTCCAAAACATGCATCCTGTTTGCAGCAAGGCAATAAAGTAATACTGCAAAACATGTTGCAAAGCAATTAACTTTTTGTCTTGAATACAAAGTGTTATGTTTGAGGCAAATCCAATACAACACATTACTGAGTAGCACTCACCATATTTTCAAGCATAGTGGTGGCTGCATCATGTTATGGGTATGCTTGTAATCGTTAAGGACTGGGCTGGGGAGTTTTTCAGGATAAAAAAAATTAATGGACTGGAGGTAAGCACAGGCAAAATCCTAAAGGAAAACCTGCTTCAGTCTGCTTACCACCAGACACTGGAAGATTAATTCACCTTTTCATCAGGACAATAACCTAAAACACTGGAGTTGCTTACCAAGATGACAATGAATGTTCCTCAGTGGCCAAGTTACCGTTTTTACTTAAATCTACTTGAAAATCTATGGCAATACCTGAAAATGGTTGTCTAGCAGTGACCAATTTTACAGAGCTTAATCATTTTTTAAAGAATAATGGGCAACTGTTGCGCAATCAATGTGTGGCGAGAGAGACTTACCCAGCAAGACTCACAGTTGTAATCTTGCCAAAGTATTGACTCAGTGGTGTGAATACTTACGTCAATCAGATATTTCTGTATTTCATCTTCAATAAATTTGCAAAAATCTTAAAGCAGTGGTCGCCAACCAGTCGATCACAACCGACTGGTCGATCTTCAAGGCATTCCTAGTCGATCACCAAATATTTCTGTAGAAAAGCCAACGATTGATAAAGGCTTGCGCTCCATTTTTAATCGTGTTGAGCTGTTGCCGGTAGGTGCGCTTGATTCAAAAATCCTGCGCACCGGGTAAGCAATGTGTTCCCATGAGACAAACTCTGCCTACCCGGCAGACCAGCAAATCTGTGACTAAATCAAGTGCACCTACTGTGCTGCCCAATTTGGATAGCTCAAATTACCCTGGCCACAGCCAAGTTTAATAGACTACTAGCCTACGTAAGATTTAATAACTTTTAAAACCATAACCACAGAGAGACTGTCAACAAATACAGCAAAGAGCTGCTGTTTTTATGAGTTCATGTTTAAGTTTATATTCATCACTGTCACTGTTTTTATTCAACACTATTGTAAAACGCGCTTCTCCGTACTTCCGCTCGGTTTGCAGCTGCAATGAATAAGTAGCCAAGTATCGATAGCCCTGCGTTTTATTATTATTAGCAGCTCGTAGTGTCTATGTTAATATTAAGGAATTTTTAAAACTTTCCCTGGTCATAGGAACAACATGAATTTGTGCATGAGGCAGATACGGTGAGACTCGAGTTTCGCCATCAGGTGGAAGACGGTGTCCCCTATCTCTGGTCAGTCTCACTGGAGGAAGTGAAGGGGAGAGCAGGGACCGTGAGAGGCGGTTGGGAAAAATCGCTTTGAACGGTCATCCAACTCGGAATTCCAAGTCGGAAACTCGGGCATCTTTCTAGAACTCCGACTTTTCGACCTGAAGATCACTTACACCGTGATTGACCTCGTTGACCATCAGATGCAGGTACCAAAGTACAATGGCGTCGACAGAGATGGTCGCGTCGCTTCACGTTCTTAGGAAACTATGCAGTAGTTTGTTTTTGTATGTATTATTTCTTACATTGCTACCCCAGGAAATATTAAGTCTTATTACATACAGCCGGGAAGAACTATTGGATATAAGAGTAACGTCAACTTACCAACATTACGACCAGGAATACGACTTTCCCGAAGTGGATCCTCTGTTTGGACCACCACCCAAGACAATGGATCGGATCCCAGTAGGCGACCCAAAACAACGACACCGCAGACGGAGCGGTCTTCTGGTCAGGCTCCGTAGACGGGCTCACTGCTCCCGAGTATACTACTTGCCAATGTCCAGTCTCTTCACAACAAGGTAGATGAAATTCGAGCAAGGGTTGCCTTCCAGAGAGACATCAGAGATTGTAACATTCTCTGTTTCAGAGTCGGTACAGCCACCCGGTTTCTTCACGCATCGCGCCGACAGAAACATACATCTCTCTGGTAAGAAGAAGGGTGTTATGATTAACAAGTCTTGGTGTGAACAACATACAGGAACTCAAGTCCTTTTTTCACCTGACCTATAATTCCTTACAATCAAATTCCGACCGCATTATATACCAAGAGAATTCTCTTCGATTATAATCACAGCCGTGTATACCCCCCCCCCCCCCCCCCCCCCCCCCCCTCCCCCCCAAGCAGACACCTCGACCACCCTGAAATAACTTCATTGGACTCTATGTAAACTGGAAACCATTTATCCTGAGGCTGCATTTACTGTAGCTGGGGATTTTAACAAAGCTAATCTGAAAACAAGGATCCCTAAATTTTATCAGCATATTGAATGCGCTACACTGTCTGGAAACATTCTGGATCATTGCTACTCGAACTTCCGCGATGCATACAAGGCCCTCACCCACCCTCCTTTCGGCAAATGTGACCATGACTTCAGTTTGTTTCTCCCAGCCTATAGACAGAAACTTAAACAGGAAATGCCCGTGCTCAGGTCTGTTCAACGCTGGTCTGACCAATCGAATAACACGCTTCAAGATTGCTTCGATCACGCGGACTGGGATATGTTCCGGATAACCTCAGACAATAACATTGATGTATACGCTGATATGGTGAGCGAGTTTATTAGCAAGTGCATCGGTGATGTTGTACCCATGGTGACTATTAAAACCTCTCCCAACCGTGGATTGATGGCAGCAGTCGTGCAAAACTGAAAGCGCGAATCACTGCTTTTAATCATGGCAAGGCGACCCGGAAACATGACCGAATACAAACAGTGTAGCTATTCCCTTCGCAAGGCAATCACACAAGCTAAGCGTCAGTATAGAGATAAAGTAGACTCGCAATTAAACTGCTCAGATGCGAGACATATGTGGCATGGTCTACAGTCAATCTCGATTACAAAAGAAAACCAGCCCCGTTCCGGACACCGACGCCTTGCTCCCAGACAAATTAAACAACTTCTTTGCTCGCTTTGAGGACAATACAGTGCCACTGACACGGCCCACTACCAAAACCTGCGGGCTCTCCTTCACCATGGCCAACGTGAGTAAAACATTTAAACGTGTTAACCCTCGCAAGGGTGCCAGCCCAGATGGCATCCCTAGCCGTGTCCTCAGAGCATGCGCAGACAAGCTGGCTGGTGTGTTTACGGACATATTCAATCAATCCCTATCCCAGTCTGCTGTTCCCACATGCTTCAAGAGGGCCACCATTGTTCCTGTTCCCAAGAAAGCTAAGGTAACTGAGCTAAATGACTATCGCCCCGTAGCACTCACTTCTGTCATCATGAAGTGCTTTGAGAGACTAGTCAAGGACTATATCACCTCCACCCTATCTGACACCCTAGACCCACTTCAATTTGCTTACCACCCCAATAGATCCACAGACGATGCAATCGCAGTCACACTGCACGCTGCCCTAACCCATCTGGACAAGAGGAATACCTATGTAAGAATGCTGTTCATCGATTACAGCTCAAGCATTTAACACCACAGTACCCTCCAAACTTGTCATTAAGCTCAAGACCCTGGATCTCGACCCCGCCCTGTGCAACTGGGTCCTGGACATTCTAATGGGCCACCCCCAGGTGGTGAGGGTAGGAAACAACATCTCCACCCTGCTGATCGTCAACACTGTGGCCCCACAAGGGTGCGTTCTCAGCCCTCTCCTGTACTCCCTGTTCACCCATGACTGTGTGGCCATGCACGCCTCCAACTCAATCATCAAGTTTGCAGGCTTGATTACTAACAACGACGAGAGGCCTTCAGGGATGAGGTGAGGGCCTTCGGAGTGTGGTGTCAGGAAAATAACCTCACACTCAACATCAACAAAACAAAGGAGATGATTGTGGACTTCAGGAAAGGAGGGAGCAGAGGGAGCACCCCCTATGCACATTGATGGGACAGTAGTGGAGAAGGTGGAAAGTTTTAAGTTCCTCGTACACACTACAAACTGAAATGGTCCACACACACAGACAGCATGGTGAAGAAGGCGCAACAGTGCCTCTTCAACCTCAGGCGGCTGAAGAAATGTTTCTTGTCACCAAAACACTCACAAACTTTTATAGATGCACAATCAAGAGAATCCTGTCGGGCTGTATCACCGCCTGTTACGGCAACTGCTCTGCCCACAACCGTAAGGCTCTCCAGAGGGTAGTGAGATCTGCACAATGCATCACCGGGGGCAAACTACCTGCCCTCCAGGACACCTAGACCACCCGATGTCACAAGAAGGCCAAAAAGATCATCAAGGACAATAACCACTCGAGCCACTGCCTGTTCACCCCGCTATCATCCAGAAGGCGAGGTCAGTACAGGTGCATCAAAGCTGGGACCGAGAGATTAAAAACAGCTTCTATCTCAAGGCCATCAGACTGTTAAACAGCCATCACTAACATTGAGTGTCTGCTGCCAACATACTGACTCAAATCTCTAGCCACTATAATAATAAAAAATTGCATGTAGTAAATGTATCACTAGTCACTTTAAACAATGCCACTTTATATGATGTTTACATACCCTACATTACTCATCTCATATGTATATACTGTACTCTATACCATCTACTGCGTCTTGCCTATGTCGCTCGGCCATCGCTCATCCATATATTTCTATGTACATATTCTTATTCATTCCTTTACACTTGTGTGTATAAGGTAGTTGTGAAATTGTTAGATTACTTGTTAGATATTACTACACTGTCGGAACTAGAAGCACAAGCATTTAGCTACCCTCGCATTAACATCTGTTAACCATGTGTATGTGACCAATAAAATTTGATTTGATTTGACCATCAGTCCAGTAAAATAAAAAAAAAGATGAATTCAGTTCATGCTCCACAGTGCCTCACAAGTGCTAAATCAACTGATCTATTTTGTTATCAAAGCTCGAGTTTTGAAATATAATATGGTCTGTTTAACAATATTGGCAGGCCAGACATGTAGCCAATATGCTATGATAATCTACTGCCCAAACCTCATTCCTATAAAACAGCTTGTGTGAGGTTAATGTAAAAAATAAAATTATAAATCTGAGCAGTAGATCTCCGCTTGCTTTTTGACTGCGAAAGGGATCTTGACTCATAAATGGCTGGTGACCACTGCTTTAAAGTATTGTGTGTAAATGGGTGCGAAAAAAATCTATTCAATCCATTTTGAATTAAGGCTGTAACACAACAAAATGTGGAATAAGTCAAGAGGAATGAATACTGTCTGAAGGCACTGTAGATCCAGGAGCATAAGGCTGGCCATCCTACTTTATTTCAAAGGTGTCACGTAATTTACCCAACACTCCAAAGGTTACCAAATGTTGTATACATTATTTTATAACAGAGACTGTGTAAAAAGTAATTATGAAAATTCAATTCCAAAGACAAATTATTATTGCACTGTCAATCACGCACTCCCTGGTAATGAATCAATTAAGTGTATACACCACTCTCACTCTGTGTGTGGTACAAAGCAGTACAGAGCACATTCCATTCTGCAGGAGGATAATTCATCCTGTCTGAATAGGTTGACAATGGTTTTGATTAGGGTGATGAATGAGAAAAGTAATGTTACCCAAAAAGTATTGTCGAGAGTGCAATTGGAGAGTGAGAGAGAAAGTGAGTGAAATTTAGATTTATGACAGCCTTACGATGAGCTGGTCATAGATTAGAATGTGCAGGCCCCAGATTAGCTATAATGTCTTGTCATTACCCTGATCTTTTCATCCTGGAAAGCTACAGTATAACTACTGTACTACCTCCAAATGAATATAAAATATTGACTACCACAAAATCACTATGCCAGGACGCAGGAGAAGCTCAGCCGAACTGACTTTTTATTATAGTTTTTTATCGCGTACGAGCATTTTTTGGAAACTGTGGTTAAGCATACCTAGCAAAACAACAATGATCAAATGCTTAAATACATTTGCATGATTGTCCAATAATTTTCTTGCTTTTGTACCTGGATTGCATATTATAGATTCACCTTTGCAGACTTAAATACAATTGTCATGAATGATTCCAAATTCTGTGTAAAGTGTGTTTTTTCAGAATATCAACTCTTTGTTTTATCCGAAGAGAATTGTTGCAATGTGGAAATAAGGAAAGGTGAATACAATGGAAGAACACAATGCCACGTTCTGACCTTAGTTCCTTTGTTTTGTCTTTGTTTTAGTATGGTCAGGGTGTGAGTTGGGGTGGGCAGTCTGTTTGTTTTTCTATGTTGGTTTTTGAGTTTGGCCTGGTATGGTTCTCAATCAGAGGCAGGTGTCGTTAGTTGTCTCTGATTGAGAATCATACTTAGGTAGCCTTTTTCCACCTGTGTTTCGTGGGTGTTTGTTTTCAGTCTTTGTGTGTCTACACTAGACAGAACTGTTCCGGTTGTTGTTTTGTTATTCAGTGTTCAGTTTACTTTATTAAAAAGATGAACACGTGCTGCGCATTGGTCCTCAACTTATTCCACCGACGATGGCCGTTACACACAACTGATATGAATGTATAGACCTACATACACACCAAAGCAAAGCTCGACAAAAAAGGTGCTATCTAGAACCTGAAAAAGGTTATTTGGCTGTCCCCATAGGGGAACCCTTTGAATAACTCGTTTTGGTTTCAGGTGGAACCTTTTTGGGTTCCATGTAAACCCTTTCCACAGTGGGTTCTACCTGGAGAAAAAAAGGGTTCTACCTGGAACCAAAAAGGGTGCTCCTACGGGGACAGCCAAAGAACACTTTTTGAACCTTTTTTCTAAGAGTGTAAAATGGAAGGTCACAATGTTGAAGATGATGAATTAATAGTAACCCAAAGTTACATAGAAGTAACTCAACTTCATTCTCTACATGACCTCAATATTGTAAAAAAGCATAACAATTAGACAGTCCCCATTGGCTAGAGCTTTCCAAATATTCTACATGGTATGACACTGACTGGATTATTTAGAATTTTGTGCATTACTATTTACTGATTGCCAAAAAGAGTGAACACAATGGCACACATTTCTCTTAATGAAAACAATGTGCTAATATTCTGTGAACAAAACATTATATTCACTGATGACATTTGTATTTAATGTTTTGCAAAAGGTGATCTAAGATATGCAAGTTGGGTTCTAAGGCAAGAAAATGATCAGAAGTTCTGTAAATGTTTGAGCATTTGATCATTGCTGTTCTACCATATTTACAGTACCTACTCATTCAAGGGTGTTTCTTATATTTTAGATTCTTCAAAGTTGCCACCCTTTGCCTTGATGACAGCTTTGCACACTCTTGGCATTCTCTCAACCAGCTTCACCTGGAATACTTTTCCAACTGTCTTGAAGGAGTTCCCACATATGCTGAGCACTTGTGGCTGCTTTTCCTCACTCATCCCAAACCATCACAATTGGGTTGAGGTTGGGTGATTGTGGAGGCCAGGTCATCTGATGCAGCACTCTATCACTCTCCTTGGTCAAATAGCGCTTACACAGCCTGGAGGTGTGTTGCAGCATTGTCCTGTTGTAAATCAAATGATAGTCCCACTAAGCGCAAACCAGATGGGATGGCGTATCGCTGCAGAATGTTGTAGCCATGCTGGTTAAGTGTCCCTTGAATTCTAAATAAATCACTGACAGTGTCACCAGCAAAGCACCATCATACCTCTTCTGCCATGCTTCACGGTGGGAACCACACATGCTGAGATCATCAGTTCACCTACTCTGCCTCTCGCAAAGACACAGTTATTGGAACCAAAAATCTCAAATTTGAAGTCATCAGACCAAAATACAGATTTCCACCGGTCTAATGTCCATTGCTCGTGTTTCTTGGCAAAAGCAAGTCTCTTCTTTGTAGTGGTTTCTTTGCAGCAACTCGACCATGAAGGCCTGATTCACGTCTCTTCTGAACATTTGATGTTGAGATGTGTTAACTGTAGGTCTTCCATTCCTGTGGTGGTCCTCACTTAGACCGTTCTTCAGGAAGCCATGCAAGGCCACAATACAGCTCCTTAAGCTGAAATCATTTTTTTTAAAGTCAAATGTTCATGCAGAATTAATTTTGTTTGATTGAATTTAAGAATCGTTAGAGGTGCCAATGAATTTGACTTTATCTTTTTGAGAATTACATTTTTTACATGTTAAGCAAAATCTCTTACTATGAAAAATGGTATTAGTATAAATTATATAATTGTCTAAACATTTTGAGCATGCAATATAGCTTGGTATTTGTATAATGTATTTTTTGCTCATCTTTATTAAGGGCGCCAATCATTTTGGAGGTGACTATGCATTGAATACATGGAATTGGATTGTGATGATACCAGTGAATGAATTCTGCATACAATGTGATTATTTTTCATGTTCCTTTCCAACAGAAATTTTTTATTTGATGTGTATGACATTGTTTAGTGAAATAGGCAGTAAAAGGTGAGTAATTGGCCATAATTCTGCACTTTTTGTTAGTTGTATTTCATCAACATGAAGTATTATAGTGACTGCAAATAAAATCAATCAATCTACTGGGAGATTTTGTCAGCTTAGACTCGAGATGTACAGTATGTTTGTGTTAATCTTTTTGTAGACAGTCAGGTTCGTTTGATGAATGTATTTGCAATGTTGATGGTATAATTTCGAAGGCAACTACAATTTAAAAATGTATTTACTGTTTTGCAAAAGCCACAGAGTTCTGTGTCATGTGAACACTGTTTTTGAAAATAGACAACATTGTTCTAAAAATAGCTTTTAAACTATTGAGAAAAATGTCAAGTCAAATAGCTCATCCTTTTTACTTGACGTTTGGGTTGCTCCGCCGATTCGGTGGAGTGTAATTTGGTCCCGAAAAAAACCATTTGATTTCACTTTTTAACATTCTATCATAAAGAGAACATGTTCAACTTAATAAAAAGATGTATTCCCATCTCGAGGTTCAATAAAAATACTATAGTAAGTGCCTATGAAGTGCCAAATAAAGTAACAGCGTTGATTGTAACAGTGTTGGCAATTTAATCTTAAATCAGTTATAAATCCCCCCGTGACAAAGGTCATGGAATTTTGTGTGCATCAGGGAGCGGAAATTGAATGCAAGCTTCACAAAAATGGAACTGAACATTTCTAGGCTGTCTATCTATAGGTAACAGGGTTGACGTGTTATGCCTGACCCGCTTAGTTTCCCACCACAAAACACCAGGAAATGTTCAAAAATAGTAAATCCAGCTCAGCTGCTTTAAACACTATGACTTGACTATTAGATGTTCAATGTTTCTCTGAAAAAATATTTTAAAAGGAATAGTTTCATCATATATTCTTAAATCGGGACAGATGTAAATGAATAATAATCTTCAGAAATGACATTGTCAAAGCAACAAAATAACTAAGGCTTTGCAATGATGGTTAAACTTGGAGAAATGTAAGTGGGTTGAAATCTTTCCAGAAGTGACACAGGGTTGATGAAGGGACATGTATAAATGCACTTTAGCAAGCCTTTATTCATATTAAATATCGGATTTATGGAATGTTCCATATGGTCTACATTAATTAAAGGGCACTTCATTTAATAAAACAGGCTTTTAAAATCCAATATTGGTGCACATTTTCGACTTACAATTTGATTTGATTAATTTTTGTTTGATTTGTCACATGCGCCGAATACAACAGGTAGTCCTTACAGTGAAATGCTTAATTACAAGCCCTTAACCAACAATGTGGTTTTAAGAAAAAAAAATTGTTAAAGTATTTTCTAAAATAAACTGAAGTAAAAAAAAATACATTAAAAAAAAATCTAATAATTAAGGAGCAACAATAAAATAACAGTAGTAAGGCAATATACAGGGGGTACTGGTACAGAGTCAATGTGCGGGGGCACCGGTTAGTCAAGGTAATATGTAGGTAGAGGTAAAGTGACTATGCATGGCTAATAAACAGAGACTAGTAGCAGCAGTGTAAAAATAGGGGTGGTGGGGGGACAATGCAAGTTGTCTGGGTAGCCATTTGAAAAGCTGTTCAGGATTCTTATAGCTTGGGGGTAGAAGCTGTTAAGAAGCCTTTTGGACCTAGACTTGGTGCTCTGGTACCGCTTGCCGTGCCGTAGCAGAGAGAACAGTCTATGACTAGGGTGGCTAGAGTCTTTGGCAATTTTTTGGGCCTTCCTCTGACACCGCCTAGTATAGAGGTCCTGGATGGCAGGAAGCTTGGCCCCAGCGATGTACTGGGCCGTATGTTCTACCCTCTGTAGTGCCTTGCGGTCAGCGGCCGAGCAGTTGCCATACCAGGCGGTGATGCAATCAGTCAGGATTCTCTCGATTCTGCAGCTGTATAACTTTTTGAGGATCTGAGGACCCATGCCAAATCTTTTCAGTCTCCTAAGGGGGAATAGGTATGCATAAGCATTCTCATTATATGGCAGGACATACTCCAGACAAGTACCCTGACACCCAGGCAAGTACCCTGACACCCAGGGCATGCAATACTCCAGTGATCAATATCAGCATCCTCTCAGCATGGTGGTACTGGGCTGATTACAACTCCTACCAATGTATTGATGTCCTAGACAGCCAAAACCAGCTCTCATTCTGCCTCTCATCCCCTGAAAGAATATATGCAATACAGATGGACCTGTGTCAATAGACAGATGAACCTGTGTCAAGACAACTCCCGATGAGATCTATTTAGTGGCAAAAATACCTATCTGAAATCAATCTTGACCTATGTACAGTGTAATGAACTGAAGGATAAAAATAAAAAACACCCATCACAAAAGTTTGGGTTCACTGGTGAAAGAAAGTTGAATCAATCGTTTATCCATTGGAGACACATCTGAATGTGGTGTTTGCAAAGAGTCACAATCAGCACTCTAAAGGTTAGACCAAAATGGCTGGACAGCAGGTGTTGACTTTTCTCTTTCTTATCAAACTGTTTTGATTCTGTCCTGAAGTGCGTCAGTAGCACTTTGGAACTAGCACCTCTAATGGAAACCATGACCAGGTCTGAGTGTGTCATGGTGGTGTGAAGCTTAGATCTTGGCCAGTCGAAACTGATATAAATGCTGTTCATCTTTTTATGATTGCTTGTTTACAGAAATAGTTATTGGCTTTACTCTTTATTTTGGTCTCACAAGACGTGTTGAATGTAACTTCATATGGATGGAAAAGAACATGTGTTTGACACCTTTTGCTCCAAGCTAGGAGCTAAAAGGAATAAGTCAAGTCAAGCCAGTAAGACTACGTTTACACAGACAGACCAATTCTGATATTTTTTTCCACTAATTGGTCTTTTGACAAATCAGATCAGCTCCTTTGCCAATATTTGAGCAAAATTGGGTTGTCTGTGTTAACGCAGCCTGAGTGACTGCACTGTATGTGATATAGGCCTTATGTAATTACTGTATATGAAGTTCTTCCCTGCCTCTCCGTAAGACTTCCCCATACGCTGTATGTTCCAGTATCCGCTGTTAGCTGTGACTCACTAGTTCATTCTGACCGAATGGTTAAACATTTGTTATAATAGGCACACATAGGAGGAGCATAGCCTATATTATACAAAAACATTGAGAACATCTGCTCTTCCCATGACAGACTGACCAGGTGAATCCAGGTGAAAGCTACGATCCCTTATTGATGTCACTCGTTAAATCCACTTCAATGAATGTAGATGAAGGTGAAGAAGGATTTTTAAGCCTTGAGACAATTGAGACTTGGATTGTGTATGTGTACCATTCAGAGGGTGAATGGGCAAGACCAAACATTTCAAATGATTTAATCCTGGAGGATCTGGGCTTGTTTTTGTCATTTCTAGGACAGTGAAATGTGTTTCACATATGTTTGACTAGTAGGATAGCAGGTCATGGCTTCATGGGCTGAATGATACACCCTATGACGGCTTCCCATGTATTGGGGGGGTGGGGGGGATCTAAAAATACATGTAGTCCTGCTTTGTGGCGTTTCGCAAAGTCTCTATGTAATACAGATCGCGCTATACGTTTTTGTGTGTAGAGATATGGTTGTTCTTCTTTCATACATCCATTGGACGTCTTTCAGCGATGTTCCTATCAGCTGATTAATCGAAAAGTATACAAGCAGACGCATTTTTCCAGTCTCTGAAAGACTACATCTTGTGTTGGGAGATGCTTCGTGCTCTGGCCCCCATACCTCCCACAAGGCAGGCTTCTTTTTTTTTAAAGGAGGAAAACCGAATAGACTGACCATGCGTAATGGCTTCAAGTAATTCCTCTCATTAACACAAATTTGACGATGGAGCATTTGTTAGCTACATGGTGACATTCAACCATCTATGTTTCAACTGGAATATAGCAAAGAGAATTTGAAAGAAAGAGTTGGATTTAGTGAACGTTAGAAGCTCAGCTACAGCTGATGCCAGCACCAAGACAGCTATGCACCATATTTGTCATCTGCCAAGTAAGTTATTTTTCCTGCAAGCCACCTAGCTAGCTAACTTGAGTTTATCTACTAAACTCCATATTGTGTATTGCTGGCTAACATACTCTACTGTGTTACAGTGGCAGGAAATCAAATAATGTTTCTGTTTGCTAAGTTGGCTAGCTAAACAACTACTGGGAGCCATATCTATGACTAAAAATAGATGTTTTACAATCAGAGATCTTTTGTATCTCGATTGCTAATCTCATCTCTTTATAGTCGTAGATATGGGTAGCTACTAAACAGCCATCAACAACATTACAACCAGCCACCTAAAGCTAAGTTTACCACCAAACGTTAGTACATGACTGTAGGTAGCTAGCTGGTTAGCCTGGTGCCTGCTAACGTATTATGCACCATGCCTCACATTTGTAACTGGTTAGCAAACGTGTAACATCAGCTATTGTAAATAATATTACTAGCTAGCTATGTAACAATTGAGGGTTGACATTGGTTGTGATTATGACCTTGGATGCATTTCAATCTCACATAATTACAGGAATGACGCAAGATAGGATTTCAAACAGATGTAAATAAGTATTGTATATCCAGCAAGCTAGCTAACTAAGTTTACAAGCAAACAGTGAGGAGAAACAATAATTCAACAATTTACTGTTGTGAATCTGAAATTGAAACTTGTAAAACAGAAACTGGTTTTACAATAAAAACTATTTGGCTAAGCCAAATAGCCAAATATTTGGCTATTTGGCTGATAGACATGGCTGTAGGTTAAGGTGACCAGATTTCTGAAATGTAAAACCGGGGACATTTCCAGTTCGGCGATCAATATGTCATTAAAATATCCAATGTTATTATCTATGAAATAAAAAAGGGGGACAATTCTGGTTTCATGTATTTAGTCCAACAGGCCCACTGTGATAGAGAAAACAACTATATTACAGAAACACTACAGACAAGACAGAACTGTCCAATCTGAACAGTGGTCCTGGTCGTCTGGGTAGAATAAGAGCAGAAGAGAACATTAGCAAAATTGAAAAAACAGACAGTAGTATATGTGAAATACTGGTACCTACATTGTATACTTATACCAACCTAATCTGTATATTTCTCAGAAGAATGTATCTTCTTCAGGATTGCTCTTGTCTTTGGCCAGCTTCTCCATGAACTCCTGGCAAGGGAGGTTGAAGTTTGTCTTCACAATAAGCATGGCCTTGATGGTAGGTACAGTGAACCTATTTCTTGCTGCTCCCCATAGATCATTCATTTGGGAGAAAACTCTCTCGACCGGTGCATTACTTCCAGGTAAGCACATGACAACAGACGCTAATTTAGCCAGGTTAGTGTGTGGGATGTCGTTCTCTTTGAAGTGGGTAACCACCATGCTCTGTCTCTGACTAAGCGGTGTCTCCGATGTTTTCCATTCTTCAAGTGATCCCCCCTTTAGGAACTCTTGCAGGCCAGTAACCTCGTCAAACAATGCATCCTCATTGATGGTCACATTGGGGCATTTTTCCTGCAGTGTGCCTGCTGCCTTCTGGAGCTCTTCACACTGAGGTTGCCTTTTTAAAGGAGACCATGTAAATCTTTTAGATTATCTGTGTGCTTTCCCCATGCTTGCAAGTAATTCTCAGCCATATTGAAGAATGATTGGGATGCTTTGAGAAAGCTCTCTTTAGACATTGCTCCATTTTCCTCTAGCTCTCTCAGAAGTCCTCTAACCAAAACTGGAATAAAGTTGTCATCACGTCTTGTAGTCAATTTTGCCTCAATGTTTCTCAGAATTGCAGCGGACTCCACAGCACAGCGGTCCTGGCCTTCAAGCATCTTGATCGTGTCACTGAATATGGTCTAGTTTCCATGGACAAAGGCCAGCCAAAGTTCAGTCAGTGGATCTTCGAACATTGTTCGCAGGACAACAGGGCATTTGTCTTCAGAAATAAAAAATGATTTCAATGGCACATACATTTTCAGCACTCTTTCTAGAGCAGGGAGCATGGACAGCCAGCGAACATAGCTGTGTCCTAAAATGTTATGCTACTCCTGGCCAACAAAATCACAAAAGCTCTTCAGTCTTTCTAATTTGACGGTGAAAATATGAAAATATCTTTGTGAGCAGGTACTCAACATCAAGGGGAATCATATCCAAAGCTGTTTTGGCTGTGTTATGAGTGATGTGGGCAGGACAACCTAAGCCAATCACCTCCCGCTGCAGAGCATTTTTAACTTTGGTATGGACATTGACCCTCCCCAGCCTATTCAGTCCACCAAAGTTGGTATTTGTGTTGTCGGCAGAGAATGCCACGACTTTCCAGGTTACCACCAGGACCTCAGCTGCAATTTCCTCTGCTGTTTCTCCTTTCAATTCAACAAAATCAGGCAGTTTTGTTTCCACAGATGTGCTGCCATCATATATCTTACAATATCTGACCAGTATTGGCAGCAGCTTTACATGTCCATGATTGGACGTATCAATGGACAGGGACACAAATTCAACCTGATCTAGGTCCTGTGTTACCAAAGTAGTTGCCCATGGTGCTAACACATGAAGCCATAGTGAGTAACATTTTGTCCTAGCACATGTAAACTTTGGCTCATAAAGCTTCCGTGTGAGTTGTGCTGTGCAGTCCATAGATCTGTAACTATGATTGTGTCGCATAGTGTGGTATGCATAGACACCTTCCTGCACAGCTAAACCATATTCTTCTTGGGAAGGCTCTACCTTCTTGAAGGGTAAACCAACACGTGCAATCAGAGAGGCTTTATGCTTTTTCGTCTGTTGATGTTCTACCACTGCCGTTCTTCACCGGCTGCCAATTGAAAAAGAGGAATTACAAAGGGTGCAGTGAACCATTCTATCGTCTTGACCTGAGCGTATAAATGGAAATTCTCTCATCATGTTGTCATTAAAATGGCATTTCCGTTTCTTGGAAAGAGCCATTGTACCTCCTCTGTCTGCTATTCTTCACTCTCCTTGTCACTCTTCTTACTCTCAATTATTTTTCTTCTCCTCCAATCTTTCTCCACTCGTCTTCCTGCTCTTTCTTCATTTCCTTCTCTTTACCTTTCCACCTCACTCTTCCACACTCTCCTCGCTTCACTCTTTTTACTCCCTTCATTTTTCCTTCTCCTTCCCCTCCAATCTTTAAGAATAAATAGTACAATATTAGATAAAATACTTTGGTTAACAGATTCCCATTGCTTGCCTCATTTTTTGTATTTTACCTCAAAAACATTGTTTGGAATAACAAATTGGCAGATTCTGCAATCATATCTTTACCTTTCCTCCTCTCTCTTTCACTCTTCTTCCTATCCAGTCTTCCTCCTCTCCACTCTAACAGAAAACATTATGCTAATGTTATCCATGAAAATGTCTAAATATATTTTCAAACTACTTAAAATGCCAAACCATTAAAATTGTCATCTACAAATAAATATTATCATAATTATGTATTACTTTAATATAATCATATTTTCTAAATAGCCCGTCCACTGCATGTTTACATGTGAACGTTTTTTAACCTAGCTACCGTGTAAGTAGCTAGTTAACCTAGCTAGCTAACGTTAACTTAGTCGACATAGCTAGTCGACACAGGCCACCAAAAACGGTGACGTCTGGTCACCCTAATGTAGGTAGATACTGTCTTTCTACCTACCTAGGCTCATTTGTACGGTCTGGTCACTGTGCAAAGGTTGAGAGTTATACCATATTGTTGTAAATGTAATCTCTGTGCCTGTGCACATGTACTGGCGGTTCTTGTTAGACTCTGAACCATGAGGAAACATGCTGAAGTACTGAAATTCCCACAAAATAACGTGGATTCTTAAAGTTCTCTGAACAATTTGAGAACATTATATTAAATAGAACCATGCAGTAACCTGTGGGAAACGTAATGCTGTGGTACTGAAATATCTACAATCCATGCTTCATCTAGATATGTTAGTGCCACTGAATGAATTTCAAATATTGATGTGACTCTTACATAGGAGTTAAAACATTTTTTTTTAGGCTGGATCATGTTGTATTGTTGTATGTTTTAATTCTGTAATGTATTGATTGTTGCTGCCTTCTTGGCCAGGTCTATCTTGAAGAAGAGACTGGGTCTCAATGGGCTTTTCCTCGTTAAATAAATAAAATTAAAAAAATAAACATCCCCCTGGATTTTCTTTCCCAATTGAACTCAACTTGAGGCTTTTCCGACCTTTTCTACTACTACAGAAGAAACAATGAGAGATTATTATTTTTTTTTTTCGATAGTTCTGGGTTTAGGCCTCTACACTCTTGAAAAAAAAGTGCAATCTAGAACCTGAAAAGGTTCTTTGGCCAAGCCTCATAGGAGAAGAACCCTTTGAAGAAACTCTTTTTGGTTCCATGTAGAACCAAAAATACTGTACTTCTCCTCCTAAAGCTGGTTACCCAGCAGCCTCTGAGTTTTCACTGATGCTGCTTCAGTGGGTAGAGAAGAACAGACACAGCTCTCTCCACAGTGAGTCTGACATTCAAAGCCCCTTAATATCAAATCCATGTTTTACCTGTAACAGGGCTCCTAGCTAAAATTCTCCACTGCTATGGAGAGAAAGAATCAAGAGTCTCCTCAAACTACTCAATGGGCTGGCTAAAGTCTAACTTCTCTGCTGCTGTAAGACCAGATGAGATTGGCAAATTGCACACGGTTGCACCCTTAAGGGGGAAAAGAAACATGTGTGTGTGTGTGTGTGTGTGCACGGGGGGGAGCGAGAGTATAAGAGAAGGTTATGGTCGAGATGTATTTATCACATACATATAGGGAATTGCAGGTTTCTCTCACAGCAGGAGGAACTTTGGCAGGTTCATGAGTAGAGGAAATGAAAGGTGATATGGAAACGATAGCATTCTTACAGCTAGACTGTAATAGATTATAGAGCCTATTAGGAACCCTGGTGCATGCAATACATCATTCATCATCAGTTTAGTTCCTGGCTGCTCTCACCGGCGACGTATTGCTTATTAAAATAGAAAACTGAAGGGCAAAGAGAGCGGGAGGAACGAAGAATGCATATCACCATCTATTAAAGACAACTTTGGCTACTAGTAAGTATTTTTTAAACCTTCCACTTTAAGCTGGATGTGTCAATGTGTTGTTCCCACTGTACATGCATAATCTATGAGCAGAATTCAGAATTCTTACCTTCATTAGCCACAAAATCCCTAGTTTGAAAGCAACTGTTTTCTGGAAGCTGTGCGATACCATTTTCCCCCATGTGGACCAGCTCCCAAGCTATTTTAGTTTGAGCCAATGAGCTTCAACCCTTTGCGATTTAAGTGACAGCTAGCATGATGCACACACAGCAGAGGGATAGAGAGAGCAATGACGTGATGCACATATCTGCACATACAGTATCTGGTGTAGTACGCAATTTTCAGGGACCACTTTTTGCTTGAGCGCTACTTTCAGAACTACTGGCTAAAAAGTATACAAAAGTACAGAAGAATCTCTTTAACAATATGAATACCAATGTTTCGGGATGAAACCAGACATGAAAGGTTTAAATGTCAATTGCTCTCTCGTCATGCTAGAATTACAGAGTTGTTTTCGGGTCACATTGGTGCTTGGTTTCCATATTATTTTCCTTCTAAACTGTCCATATCTTCGCTGTCATTGGCTGAGGGAATTAACATATGACCTACATTTCCTCAACAGCAAGCTAGGGGGGTCATCAACACCTTGAATATTTAATTTTCTTTCTTTAATTTGTCAAACTGAGCTGAAGGCACTTGTAAACACATTAGATAGCAAAACACTGGACGGGAGAAAAAAGCACTCAAGGGGATGCCTACCCACGGAGGAATTCAGTTAAATGCGTTTTATTCAGGCATATGAGTTCAGGCTGACTGATATGTTCGTGGTAGCTAAACACAAACCTTGGCAGTGTTGCATTTGGCCATTTACCATACAAACGGTTCTGAAACAACAATTACACTAATGGAAGAGACAAAGCGAACATACAGTCTGTGGTGCCAGCTGCATTTGCACTTTTAATGGCGTTTGTTGAGAGCATATCTAAAGTGTTGACCTTCAACAACAAAAATTCTTTAGTAGCTTCACACATGGTGTGTGTTTAACCACACAAACATGGAGAGGCAGACAGAGTTATTTATCACAGATAAGTATCGATCTGTATTTTACAAAATGCACCCAGTGTATTAGCTAATAACTAGTCAAACTGCTAAAGCAACACACTGCCAGAGGTCAGAGGTGAACCTATTAAATACCATGAAATAACCCACTGGGCACAAACTGGTTAAATCAACATTGTTTCAACGTAATTTGTCAACATACTGACGTGGAATCTATGTGGAAAATACATTCGATTTGCAAGATGTCATCAACTGATATTTTTGAGGGTGAAATTTCAACCACAGGATTATTTCATCATGGTAACCAATTCAACATTGTAAGGGTTGTCATCGGTGGAAGAAGGATCGGACCAAAGCACAGTGTGGTAAGTGTTCATGATGATGTTTAATTAAAACTCAGAACACTAAACAATAAACGACAATGTGAATTACAAAACCGAAACAGTACCGTGTGTCCAAAACACTCACACGGAAACAAACACCCACAACCCAAAACTGAAACTCAGGCTACCTAAGTATGATTCTCAATCAGGGGCAACAATTGACAGCTGCCTCTGATTGAGAACCATACAAGCCTAACTCAAAAGCCAACATAAAAAAAAAACAGACTGCCCACCCAACTCACGCCCTGACCATACTAAAACAAAGATAAAATAACAGAACTATGGTCAGAATGTGACAAACATAGAAAAACATTGTATAAAATGTCACATTTGTACCTTTGAAACAACACCAGATCATCAATGAAATATTTCTCTATAAGAAAAAAAACAATAGGCTAGGCAGCACCTCCTAGTGAGTTGATCTATCTACAGCTATCCTTTTGGTCTCCCATTCAGTGTATTTAACCAAGCCCAGCCCTGCTTAGCTTTGATATTTGTCACTCACTATAACCAATGTGCTATTGTGAGAATGATTGTTGAGAAATCTCCACTTAATTTATTCACTGTTGCTATCGAAATCATTGCAACGTGTAGGTTTAACAGAGTAAATGAAATGTTACCATATTTCATTAATGATGCGATTTAGGCCTACATGATATAGCATTTGGGAATCAACAGCTATTGTTTAAATTCAGCCTATGATTCAATTCAAACTAGACAGTACATACACGCAGTCACGTTCTGACCTTAGTTCCTTTGTTTTTGTCTTTGTTTTAGTATGGTCAGGGCGTAAGTTGGGGTGGGTAGTCTATGTTAAACCTACACGTTGCAATGATTTCGATAGCAACAGTGAATAAATTAAGTGGAGATTTCTCAACAATCATTCTCACAATAGCACATTGGTTATAGTGAGTGACAAATATCAAAGCTAAGCAGGGCTGGGCTTGGTTAAATACACTGAATGGGAGACCAAAGGGATAGCTGTAGATAGATCAACTCACTAGGAGGTGCTGCCTAGCCTATTGTTTTTTTTCTTATAGAGAAATATTTCATTGATGATCTGGTGTTGTTTCAAAGGTACAAATGTGACATTTTATACAATGTTTTTCTATGTTTGTCACATTCTGACCATAGTTCTGTTATTTTATCTTTGTTTTAGTATGGTCAGGGCGTGAGTTGGGTGGGCAGTCTGTTTGTTTTTCTATGTTGGTTTTTGAGTTTGGTATGGTTCTCAATCAGAGGCAGGTGTCATTAGTTGTCTCTGATTGAGAATCATACTTAGGTAGCCTTTTTCCACCTGTGTTGGGTGGGTGTTTATTTTCTGTTTTGTGGTTATTCACTAGACAGGACTGTTTTGTTTGTTCGGGCTTCCTAGTTTTTTATTTTGTTTAGTGTTCAGTTTTGAATATATTAAAAATCATGAACACTTACTACGCTGCACCTTGGTCCTCACCTTATTCCACCGACGACGGCCGTTACAGAACCACCCATCACCAAAGGACCAAGCAGCGTGGTAACGGGCAGCAGCAGCAGGAGCAGCGCTATAAGGAGGAATGGGAGGACATTCTGGACGGCAAGGGTTGCTACACATGGGAGGAGATCCTGGCTGGAAGGGATCGCCTCCCATGGGAACAGGTGGAGGCAGCCAGGAGAGCGGAGGCAGCAGGTAAAGGGAGCCAGCGCTTTGAGGGAACACGGCTGGCAAGGAAGCCCGAGAGGCAGCCCCAAAAATGTATTGGGGGGGGTGGCACACAGGGAGTGTGGCTAAGTCAGGTAGGAGACCTGAGCCAACTCCCCGTGCTTACCGTGGAGAGAGGTGGACCAGGCAGGCACCGTGTTATGACGTGAGGCGCACAGTATCCCCGGTGCGCAGGGATAGCCCGGTGCGATACATAGCAGCGCCTCGCATCGGCCGGGCTAGAGTGGGCATCGAGCCAGGTGCCATGAAGCCGGCTCAGCGCATCTGGTCTCCACTGCGTCTCCTCGGGCCTGGGTACATGGCACCAGCCTTACGCATGGTGTCCCCGGTTCCCCAGCACAGCCCAGTGCGGTGCCACCTCCATGCACCAGCCCTCCGGTGGCAGCCCCCCGCACCAGGCTGTCTCTCCGTCTCCTTCCTACAGGTGCTCCCGTCTGTCCTGAGCCGCCGGAACCGCCCGTCTGTCCTGAGCCGCCGGAGCCGCCCGTCTGTCCTGAGCCGCCGGAGCCGCCCGTCTGTCCTGAGCCGCCGGAGCCGCCCGTCTGTCCTGAGCCGCCGGAGCCGCCCGTCTGTCCTGAGCCGCCGGAGCCGCCCGTCTGTCCTGAGCCGCCGGAGCCGCCCGTCTGTCCTGAGCCGCCGGGGCCGCCCCTCTGTCCTGAGCCGCCGGAGCCGCCCGTCTGTCCTGAGCCGCCTGAGCCGCCCGTCTGTCCTGAGCCGCCGGAGCCGCCCGTCTGTCCTGAGCCGCCGGAGACGCCCGTCTGTCCTGAGCCGCCGGAGCCGCCCGTCTGTCCTGAGCCGCCGGAGCCGCCCGTCTGTCCTGAGCCGCCGGAGCCGCCCGTCTGTCCTGAGCCGCCGGAGCCGCACGTCTGTCCTGAGCCGCCGGAGCCGCCCGTCTGTCCTGAGCCGCCGGAGCCGCCCGTCTGTCCTGAGCCGCCGGAGCCGCCCGTCAGTCCGGTGCTGCCAGAATATCCCGTCCATTCGGGACCCGTGGCTGGGGTCCCCAGTCCGAGGTCTGCGGCGAGGGTCGCCGCGTTAGAGGCCACGGTGGCAGGTAATGAGACGGAGAAGGACTATGGTGGAGTGGGGTTGATGTCAGACACCCACCCAGACCCTCCCCTATAGGTTTAGGTTTTGCGGCCGGAGTCCGCACCTTTGGGGGGGGGGGGTACTGTCACGTTCTGACCTTGGTTCTTTTGTTTTGTCTTTGTTTTAGTATGGTCAGGGCGTGAGTTGGGTGGGTTGTCTATGTTAGTTTTTCTATGATTTTCTATTTCTGTGTTTGGCCTGGTATGGTTCTCAATCAGAGGCAGCTGTCAATCGTCCCTGATTGAGAACCATATTTAGGTAGCCTGTTTTCTATTGTGTTTTGTGGGTGGTTGTTTTCAGTCTTTCTGTGTCTGCACCAGAGTAGAATTGTTTCGGTTGTTTCTTTGTTGTTTTGTTATTCAGTGTTCAGTTTACTTTATTAAAAGGATGAACAGGTACCACAATGCGCATTGGTCCTCACCTTCCTCCACCAACAATGGCCGTTACACAGGCCTAGGGTTTCAAGCTTTGGTTGATTTCAAATTGAATCTACAAGTTAATAATATACATTTTGGATTCACATCTCGATGTCAACCAAAAATCTAAGTTATGACTAAATATGACTAAATCAAATTGTATTTAAATTGCAAGTTTGATTTGAATAGATTTGATTGAAATGGAGACGTGAATCTAACATACATTATTCATTTGTAGACAAACTGGAATTACAGCCACACTCAGTGGCACAGATGGAACTATCTAAGCAGAAGATGCATCTCCTTCAAATGTTGATATTTGGTTGTGTTGACAACCAAACACAATTCATTATCACTTTTGCAATACAGTAAGTTGCCTATTAAATTGTCAACAAGGTAGCAAATGAAATGTTGGATTCACATTTCCTTCACCAAAAATAAAAGTTAAAGGATAGGATTAATCTAGTGGTTCAAATGGAACTATCCAAGCAGTAGTTACATCTCCTTTAAAAATGTTGATATTTGGTTGGGTTGTCAACCAAACAAAATTCAATATTACTTTTCTAACACAGTAAATAGCCACAGTAAATATTAAGTTATATTAAGTTAAAGCTATCTTACAATCTAATGTAACAGTACTTATTCAACCTTAAAATGAGTAACACATCCATGGCCACATTTAGAGGTTACTGGAACTATAAATGTTTTCTTATGTAATCATAGAAAGCGTGTATGCCCAAGATAGTATGAAAAGGTCACAGGTCTGTGGCAATCTTCAGAATTGCTATAATAATCTGCGCAGAATCTCAAACAGCATTGATCAGCACCATGTACTTTAATATAATCTCAACTGCAATCCAGGTCATTTGTTTGTGGTATGAGGTGAAGCACAGTCATAACACATTCAATTGTTGTATAAATAAACAAAAATATCTGACACTGTATTCTCATTGTGACAACTAAACCAACAATCTGAAAGATGTTTCATTGGAATTTGGTTTTAGATACGGTATTTGAAAGCGTAGTGAAAATAGGTTGTAATCTCATTGATCAACATAACTAAATATGATCCAATTCTCCACATTGAAATGGCATGGTGTGCCAAGAGGGAAGGGTCCTTCAAAAATAATGAATAGACCTGTGAGGACCAATTTAATTTAGAAAACAACACCTGATGGTGCAGAATAGTATTCATACCACGGGGATAGTTCTCCAAGATCACGTTCTTCTCTCAGTACCATGAGACGTGGCAAGCTTCAAAATAACAGTTCATCTCCTTGCAAAAAGGTGCTATTTGTCCGTACATAAGACCACTGGTGGAAAAAGTCAGATATATTAATAGAAAATGACTCAAGTAAAAGTAAGTCACCCAGTAAAATTCTACTTGAGTAAAAGTCCGTGTTTGGTTTCAAATATACTTAAGTATCAAAAGTAAAAGTAAAAAATCAATTCAAATTCCTCATTAAGCAAACCAGATGGCACCATTTTCTTGTATATTTAATTTACGGAAAGCCGGGCATACTCCCAACATTCTGACATAATTTACAAAACAAAGCATTTGTGTTTAGTGCGTCCGCCAGATCAGAGGCAGTAGGGATGACCAGGGATGTTCTCTTGATAAGTGCATGAATTTGACTATTTTCAAAATTTAACAAGTAATTTTGGGTGTCAAGGGAAATGAATGTACAAAAGTACAATATTTTCTTAAGGAATGGAGTGAAGTAAATGTAGTCAAAAATATAAATAGTAAAGTACAGATACCCCCAAAAAGTACTTAAATAGTACTTCAAAGTATTTTTGCACCACTGCATAAGAAGGTGAACAAATCAAATCAAGTTTATTGGTTGCGCACACAGATTTGCGGAGGTTATCAGTCCGGTATATACAGTGCCTTGCGAAAGTATTAGGCCCCCTTGAACTTTGCGACCTTTTGCCACATTTCAGGCTTCAAACATAAAGATATAAAACTGTATTTTTTGTGAAGAATCAACAACAAGTGGGACACAATCATGAAGTGGAACGACATTTATTGGATATTTCAAACTTTTTTAACAAATCAAAAACTGAAAAATTAGGCGTGTAAAATTATTCAGCCCCCTTAAGTTAATACTTTGTAGCGCCACCTTTTGCTGCGATTACAGCTGTAAGTGGGGTATGTCTCTATCAGTTTTGCACATCGAGAGACTGACATTTTTTCCCATTCCTCCTTGCAAAACAGCTCGAGCTCAGTGAGGTTGGATGGTAGAGCATTTGTGAACAGCAGTTTTCAGTTCTTTCCACAGATTCTCGATTGGATTCAGGTCTGGACTTTGACTTGGCCATTCTAACACCTGGATATGTTTATTTTTGAACCATTACATTGTAGATTTTGCTTTATAATTTGGATCATTGTCTTGTTGGAAGACAAATCTCCGTCCCAGTCTCAGGTCTTTTGCAGACTCCATCAGGTTTTCTTCCAGAATGGTCCTGTATTTGGCTCCATCCATCTTCCCATCAATTTTAACCATCTTCCCTGTCCCTGCTGAAGAAAAGCAGGCCCAAACCATGATGCTGCCACCACCATGTTTGACAGTGGGGATGGTGTGTTCAGGGTGATGAGCTGTGTTGCTTTTACGCCAAACATAACGTTTTGCATTGTTGCCAAAAAGTTCAATTTTGGTTTCATCTGACCAGAGCACCTTCTTCCACATGTTTGGTGTGTCTCCCAGGTGGCTTGTGGCAAACTTTAAACAACACTTTTTATGGATATCTTTAAGAAATGGCTTTCTTCTTGCCACTCTTCCATAAAGGCCAGATTTGTGCAATATACAACTGATTGTTGTCCTATGGACAGAGTCTCCCACCTCAGTTGTAGATCTCTGCAGTTCATCCAGAGTGATCATGGGCCTCTTGGCTGCATCTCTGATCAGTCTTCTCCTTGTATGAGCTGAAAGTTTAGAGGGACGGCCAGGTCTTGGTAGATTTGCAGTGGTCTGATACTCCTTCCATTTCAATATTATCGCTTGCACAGTGCTCCTTGGGATGTCTTTTTGTATCCAAATCCGGCTTTAAACTTCTTCACAACAGTATCTCGGACCTGCCTGGTGTGTTCCTTGTTCTTCATGATGCTCTCTGCGCTTTTAACGGACCTCTGAGACTGGACCTGATGGAGTCTGCAAAAGACCTGAGACTGGGACGGAGATTTGTCTTCCAACAAGACAATGATCCAAAACATAAAGCAAAATCTACAATGGAATGGTTCAAAAATAAACATATCCAGGTGTTAGAATGGCCAAGTCAAAGTCCAGACCTGAATCCAATCGAGAATCTGTGGAAAGAACTGAAAACTGCTGTTCACAAATGCTCTCCATCCAACCTCACTGAGCTCGAGCTGTTTTGCAAGGAGGAATGGGAAAAAATGTCAGTCTCTCGATGTGCAAAACTGATAGAGACATACCTCAAGTGACTTACAGCTGTAATCGCAGCAAAAGGTGGCGCTACAAAGTATTAACTTAAGGGGGCTGAATAATTTTGCACGCCCAATTTTTCCGTTTTTGATTTGTTAAAAAGGTTTGAAATATCCAATAAATGTCGTTCCACTTCATGATTGTGTCCCACTTGTTGTTGATTCTTCACAAAAAAATACAGTTTTATATCTTTATGTTTGAAGCCTGAAATGTGTCAAAAGGTCGCAAAGTTCAAGGGGGCCGAATACTTTCGCAAGGCACTGTAGCTGTGCAACGACGCTCCACATCCAACCTGACAGAGCTTTAGAGGATCTGCAGAAAATAAATGGGAGAAACTCCCCAAATACAGGTGTTCTAAGCTTGTAGCTTCATACACAAGAAGACTGGGGGCTGTAATCACTGCCAAAGGTGCTTCAACAAAGTACTGAGTAAAGCATCTGAACACTTATATAAATATGATATTTCAGTTTACAATAAAAAACTGAATTGCTCAACTTTCTAAAAACCTGTTTTTGCTTTGTCATTGTGGGGTATTATGTGTAGATTGATGAGGGGGAAAAACAACCATTTAATCCATTTTAGAATAAGGAAAAAGTCAAGGGGTCTGAATACTTTTAGAATGCAGTGTATAGTGTATTTCTCAGCTGCTCACATTAAGCACATGCTCTGGTATGAAACCGAAGTAGCCTACCCAGCATCATTGAAAAACTGACCAGCGGGAAAGCATGCTGCCTCCATTCGCTTTTCGAGTGCATATGGATAAAATGTCTTACTTCCTCTGTCCCTTCCCATTCGATAATGGGCCATTCTAAATCGAAACTGATTTGACATATTAGTAAAGACAAGGTTAAATTGAGAATAGTGTGATGGGTGAAAATATGATAACTTGATGAGAGAACAGCTGTGCAGCCTGAGGCAAGGAACAGAGCGCAAGTTTTTTTTGCGACTTTCTCAAATCAAATAGCAGATAGTCGCTCCATGCAGCCCATATATGTTTTGATTTCTAAGACATTCTAAGGTTTGTATTATTCACAACTAAAGTTGCCAAACAACTCTAAATCTAGCGTATAGGACCTGTTTCAAATAATCACTTTTGCTCAACATAGCACCCTCACTCCAGAATGGGAAAAAATGTCCTTTATATTTTATTCACCAACGTTCAGTAACATTCTTACTATTAAATCATATAATGGTACTGGATTTAAGCATATCATGTCAGCTAAATGAACAAGTTTACAGCCTATGGCATGGAGCATAACATACCATACCAAAACATCAACTCATATTCGGTTCTATAAAATATCATAATGTTTCTTTAGACCTGACTAATATAAGTAATGGATTTGTGATGATGTAAATGCAATTGATTTATTAGACTTTTTTAAATGTAGATGTTGCAACGGCACCCGTCACCGTGGGACTGGCGGGATTTTGCATGAAAATAACAAGCTGGCAAAATGTCATGACCACCACAGCACTACTGTAGGTGTGAATACTTTAAGGCACTGTATCCCAGAAAAGTTTAATGATCTGGCAACTATACATTTCAATAAAAATTAAATAAAATACGACCTTGAAACCATAGAGGAAAACCTGTCCATCTACAGGGAAATTACCCTGATTAATGATCTAGTAATATTGCAGTTTACATATCCATAGCACTACCAACTCTTTTTTTCCCAAGTAATTTCATCCAAAAATATTCAGTTTAATTTGGAATGGCAAACCATGCAGATGTACTTACTAGAGAGTGGAGGGCTACATTAAAAAAGCCTCCATAAACTATACTGAAGAAAAATCTAAATGCAACAATTTCAAAGATTTTACAGTTACAGTTCATGCAAGGAAATGAGTCCATTGAAATAAATTCATGAGGCCCACATCTATAGATTTCACATGACTGGGAACACAGATAAGCATCTGTTGGTCACAGATACATTAAAAAAAGGGGCGTGGATCAGAAAATCAGTCAGTATCTGGTGTGACCACCATTTGCCCGAGGCAGCGAGACACATCTCCTTCGAATAGAGTTCATCAGGCTGTTGATTGTGGCCTGTGGAATGCTGTCCCACTCCTCTTCAATGGCTGTGGAATGTTGTCCCACTCCTCTTCAATGGCTGTGCAAAGTTGCTGGATATTGTCAGGAACTGGAACATGCTGTCGTATATGTCGATCCAGAGCATCCCAAACAAGCTCAAAGGGTGACATATCTGGTTAGTATGCAGGCCATGGAAGAACTGGGACATTTCCAGCTTCCAGAAATTGTGTACAGATCCTTGCGACATGGGGCCGAGCATGATCATATTGAAACATGAGGTAATGGAGGCACGACATCACGGTATCTCTGTGCATTCAAATTGCCATCAATAAAATGCAATTGTGTTCATTGTCCGTAGCTTATGCCTGCCCATAGCACAACCCCACCATGGGACACTCTGTTCACAATGTTATCAGCAAACCGCTTGCCCACACGACGCCATACGCGTGGTATGTGTAACGGATGTATATCGTACTCTCCTTGCGTTGTGTTTTCTCCAAATAAATCACATCAGCCAGTGGTCCCAGTTGAGCATCATTTATTTCTGTTGCTGTTGTTAAATGGGAAACAGCACGTTAGTTGTGCAGAGCTTAACGATATTGATGGCTGTCGATGGCAAAATCTGTAGCATGAAGACAACTCTGTTAGCAGTGGGCTTATGTGACCATTACATCGGTGTATGCTAGCTAACACACTTCTTTACAGCAATCATATGCCAAAGCACATCCCAGAAAGCCCCTCAATCCCTAACAGGTACCATATACCCACACATGTATAAATCAGTAACGTACAGCAAACTTGTACACGTTGTAAAATAGAACACAGTATTCAGAACGTGACCCATCCCTTGCATCACATGTTCATACTGGGAAGACCTGACGTTCGCGATCTCCCCCTATCTGCAAGCGGGGCCAATCACAACACACCTTATTGTCATCAACGTTCAACCAACCAATAAGAATGCTTGAACATTAAATACACATTTCTTTAGAGGCAAGTGGAAACATAACAAACTCTGTTAGATATGCAAATGTGAGACCGTTTGGACGTACTGCCAAATTCTCTAAAACAGTGGAGGTGGTCTCATGCGATCCCACAGGTGAAGACGGATGTGGAGTTCCTCAGCTGGCATGGTTACACGTGGTCTGCGGTTGTGAGGCCGGTTGGACATACTGCCACATTTTCTAAAATGACATTGGAGGCAGCTTATGGTAGAGAAATTAAGATTCAATTCTCTGGCAACAGCTCTGGTGGACATTCCTGCAGCCCACATGCCAATTGCAGGCTCCCTCAAAACGTCACATTAGAGTGGCCTTTTATTGTCCCCAGCACAAGGTGCACCTGTGTAATGATAATTCTGTTTAATCAGCTTCTTGATTGCCACACCTGTCAGGTGGATGGATTATCTTGCCAAATGAGAAATGCTCACCAACAGGGATGTAAACAAATGTGTGCACAACATTTTAGAGAAATAAGCTTTTTTTGTGCATATGGAACATTTCTGGGATCTTTTATTTCAGGTCATGAAACATGGGACCAACACTTTACATGTTGCATTTATATTTTTGTTCAGTATAGTTATGCTTAGCTTGCTCCAAAGACAGTGTCACATTTAATCTATAAAACAATTATACTCTCCCAACTTCAAAGGTAGAACGTTTCTTTGTGCGTAAAATCAGTTAGTCCTTTTATTTCAGATCATGTTCTGTGCATGTCTAAATCCAAATAGTTTTTCCCAGCAGGCTACAAAGAAAAGCACATATGTTTAAGAGGGGGCACTTTGCCTTTTTGCAGATTAAACCTCATTTTCAGTGGATTGACATTGAATCATCTTTTTAAAAAAAATCAAGATACTCAAAATAAGCCGTACAGAGTTGGCTGCAAATTCAATTTCCTCCTCCAGAAAAGTCAGATTAAATATTACAGCAAATAATATGGCAAAACTTCAAAGTACGGATAGAGAAAAACTCAATTTTCTTGGGGGGAAAAATGTACAAGAAGTGTATAATATTTATGGACATTGTAAAGAAGTCATGTAAAATGATGTTACACAAACAACTAGCAGTGTATGGAGGTGTCTGCTCAATGCAAAATTATACACAACTCATCGTGGCTCTGCCACAAAATTGGAAGACGTAATAATTGAAAGAAGAAATTAAAGAATGTCTGTCATCCATAAAATTAAAATAAATCACAAACTGATATATAAAACAATAAACACAGCAATCTGTTCATTTCAATTCAAGCTAATACGTAAAATATTTGCATCAAAAATAATGCTCAATATATGGGGCATTGAACAGCCAGGAGGAAACAGAATTAATAGATCATGTTTTCTGGTACTTACCATCGGTGGCTCATTTTGGAGTCAGCTCCTGGAATGGTTAAGTCATAATACCAGGGTTCAGATGGACCTGCAAACTGTATTGTTAGGACATTTAAAAAATTTAAAAAACACGATCAGTCAATGGGAAATATCATTATACTCCTGGGTAAAGTATTTATTTTTAGGGCAATATCCGTAGAAATGTAACAAATAGGGAGGTTCGTGACTAACGTAAAATCACATTAAAATGGAGGGATTTACTGCATTGAAAAAGCAAATAGCAAATGGTATTATACTTGGAAACATGCGTTAATCTGTGGACATTGGAGGGATTGGAGTTAAGATCAAAATGAATGGGAGATTGGCAGCTGTGTATGAAAATCATGCACTTGCAGAAACAGTAAATTAGGAATGCATGTATGATTAGTTAACTATATGTACTGTATATGTAAAACAAAATAGCTGTAAGAAGCAGGAGAAGACGTATTAAGGTCCGTTAGTTTACTCCAATCAGGGGTGGGGTGGTAGGGTTAACTAATATACGGTGCCTTTGGAAAATATTCAGACCCCTTGACTTTTTCCACATTTTGTTAGGTTACAGCCTTATTCTAAAATTGATTACATTTTTCCCCTCCCCCCTCATCTATCTACACACAATATCCTATAAAGACGAAGCAAAAACAGGATTTTAGAAATTGTTGCTAATTTTAAAAAATAAAGAAAAGCACCTTTGGCAGCAATTACAGCCTTAAGACTTTTTGGGTATGACGCAACGAGCTCGGCACACCTTTATTTGGGGAGTTTCTCCTATTCTTCTCTGCAGAGCCTCTCAAGCTATGTCAGGTTGGATGGGGATCGTTAAGGCATAGCTATTTTCAGGTCTCCCAGAAATGTTCGATCGGGTTCATGTCCGGGCTCTGGCTGGGCCACACAAGGACATTCAGAGACTTGTCCCGAAGCCACTCCTGCGCTGTCTTGGCTGTGTGCTTAGGTTCGTTGTCCTGTTGGAAGGGGAACCTTCGCCTCAGTCTGAGGTGCTGAGCACTCTGAAGCAGATTTTCATCAAAGATCTCTCTGTACTTTGCTCCGTTGATCTTTCTCTCGATCCTGACCAGTCTCCCAGTCCCTGCCGCTGAAAAACATCCCAAAGCATGATGCTGCCACAACCGTGCCTCACCATAGGGATGGTTGGCATTCAAGCGTCACTTCTTCTGGCAAACTCCAAGCGGGCTGTCATGTGTCTTTTACTGAGGAGTGGCTTCCGTCTGGACAGTCTACCATAAAGGCCTGATTGGTGGAGTGCTGCAGAGATAGGACACCCTTCCAGAATATCAACTATCTCCACAGAGGAACTCCGGTGCTCTGTCAAAGTGACCTTCGGGTTCTTGGTCACCTCCCTGACCAAGGCCCATCTCCCCCGATTGTTCAGTTTGGCTGGGCGGCCAGTGCAAGGAAGAGTCTTGGTGGTTCCAAACGTCTTCCATGAATGTGGAGGCCACTGTGCTCTTGGGGATCTTCAATGCTGCAGAAATGTTTTCCCCTTCCCCAGATCTGTACCTCGAAACAATCCTTTATCGACACTCAATTCCTTTGACCTCATGGCTTGGTTTTTGCTCTGACATGCACTGTCCACTGTGGGACCTTCTATAGACAGGTTTTTGCCTTTCCAAATCATGTCCAATCAATTGAATTTACCACAGGTGGACTCCAATCAAATTGTTGAAACATCTCAAGGATGATCCATGGAAACAGGATGCACCTGCTCAATTTTGAGTCTCATAGAAAATAGTCTGAATACTTACCTTATTCACGTATGTGTTTTTTTTAATTTTTAATACATTTCCCCCAAAATCTGTTTTCACTTTGTCATTTTGGGGTATTGTGTGTATGGGGTATGTTTTCATTTTGTTTAATCAATTTTAAAATAAGGCTGGGAAAAGGCTGGAAAAATCCAAGGGGTCTGAATACTTTCCCGAGGGCACTGTATGTGTGTGATTATACAGTGGGGCAAAAAAGTATTCAGTCAGCCACCAATTGTGCAAGTTCTCCCGCTTAAAAAGATGAGAGAGGCCTGTAATTTTCATCATAGGTACACTTCAACTATGGCAGACAAAATGAGAAAAAAAATCCAGAAAATCACATTGTAGGATTTTGAATGAATTTATTTGCAAATTATGGTGGAAAATAAGTATTTGGCCAATAACAAAAGTTTATCTCAATACTTTGTTATACACCCTTTCTTGGCAATGACATAGGTCAAACGTTTTCTGTAAGTCTTCACAAGGTTTTCACGCACTGTTGCTGGTATTTTGGCCCGTTCCTCTATGCAGATCTCCTCTAGAGCAGTGATGTTTTGGGGCTGTTACTGGGCAACACGGACTTTCAACTCCCTCCAAAGATTTTCTATGGGGTTGAGATCTGGAGACTGGCTAGGCCACTCCAGGACCTTGAAATGCTTCTTACGAAGCCACTCCTTCATTGCCCGGGCGGTGTGTTTGGGATCATTGTCATGCTGAAAGACCCAGCCACGTTTCATCTTCAATGCCCTTGCTGATGGTAGGCTTTGTTACTTTGGTCCCAGCTCTCTGCAGGTCATTCACTAGGTCCCCCCGTGTGGTTCTGGGATTTTTGCTCACCGTTCGTGATCCTTTTGACCCCACAGGGTGGGATCTTGCGTGGAGCCCCAGATCGAGGGAGATTTTCAGTGGTCTTGTATGTCTTCCATTTCCTAATAATTGCTCCCACAGTTGATTTCTTCAAACCAAGCTGCTTACCTATTGCAGATTCAATCTTCCCAGCCTGGTGCAGGTCTACAATTTTGTTTCTGGTGTCCTTTGACAGCTCTTTGGTCTTGGCCATAGTGGAGTTTGGAGTGTGACTGTTTGAGGTTGTGGACAGGTGTCTTTTATACCGTTAACAAGTTCAAACAGATGCCATTAATACAGGTAACGAGTGGAGGACAGAGGAGCCTCTTAAAGAAGAAGTTACAGGTCTGTGAGAGCCAGAAATCTTGCTTGTTTGTAGGTGACCAAATACTTATTTTCCACCATAAATTCATTAAAAATCCTACAATGTTATTTTCTGGACTTTTTTCTCTCATTTTGTCTGTCATAGTTGAAGTGTACCTATGATGAAAATTACAAGCCTCTCTCATCTTTTTAAGTGGGAGAACTTGCACAATTGGTGGCTGACAATACTTTTTTGCCCCACTGTATATATATGTATATATATGTATATATATATATGTATATATATATATATATATATATATATATATATATATATATATATATATATATATATATATATATATATATATATATCTCAAACGCATTGAGGAAAGAATTACCACAAATTATTATTCTACATTGAAGAAAATAGTAAAAATAAAGAAAAACCCTTGAATGAGTAGGTTTGTCCAAACTTTTGACTGGTTGTGTGTGTGTGTGTGTGTGTGTGTGTGTGTGTGTGTGTATGTGTGTGTGTACACACTCAAATACACACATACATAAATACACACACACACACACACATGCAGTACCGGTCAAAAGGGGACTTAACATCTGAGGTAAAGTTGTATTATTTCTTGAAAGCTGTAATAAAGTAACAAAAACATACACAGACAAGTATTTGCTGGAATGGAGAAAAAAAACCTGACAATACATTGTGAACCTTGGGCCCGGGTGAGCAGGCGGTGGGTGGAATCTTCTGGACAACAAGATTCTTACTCCAAGAGATTGCCCTGTACACATCCAAATACATTAACAAGAAATAGACGCATTCAGTGCCTTGCAAAAGTATTCAGACCCTTTGGATTTTTTGGGCATTTGACTGTGTTACAAAGTGGGATTAAAATGTATTTGTCATTTTTTGTCAACAATCTACACAATATCCTCTTTAATGTCAAAGTGGAAGAACATTATTTGTTTTTAAGATGAATAAAAACGTAATAACTCAAATATAGTTATTGCATAAGTATTCAACTCCCTGAGTCAATTCATGTTAGAAACACCTTTGGCATCGATTATGGCTGTGAGTCTTCTTGGGTAAGTCTCTAAGAGCTTTGTTCACCTGGATTGTGCAATATTTGCCCATTATTCTTTTCAAAATTCTTTAAGCTCTGCCAAGTCTTTCCATAGATTTTCAAGCAGATTTAAGTCCGGACTTGGCCCCTCAGGAACATTCAATGTATTCTTAGTAAGAAACTCCTGTATAGATTTGGCCTTGTGTCGTAGGTTTTAGTCCTGCTGCAAGGTGAATCCCTCTCCCAGTCTCTGGCTTAAAGCAGACTTAACCAGGTTTTCCCTCTAGGATTTTGCTTGTGCTTAGCTCCGTTCTGTTTCTTTTTATCCTGAAAAATTCCCCAGTACTTGCTGTTCGCAAGCATACCCATACCATGATGCAGTCACCACCATGCTTGAAAATAAGGAGGCAGTTGGATTTGCCACAAACATAAGGCTTTGCATTTAAGCCAAAAAGTGTATTCCTTTGCTGTATTACTTTAGTGTCTTGTTGCATACAAAATACATGCTTTGGAATATTTCTCTTTTTTTCACTCTGTCATCATTTAGGTCTTTATTGTGGAGTCATTACAATGTATGTGCACACCTTTGGTTTTAAAATCACCAATAGCCTCATGGTAACATCAATTTCATTCCTGTCCTGCTGCTCAGTTCAGAAGTACAACTATCTTTGATGATTCTGGGTGGCTTAATACATAATCCACAGCATAACTATTAACTTGACCATGCTTAGAGATATTCAATATCTGATTTGTTGATGTTAAGCATCTATCAATCACTCCACTTCTTTCTGATGCTTTCGAAAAGCTCCCTGGTCTTTGTAGTTGAATCTGTGCTTGAAATTCAATACTTGACTGAGGGACGCTTACAGATTCATGTATGGTGGACAGAGGAAGGGTTAGTTAAAAAAAAAGTTATGTCAACCCAGCTATGATTTCACAGACAGAGTCCATGTAACTTGTGATATGCTAAGTGAAATTTTCCTCCTGAACTAATTTAGGCAAGCTATTTTAGACAAATCAAAATTATCTTTAAAAATATATATAATTTCTATTCCACTTTGACAGAGTATTTTGTGTAGATTTTTGACAAAAATGACAATTCCGTTTGAATCCCATTTTGTAACAATAAAATGGGATGAAATCCAAGGCATACATACTGTACATCAGGCTACGTCATCATTACAGTTAGACAGAAACATGACATTCTTTGTGAGAGGTAAAAGTAGAATTTCATATTTACTGTCCGCAAGAACTTGAGCTAATGATTAGTGACAAACAATCCAAATATTTAACAGAATGTGTAAGGCTTGAAAGGCAATGGTGCCCCATGGTTAGAGACGAATCAGCCCTCCGTGAACCCGGTACACCCAAACACTTCCTCAGAAATGCTCAAACTGATGCAAAACAAGTTTACAATAGTTTAAATGGACAGAAAAACCCTCCACAGCTATGCCTGAGGACCCAGTGAGATTCAGTGAACTTCAGTCCTAGCGGAATAAAGAGGAATTCTTTTGATGAACAAAAGCAAAAAAATCCAATCCTGAGAGGTAGCAGCGTGCAATCATTAAGCAGTGGGGTGGTGCTTGAAGTGAGTGTGTACAGTTACCATGTTGCTAAGACCAGTGGAGTGAGAGACGCTTTCATTTGAACTAGCGGGTCTATCAAATGGAACGTCAGCGGATTCCCACAGGAACAACACAACACATGGAAAGCCTGTGGCTCAGCCGTAACATCAACAATAAACAGCAAGAAAGGAGAAACGAGACAAAACCTGATATGAAGATGTGAGAATCTCATACTTATTCATCATTTGTCTTTTGTTATTCAACGTAACAAGTGCATTACGTCATGTCACATCTTGCACACTGTCATACATGCCTACACTCTTTTTCTCTAAATAAATGCAGACAATCTTCCAAATGTAAGAAATTGCACCCTGTGTAATCCTGGCTGGCAATTATCATAAAAGCTTCCTCTTCAATACAGCATCAGATACTGGTTACGAAACAGGCTGCTTGTTATGAAATATGAATGAAACAGATGGTTCAGGAGGGCAACACTTTTCTGGGCACCTTAGAAAATGAAACAGGTCTGTTTAATTAACTAGCATGTAAATCTGTCGAGTGGGGAGGGCAACCAAACAGGGTATTATTGTATTTGGTAAAATACTGTACAAATTAAAAAAAATATCCCACACAGTCACTTGTAAATGTCAGTCAATTGCAAATATCTTAGGATGTTAAAATAGTTTTGACTTTTGGCCATGTTTTTCAACAACATTTCTTAGTAATGTATTGGATTATACTGAAATATCAGAGTTTAGCTGGCCATTGACAGCCACGCTGTAGCACCACATCTTGATGCTCATGAGCAAAATTACTATGGCAAAATACCCCATGTCTCTTTCATGGTCAACAAGCTTATTTGAAGCTACTATTACTATGCCCTCTAACACATCAATTAGGTATTCTCAGACGATCTAATTAGCTAGTACTATAACCATTCATGCTGTGATCTTTCCTCATGTTTAGCCTAAGTAAATACAGCTCTTTTACAAGATAAATACTAATTAGGCATCACACTCACTGACATTCCACGTACTGAAAACTGTATTTACACAATCCTTTGCACATGGTGTCACAATACCAGTCATGTTGTGTTGGGCTTCCAGTAGGAGGATTGGGGGTAAAGTGTTACCAAATGAAGGCAGGAGAAAGCTCTTTGCCATGATGCTAGTCAATCCCCTGAACCAGAGTTTTTGTATGGAGGGCTTAAGTGCTCACAGCTGCTATTGTCAAGCTGACAAAGATGCGTGAGGCAGTAAGACACCCGCCTTTGTCTCTGGGAGACTCACTGTCCCCCTTTTCCTTATGAGTGGAGTGCGGCAAATTGCTTTCAGAATAGACAACGTGGTCAGAGTTCAGACAATAGATGAGAACAGAGGGCAAAAAGATGTTGCAAATTTCCACTGTGGCATTGCTAGGACATTGGATGTTGTTGCTATTGTGTGACGGTGTCAGTGAAATTGACTGTAGCCTCTGACAGTCACTCTCACTCTGCAGGACAGCAGTGCTCCAAGAATCCAAATTGATTAGGTTCGGTCTGTCTAATGTCATATATATGCATGTAGCTTATGGTTGTCAGGCATGCTTAAGGATCCCTAGAGAATGCACATGCGTAAAAATATGTTTCCCGTCATTGAATTGCAGAACTCGGTTTCCAATACATCTACCCTGTTCGGGTGCTACTGTACATTCAGGAAGTATTTTTTCCCCTCATCAATCTACACACAATACCCAGTAATGACAAAGCGAAAACAGGTTTTTAGAAATGTTAGCAAATGTATTAAAAATAAACTGAAATATCTTATTTACATAAATATTCAGACCATTTGCTATGAGACTCGAAATTGAGATCAGGTGCATCCTGTTTCAACTGATGATCCTTGAGATCTTTCTACACCTTGGGAGTCCACCTGTGGTAAATTCAATTGATTGGACATGATTTGGAAAGGCACACACCCGTCTATATAAATTCCCACAGTTGACAGTTTGTGGAATTGTCCGTAGAGCTCCGAGACATGATTGTGTCGAGGCACAGATCTGGTGAAGGGTACCAAAGGCACCTAAAGGACTCAGACCATGAGAAACAAGATTCTCTGGTCTGATGAAACCAACATCGAACTCTTTGGCCTGAATGCCAAGCGTCACATCTGGAGCAAGCCTGGCACCATCCCTACGGTGAAGCTTGGTGGTGGCAGAATCATGCTGTGGGGATGTTTTTCAGCGGCAGGGACTGGAAGACTAGTCAGGATTGAGGGAAAGATTAACGAAGCAAAGTACATAGATCCTTCATGAAAACCTGCTCCAGAGCACTCAGGACCTCAGACTGGGGCAAAGGTTCCCCTTCCAACAGGACAACGACCCTAAGCACACAGCCGAGACAATGCAGGAGTGGCTTCGGGACAAGTCTCAATGTCCTTGAGTGGCCCTGTCAGAGCCCAATCGAACATTTCTGGAGAGACCTGAAAATAGCTGTGCAGCAACGCTCCACCTCCAACCTGACAGAGCTTGAAACGATCTGCAGAGAAGAATGGGATAAACTCCCCAAATACAGGTGTGCCAAGCTTGTAGCATCATTCCCAAGAAGACTCAAGGCTGTAATTGCTGACAAAGGTGCTTCAATAAAGTACTGAGTAAAGGATCTGAATATTTATGTAAATGTGATTTCAGTTTATTTTGAATACATTTGACATTTTCTAAAAACCTGTTTTCGCTTCGTCATTATGGGATATTGTATGTAGATTGATGAGGGAAAAAAAACAATTGAATCACTTAGAATAAGGCTGTAACAAAATGTGGAAAGAAATCAAGGGGTCTGAATACTTTTCGAATGCACTGTATAAAGTCAGCTCTGATTCATCCTAGACAGGAGAGCTACTATATGCTTCCAAGATAGGTCCACATGCTATTAGAGCAAGGGAGTCTATCAATTCAGCTCTGTGTCAATATTCTCTGCTGCTTCCATTTACTGATGAGTAAACATGTCCTCTGGCTTTACCAAGCCATGAAAAGGACTCCCCGTGAGGGTGTGCTGTACCTATGTCTAGTGATGAGGAAAGACGAGATCAAGCTCAACCAGTGGACAAAATCACATAACACAATAACAAATGATTATAAAATAACCTGGTACTCATGAGTGTAAATAAAGATATTTATTCATTTAGGAAAAAAATCTAATTTCATGCAATTTCACAGCACATGTAAACAAGATCACTTGAAGGTGTTAAATGTGCACATATTTCCTATTTTCTTTGCATCAAATAATGGAATGTACAGTAATTAAGCCAAATAACCGTTACATGGATAGCCTTTTCTTTATATATACATACTGTATATACCTTTGCATGATTATCTCTTTAGTCAACCTCAACTTAGAATGTAGCCATGCGAAACATGGGGGGATGGAAACGAGACATTACAGATTCTTATTGCTTTAGGGATCAGCATGTCAACAAGGCCAAACACACTTACAAACCTAAAATGGACACATGGACACACACAGCCCGTGATCAGGAATGCTTTCTTTTAAGGGATAAGATAAGCCTGAGGATAGTACACAGCTTGGTGTACTCTTGGTGAAGGACAACATATAATTTCCTGGATAAGACATTTTGTGAGATCAGTATATATATATATACACAGTGCCTTGCGAAAGTATTCGGCCCCCTTGAACTTTGCGACCCTTTGCCACATTTCAGGCTTCAAACATAAAGATTTAAAACTGTATTTTTTTGTGAAGAATCAACAACAAGTGGGACACAATCATGAAGTGGAATGACATTTATTGGATATTTCAAACTTTTTTAACAAATCAAAAACTGAAAAATTGGGCGTGCAAAATTATTCAGCCCCCTTAAGTTAATACTTTGTAGCGCCACCTTTTTGCTGCGATTACAGCTGTAAGTCGCTTGGGGTATGTCTCTTATCAGTTTTGCACATCGAGAGACTGAAATTTTTTCCTATTCCTCCTTGCAAAACAGCTCGAGCTCAGTGAGGTTGGATGGAGAGCATTTGTGAACAGCAGTTTTCAGTTCTTTCCACAGATTCTCGATTGGATTCAGGTCTGGACTTTGACTTGGCCATTCTAACACCTGGATATGTTTATTTTTGAATCATTCCATTGTAGATTTTGCTTTATGTTTTGGATCATTGTCTTGTTGGAAGACAAATCTCCGTCCCAGTCTCAGGTCTTTTGCAGACTCTTTCATTCTTCCAGAATGGTCCTGTATTTGGCTCCATCCATCTTCCCATCAATTTTAACCATCTTCCCTGTCCCTGCTGAAGAAAAGCAGGCCCAAACCATGATGCTGCCACCACCATGTTTGACAGTGGGAATGGTGTGTTCAGCTGTGTTGCTTTTACGCCAAACATAACATTTTGCATTGTTGCCAAAAAGTTCAATTTTGGTTTCATCTGACCAGAGCACCTTCTTCCATGTGTTTGGTGTGTCTCCCAGGTGGCTTGTGGCCAACTTTAAACAACACTTTTTATGGATATCTTTAAGAAATGGCTTTCTTCTTGCCACTTTTCCATAAAGGCCAGATTTGTGCAATATACGACTGATTGTTGTCCTATGGACAGAGTCTCCCACCTCAGCTGTAGATCTCTGCAGTTCATCCAGAGTGATCATGGGCCTCTTGGCTGCATCTCTGATCAGTCTTCACCTTGTATGAGCTGAAAGTTTAGAGGGACGGCCAGGTCTTGGTAGATTTGCAGTGGTCTGATACTCCTTCCATTTCAATATTATCGCTTGCACAGTGCTCCTTGGGATGTTTAAAGCTTGGGAAATCTTTTTGTATCCAAATCCGGCTTTAAACTTCTTCACAACAGTATCTCGGACCTGCCTGGTGTGTTCCTTGTTCTTCATGATGCTCTCTGCGCTTTTAACGGACCTCTGAGACTATCAGAGTGCAGGTGCATTTATACAGAGACTTGATTACACACAGGTGGATTGTATTTATCATCATTAGTCATTTAGGTCAACATTGGATCATTCAGAGATCCTCACTGAACTTCTGGAGAGAGTTTGCTGCACTGAAAGTAAAGGGGCTGAATAATTTTGCACGCCCAATTTTTCAGTTTTTGAATTGTTAAAAAAAATTGAAATATCCAATAAATGTCGTTCCACTTCATGATTGTGTCCCACTTGTTGTTGATTCTTCACAAAAAAATACAGTTTTATATCTTTATGTTTGAAGCCTGAAATGTGGCAAAAGGTCGCAAATTTCAAGGGGGCCGAATACTTTCGCAAGGCACTGTATATATATCAAAACTTTGAAATAACACATATGGAATCATGTAGTAACTAAAAGTATTAAACAAATCAAAATATATTTTAGATTCCTCAAAGGCAAGGGGTGACAACTTTGAAGAATCTAAAATCTATTTTGATTCGTTTAATACTTTTGGTTACTACATGATTCCATATGTGTTATTTCATAGTTTTGATGTCTTCACTATTATTCTACAATATAGCAAAAAATAAAGAAAAACCCTGGAATGAGTAGGTGTGTCCAGACTTTTCACTGGTACTATATACTTAAAATGTAAAGCAATAATTCACTTGCTAAAATATAATATGCAGAAGGATGCAGACAGAAGGCCATCCATAGTGTTCAGGAGGATCTGGAGTCGAGGCAAACATCCTTCTGATCATCATGGTTAAGTAACACGTTAAGAATCATCAAATTGCTGCATAAAATAGATGCAACCGATGCTTTTTATCAAAGGCGATTTCTTTCATGATTTGTCTGAGCGGTACACAGAATGCATACCATCAAAAACACCTTGTGTGAACTCCTTCCAGGAGTTCACCCTGCTCACGCTAATGTTGGGTCCATCTTTAAGGCTTTCAACTTAAACTCTAGCAGGGTCTCGGAGTCCTCCAATACCATTTGACAGTCACAACAGATGTTTCAATGACAAACAGTGGTGTTGGCGGTGCATAAGTAAGGTGCAGAGCTTAACCATTCTGTATGAAGTAGATCTCTTCCCTAATGCCTTTCCATTCAGCCTCTCACTTACAGTACTGAGAAATGGCAGAGATACTGTGTACTGTCCAGTTAACCTCCACGCTCCGTGTTTTGTACTTGGTCAAAGCATAAAGACATGTGACACATTCAGGACAACATGGAAAAGGTCACTGCTATACATTACTTCAGGTCTCATCTGGGAGGATGGAAAGAGATTGCTCACTCTTTAAAGTACACATGGCTTTCCTTTACAGAGAAAGAGTAGGAGAGAGCTGCATATGGTTCATAAAAGAGGGGTCAGAGCATTTGGCGTACAGGAGAACAACAATCAATGAGTAAGCCACAATCTTTACAGTGGCATGGAATAAAATGGAGTTTTAGCCCGTAAATCACTGGTGCTCTTTTCAAGTATGGCTATTATTGGCTGTATTTGATGGTACTAAATATAGGATCTATATTATACACCTGTACAATGACTCTAATTGCTCTTTCCGAGAGAACCTTCTCACATAAATTGTACAAGAGAAAAACGGCCCTCTGTGTAAGCACATCGTCAGTAGACTTAAAAAAATATATCATGCAGCAAGCCTAAACCTTTTGATAAATGTAAGCTACCAATATTAACGCTAAGATTTTTTTAACAGGCACAATAGTGATACCCTGGATAGGAATGTTAGGAAAAAAGAAAAGAAAAAGAAAATCTCCCTAATGCCAAAGCAATGGAGTACAACACCGCCATAGCAACAGACAAATCACAATATCATTCATTATGATTTAAAGATGCTAACATGGATACTTAAAATTAACTACTTGGAAGTCTTCAAAAATAAGAAAACAAACGCTAATAAAAACTATCGCTTCATATAGAATCAGTAGTAGTATTGAGAGCAATCCTCACACATTCCCATAGAGAATGCCAGTCCAGCACAGTAGAAAGGCCTCAATCATTTGTGTTGGCAAAACAAAACAGAAACTAAAATCTAACAAAAAAACATATACATCCGTATTTAATTACACCTTTATATAACTAGAAAACCTTCATGTGCAAAAATGTAAATCTTACAAATGTGGAATAGGTTGATATCTAAGAGGATTATAGGAATGCCATCGTCCCACTCCTGAGTCTCTGCCCAGCGGGGTCAGGGACAGACAGATAGGTGACTGATGTTCCAGGCTGATTGGGTCAGACTTCACGTTGACTGAACTGTCTTCTTTAATTTCTCTATCTCCATCTGAAAGGCAGGCAGGAACACACACAGCGTCAAATTTAACACATTTTCTCATGCGAAACCAGCATCCGATGCAATTCTGATAACATCATAGCTAACAGCCTCACATGGAAGTATGTATCAGCTCTTGAATTAAATCATGTATTATTTCCACTTGTGATGCAAATTAACCCATCCATAGCATAGCAGGGATTCTTCTGTCATTGTAATCATTGGGTGGGCTGTGTAAGTGTTTTTTTTGGGTCGCCTAAGTACAAAGTGTAATTATTATTTAAAAAATATATGTAATTTCCAGGATGTAAAAAACGCTTTAAGTGTAGAAAAAAACAATGGACCTATATCTTTTTTTAAATAATATCATTTTTGAGAACAAACAATAACCAAAGTAAAAGCTAGACAGTCCGGAAGAACTTAAAATTCTAAAAACAAATTTAGCAGAATTGATTTTGGTATTATGTTTGAGTATAAAAAAACACAGCATTAGTCATGGCAAAATGCATAGAATTGCAGGAAACTAGTTTTAAAACTGCAATGCGTTCTCTTAGCGCCATGGCAGAATATGTAGAATCACAGGATATTCGCTTTAAAACGGCTGCACTGAGCTATGATCAATGACAGGAATAATAGAGTTCAATCATGAGTCACCACTAGGGTTGCAAAGCAAGAGTATATTACTGGAAACTTTCACATTTTGCTAGTAAACTAGCAGAATTTTGGTAACTTTCAAGGAATATATGGAATGATCACATGACATCTAGAGGCTTTTTTAGGTACTTCAGATTATCACAGGTGTCTAATCATCTTTGACCCTCTGTGTGGCCTTATCATATGTAAAATATATGAACAATTTGAAAATGTAAAAATAGAATGACAAAGCTGTAGAATATTATCCTAAACAAACTGTGAATACCATTGGTGTTTAGTATGAGGGTTTCAACATGACATATCCTTTAAAAACAAATGTTCACACTTATTTATTTGACTGTCAATATGTTTTTGTTGTAAATGTTTTGGGGACAAACTGGTGGCAGTTGTGAAAAAACAGTTTGAAGAGTTGCCAAGCTAAATGGGAAGAGTTGCCGAGCTAAATTGGAAGAGTTGCCGAGCTAAATTGGAAGAGTTGCCGAGCTATTTGAAAATAATGCCACTGTTTTCTCTTGAACCATATGGTCTAGCCACTCGAAACCCAAAATGGACACTGATATTTAAAAAAATGTAATACTATATATATGAATACATGTAAAAGTTATGCAAGTATAAATTATCAAAATTACAGGAGATTCCAGTAACTTTGGTAAATTACCAGTAGCTTTGCAATCCTAGTCACAACAACCAATCATTACTGTGAGGCTGTGGCACACTGACCCACAGCATGCCTTCTAATTAATAATTTCATGCTGACCGTCATTTGAATACTAATAGGCAGGTTGACTGAAGATGGCAGAAATTTGCAACGATATGAACATCTCTTGCATTCAGAGAAAAGCTCTCACTCAGACGTAAATGGAAAAGAAAGATATGAGAGAGAGACCGAAAGAAACAAGGGGAAAGAGGGAGATCAGGAAAGAGATTGGGGAGAAAAAGAATTATCGATAAGACAAAAATTAAGGAAGAAAGCTATGAATTTCTGAATGAATGCAGACAGATACTACAGTTCCCAGTCTTAAATAAGACCTCTGCAGTGCTTCTGTAAATCAACACGTGGACGCAGCAACAGGGGGTTGAGGTAGGAGGGAGGGGAGGGCAGAGAATCTTTAGCGGGGTGGATGTGTGTATGCTTGGGGCCCAGAAGGGGGTCTACACAGGCCTGCCTCCCTTCACTGCTCCTGGGGAAAAGGATGAACAAAGTTGTGGTAGGCTGGGTCTCTCCCTGGGTAGTGCCAAGTAGGGCCATAAAGCATCCAGCAGTGTGTGTGCGTGTGTACTCGGCATGGGTGTGTTCAATAGTACTGTGTGTTCATACCTCTCACTCTCTACAGCCCATCTCTCACCATCTGACTGGACCCGTCAGGCTAACACACTGTGACAAGCTGTGATGTAAAGATGGACATGGTGATCAATTTACCTGCAGGGCAACTCGTTTCAACTTCTCCTCGTCCAGCTCGCTTCTTAGCTCTGCCATCTCTCTCCTGCAAAGCAATGCCAAGACGTTCACATCAGTGCTTGCCTGGCTAGCATCTGCTCAACGATAAGATCACATCACCACCAGCTCTGTCCGACCAGGCTTCGCTCACAAGTTCTAACAGTGACTTGTCTATACCTCCCTAGAAACAAGCCATAGGGCACTATATAAAATATTATTCTGGAAAAGGTACAAAGAAAAATTGTTGACTGATATTTTTTGCTAGCTTTGAAAATGATGAAGCTAAAGGATCTTAACAATGTAACATTTGCTTGGAAAAAAGGTCTTGACTGCAAAAATGACGCACTATCCCTTTAAAGTCAGAGTTTGAGCGCAATACGTAGGAACTGAACAACATCATCTAAGGAAAGTGGTAGTTAGTTACATTTGCTGGGTCTTGAGGAGCTCCACAGACAGCAGCAGTTCTTTCATCTGGGATTGGAGGTCCTCCAGCTCAGACCTCTGCTCCTCTGGCTCTGCCCTGGGCTTGGGCTCTGTGCCGGGGCCTGGGCTGTGGCTTCGGCTGAAGCTAGGGCTGGGGCTTCTGCAGCCAGGGAATGACACCAGGTAGGCTTTTGACCCATCCGACAGGGATGGGCTGGGCTTAAGGACGGGAGACTGGGAGTGTGAGCTGTGCATGGAAGGCTGTGGACACCAGACACATACTGTTAGCTGGACAGGGGGATCCTAAATATATTTGCCCTGGCTGGGACACTCCTTTAAGCTTTCTGAATGATTTTGACTAATTAAAAGTCTGTTTCTTTGCTCAAAATTAATCAAGTCAATGTTTCTGGTCATAACATACATTAGTCTTTAGCCACGAGACATCACTGCATAGGAGGGAGCTACAGTAGCCATTTTAATCACGCTGTTGTTGAGCATTATTGTACCTACCGAAGCTGCGGAAGTCTATTTCATTTAGATTGAACACAATTGATTCCATGTGTTTCCTTCTGAAGTTATGCCAGGGGTGCTTTAATACTGTGATCTTCAACCTCCCATCGCCTGGGGGATATGGTTTTCATTTATTTATTTTTGTCAGAGGGTCAACATCTTTAATTCAACCTATAGGAGTTCTGAGCCCACAGTAATGGGGCTTGATGTGCAGGGATTATTCACTCAATTTGAGTGGTACTGATAAACGACAGGTCTAGTGGGTCCTTTGAAAGGGCCTCCAGTGGGGCTGGTCTTCTCACACAGACCATCACAAGGGCTCTTATTGCTCCCAAATCATGATATCTCCACTGTGAAGTTTCTCCACAACATCCAGCCCATGGTCTGTCAGCCATTAATACAAGGTGTGCCTTAATGTGGACGATAAGATGGGACGTGAAGCACATACAAAATCTCTCATCTCCTCAATGCAATTATAGTGAAAGCCGCATGCTAACTGGAAGGTGACAATTAGCCGCCTGTGTTTAATGGGTTGGTGTGAGTCTGGGAATAACAGGATGAAGACAGCATGCCTTCACTATAGAGAGCCCTGGGGATTTGTACGGTCTGTGGAGAAAGGAGAGGTTCTAGAATGACCATTCTAATGGCATGGTTGTTAGCATGGAGGCGGAGGGCATTGTACTCCCCTCAGTCTCCCGCTGAGCATCTGGGGAAACACTAACAAGACAAACACCACGTGGATGGAAACGAAGTCTTCATTAGAAAAGTGAGGATGCGCTTCATCTCGCATCTGCAGGACAACTAGCTAAGTTATTAACAGTGTCCCAGTGTGACTGTAGCCTAGCCTCCTGTGCTAATGAGAACCACCTGCCTTACACTGGACCTGAGTGTGTGTGTAGGAATGCAAGAGAATGATTTAGTGAATGTGTGCGAATATCTGCATTAGTGCGTTTCACTCAAATCAAGTGTTATTTTTCACATGCGCCAAATACAACGGGTGAAAACCAAAAATGAAATAAATGGAGCTATATACAGTACCAGATAAATGTGTTTGAGGTACACTATATATACAAAAGTATGAGGACACTGGCAGTAGAATGACCTTACTGAAGAGCTCAGTGACATTCAACATGGCACCATTATAGGATGCCTTTTCAACAAGTCAGTTCATCAAATTTCTGCCCTGCTAGAGCTTCCCCGGTCAACTGTAAGTGCGGTTACTGTGAAGTGGAAACGTCTAGGAGGAACAACGGCTCAGCCGCGAAGTGGTAGGCAACACAAGTTCACAGAATGGGACCGCCATGTGGTGAAGCGCATAGCGCGTAAAAATCTTCTGTCCTCTGTTGCAACACTCACTACCGAGTTCCAAACTGCCTCTGGAAGCGAAGTCAGCATAAGAACTGTTTGTCGGGAGCTTCATGAAATGGGTTTCCATGGCCGAGTAGCCGCATACAAGCCTATGATCAGCATGTGCAATGCAAAGCGTTGGCTGGAGTGGTGTAAATCTCACTGCCACTGGACTCTGGAGCACAGGAAATGTGTTCTCTGGAGTAATTAATCATGCTTTACCATCTGGCAGTCCGATGGACGAATCTGGTTTGGCGGATGCCAGGAGAACGCTACCTGCGAGAATACATAGTGCCAACTGTAAAGTTTGTTGGAGGAGGAATAATGGTCTGGGGTCGTTTTTTCATGTTCCGGGCTAGGCCCCTTAGTTCCAGTGAAAGAAAATCTTAACGCTACAGCATACAATGACATTCTAGACAATTCAGTGCTTCCAACTTTCTGGCAACAGTTTGGGGAAGGCCCTTTTCTGTTTCAGAATTTAAAAAAATGTATTTAACCTTTACTTAACTAGGCAGGTCCGTTAAGAACAAATTCTTATTTACAATGACGACGTAGTGTACATGACAACGCCCCCCCCCCCCCCCCCGTGCACAAAGCGAGGTCCATACAGAAATGGTTTGTCGAGATCGGTGTGGAAGAACTTGACTGGCCTGCACAGAGCCCTGACCTCAGCCCCATCAAACATGGTGGTGTTGGGATGAATTGGAACGCCGACTGAGAGCCAGGCCTAATCGCACAACATCAGTGCCCGACCTCACTAATGCTCGTGGCTGCATCGAAGCAAGACCCCGCAGAAATGTTCCAACATCTATTGGAAAGCCTTCCCAGAAGAGTGGAGGCTGTTTTGGCAACAAAGGGGGGGACCAACTCCATTTTAATGCCCATGAATTTGGAACGAGATGTTGACCGAGCAGATGTCCACATACTTTTGGTAATTTAGTGTACATATGTACATGAAGGCAGGCTAAAGTGTACAGTGTAAAAGTGAGTGTAATGTGTGCGTTTGTGTTGCGTCGGTATGCGTGTTTGTAGTGTATGTATGTTGGTTTTGTGTGGGAGTGTCAATGTAGTGTCAGAGTAAGTGATTATATGGTGTGTATATATAGTCTAGTGCAGTGGTGGCCGAGGCATTCCACCAAGGCATTACTAGTTTTTTATTCATTTTGTGATTCTTGCGGTAGGTGCACTTGATTCAGCAGCCCTAGCGCCGGGAAGCCAAAATGTTCCCATTTTGAGTCATTTCATGTGTCTGAAGGTAGAACCCCGCCTACTTGGCAGGCTCAGAGAGCAAATCAAGTTCACCTAAAGGCCAACCGCTGACCAATCAGATAGCTCAGATCATCGTGTCTGCACAGTTTCCTTGAGCCATAGATGTAAAAAGAAGCATCTAGCGCACAGCAAAGTTAATACTGTGATATGTCCAAACTTTTAAAACCATGACTAGAGAGAGACTCAACGAATACAACAAAGCGCTGCAGTTTTTAAGAGTAAGTTAATGTTGAAGTTATTCAGCACTGTCAACACCTTGTTCAACATATTTATATTGTATAAGCCTTAAAATGCGCGTTCTCCCTACTTCCACTCACGCTACAACCAGCACTGCAGCTGCAATGAATGAGTATAGCAGTGTTTCGATAAGCTTGTGTTGTTATTATTAGCAGCTTGTCTCTTTTTTTTTTATATAGAGTAATATTAAACTTCATCTGGACATCGGATTAATAACATGAATTGGTGCATGAGGCAGAAATAACGGAATGTGACTTGAGTTTCACCATCAGCTGGAAGACTGTCGGGGGACAGTCTTCCAGCTGATGGTGAAACTCAAGTCACATTATTTTCTCACCGCTGCCCTCTCCCTCCACTCAGACTGACCATCAGATGCAGGACATCAGTCCAGTAAAATAAAAAAGCTAATTATGCTCACTCAGCTGTGTTTTACAAGTAATACAACACATGATCTATTACTAGTATGATCATACCAATTAAACAAATATTTTTTATTTCAAAATGGTCTGAGAAGAACATTGGCAGGGCAATTCAACATAGCCAATATGCAGTGATAATGCATTAGCCATATAGCCTACTACAAAACCTAATTTCTAAGTAAGTGTTTTTAATAGGTTCATGTTGAATATGCTTAGGTTTTTGAAGTCATGTTTAAAAACAATCTGAGCAGTAGATCTCGACATGTATTTTGACTCAGAGATCTTGATTTAAAAAAGGTTGGTGACCACTGGTCTAGTGAGTGTGCGTAGAGTCAGTGCAGGTAGTTTGGGTTATTATGGCTATTTAGCGGTCTAATAACTTGGGGGTAGAAGCTGTCTCTGAGCTTGTTGGTCCGAGAGCCGATGCTCAGGTACCATTTGTCGGATGGTAGCAGAGTGAACAATCTATAGCATGGATGGATGGAGACTTTGGCAGATTTTAGGGCCTTCTTCCGACACCGCCTTATATAGAGATCCTGGATGGCAGGGAGCATGGCCCCAGTGACGTACTGGGCTGTCCGCACCACCCTCTATAGGGCTTTGCGGTCAAGGTCGGTGCATTTGGCATACCAAGCGGTGATGCAGCCAGTCAAGATGCTCTCGATGGTGCGGTTGTAGAACACTGAGGATCTGATGGCCTATGCTAAATCTTTTCAGCCTACTGAGGGGGAAGAGGCCGATGCCATGCCCTCTTCACGACTGTACGGGTGTGTATGGACCATGTTAAGTCCTTAGTGATGTGGACACCACAACACTGTTGTGTGTACGCCAGGCTTGCGATTGTGCTGTACTGGAGGGATTAGGGTTCGTCAAGATAAGAGGACGATTTATTTATTTTTTAATTTTAAATTTTGACCCCTTTTTCTCCCCAATTTCGTGGTATCCAATTGTTGTAGTAGCTACTATCTTGTCTCATCACTACAACTCCCGTACGGGTTCGGGAGAGACGAAGGTTGAAAGTCATGCGTCCTCCGATACACAACCCAACCAGCCGCACTGCTTCTTAACACAGCGCGCATCCAACCCGGAAGCCAGCCGCACCAATGTGTCGGAGGCTACACCGTGCACCTGGCAACCTTGGTTAGCGCGCACTGCGCCCGGCCCGCCACAGGAGTCGCTGGTGCGCGATGAGACAAGGACATCCCTACCGACCAAGCCCTCCCTAACCCGGACGACGCTAGGCCAATTGTGCGTCGCCCCATGGACCTCCCGGTCGTGGCAGGTTACGACAGAGTCTGGGCGCGAACCCAGGGACTCTGATGGCACAGCTGGCGCTGCAGTACAGCGCCCTTAACCACTGCGCCACCCGGGAGGCCAAGAGGACAATTTAGACATATTAGTGAGGGATTACTCAGAGGCACTGAGAGAGGTCTCCAAGATCTATGACTTAACTAAAAACCACAAGATGGTTGCAGGCCTTTTTCATGGGATGTATTAGTTCATTTCTATAGTCAAACCTGAGACATATGCTTTGCTGTTCTTCTTTTGGGGTGTTGTGTCCTCTGTATGAATTCTCCACTGAGGGAAAACATTGGCTGAAGTGACTAACTTGCAGCAATAGGATGCATTTGGGACAAATGACAAGTGTCTGAACTGAGATAGAACTAATGTACATTTGGGACATTGATCCATACATACAAAATAGTTGTTTTGGAATGGTTCTTGGTGTACCAAACATACAAGTTCAATACAGGACAGACACTGACCAACACGATCAGACACGTCAATGTCATTGTTACCTTTCTTGTGTCTATCAACTTTGGTTTGGGTGCTTCCTCCTCGTCCAACTGTAAGGTTTTCTCCACACTGATGTCCTTGTTTGGCTTAGAAGACAGAAAACAAATCACAACAGGTCTGCTCAGTTTATGACACACCTAGCCAGACACTGACTGAAACACTCTGGCTTGTCATGTTCCCCCGTTTCTAATGGAGACCTTTCATATTACTCTTCAGGGAACTCAGTCAATCAAAGACAATCGGAACGACCTGACAAGTCTCCTCTCAGCCCTTCAAGTAAGTCAAATGTCTTTTCAATTGGACGTTTACTACCTTGTTCCCATCTCACCCCAACCCATCATGAGGTGCAGATAAGGAATATGGTGATGTACATTTAATGTACAGAGAGGGCCTGCATGTGGAAATTCTGAGAGGAATTTGATGTCTCAATGTAATGTATGGAGCAAGATGAACACATGGCGTGTGGGTGTGCAGAGTTGTGTGTTCTCCGTAGCATGTTGATATTTCACGGTGTGTGTACTCACCGAGTGGCCTCCTCCAAACTGAGCGGGCAGCCTCCTGCCTGGCATCTTTGGCCTGTTAGCGGTGGGGTGAGATAGCTTCTCAGAGGTAGATGACAGATCAAAGCTCATCAGTTCTTCACAGAGGAAGAGAAAAAAAGATAACATTTTGGATAACCATTTTTTAAAGGAAAACGATTTTACACATTTTGTAATTAATTATAGGTCATATTTCATAGAAATATGGAAACACTGGACAGTTACTTTAAGACGGTATTGAGAATTGTATACTTTGAAACATTGCCACACAGTATGACACCATCTTCAATCACTATAACACAAAGCCATCACTACAATCTAAGTAAGCTCTATATAGCCCTATTTAAAGACTATAGACAGGATCTTAAGTAAGATTGCAGAACTCCCAGAGGAGTGAAGATGGAGGTAAAGGAGAATGAGGAGTGTGTTTCCGTGTTTGTCTTCATGCCCTGAGCCCATGGGGCTGATGACCTCTGGAGCTGTGAGCCATCATGGTTTTAGCAGCTATTTTGTCGCTTTTAGCGGTATGGCTCACAGACACGACTCCCTATCCTCCACACTGTCATTATTAGGCGGTGGGCCATAGCAAGCTATCTGTATTAGTTTTTTGGATGATTCATCTCTGTCGAGGGAAGAGCTGTTTTTTTACGTAGTGTATATTTACATATTCTGAAAACATTTCCTTTTGTTGGCAATGCCAATTTGAGCAATTTTTTTCAAAACGTTTGTTCGCTAGCTGGACAGGCAAATGCTGCTGAGTACTAAACTATAAACCAATCAAAACTTTGTACTGCAAGGTACTCTATACACTCTGGCCAGTTTATTAGGTACACCACCCGTTTCACAAAAATGGTTAACCCCTATAGACAGTGAGTCACGTGGCTGTGGCTAGCTATATGAAGCAGGCAAGACAGGCATCAAGGCATTCAGTTACTGTTCAATTGAACATTAGAATGGACGTTCAGCGTGGTATGCTCGTAGATCCTGCTGCATCATGCTGATAACAGAGTCAGGATTTGGCGTAAGCAGCATTAGTCTATGGTCCCATCCTGCCTGGTGTCAACGGTACAGGCTGGTGATGTAATGGTTTGGGGAATGTTTTCCTGGCACACGTTAGGTCTGTTGATACCAATTGAGCAACATTTGAACCCCACACCTGGTAGAATCCATGCCATCAATAATTCAGGCTGTTCTGGAGGCAAAGTAGGGTCCAACCCGTTACTAGATGGGTGTACCTAATAAAGTGTTAGACAGTACATGCCATATGCATTGGCTAATTTGCATATATAGCTGTCGTTTTTAAATCTTCATTCTAACATACATGGCAAACACACATTTCTATCTACATGCATTTATTTATTATTTATTTTTATACAAATTATATAATTGAATGTCTAATTAAGTCTGCAGTTAGTTACTTGAAATGAGACAATTATGCCAAAACATGATAAAAAAATGTAATTCACCGACAGAGATAGCCAATGAAATGCTAGTTTTCTGAGCAGACACATTGATGTTTATAGTATTAGCAGGCTAGTGGCTAAGCTACTTAACCGTAAGATTGGCTAGCTTTCAATCAATTGGCTAAATGGTCAATGGAGTTACCTCTTCATACAACACTCCTTCCGTGGCCTCCGACTGCTCTTAAACGCTAGTAAAACCAAATGCATGCTTTTCAACCGATCCCTGCCTGCACCCGCATGCCCGCCAAGCATCACCACCCTGGATGGTTCCGACCTAGAATATGTGGACATCTATAAGTACCTAGGTGTCTGGCTAGACTGCAAACTCTCCTTCCAGACTCATATCAAACATCTCCAATCGAAAATCAAATCAAGAGTCGGCTTTCTATTCCGCAACAAAGCCTCCTTCACTCACGCCGCCAAGCTTACCCTAGTAAAACTGACTATCCTACCGATCCTCGACTTCGGCGATGTCATCTACAAAATGGCTTCCAACACTCTACTCAGCAAACTGGATGCAGTCTATCACAGTGCCATCCGTTTTGTCACTAAAGCACCTTATACCACCCACCACTGCGACTTGTATGCTCTAGTCGGCTGGCCCTCGCTACATATTCGTCGCCAGACCCACTGGCTCCAGGTCATCTACAAGTCCATGCTAGGTAAAGCTCCGCCTTATCTCAGCTCACTGGTCACGATGGCAACACCCATCCGTAGCACGCGCTCCAGCAGGTGTATCTCACTGATCATCCCTAAAGCCAACACCTCATTTGGCCGCCTTTCGTTCCAGTACTCTGCTGCCTGTGACTAGAGACTGGAGACTTTTATCTCCCTCACCAACTTCAAACATCAGCTATCTGAGCAGCTAACCGATCGCTGCAGCTGTACATAGTCTATTGGTAAATAGCCCACCCATTTTCACCTACCTCATCTCCATACTGTTTTTATTTATTTACTTTTCTGCTCTTTTGCACACCAATATCTCTACCTGTACATGACCATCTGATCATTTATCACTCCAGTGTTAATCTGCAAAATTGTAATTATTCGCCTACCTCCTCATGCCTTTTGCACACATTGTATATAGACTCCCCCTTTGTTTTCTACTGTGTTATTGACTTGTTAATTGTTTACTCCATGTGTAACTCTGTGTTGTCTGCTCATACTGCTATGCTTTATCTTGGCCAGGTCGCAGTTGCAAATGAGAACTTGTTCTCAACTAGCCTACCTGGTTAAATAAAGGTGAAATAAAATAAAAATAAATAAAAATGATCGAGACCATTCGTATTACATGCTGCATATTTCAAGTGCACTCCAAAAAATATATTTATCTTATTTCAGTCTTTGGGACCTAATATTAGTTCCTCTTAACACATTGACAGCAGATCACAATTTCATGGTAGGCTGTGTTGACATCTTTAGATGTAAGCAGGCCAATGGTTGCCTTCATCATGAAGGGTATGTACGGGAGTTCTGATTGGTTCCAAGTTTAGCAGTTCTCAAATTTGCCTGAGCAGACAGTGATTAAATATTTTTTTCAGAGAAAATGAGCAAGAATTGAAGGTGCCAACAACTTTTACAGTAATCATAAGAATCTTTCATTGTCATATACAAAAAGAAATCCCTCGACATCGTTCAACTTCATTGTTCTCGGCATCGGCCCCCCACCTACATTCTGAGAACTCGCCTCACCTAAACTCCCTCGTCTTCACCTTTCTGTCTCTCTCCATCCTTTACTCTCTTCCTAAAAGCTCTTCTCTTAATGTTTTTCCTGTTTGTGATTGTCCATGGCGTGAAACGAGAGGATGTAAACAGAAGCAACCTCGACTTTCCGTCTATCCTCCTTTATCCCTCTATCCTCCTTTATCCTTCTGAACTCAACTCAGGACACAAGCTGAAAAATGATCTTTCCACGGGTTTAGAGGATTAAATCAACACATTAGCAACAACAACTCTAAAATATATATATATTTTTAAAGTAATTATGGATTTAACGGGCAAAGCTGTCCACATACCTAAGAGTATTTGGTAATGTGTCAAAGTACACCTGAATTGCTTTAAAAAGGAAGCAGTGACTGACATTAAACCCATGCATTTCAGAGTTTAAATATGTCTCCATTTTCATCTGTGATAGAGAATCATTGTCAATCTACTGATATGCTTCAAAAGGGCAAACAAATCACATAAAATACGCATAATTTTAGCAAAACTAAGTTCTTAATGAACACAAAAAGCATATTGCACCTTTTAAAAGTTGGAAGCCAACATTTAAAATAATGTCCAAATAAGAATAACCCAAATGAAAACCGAATTATGAATAAGGGTTTTGAGCTCATTGCCCTCCCTTTCGGTCAGTGTTTTCTGCTCTTGGAGCCATTACTCCAACATCCTGTTGCAGCAGGAGGAGCAATCCCCAGTAGCTACTAGTATTCCACTTTAAAATTAATTAAGCACTTTGAACTATTTTGAGAAAATATTTCCAAAAAGAAGTTACTCCAGACAACCAATACTGTTATTTTTTTAAACCGTTTTTTAAATTATTTTTTTTAAACCTTGGACATCATTGCACATCTTTGCACGCGCGATAGAACAGCATAGTATATACTGCAATGTTTTTATCCCCACCATGCTGGATGCTCCTCTCCTCAGTTTCATCAACAAAACAAAAACAATAACAAAAGTGCTGAGGCGAACAGTGGCGCCCTTTCACCTTATACAGATTACAGCTTTTAAAAAAGGAGCTGTTTTTTTTACAACCAAATCTCGATTGATGTGAACGGCATGTTATAGAAGGTTGCAGACACCTTTTGTGATGTCACATGTTTTTAATTAAGAAAGTTACTCCATACAGCAAATCACATCATCAAATCAAATCACATCGTCATCCTTATTGTGTAGTATGGGGGTCTTGAAAAAACATCATTTTAGAAACAACCAAGCTCTTAGTATAGTGATGCAGGTCTTTAGATGTTGTACAGTAAACACGAAATTGTGTAATTCCGAATTTTAAACGCAATGTTATATTCCCTTTTGGGTGACTCGAGCGGTTCCATTTTCAATGTGCCTGCCGCTGCAGGTAACTGCCAAAATAAAGGAAATGCAAACATAGTGTCTTAATAGGGCATTGGGCCACCACGAGCAACCAGAACTGCATCAATGCACCGTGGCATAGATTCTACAAGTGTCTGGAACTTCCTGTGTGGAAACACCCCATGCTTTCAATTGCAGTTGTCACGATACCATACAATACCTGATTTTCCTTGGCAAAAAGGCAAAACAGGCTAAACTCTTCGGTCCTTTAAAAAAACTTACTGTTTGTAAAATAAAGTGTGCTATAGCTTGGAAAAGAAACGTGTGATTCTGGGTGACAACATAAGGCTGTTTGTTTCCAACAATAGGACTGTTTTCCTCAGGAAATTTTGTCCACTTCATGTTTTTTTGTTTTCCATAATATTGGTATAATACTGGTATCGTGGCAACCACGTGTAACCATGCCAAAATGTACTGATTTCCTTATGAAATGTAACTCAGTAAAATTGTTGAAATGGTTGCATGTTACATTTATATTTTTGTTCAGTATAATAATGATTTCATGGAGCTTTATAATTGTGGAAGTGAAGTGTATATGTTCGGGACCCCAAATGAACGTTTCACTGCATGTCTTGTTCAAGTTCTTAATGCTCAGAATGTCCTAAAAATAAAAGTTCACTTCAGCAGAGCCATTACATACCCATGTCAAGGGCTTTGTCTCCCCAGTCACCGGACAGAGTTTTTGATTTAGTGGGTAATGTTGGCTCAATGTCAGACTTTGGTCGCGTGGAAGGCACCTCTCCATTGTGTCTGTAGAGGGGGGAAACCAACATCAGTAACAGTAGTACCATTAGTAATTGTTGTAAACAGTAGTGGTAGTGGTATAGTGAGACCATTTTATTCGCATATGTGCCTGATATTTTGCTATGCGACCTGGAATATTTATTTAGGAGCACTAGTGCGCCTAGAAAAATGAAGGATTCTGGCTTTATTACCTGTTGATTTAGAAAATAGCATATTTCAGCGTGAATAAAATGTCTAAAGGCATGACAAACAAAGAAACTAAATACATTGGTTTGTTAGTGTTTACATTAGTTTATTAACATTATTATACAAACATCATTATGCAACAGAGAGTCAGACTAGGCAATGTTGTCCTTCCTCAATGTGCAGTGTATATACCCAATATGTGACCCTAGACGGCTCACACATCGGCCGAATGGATGTTTGAACGGAGGGAGAGATGGTAGAAAAGAAAGATGGGCAGAAGTACGGGGAAACTTACTTGGACCCTGGGGAGGGTGCGAGAGGCTTGTCTGGTCGTTTTGGAGGGAGGCTGGCTGGTCTTCCCTTGCTTGGCGGGGGTACGGGCTTCTTGGGGGGGACCAGAGGGGCAGTAGGCTTTGACACTTTGTGATCTGTCTTGTCACCTTGAGAGAGAGAGAGAGAGAGAGAGAGAGAGAGAGAGAGAGAGAGAGAGAGAGAGATATTGATTCTGAATCAGCATGATCATTGTGATCAAATATTTCTTATAGTTTTATGGCACGAAGCCAGAAAGGTTGATGGTTGTTTTAGGTGCCTTCATTTTTCATTCTCAGCAGCCAGGACATGTTAGCATCTGTCCCAAGGCATACTCCACAATAACAGTAAAGTAGCCAACCCTTAATCTCATTAGGGAAATTGTTCAAAAAGACATAAACAAACAATCCTGTGAAACATGTCATATGCATTGAGGCCGATTAGATAGGCCAACCAAGAAAAAGTGTACTTCTTTGATTTGAAAGGGGGAAAAAATAGCCATATATTTCTACTAGCTCTAGAGAGACAAGGGTGCGGTGGCCCTGAGGTCATCATTGGAAAGGGGGGAACGCCACAGCGAAGGAAAGTTTTTCAGCCACCCTGAGGACTGCTAGTGACATCACTTCTGTAAAGTGACCGGACACGGCAAGTTATTTTTAACTAATTTTGTGATATCCAAATTGGTAGATACAGTCTTGTCCCATTGCTGCAACTCCCCTTCGGGCTCGGGAGAGGCGAAGGTCAAGAGCCATGCGTCCTCCAAAACACGACCCTGCCAAGCCACACTGCTTCTTGACACAATGACCTCTTAACGCAGAAGCCAACCACACCAATATGTCGGAGGAAACACCGTCCAGCTGGTGAATGAAAACAGCTTCCCGGCTGCCACAAGGAGTCGCTGGAGTGCGATGGGACAAGGAAATCACGACCGGCCAAACCCTCCCCTAAGGACACAACTGCGCGTGTCCTTATCCAATTCAGAGGTTGGAAGAACTGTCCACATTTACTTATCGTCAGCCAACAAAATAAGTAGGCCTAACAAACAGCAAAAGTACTAGCCTATGTCAATCTACTATAATGCATAGAACTAAATATTCCAAACACTGTCTGGGACAGTTGTGGGATGCAATAGGTCCCAAATTAATACAACCACTTGCATTAAAAAAAATATTCAAAAGCAAAATGAGGCTGACGCAACAGATTAGAACATTAAGCTTAAATGCTTGATAAACTATTAGCCTATTTCTTAACATTGTAAGCACAACAAATAAATGTGAATGTTCCAAAATGCAATCAATTAGTGGGAAAACACCATTCTCAAAAATGACTGCAAGTGCAAAGCTTTTATTATAAAAGGTACATTTTAAATGGTGAAAATGATCTTCCCCAAACTTGCTTTACCCGTTGTAAAGCAGATTAATGTGCTTAATTCTAAGAAGTTTTGGCCACTTTAGTTGTGAAACAATTCTTATAAATAAAATATAGGCCTATGGGCTAGGCAAATGAGGTGTGCGACTATGATTTGAAAAAGTTGAAGAGAAAAAAGGCATGTGCCGTTTCTTGCCTTACTGCACACAAGCTGAACATCATTCACAAGTGATACGCTAATGGTCACCCATCAGACTGTTCTTGATTTAATCTTTACAAATACTAAATAATGTGTGCATTTTTTATTTATTTAGAATGGAACATTGTCATGCACATGTCTCGAAACATGGGCAGGGGGTAAAAAAATACATATCATCTATGCATTTAAATACCTAATGGAGGACACTTTTCACATAGTTCATTATCATGCCAGCAAGGTAAGCTGTTGTAAAGAGAACCAATATGTTTAATATTAGGAAAGTTGAGAAATAAATATATAGTCAGCCTATAGAAGCTGTTGGGATCCTCTTTTTAATAGAGAACATCAAAACTCTTGTTCTCTCATGCAATTGCATAGCCTATAGAAATGTTGCGCAACATGAGCTCATGGGCTCTCATTAAGTGTTTGATTAGATTTTCTAAGACATTTGCATTGACGTAAGAGTGATTAGAGGGACAATAGAGTGCTGAGTACCAGGCAGTTAACGAGTTTGGTAGGCTACTAATGACCAGCAGCAGCATCAGAGCTTGGAGAAGCTAGTTACCGAGACTAAACGGTCACGTGGATTTTGACTGTGGTCATGACTCGTGACTGCCAGTCTGGCGGTAATACAGTCACCGTAACAGCCCTACCTGGAGCTACAATATATATAAAAACTAAGGGTGCTTTGAGGATAAAACAAAAAGTAAACTTACATACATGACAGAAACGTATTAATACAAATATTTAGGCTACATTTAGATTTTAGTCAATTACCAGACACTCTTAAAAAAATCTAAATACATATGCCAAAACTGAAAATGATACCTAAAACATAGCCCAAAGTACAGGACATTTACATAAGAGTTAGTTGTATGTTACAGTGCATTCAGAAAGTATTCAGACCTCTTAACTGTTCCAAATTTAGTTACATTACAGCCTTATTCTAAAATGGATTCAATAACATATTTTCCTCAATCTACACACAATACCCCATAGTGACAAAGCGAAAACAAATAGAAATGTTACTTACATAAATATTCAGATTCTTTGCTATGAGACTCGAAATTGAGCTGAATTCTGTTTCAATTGATCATCCCTGAGATGTTTCTACAACTTGATTGGAGTCTACCTGTGGTAAATGTAATTGATTGAATGTCTATATAAAGGTCCCACAGTTGACAGTGAATGTCAGAGCAAAAACCAAGCCATGAGGTCGAAGGAAATGTCCATAGTGCTCCGAGAAAAGGATTGCGTAGAGGCACAGATCTGGGGAAGGGTACATAAACATTTCTGCAACATTGAAGGTTGCCAAGAACACAGTGGCCTCCATTTTTAAATGAAAGAAGTTTGGAACCTCCAAGAGTCTTCCTAGAGCTGGCCGCCTGGCCAAACTGAGCAATCAGCAGCAGGGCCTGGGAGACTAGTCAGGATCAAGGGAAAGAAGAACAGAGCAAAGTACAGAGAGATCCTTGATGAAAACCTGATCCAGAGCGCTCATGATTCATCTTCCAACAGGACAACGACCCTAAGCATACAGCCAAGACAACGCAGGAGTGGCTTCGGGACGAGTCTCAATGTCCTTGAGAGACCTGAAAATAGCTGTGCAGCGATGCTCCCCATCCAACCTGACAGAGCTTGAAACGATGTGCATAGAATGGGAGAAACTCCCCAATACAGGTGTGCCAAGCTTGTAGCGTCATTCCCAAGAAGACTCTATGCTGTAATCGCCGCCAAAGGTTCTTCAACAAAGTACTGAGTAAAGGGTCTGAATACTTATGTAAATTAGCTATTTCAGTTGTTTTTTGCGGTGTAAAAAAAAACCCCAATTGAATCCATGTTAGAATAAGGCTGTAACGTAACAAAATGTGGAAAAAGTCAAGGGGTCTAAATACTTTCCGAATTAACTGTATATATTAGGCCATGGTCTTCTGGGCTCACAAAATCCGTCAGAAGAGAGGCCTTTGAGATGTCTTCACCAGATAGATCCACCTCCCTGGCTGTTCCCCCTCAACCAGTGACTCATTAGTGTCAACTAAATCACCGTATTAACAGCACACTCACAACACACAAACCCTTTGTCCTACATTCAATCTGACAACTGATAGTAAACAGCACCTTCAGCCATTTTATACAATTGAGTGTTCCACTCTGCATTCTCTCTCTCAGTCATAGATTAGGCCACATGGAGTTAATTTATTTGATGAATACCCTGGAAGAATTATTAATTGTAAACGTGACCATCCCAGAGAAGGTAATTGAGGTCAGGAAGCTGATTACCTACCGAGCTGTTTCCTGTTTGGACCCCAGGAAGAGTAGCCGCTGGGAATACTTATGAATATAAAAAAATAAATGCACGACACCTTTTCCACTCTTATCGATATTTGTTTTTAATTGCTAGGGACATTTGTTTTGAAATGCCAGGTAAATGTTAATGAGCGCATGCAAACATGTACTACTAAGACAGACAACAACAGCTAATAAAGTTATGCAAGCATCTCAAAACGCAGCTTGCAGCACACACAAAAAAACAACATTTGACAGCAGGTATCTTATTACAGGAGGGGATTGTCTCTGCTGCTATTACTAACAAGCTTGATCTTGCAAGCTAACGTCAGGCACTAAGTTAATGTTAGCAAAACCCAGCTGGATATGCTACATGTATGTGGACACCTGCACCTCGAACATCTTGTTCCAAAATCATGTGCATTAATATAAAGTTGGTTCCTACTTTGCTGCTATAACAGCCTCCATTCTTCTGGGAAGGCTTTCCACTAGATGTTGGAACATTGCTGCAGGGACTTCCATTCAGCCACAAGAGCATTATTGAGGTCAGGTGCTGATGTTAGGCAATAAGGACAGGCTCGCAGTCAGCGTTCCAATTCATCCCAAATGTGTTAGCTGGGGTTGAGGTCAGGGCTCTGTGCAGACCAGTCAAGTTCCTCCACACCGAACGACAAATCATTTCTGTATGGACCTCGCTTTGTGCACGCACGCATGTCATGCTGAAACAGGAAAGGGCCTTCCCCAAACTGTTGCCACAAAGTTGGAAGCACAGAATGGTCTAGAATGTCATTGCATGCTGCGGCGTCAAGATTTCCCGTCACTGGAACTAAAGGACCTAGCCCACACCATAAAAAACAGCCCCAAATCATTATTCCTCCTCCACCAAACTTTACAGTGGGCACTATGCATTCGGGCAGGTAGTGTTCCCCTGATATTTCTTAAGTTCCCAACGAACAGTTCTTGTGCTGACGTTGCTTCCAGAGGCAGTTTGGAACTCGGTAGTGAGTGTTTTAACCAAGGACAGAAGATTTTTTACACGCTACAGCACTTGGCGGTCCCGTTCTGTGAGATTGTGTGGACTACCACTTGTTGCTCCAAGACGTTTCCACTTCACAACAACAGCACTTACAGTTGACCGGGGCAGCACTAGCAGGGCAGAAGTTAGACGAACTGACTTGTTGGTAAGATGGCATGCTATGATGGTTCCATGTTGAAAGTCACTGAGCTCTCCAGTAAGGCCATTCAACTGCCGATGTTTGTCTATGGAGATTGCATGGCGGTGTGCTCGATTTAATATAGCTGTCAGCAATGGGTGTGACTGAAATAACCGAGACCACATACTTTTGTATACAGTGCCTTCGGAAAGTATTCAGACCCCTTGACTTTTTCCACATTTTTGTTACGTTACAGCCTTATTCTAAAAGGGATTAAATAATTCCCCCCCCCCCCCCCCCTCATCAAACTACACACAATACCCCGTAATGATAAAGCAAACAGTTTTTTTCCCATATTTACAAATGTATTAAAAATACAAAACTAAAATATCACATTTGCACAAGTATTCAGACCCTTTACTCAGTACTTTGTTGAAACACCTGTGGCAGCTACTACAGCACCGAGTCTTCTTGGATATGACGCAACAAGCTTGGCACACCTGTATTTGGGGAGTTTCTCCCATTCTTCTTTGCAGATCCTCTCAAGTTCTGTCAGGTTGGATGGGGAGTGTTGCTGCACAGCTATTTTCAGGTATCCAGAAATGACAGATTGAGTTGAAGTACAGGCTCTGGCTTGGCCACTCAAGGACATTCAGAGACTTGTCCCGAAGCCACTCCTGCGTTGTCTTGGCTGTTTGCTTAAGGGTTGTTTTCATGTTGGAAGGTGAACCTTCGCCCCAGTCCGAGGTCTTGAGTACTCTGGAGCAGGATTTGATCTAGGATCTCTGTACTTTGCTCCGTTCATCTTTGTCTCAATCCTGACTAGTCTCCCTGCCGCTGAAAAACATCCCCACAGCATGATGCTGCCACCACCACGCTTCACCATAGGGATGTTGCTAGGTTTCCTCCAGACGTGACGTTTGGCATTCAGACCAAATAGTTCAATATTGGTTTCATCAGACCAGAGAATCTTGCTTCTCAAGGTCTGAGAATCTTTAAGGTGCCTTTTGCCAAACTCCAAGCTGGCTGTCATGTGCATTTTACTGAGGAATGGTTTCTGTCTGGCCACTCTACCATAAAGGCCTGATTGGTGGAGTGCTGCAGAAATGGTTGTCCTTCTGGAAGGTTCTCCCATCTCCACAGAAGAACTCTGTAGCTCTGTCAGAGTGACCATCGGGTTCTTGGTCACCTCCCTGACCAAGGCCCTTCTCTCCCAATTGCTCAGTTTGGCCGGGCAGCCAGCTCTAGGAAGAGTCTTGGAAGTTCTTAATTTCTTCCATTTAAAAATGGAGGCCACTCTGTTCTTGGGGACCTTCAATGTGACAGATATTTTTGGTACCCTTCCCCAGATCTGTGCCTCGACACAATCATGTCTCGGAGCTCTACGGACAATACCTTCGACCTCATGGCTTGGTTTTTGTTCTGACATGGATTATCAACGCTGGAACCTTATATAGACATGTGCCTTTCCAAATCATGTTCAATCAATTGAATGTACCACAGGTGGACTCCAATCAAGTTGTAAAAACATCTCAAGAATGATCAATTGTAACAGGATGCACCTGAGCTCAATTTCGGGTCTGAATAGTCATGTAAATAAGGTATTTCTTTTTTTTTATATACATTGGTAAAAGTGTATAAAAACCTGTTTTCACTTTGTCATTATGGGGTATTGTGTGTAGATTGAGAATTTTTGTTTTGTTTTTTTGTAATCAATTTCAGAATAAGGCTGTAACTTAACCTAATGTGGAAAAAGTCAAGAGGTCTGAATACTTTCCAAAGGCACTGTATGTAGTGTAGTTAACAGGTATAAGATGTATAGCTGGCAAATATTAGTAGTGAATTTCATACAAGTGTAACGTGATCATCTCACTTAAGTTGCGCTGCTTCTTGGGTTGTTGTGCTACTTGGTAAAGAAACACATGACTGGCTCCAAACAGCTGTTTTGGGAAACTATTATTGGTAAGATATATAATTAAAACTAATTTAACAGGCGAAATTGTGAAGGCCATCCGTTTTACCTAATACCTAGTGGACAAGTTGACTGCAGGTATTCATTTAAAATGTACAAATATTCACATTTATTAAAAACAGTATTGACTGTAATGGAAAATCATAGAGGGTATTTCAAAAATACCCCAGGATTCAGTATTTCGCCCAATCCTAGTCCCTACCACTACTGTTTTTCACCTCATAATTAATTGCACAAACCTGTTGTCCCAGGTCTGAATCAGCCCCTGATTAGAGGGGAAGAAATTTAATTAAAACAGGTCTATATATAAATAGGCCTATGGTCTTCTGGGCTTACATAATCAGCAAGTAGCACGGCGGTGCAACATATGCAGCAGCAGGTAGCCTAGTGGTTAGAGCGTGGGGCCAGTAACCAAAAGGTTGCTAGATCGAATCCCGGAGCTGACAAGGTATAAATCTGTCTTTCTGCCCCTGAATAAGGCAGTTAACCCACTAGGCCGTCATTAACCCACTAGGCCGTCATTGTAACAGAATTAGTTCTTAACTGACTTGCCTAGTTAAATTAAGGTTAAATAAAGAAATACATATTAAGCCTGACTGGGGGCTGAGAGACAACAGCAAACAAAAGCAGATAGTTACAGCACAAATTAATTGATAGCGCCTCAATCCCCCTGTGCTATGAAATGTCCCTATTATTATAAAAAGCAAATTACATATGCCATTTGATGTGGTTCCTGCCACTTGGGAGATAGAGTGGGAGTTCACTTGTCCACTAAAAGGATGGTAATATTAAATCACGATTGATTGACAAAAGGACCTGAAAAATATGTGTACACAGGTCCACCACACACAAAAGTAGGTCAGAAGAGAGGCCTATGAGACATCTTCACCAGATAGACTTGGCTGTCAATTAGTGACACATTAGTGTCAACTTCATCACCGTGTTAACAGCACACTCACAACACTTTGTCCTACATTCAGTTTGACAACTGATAGTAAACAGTAAATACGCAAATGTCTCTCTTTCTCTCATTAGGCCGCGTGGAGGTGACTTATCTGATTAGTACCCTGGAAGAAGAGTGTTAATTGCAAACATGAAGATCCCAGAAAAAGTATGTTGAGGTCAGGAAGCTGACTGCCTGTTTAGAAAACATGACGCTGAAAAGCAGCACAGCTTTCAAGTAAAATAACATTGTTACAGTGGTAGGATTGATTACCAACAACGAAGAGACGGCCTATAGGGAGGAGGTGAGGGCCCTCGGAGTGTTGTGTCAGGAAAATAACCTCACACTCAACGTCAACAAAACTAAGGAGATGATTGTGGACTTCAGGAAACAGCAGAGGGAGCACCCCCCTATCCACATCGATGGGACAGTAGTGGAGAGGGTAGTAAGTTTTAAGTTCCTCGGCGTACACATCACAGACAAATTGAATGGGTCCACCCACACAGACAGCATCGTGAAGAAGGCGCAGCAGCGCCTCTTCAACCTCAGGAGGCTGAAGAAATTCGGCTTGTCACCAAAAACACTCACAAACTGATACAGATGCACAATCGAGAGCATCCTGTCGGGCTGTTTCACCGCCTGGTACAGCAACTGCTCCACCCACAACTGTAAGGCTCTCCAGAGGGTAGTGAGGTCTGCACAACGTATCACCGGGGGTAAACTACCTGCCCTCCAGGACACCTACACCACCCGATGTCACAGGAAGGCCATAAAGATCATCAAGGACAACAACCACCCGAGCCACTGCCTGTTCACCCCGCTATCATCCAGAAGGCGAGGTCAGTACAGGTGCATCAAAGCTGGGACCGAGAGACTGAAAAACAGCTTCTATCTCAAGGCCATCAGACTGTTAAACAGCCACAACTAACATTGAGTGGCTGCTGCCAACACACTGACTCAACTCCAGCCACTTTAATAATGGGAATTGATGTAAAATATATCACTAGCCACTTTAAACAATGCTACTTAATATAATGTTTACATACCCTACATTATTCATCTCATATGTATATGTATATACTGTACTCTATCATCTACTGAATCTTTATGTAATACATGTATCATTAGCCACTTTAAACTATGCCACTTTCTTTACATACGCTACATTACTCATCTCATACTGTACTCGATACCATTTACTGCATCTTGCCTACGCCGTTCTGTACCATCACTCATTCATATATCTTTATGTACATATTCTTTATCCCTTTACACTTGTGTGTATAAGGTAGTAGTTTTGGAATTGTTAGGTTAGATTACTCGTTGGTTATTACTGCATTGTCGGAACTAGAAGCACAAGCATTTTGCTACACTCGCATTAACATCTGCTAACCATGTGTATGTGACAAATAAATTTGATTTGATTGCCTTAGATTTGAGCCAACTTAAGTCAAAACTGAACTAAGCCACTCAGGAACATTCCATACATCTTGGAAAGCAACTCCAGTGTATATTTAACATGTTTTAGGTTATTGTCCTGATGAAAGCTGAATTTGTCTCCCAGTGTCTGTTGGAAAACAGACAACCAGGTTTTGCTCTTGGAGTTTGTCTGTGCTTAGTTAGCTCTATTCCGTTTCTTTTTATCATAAAAATGACCCAGTTCTTGCCGATGACAAGGATACACATAACATGATGCAGCCACCACCATGCTAGAAAATATGAAGATTGGTACTGACTGATGTGTTGGATTTGCCCCAAACATAATGTATTCAGGACTTAAAGTACATTTCTTTGCCACATTTTTTGCAGTTTTACTTTAGTGCCATATGCATGTTTTGGAATATTTTATTCTGTACAGTCTTCCTTCTTTTCACTTAGGTTAGTATTGTGGAGTAACGACAATGTTCTTGATCCATCCTCAGTTTTCTCCTGTCGCAGCCATTTGTAACTGTTTAAAAGTCACCATTGGCCTCATGGTGAAATCCCTGAGCGGTTTCCTTCCTCTACGGCAGGTATTCCCAAACTGGGGTACGCACAATGCTGTCATGGGTACGCCAAATAAAAATGTGATTCACATTTTTTTATTTTTTTAAATGTACTTTTTTTTCTCTTAGCATTTTCAAACAGTCTATTTAGATTTTCCAACAGGTGAGGCTTTTCTCTCGCCCGAGTAGCCTCTTATCTCTCCCAAAAATAAAGTTAAACCATCTAGCGTTCTAGCGGGAATTCCACTAATGTAGCCAAACGTAGCTGCTGCTCGAAAATTGATTAACGGTAAAAAATAAAATAAAAAGTAAGGCCCGCGTCCATAGAGACACATATCAGCTCTGTTGGTAGCACTGCTACTACCAGCAGTACTACACCTGCACCTGTCGATGACACAAGTTGTTCTGCTTCCACAAGCACATCCAATGCTAGCATCAGTAATTCTACATTTGTTGTTAGCTCAGCTAGCATGGACACTGACAGTTGTGAATCTGATGCAGCCGAAGAGCTACTGCCCCCTTAACCAGGAAAGCACCGAACAACAGACAGGGACGTTGGACCATCGAAGAGGCGCAAATATGGATACTGGAAACCAGGACAACAGGAGAGGATATTTTTTAAGACCGCTTTGTGACATCAAATGGACTTGTGGTCAAGATGTGTTGGTTTCTGTACTAATGGCGCAAAAGCCATGACAGGGAGAGATAGAGGAGTGGTAACATGCATTCAAGCAGTTGCTCCCGATGCTACTTGGGTACACTGCAGCATCCACGAGAGGCTCTTGCTGCCAAGGGAATGCCTGACAGCTTGAAAGATGTTTTGGACACGACAGTGAAAATGGTTAACTTTGTTAAAGCAAGGCCCCTGAACTCTCGTGTATTTTCTGCAATATGCAATGATATGGGCAGCGACCATGTAACGCTTTTACAACATACAGAAGTGCGCTGGTTATCAAGGGGCAAAGTATTAACACGTTTTTAAAAAATTGAGACACGAGCTTAAAGTTTTCTTTACTGACCATAATTTTCACTTGTCTGACCACTTGAAGACGAGTTTCTCACACGACTGGCCTATCTGAGTGATGTTTTTCCTCGCCTGAATAATCTGAATCTAGGATTACAGTGACTCTCTGCAACTATATTCAATGTGTGGGACAGAATTGAGGCTATGATTAAGAAGTTGGACCTCTTCTCTGTCTGTATTAACAAGGACAACACACAGATCTTTCCATCACTGTATGATTTTTTGGATGCAACTGAACTCAATCTTAAGGACAATGTCAAATGTGATCTAGCGAAGCACCTGAGTGAGTTGGGTGCGCAATTACGAAGGTACTTTCCCGAAACGGATAACACAAACAATTGGATTCGTTATCCCTTTCATGCCCGGCACCCAGTCTACTTACCGATAGCTGAACAAGAGCCTCATCAAAATTGCAACAAGCGGTTCTGTGAAAATTGAATTTAAATCAGAAGCTACTGTCAGATTTCTGGATTGGGCTTCGCTCAGAGTATCCTGCCTTGGCAAATCGCGCTGTTAAGACACTGATGCCCTTTGCAACCACGTACCTATGTGAGAGTGTATTCTCGGCCCTCACTAGCATGACAACTAAATACAGGCACAGATTGTGTGTGTGTGGGAAATGATTTATGACTGAGACTTTCCCCAATACAACCCAACATTGCAGAGTTATGTGCATCCTTTCAAGCACAGTTCTCTCATTAACCTGTGGTGAGTTAGTCACAATTTTCAATGAACAAATAAGGTTTTATATGTAAGATGGTTAAATAAAGAGCAAAATGATTGATTATTATTATTTGTGCCCTAGTCCTATAAGAGCTCTGTCACTTCCCACGAGCCGGGTTGTGACAAAAACTCACACTCATGTTTAATAAATGTATCGTATTGTATGTGTGTGTGGCAGGCTTACAATGATGACAAAAAACTATATTTGAGAGTGCGCTGACCCTGGTGCTAGAGGGGGTACGCAACTGGAGGTTGAATGTTTGAAGGGGTACGGGACTATAAAAAAGTTTAGGAACAAGTGCAAGTTAGGAAGGATGCCTGTATCTTTGTAGTGACTGGGTGTATTAATACACCATCCAAAGTGTAATTAAAAACTTCACCATGCTCAAAGGGATAGGGATATTCAATGTAGGGCTGTTCCCGACCAAAAAAAATTATTATGGTCAACCGAGAGTATTCTGTTCCAGTTGATTAGTCGAAAGTTTTGGCTAAGGCACAGTCAAGATCGGATAATGGCGGACCGAAGACAGGGTGGTCTAAAACACAGATTGATTTGGTGTTCAGTAATAAATCAGAGAGAGTGACTAAATCATTCAATATGGTTACTGGGCTGTCTGATCATAATCTGACACTTACAGCCAGAAAGCTGTCTAAGAGCAGGATCTACTAAGAATACCTAAGAGTGAATTAAACTATTTTGAAAACGCAATTAATTTTATTTTACCTTTATTTAACTAGGCAAGTCAGTTAAGAACAAATTCTTATTTTCAATGACGGCCTAGGAACAGTGGGTTAACTGCCTGTTCAGGGGCAGAACGACAGATTTGTACCTCGTCAGCTCGGGGGTTTGAACTTGCAACCTTCCGGTTACTAGTCCAACGCTCTAACCCCTGCCGCCCCTGGGAATTAACTGGAATGATCTCTTGTTGACTGTCAGGGTACAGACGTGGAAGCTGATAGTCAGGTTTTTCTATCTACAATCCAAACTACAATAAATGGTTTCCTAAAGAAAATCAAATCCAAACCTGGCCAAAAGAGCACTCTTCCTTGGCTAAATGGAGAAATCTGGAAATTGATGAAAGAGCGAGATTATGCTCTAAAAATAGAATCCAAATTGGAGCATGACAGGCGTAGGTTTACCATGTTGAGAAATAAGTTGATGAAAGAAATCAGACAGGCAAAGGCAAACTTTTTTTATTAACATAATTAGTGAAGCAAAAGGAAATTCTAAATTGATTTGGGAGAATCTAAAAAAGTTAACAGGGAAAGACCATAGTAACACTGCAAAAAGACTAGAAATCATGGTGAATAACAATCTAACATAGGATGCAGTCGAAATAGCAATAGCCTTCAATTCCTACATTATTGACTGTCAGGGTACTGACACAGAACCCCTCCACTGGTTTCTTGGGCTCAGTGCTAGTGAATGACGCTCAACCTGTCTTCATCATAAGGGAGGTTTCTGAGATAAAGGTGAACAAGGTGATTAGCTCACTAAATAACTATAAAGCCAAAGATGTGTTTGGGCTGGACTCTACCTTTCTTAAAAACTACAAAAAGTCACTCATTGGCCCCATTACTAAGGTCACCAACACATCTATTGGTCAGGGGGTGTTTCCAAGGGTATGGAAGTCGGCCATAATAACGGCTATTTTTTAAATCGGGCGACGCTACTGACGTGAGTAACTACAGGCCCATTAATATACTACCTGTGGTGTCAAAGGTTGTTGAAAAGTGTGTAGCAGAACAACTGATTGCCCACCTCAACAACAGCCCCTTCACATTACACTCCATGCAGTTTGGCTTCAGAGTGAAACACTCCACAGAAACGGCCAACTGCTTTCTTCTGGAAAATGTGAAGTTCAAGATGGACAAAGGGGGCGTTGTTGGGGCTGTGTTTCTGGACCTAAGGAAGGCTTTTGATACGGTTAACCATGAGATTCTCATTACAAAATTGTCCAAGTTCAACTTTTCCCCCGATGCCTTGAGATGGATGAAATCATAACACAGTGTGTCAGAGTGAGCAATGAGCTGTCGCCCACTCTTAGCTATGATGTGGGCGTGCCCCAAGGGTCAATACTGGGGCCCCTCCTGTTCAGCTTGTACATTAATGATCTGCCTTCTGTCTGTACTGGGTCTGAAGTTCAAATGTATGCAGATGATACAGTGATATATGTGCATGCAAAGAGCAAACAACAAGCTACACAAGAACTCACCACTGTAATGGTCCAGGTTACAAAGTGGCTCAGTGTTTTCATCTCAATGTGAAAAAAACTTTTTGCATGTTCTTCACAAAGAGGGCAACAGATGCTACTGAGCCAGATGTCTATGTGTCAGGGGAGAAGCTCCAGGTGGTATCTGATTTTAACTACCGTGGCATCATACTTGATTCCAACCTCGATTTTAAAGAGCAGGTGAAAAGGGTCATTCAGATAACCAAATTCAACCTAGCTAATTTCCGATTTATACGAAATTGTTCGACTACAGAGGTAGCAAACCTGTACTTCAAATCTATGATACTCCCCCACTTAACATACTGCTTGACTTGTTGGGCCCAAGCTTGCTGTACAACATTAAAACCTATTCAGTCTGTCTACAAACAGGCTCTCAAAGTGCTTGATAGGAAGCCCAATAGCCATCATCACTGTTACATCCTCAGAGCTTCTGAATTGGGAAAATCTTGTGCAATACACCGATGCATGTCTTGTATTCAAGATTCTAAATGGCCTGGCTCCCCCTCCACTCAGTATTTTTGATAAACAGAAAACCCAAACATATGGCAGCAGATCCACAAGGTCTGCCATCATAGAGTCGGTTGTAACTTTTTTTTTAAAGAAAGCCTTTATTACAGCAAAGACTAAAACCAGACTAAAACCACTCGTGAATGCAATTGTAGACATGGAACGGTTTATTAATTGTTTACACTAATTATTCAAGGGGCGCTTTGTTATTTTATAACTAAAATGCTTGACTGCATATCAAATCATGATTGACTCATATGCTGTGTGATGACAGGAACAAATTCATTATTGATTGATACAGTAGCCTACATACAGTGTGTATTGAAATACAGGCATAAGTAAGTTACGGTATTAAGACTAAACAGGATGCACTCCTAGGCCTACAGCTCGATGGTGGTTACAAGGCTGCTATACTAAGCCTACATTACATTTATTAAAATGGCCAATGATTTCAAGTCTATGTAGGCAGCAGTCGCTCTGAGTTACTGATGGCTGTTTAACAGTCTGATGGCCTTGAGATAGATGTTTTTCAGTCTTTCGATCCCAGCTTTGATGCACCTGTACTGACCTCGCCTTCTGGATGGTAGCAGGGTGAACAGGCAGTGGCTCGGGTGATTGTCCTTGATGATCTTTTTGGCCTTCCTGTACATCGGGTACTGTAGTTGTCCTGGAGGGCAGGTAGTTTGCCCCCAGTGATGCGTTGTGCAGACCACAACACCCTCTGGAGAGCCTTGCGGTTGTGTGCGGTGCAGTTGCCGTACCAGGCTGTGATACAACCTGACAGGATGCTCTCAATTGTGCATCTGTAAAAGTTTGTAAGGGTTTTAGGTGACAAGGTTGAAGAAGCACTGTAGTCAATGAACAGCATTCTTACATAGGTATTTATCTTGTCCAGATGGGATAGGGCAGTGTGCAGTGTTATGGGGATTGCATCGTCTGTGGACCTAGTCGGGCGGTAAGCAAATTGAAGTGGGTCTAGGGCAGGCCTAGGCAACTGCAGTCCTTGGGGGCCTGATTCGTGTTACTTTTCCCCCATCCCTAGCAAACACACCTGATTTAATCTAATTGGATTTTTAACTCAAGATCATAATTAGTTGATTATTGGAGTCAGGTGTGTTAGCTGGGGAAAAAGTGTGACAACAATCAGGTCCCCGTGGACTGGAGTTGCTCAGGCCTGGTCTAGCATGACAGGTAAGGTGGAAGTGATATGATCCTAGACTCTCAAAGCACTTCATGAAGACAGAAGTGAGTGCTACGTGGCAATAGTCATTTAGTTCAGTTATCGTTAACCTCTCGGGTACAGGAACAATGGTGGACATTTTGAAGCATAGTGGGACAGCAGACTGGGATAGGGAGAGATTGAATATGTCCGTAAACACACCAGCCAGGTGGTCTGCGCATGCTCTGATGATGCCGTCTGGGCTGGCAGCCTTGCAAGGGTTAAGACGTTTAAATGTCTTACTCACGTCGGCCATGGAGAAGGAGAGCCCACAGTCCTTGATAGCGGGCCGCATCGGTGGTACTGTATTATCCTCAAAGCGGACAAAAGTGTTGTTTAGTTTGTCTGGAAGCAACATGTCAGTGTCCGTGACATGGCTGGTTTTCCTTTTGTAGTCCGTGATTGTCTGTAGACCCTGCCACATACGTCTGGTGTCTGAGCCGTTGAATTGCGACTCCACTTTGTCTCTATACTGACATTTTCCTTGTTTGTCACCTTCCCATGTTTAATTGCGATGGTTTGCGATCAAATGCCGCCATCCAGCCACGGTTTCTGGTTTGGGTAGGTTTTAATACTCACAGTGGGTACGACATCTCCTATGCACTTCCTGATAAACTCACTCACCGAATCAGCGTATACGTCAATATTATTTTCTGAGGCTAACCGGAATATGTGTCAGTCCGCGTGATCAAAATATTCTTGAAGCATGGATTCTAATTGGTCATACCAGCGTTGAATATATCTTAGCACGGGTACATCCTGTTTGAGTTTCTGCCTATAGGAAGGGAGGATAATTTTTTTTTGCCGAAAGGAGGGCCTTGTATGCATCGCGGAAGTTAGAGTAGCAGTGATCCAGTGTTTTTCCAGCACGAGTATTACAGTCAATATACTGATAGAATTTAGGTAGCCTTGCTCTCAAATTTGCTTTAACAAAATCCCCAGCTATAATGAATGCAGCCTCAGGATATATGGTTTCCAGTTTGCATAAAGTCCAGTGAAGTTCCTTGAGGGCAGACGTAGTATCGGCTTGAGGGGGGATATAAACTGCTGTGACAATAGCCGAGGAGAATTCTCGTGAGATAAAACAGTCGGCATTTGATTGTGAGGAATTCTAAGGTCAGGTGAACAAAAGGACTGGAGTTCCTGTATGTTGTTGCAATTACATCATAAGTTGTTAATCATGAAACATATACCCCCGCCGTTCTTCCCGATGTTTATTCCTGTCGGCGCGAAGTACAGAGAATCCAGGTGGCTGTACTGACTCCGACAGCATATCCCGAGAGAGCCATGTTTCCGTGAAACAGAGTATCTTACATTCCCTGATGTCTTTCTGGAAAGCAACTCTTCCCCTAATTTTGTCTACCTTATTATCTAGAGACTGGACATTAGCGAGTAATATACTCAGAAGTGGTGGGTGGTGTGCTCGCCTCCAAAGTCTGACCAGAAGGCCGCTCCATCTGCCTCCACTCCGTCTGCATTGTTTTGGGTCAGCCTCTAGAATCAGTTCAAATGCCCTGGGTGGTTTGGACAAATAATCCGCTTTGGGAAAGTCGTATTCATGGTCATTGTGCTGGTAAGTTGACGCTGCTCTGATATCTAATAGTTCTTCCCAGCTGTATGTAAAAACACTTAAGATTTTCTGGGCTAACAATGTAAGAAATAAAACATAAAAAACGAAATACTGCAAAGTTTCCTAAGGACTAGAAGCGAGGGAGCCCTCTCTGTCGGCGCCATTTTCCATATACAAATATGCAAAGAGAAATGACAGTCCATCATTGCTTTAAGACATGAAGGTCAGTCAGTGAGGAAAATTTCAAGAACTTTGGAAGTTTCTTCAAGTGTAGTCGCAAAAACCATCAAGTGCTATGATGAAACTGGCTCTCATGAGGACCGCCACAAGAAAGGAAGACCCAGAGTTACCTCTGCTGCAGAGGATACGTTTATTAGAGTTAACTGCACCTCAGAATGTAGCCCAAGTAACAGACATCAACATCAACTGTTCAGAGGAGACTGAATCAGGCATCATGGTCGAAATGCTGCAAAGAAACCACTACTAAAAGGACACCAATAATAAGAAGAGACTTGCTTGGACCAAGAAACACGAGCAATGGACATTAGACCGGTGTAAATCTGTCCTTTGGTCTGATGAGTCATGCCATGCCTTTTTGAGATGCAGAGTAGGTGAACAGATGATCTCCGCATGAGTGGTTCCCATTGTGAAGCATGGAGGAGGTGGTGTGATGGTGCTTTGCTGGTGACACTATCAGTGATTTATTTAGAATCCAAGACTCACTTAACCAGCATGGCTACCACAGCATTCTGCAGTGATATACCATCCCATCTGGTTTGCGCTTAGTGGGACTATAATTTGTTTTCAACAGGACAATGACCCAACACACCTGCAGGCTGTGTAAGGTCTATTTGACCAAAAAGGTGAGTGATGGAGTGCTGCATCAGATGACCTGGCCTCTACAATCACCTGCCCCCAACCCAATTGACATGGTTTGGGATGACTTGGACTGCAGAATGAAGGAAAAGCAGCCAACAAGTGCTCAGCATATGTGGGAAGGCATTCCAGGTGTAGCTGGTTGAGAGAATGCCAAGAATGTGCAAAGTTGTCATCAACACAAAGGGTGGCGACATTGAGCAACATTGTCTAGGAAAAGGTACCAACTCAACAGCACACTGATGTTTCAGAACCGCGGACAGTGGCCGCTATCTGCATTTGTTATAAAAAATAATATTATTTTTATTAGCTTTGCACCATTGTTCTTTCGTAATATAACCATATACAATTTCAGTAGCACATGTCTTAGAGCGATTGACTATGCCATCCCCACAGCCTCCACAATGGATTAGTCCACTCAGACAGGCGTGATTCAGACCGGTGTATGGTACACCATGAATTATAATTTTTTGCTACTGCTTGACTAAATAAATCTCAGTCGGCCAACACCCTATCGACCAAACAATCGACCAGTCGACTAAACGGGGTCAGCCCTAATTCAATGTCTGTTTTTTACTCATCTACCAATAGGTGCTGTTCTTTGGAAGGCATTAGAAATCCTCCCTGGTCTTTGTGGTTGAACCTGGGTTTGAAATTCACTGCTCGACTGAGGGACCTTACAGATAATTCATTGAATGTGTGGGGTACAGAGATGAGGTAGTCGTCATGTTAAACACTATTATTGCACAGAGTGAGTCCATACAACTTATGTGACTTGTGAAGCAAATTTGTACTCCTGAACTTATTTAGGCTTAACATTACAAAGGGGTTGAATACTTATTGACTCAAGATATTTCAGCCTTTCATTTCTTATTAATTTGTAAAAAATATAGTTCCACTTTGACATTATGGGGTACTGTGTGTCGGCCAGTGACAAAATCTCAATCAATTTTAAATTCAGGCTGTAACAACAAAATGTGTAAAAAGTCAAATGGTGTGAATTATTTCTGAAGGCACTGTACATAATGTCTCTTACACAATAGGGGAAGAAATCATAGAATTTCTATAGGATAAATAAATAAAACTATCCATAGTATGTGTGAACTGGTGGCCAATCTGATAAATTGTCCATCGATTGTATTAAACTTACAATTGTATAAACCTGTTGTTAATAAAGAGGGGGGAAAAGTCACCGCTGTAGCGAGGGAACCAGGACCAGGTCAAAATGCACATTAGCATAATCACCATCGCCCTTCATGCTGTTCTACTGTCAAAAAGTGGATCCCTACCGTTATCTGTACGACAAGTGTCTGTCTAGTGTCTAGACCCTTGAGGACAGCTTTCACAGTTATTTATTCATTAAGTTATTCATGTGGGGTCCAAATTCACAGGCAAAATGTCGGCTTTCTCCTTGACACTTGGTACGAACACTTAGTAAATCAAGACCTGCATGTCTATCGGCAAACAGAGCAATCTCTCCTTTGGTGTTACGGATGAGACTGACTCCCCACACACATAGGGCCAGCGTGAACTGCAACGCCGCTAAAAAAATATATATGTGATATCGGAGAGGATGTGATTGGTGGGGTGGGCTCTCATCCGGAGAGCCACATGTCCCTTGGAGCTGTCGGGGCTGATTGGGAGGTGGGAGGTGTTGTCTGCAACCTTCTTCACACCAACTCATCTGCTGGGGCACAAGTGCTGCTCCCAGGGGGGGAGGGGAGAGGTTTCTCACCCCTTAATGGGAAAGGGCAGATAGGTGGAAGGGAGAGAAGAGGGCGACCCTTACCTCTATCCTCAGGATGGGGATGCTGGGGCTTCTTGTCGGCGCTCGGGACCTCGGGTTTTCGAGCTGAAAAGCGAAGCATGTTTCCGTTGTTTAGTAACGTCCTCCTCTCTTTACCGTGGATCATGAGTCTATGAGGACAGCCACTCGAGCACAGAGCAAACTAAACAGATATTCTGCAGACAGGCAGGAGGATGTGGAGACAAGTGTTTCCTGTGCAGACTAAAGGGAGAGTACAGAAATCTTTGCAGTGCTTTTTGCAAGCTCCTGTAACTTCAGATGTGGGTGTGCTAGATATGTCAGTCTTAGCACCCCTCTCAGAAACAACAACCTCAGAAGAGAAAACGTTTTTTCCAATCAAGACAGATATCTAGGTGAATGCCGGTGCAATATAGAACAGCCAAGTACCTTCTTCAATTTGGAAAACTAATTCAAATCTAAATACAAATATGTGAGCAGTTAGAATGAATGGGACAAGTCATTAATCCTACACCTTGAGGGCATTAGGGAAGTCTCCCTGCCTCCATAGATCTAGATCTATGGCATAGTTAAAACCCATTATACCAGAGGTCTTGTATCTCCTCTAACAGCCGCAGGGATGAAAGCCCTAGGAGTGTGCTATGTGAGAGTACATTGTGCTATCAGACAGGAATCAAAGGATCCTAACTCCCTACATGCATCACGTCTCTGTCGGCCTTGGCAGTTCGGCTTAGATCTGGACTGAGTGTACTACTTGGTAGTAAACAGAGTTGGGAAAGTCTTAGATGTTGGTTTCTTTGCCCTGAATCTTGAACTTGGGGTCGTAGCGCAACACTCTCAACTCAAGGCATTCTTAATAACGCACCAATTTAGGCATCCTCTCGGGAGATTTACAGCAATTGCCACTTATGAAAATCTTTGAGTGGCGTTTAAATCTATAAAGCATCCCCTAACCAAGCATTCAGAACTGGAGAGGATGACAATTATCTGGTGGAGTTGTCACCTTGTCGGCTGAGGGATTCGAGCAAGTGACCTTCGCTAGGCTACCTTCCGCCCATGATATTAGGTGACAGGACATGCTAATGGGCACAGGCAGAGGTACACCTTTATGTTTGTCTGCCCATATTGTTTGCTACTGTACTAGAGAAGACTCGCGTGGGGATGTTTTGAAGATAAGTCGCCCGCTGCCTGCCTCTCCGTTAACTGACAGTGATCTACTACTACACATGTTCATCTACAGGAGATTGATGATGGTCACATGTTCCTTATGAAACAGGCCTTACCTATGCTTTTTGATGGTGGCGGCGGCTTCTTGAGTCTCTGAAAAACACAAAGTGGGTCAATACAGTAGCCCTCAGTTTAAACATCAGACTCCCAGCAGACACACCATGATGGCCAACAAGTACAGAGAGAAAGAGCACTTTCTTGCCCCACTGAATTAGGTTCAACATTTAGGGAATATGTTAATAAGTACAGTACGTAGTAAGGTAACAAGTCAAGCATTTTTCCGAAAGAAAAGCAACACCGAATACCTTGTGACGGGCCAACAAGGCTGATGAAAAACAACCCAGACCTAATTTGAATTGGCCACACCTCAAGGGACGCAGAATTTGAATTACATTTGAATTGAAGGAAGATATTAATTCAAACCAATTCAACTAAGACATGAAACATGAGTCTCATTCTTTTGACTAATCATTTATCAAAAGGATATACCACTTATTAATGTAAAGAATACACATACCATTTGATTAGAACTCAGATGTCAAACCAACAGTATTTTTTCTTTGTCATGAGATATTAGATTGTTCCATTCCATACTAGCGTTTGATCTATGTATTCTGTATCACGGCCTGGTATGGCAACAGCTCCACCCTCAACCGGAAGGCTCTATTATCTATCCAGTTGCCTAGTCGCTTTACCCCTACTATATGCACATCACTACTTAAGTTACCTTGTACCCCTGCACATCGACTTGGTACTGGTACACCCTGTATATAGCCATGTTATTTTTTACTTGTTATTTGTTATTTACTGTGTATTTACTCCTTGTGTCAAATCACCCCCTTCCCTTTGTCCCTCCATTTGGACGTTCACACACGCGTCCGCCATATGCACAGGTGTCCCAAAGCTGAGGGAGTGAAAGGGTGAAGGGCCTAATTAATCCCTTCGATAACAACTTTGACCGAGTCGGCTACACTGCCGGCTTCAGAGCGAAGTGGTATCCCATAACACACTGCATCTTTTTTAAGCATCATTTTTAAATTTCACACAAAATAGTAGTCATCCCTAATTATGAGTCACCTGTATTTGTATGTGTCGGATTTCAAGGCTTGATACATGTAACATATGAAATACCTCCCAAATAATTATTTTAGCTGTTACTGGGGGGGTTATATCTACAGGGGGAATTTTCTCATTTTGAAGGTCATGCTTGTTTTATTATTTAAAAGTGGAACATGAATTGCATTATTCAAGTCATGAGTGTGTCCTGAAATTGATTGGTTTATTTGATCCCTTGCCACCCTTGAAGTCACCGTCTGAGTTCCATCAGCAACATGTGACAACGGAGCGCCCTCCAAGAGAGTTGGTAGGGGCGAGGGTGTGGTTTGTGAACACCGAAAAACAGTATGCCTAGGGTTAATTGTTTGTTCAAGGGGACAATGTTTTCATGTTTTTTTAAGCGCGCAACTAAATTCAATTATTTTGGGGCAATTGCTCAGATGAATTTCACATTTAACAAAGAAGAAAGGCAGGGTCTGTTCAACAATTGTTTGTTGCTCCAGAGAATGACTGCCCTTTGCTGTAACCATTACAACAATGTTTGGATGATTTTGGTCTTCATCAGTTTCTTTAAATTGTTCCCAATTCATGGTATTATTTCTGACGGAATATTTGTAATACATATGAACAGGCTTAGACTTTAGTCGACCTGATATCATTCCAATTTAAACGGTATATCAATAGCAACACAGGGCTTCCTTACTGTAAAGTCATGTGCCAGAGATTCCGATGTCACGGCAGCTGTTCCAGGGATCCAGCCTGAGCAATGCACTGGGCCGAATCACTGATCTACAAATCACCTTGCTCCTTAGATAGAAAGATTAAGGAATCTGCACAGCGTCTTGCTCAGGCCCATCAGTGTGTCAGAGACTAGAGGGCTGAGGAAGAGTGATGCTAGGCATCTAATGCAGAGGCCAGAGCATGAGTCAGAAGAGAAGCACATGCTCCAAATGAACACAACAAGCAATTATTACACTGATCTTAATCTTGCTCATCTTAAAATGTGCTTTAATGTTTGTCCTATGGAATTACATAAAGTCCTTAATACATGATGCCAAGCAGTAAGACACTGCAGTAACACTGACAGCTTCTAGACAATAAGTGTGTGCTTTATATTCATAGCCTTTCCACAAGCCCAATGAGATCATTCTATTATAGTGTGATGACGACTTCCATGGCAACTTTCCATGTTAAGGCTATACCTGAGAATGATTTGCAGACAAACTGTGGTAGTCAAAAGGGAACTAGCAATCTTTATCAACAGCATCAGTGGGTCACCTATGAGTGGTGGATTAGGAGGTTTAAAACTCAGTCTTTCTCCTGTAAGTAAACGTCATGCAGTGATAATAGGATGGATACTGCAACATTTCAGATTGATAATGCTCCTTGCCAGCACCACAAAAGATGCATACCGGGATATGTATGCTGTAACAGTCCACACTGGGAGTTTATACCATGCTGGCAAAAACTATTTAGAAAGAGAGAGAGAGATGGAGAGAAAGAAAACAAGAATGAAAACAGAGGAAGAGAGAGAGAGAGAGAGAGAGAGAGAGAGAGAGAGAGAGAGAGAGAGAGAGAGCGAAAGAGACTGGCCTGGTAACCTCTTAATGGAGATCTGTTTATGGCTGCCCTCTACTGAGCATCTAGCAGAGCTGAGAACATTCCCTTCCCATCCCTCCCTCTCATGAACATTTGACCAGCGTGTGTTTCTCAACTGTCACATGAGCCAGTGCTCATCACATTCCCGTTGCCTAGGCCAGGGCCTTAAACAAAGGGCAACATTGAGCTAATTTATGGGGTAAAAACTCTCCCAACGCTCTGGGCCAGAAGACTGTGCTCCACCACAGCTTCACCCATTGACCTACATTTTTATTTTAACCTTTATTTAACTAGGCAAGTCAGTTAAGAACAAATTCTTATTTCCAATGATGGCCTAGGAACAGTGGGTTAACTGCCTTGTTCAGGGGCAGAACGACAGATTAGTAACCTTGTCAGCTCTGGGATTTGAAATTGCAACCTTTCTAGTCCAACGCTCTAACCACTAGGCTACCCTGCCGCCCCAATGTGTGGGGGGGCAGAGCAGTGTGTTCTCTCCACAGGGCCGTGACACGACACAACGACAGCCACTGTGTGGGCCGGTGAGGCAACAACGGGCAGGACTCTTAGTTCAAGTACCAGGAACTTTACTTACGATTAATTCAACTTTAACAAATTACTATTTAGCTGGAGGATACTTTTTGACCAGAAGGAATTGATAGTGTACACTTCTCTTTGAACAGAACAGCTGTGAGCAATGTTCCCTCTAAGCTGTGCTGGGGCGCAGCTTCCCCAGGACTGCCGCGCAGATGAAATACCAGCCCGCAAAGAGATGCACGAGATTGAACTTCCCTCAACTTTAGTAGTTTGCCCTGCCCTACACAATCAACGTGTCCCTCTATTGTGGGAATTGTGATCAAATCAACATATTTTCCACCTTTCAATGCAACATACCGAAACAAATCTAACAAGACTGTCTGTGATTTTGATGTAGGCAGAGCGCATCGTCAGATGATTCTATTGACAGCACAACGCGTGTAACCACGTGTGCACATTTATTCATATTCTTTGCTGGTTAATAGCCCAGTTACAGATCATTTCTGGTCTGCAATGGGGTGTGATTGCTTCCTACAACAGCACAAAAACATGTACATTTCTAGCCATCCTTGAAAATTGAGTCTGATAGAGCTTTTTTATGTCTTAAAGGGGCAGTGTTGAATTTTGAGACATGCTTGAATAAGCTATGACGCCAATAGGCAGAGGGTCTGATTTGCTATAATAATGGTATGGGGATAATAATATATTTTATTTTATAAAGTGTTTTTTTGTCAAATCTCATTGAACGTAGGCTACATTGAACAACACACATAGGTTACTACTGTAGGCTGTATCATAGAAACGTTATAATATGCATTTTCTCCATTGTTTTTGATGATATGTCATTCTGGTAGACCTATATCAGGGATGCAGGCAAAAAAATACATATATATTTTTCTGGGAACTCAGTTGTCTCAACTTCCTGTTGAGAGTTAGAATAGTAAAATATACAACGTGCAATTTCGACATTTGGTTGTGCATAATAATCTCTCTCAATTAGCCATGTCAACTAAACGTTTTTTTTTAGTAAATTAGTCTAGCTATCTAAACTTGTAGTAATAATGGTTGAACTACAGACCGGGGGCCCCCAATGATTTTGTTAGGCCGTCTCACTCCGAAATCATTAAAAACTGCAAACATTTCTCCCCACCGTATGACAAAATTTGTAGAGTTGCAGGAAATTACCTGTAAAACGGAAGAAAAAAATGCTCCACCCCATGGCAAAATTATTAGAAATGCATGAAATTAGTTATAAAATTACTAAATCTTTTACATTAAACTTGTTTTCTCTATGCCCCATGGCAAAATGTGTAGAGGACGGCCGCTAAAATATTTTGCTTGCAAGGTGCGGGGGGCACCTCAACAAAATGTAACTTAGGACCCCCAAAAGGCTAGGTCTCTGACTGCACGTGACCCGCAAGCCACTGCGGCCCCTCGTGTTAAGTTCAGTTTTTCTGTGGCCCACACCCCTATCAACAAGCAGCATACCACCCTGCATCCCACTGCTGGCTTGCTTCTGAAGCTAAGCAGGGTTGGTCTTGGTTGGTCCCTGGATAGGAGACCAGATGCTGCTGGAAGTGGTGTTGGAGGGCCAGTAGGAGGCACCATTTCCTCTGGTCTAAAAAAAATATACAAATGTCCCAGGGCAGTGATTGTGGACATTGCCCTGTGTAGGGTGCAGTCTTTCGGGTGGGACGTTATATGGGTGTCCCGACTCTCTGTGGTCACTAAAGATCCCATGGCATTTATCCTAAGAGTAGGGGTGTTAACCCCGGTGTCCTGGCTAAATTCCCAATCTGGCCTTCATACCACCACAGTCACCTAATCATCCCCAGTTTACAATTGGCTCATTCATCCCCCTCCTCTCCCCTGTAAGTATTCCCCAGGTCGTTGCTGTAAATGAGAATGTGTTCTCAGTCAACTTACTTGGTTAATTCAAATAAAAAGTTAGACAAAATTTGCTCAATGCCTAAAAAAATTTGAAGGAACATTTGCTGTGAGGGATCTATATTAAAACTGTGAGAGCTCAGTAACTACAGTTGAAGTCGGAAGTTTATAATACACTTAAGTTGGAGACATTAAAACTAGTTTTTCAACCACTCAACAAATTTCTTGTTGACAAACTATAGTTTTGGCAAGTCGGTTAGGACATCTACTTTGTGCATGACAAGTAATTTTTCCAACAATTGTTTACAGACAGATTTTTTCACTTATAATTCACTATCACAATTCCAGTGGATCAGAAGTTTACATACATTAAGTTGACAGTGCCTTTAAACAGCTTGGAAAATTCCAGAAAATGATGTCATGGCTTTAGAAGCTTCTGATAGGCTACTTGACATCATTTGAGTCAATTGGAGGTGTACCTGTGGATGTATTTCAAGGCCTACCTTCAAACGCAGTGCCTCTTTGCTTGACATCATGGGGAAATCAAAAGAAATCCACCAAGACCTCAGAAAAAAATGGTAGACCCCCAAAGTCTGGTTCATCCCTGGGAGCAATTTTCAAACGCCTGAAGGTACCATGTTCATCTGTACAAACAATAGTACGCAAGTATAAACACCATGGGACTACGCAGCCGTCATACCACTCAGGAAGGAGACGCGATCTGTCTCCTAGAGATGAACGTACTCTGGTGCGAAAAGTGCAAATCAATCCCAGAACAGCAGCAAATGACCGTGTGAAGATGCTGGAGGAAACAGATACAAAAGTGTCGATATCCACAGTAAAACGAGTCCTATTTCGACATAACCTGAAAGGCCGCTCAGCAAGGAAGAAGCCACTGCTCCAAAACTGCCATAAAAAGCCAGACTACGGTTTGCAACTGCACAAGGGGACAAAGAATGGACTGATGAAACAAAAATAGAACTGTTTGGCCATAATGACCATCTTTATGTTTGGAGGAAATAGGGGGGGGGGGGGGCTTGCAAGCCGAAGAACATCATCCCAACCATGAAGCACGGGGGTGGCAGCAACATGTTGTGGATGTGCTTTGCTGCAGGAGGGACTGGTGCACTTCACAAAATATATGGCATCATGAGGGAGTAAAATTATGTGGATATGTTGAAGCAATATCTCAAGACATCAGTCAGGAAGAAGCTTGGTCGCAAATGGGTCTTCCAAATGGACAATGACCCCAAGCATACTTCCAAATAATGGTTTAAGGACAACAAAGTCAAGGTTTTGGAGTGGCCATCACAAAGCCCTGACCTCAATCCTATAGAAAATTTGTAGGCAGAACTGAAAAAGTGTGTGTGAGCAAAGAGGCCTACAAACCTGACTCAGTTACACCAGCTCTATCGGGAGGAATGGGCCAAAATTCACCCAACTTCGTGTGGGAAGCTTGTGGAAGGCTACCTGAAACGTTTGACCCAAGTAAAAAAATGTAAAGGCAATGCTACCAAATGCTAATTGAGTGTATGTAAACTTCTGACCCACTGGGAATGTGATGAAAGAAATAAAAGTTCTCTACTATTATTCTGACATTTCACATTATTAAAATAAAGTGGTGATCTCAACCGACCTACGGCAGAATTTTTTCTAGGATTAAATGTCAGGAATTGTGAAAAACTTCAGACTTCAACTGTATTATGTATGAACATTTAGAGAAATAATAAATTTCAGTATAAAGTGAGTGATGACTTAGAGCCCCCTGACAAAGACCACATATTATGGTGGATCCAATATCAGCAGATTATTCCCAGGATACCACTCTCATCATAACTGTGTTTTATATCAATGGATGATGCCCATATGAAATCTGTGAACATACACCATGTACTCTAACACAAGCATGTGGACAGCCCAGCGTACCTCTTCTGCTTCCTGCTTGGGAGACAGTTTGACTGATCCTCTTGATGTGGGAGCTGGCTGCAACATGAAGACAGTTTTTAATAAAAAAAAATAACTAAACATGTATGATCATAAGACAAATGACTGACTTCACACACAGGCTACTAGGGGACAAAAAGGCAACTAGGGAACACATATGGGTTCTGGCGTTCACTACCACTTTTATCTTACCTCTTTGTCTTCATCTGACATAACAGCCACAAAGTTGTCAGGAAAGACGCCCTCTTTACCTCCGATCTCCCCTCTCCACCACCCCGGCTCCCCAGTGTCCTGAAACATTACAAGAACTTTATTGGTGAAGCACTTTACGATGAAAAGGCTAAGACAAAGCACAGAACATCATAATACAGACATTTGGATACGTCTGAGAAACATTCTAAAATGTCTGCATCAGGCCATTTTGTAATCAAAAGAAATTCTCCCATCTCCTCTGAATAAACAATGATTATTTTCATTCAATATAAATCAGCCTCACTTCATGTTAGATGCAGCGTTCACATATGCAGCGTTTACTGTGAATGCAGTCTCCGCGAACGAAGAAACATTGCCTTTAGATTTCAAATCAAGTTGAGTGCAGCCCTTGAACATCAATCTGCTTAATGGACACTAGATGGCGCTTAAACATCTTGATTTACCCACAGCGGAACATGATCTTTCATAATGTGTCTGCCTTAAATAACAAACCATGATTCGAGACACATCATCTCTTAATGGTAACTCAGCCTCTCCAGACGGACTAGCACTATGTCTTGACCGCGTTCCCAGCATTAATGCTTTTCTTCAGGGTGTGAAATTCAAGTCCCCAGTCTCTGGCCAACATCAAGGGAAGCTAACTGCCATAGATCACATACTTGCTATGACGACGGCTTCCTCTCATCAAACTGCTTCCAAAACATAGCAGGGTGCTCGTTGGTGATCACGTTGTGTTTAGAGGGCTTTTTGAAATGGAGAGGTACTATCTGAACTGGTCCAATAAGAGGATAACTCATTTTCCTTTTCTAAATGACGTCGTGCCGACAAACTACCCAGGTCTACCTAAATCCCAATACAAAGCATTAGGACTAAATACTAAAATCTGTCCCTGGGGTCCTGGTCCAGTCCTTGCTCACAACATTCACCTAGCCCACTAGGGAAGAATAGATAGGCAGGGTTGGAGAGTGTGCAGTAAGATGGATGACTATACCTGGGTCTGGTCTGGGGGTGAGATTAACACACTGAGGGGACCACGGTCTGTGAAGGACCATGTTGACCAGATATGACCAGATATGTGGCACCATTTGCCAGGCTTAAAGTGTAGACACATGGCTGAAAATATAGATCCTCTATCTAGTTACCTCTCTCCCTTACAAGAGGGACAGTCATGTAGTCTGTTTGAAAACTTTTTTGACTAGCAAATGGAGACTGTTGAAGTAGTAGCAGTAGTAGTAGCTTTAAGCTCCTCCACTGAGTATAGGCTAGGGCCACGGGCTTGTTGCTGGTCAGTGTGGCTTTACTTACCTTACTCAATATTTGTATTACGTCGCCATCTTTCAGTGTCAGCTCGTCTTCGTTTGTGGACTCAAAAGCAAAGGTGGCCTTGCAGTATTCTTTTACTGAGGAAGGAGGAACAACACTCTGCATTTCTCAAGAAGTCATTGACAAACAAACCACACACACAGAATACATGAACACATGTTAAGTAATGGATGTGATATGTTTTCTCCTAGTGATACCATTCCTATTGGCTAATACTAACCCTGCAATTGGCTTTAAAAGTTGAACACTTAGCTAGGTAGCAACTGTGTGATTGTAGTTACACATTCCCTCACAATATAAACCTACCCTCAATGTAAGAACAACATGTAAGAATCACAATAAAACACTATACATGTTGTGTTATCATGATCAAGTGTAATGTCTGAGAACGCAACACTATATTACATTTTGAATAGAACAGTCACTTCTAATCATAAACACTGGGACATTTACCCTCTCTCTTACCTTTTGCTTTGCTGTCCCCCTCTGCTTTCTGTGAATCTGTCGTGTTGGAATGGGCGGGCTTTGCGGCAGATGGTAATGATGGGATTGGCTAAAATGAAGCAAACCACAGATGGATTTACTGACATGATTGGATGCACAGCACAATGCCCAGATGGTCTCCACCAGATCCCTGACCGGAATGAACACAGAGCCATCAGCGGACTGACTGATTGGTCAACAGACAGTGTGTCAGTCAGCGTGCAGGTCAGTGTTTGTGAAGAGATGCCAGTCTACTACAGACTATGTCACATGGGTTAAGAGTTACGCTAAAACATATACTAACATCAGAAAGCTTGGGATGGGAAAGAGTCGACATAGAACAGCCTTTGTTAGTTGCGGCGCGAGCAGACAGACAAGTGGTAGAGCCAGGCAGGCCTAAGGTAGTCTGTTGTGTCTCGGGTGAAAGGAATTGAGAGCAACAAGCTGTTGAGTCACGAGGAGAGAGATGCATCTACTGATGGAGTGTGTGTGAACGACAGCGTAATGGAATATGCCATCTTGTAAGCTGTGGGACGAAGACTGAACCAACGCTGCCATGACAAAGGAGGGGGGGGGGGAGAGAAGGAGGGAAGAGAGAAGAGTTTCAGAGGAGGTTAAATGGATGCTGTAATCGACAGTGTGCTATTAGCAGGGCTATTAATGCAAATAAAAAAATCTAACATTAATTTGGATGTGCAGCTGCAGTTTGTCTGTAAACACACCAAAATATCTCCCTCAGAAACACATCTCACCCAGAAACGCACTGAAATACTATACATGAGCAAAAGTATGTGGACACCAACTCTTTGAACATCTCATTAAAAAATCATGGGCATTAAAATATGGAGTTGGTCTCTCCTTTGCTGACATAAACAGCCTCCACTATTCTGGGAAGGCTTTCCTCTGCGGGGACTTGCTTCCATTTCAGCCACAAGAGCATTAGTGAGGTTGGGCACTGATGTTGGGTGATTAGGCCTGGCTTGCAGTCGGCGTTCCAATTCATCTCAAATGTGTTCGATGGAGTTGAGGTCAGGGCTCTGTGCAGGCCAGTCAAGTTCTTCCACGCCAATCTCAACAAACCTTTTCCATATGGAGCTCGCTTTGCGCACAGGGGCATTGTCATGCAGAAACAGAAAAGGGCCTTCCCAAACTGTTTCCACAAAGAAGGAAGCACAGAAGCGTCTACAATATTATTGTATGCTGAAGCATTAATGTTTCCTTTCACTGGAACTAAGGGCCCAGACTAGCCCAAACCATGAAAAACAGCCCCAGGCCATTATTCCTCCTCCACCAAACTTTACAGTTGGCACTATGCATTGGGGCAGGTAGCGTTGTCCTGACATCCGTCAAACCAAGATTAATCCGTAGGATTGCCAGATGGTGAAGCATGATTCAGCAATGTGTGTGGCTGAAATAGCCAAATCCACTAATTTGAAGGGGTGTCCACATACTTTTGTATATATAGTCTATCTCTCTTAGAAACACACAGAAATATCTCATTCAGAAACGCACTGAAATTTCTTCCACAGAAACACTGAAATACCTACCATAAAGACACACTGAAACATCTACCTCAGATATGACGCCAGGAAACTAGGTCAGTCAGAGGGAGCAGGGAAACTGCCTGCCTGCCATCCAAACAATTAGCGAACAAAACAATTAGCGAACAAAACAAAGCTGAAGAGAGGGAAAGGTTGACAAAGTAAGTCAACCCACACTACACTGCGCCACCTCTCCCAGGACTGAAACACTCAGGGGATTCCAAAAGGCCAGCGACACCTATGAATACTCCTTCACGCAACACTAAACAATACTGACTGTAACGGTGGCTGAACTCCGAATGTTAGCTAATGTAAAACAAGTTCATAAACCAATATTATCCCATGTAAAATTATTTCATACACCAGCACTGGTGTTCTGACTTTTGTGATATGACTCTCAGTATCAACATGCTAACCATAAACAGTGGTGTAAAGTACTTAAGTAAAAATACTTTGAAGAACTACCTAAGTAGTTATTTTTGGTATATGTACTTCACTATTTTTATTTTTACTTTTACTTCACTACATTTCTAAAGAAAATGTACTTTTAACTCCATACACATCCATTTTCCCTGACACCCAAAAGTACTTGTTACATTTTGAATGCTTAGCAAGAGAGGAAAATGGTCCAATTCACACACTTATCAAGAGAACATCCCTGGTCATCCCTACTATCTGATCTGGCAGATTGACTAAACACAAATGCTTTGTTTGTAAATTATGAGTGGAGTGAGCCCCTGGCTATCCGTAAACGTAAAAAATAAAAATTGTGCCGTCTGGTTTGTTTAATATAAGGAATTTATAATGATTTATACTTGATCAATTTTATTGACTTTGATACTTAACTATATTTAAAACCAAATACCTTTACTCAAGTAGTATTTTACTGGGTGACTTCCACTTTTACGTGAGTCATTTTCTATTAAGGCATCTTTACTTTTACTCAAGTATGACAATTGGGTACTTTTTCCCCACCACATTCCTTACTAGTTTTATACTTATTATGTAACATATGACAGTTGGAAACTTTTTGGACATTTAAAAAGCATGCCCATCTTCCTCTCAATTGTGAATTAGTTCTCAGAGGACTTTGGCCTATTTTAAGGGGAAGTATTTAAGCCTTATCGGGACCTGTTGAGGTCCATGACACCCTGTAAGTGAGTTCTCAGACAGGCATCTCTCAGTCCTGGCTCAGCTCACTTACTTTGTCTTTCTTCTCTTCTCCCTCTGAGCTGGGCAGGCGGACCTTCAGCTTGACTGAACCTTCCCTGAAGATGTCCCCGAAGCCCACCCCCCGGATCTTCTTGGGCTGGGCGATCACTCCGTTGCCTGGAGAGGGGTGGATGGGGGGGCTGGGGAGAAGCAGAGCTTCTTTACCGCTAACGTCTGTGGGAAGAACACAATGTAAAATGTGAACAAAACAAAAACGTGCAGAAACACGTGCACGTGCATAGGCGCATGAGAAGAACACACACGCTCGCCCACATACACAAAGACAGGCACTATAGCCTCTTACCTAGACACAATAATACAAACAGAACCCTCAAAAAAAAAAAACTCAATCCTTTAGCAGCTCTAACTTGTTATGGCATGCTCTGATTGAACATGAGTGACGCTCCGTTAGCTCCATTATTACCAGTTTCATCTGTTAATTCGTTTGTTTCTTCATCTTCGTTCGTCTCAATCTCTTTGACAAAGTTGGAGGGGAACAGTCCTGATTTTCCGTTCATGGTTCCACTCCACCAGCCTTCCTCTACCTGGAACAACCAATCAGAGCCCTCTGAATACCTGATGTACACATCTAATCACCTTAGAATAATATACCATATACATCACCAAGTTCCAACATTAGCCTAAGGTTAGTGCTGAGCGATAGTGCTTTTTTTTTTAGGTCGGTTTGGTTATAAAAAAATAACCACATTTTTTTATTTGTTTTGATTCTGTTTTTAAACATTCAATTAATTCTGTATTATGTGGGTTAAATGCTGTAACACATAAAACAATGAAGAAAAATCCCATGATGGTAGTGACTGCCCATTACTGCCCATTACTGCCCATTACTGCACGTATTAACCATCGTTTATTCACATGACTTATATTTCAGTTGTTGTGTATATTACATTTGTTTTATTTGATGACTTGTTTTATTTAATTCCAAGTCACCCATCTCTACAGAGCTGCTGGCTATGCTGTCTGTCAAAATCCCCTTTTTAGTCGTTCAAAGTAAATAAGGTATACTTTTATGACTGCTGAATCCCAACTATCAATCACTTAGATCATGTATTTTCAGGTAGAGATACCTCACGAAGCAACTGCTCTCTATCCCCTCAGTGTTTTGCCCCACACAGACTGGGCAAGTAGGTGTGCAATAGTTTATGGTCATTGTAGTTAATTACCACGTTTTCTACTATGCAGAATATTGGCCTGTTGGAAACTACAACTAACTACAGTTTTGGCTTGATGTTTGTTTATTTATTATTTCACCTTTATTTAACCAGGTAGGCAAGTTGAGAACAAGTTCTAATTTACAATTGCGAACTGGCCAAGATAAAGCAAAGCAGTTCGACACATACAACGACACAGAGTTACACATGGAGTAAAACAAACATACAGTCAATAATACAGTAGAAACAAGTCTATATACGATGTGAGCAAATGAGGTGAGATAAGGGAGGTAAAGGCAAAAAGGCCATGGTGGCAAAGTAAATACAATATAGCAAGTAAAACACTGGAATGGTAGATTTGCCGTGGAAGAATGTGCAAGGTAGAGATAGAAATAATGGGGTGCAAAGGAGCAAAATAAATAAAAAAATAAAATAAATACAGTAGGGAAAGAGGTAGTTGTTTGGGCTAAATTATAGGTGGGCTATGTACAGGTGCAGCAATATGTGAGCTGCTCTGATGTAATTTATGTCTAGAGAAAATGGTGCATTGAGCTGACTAAAAACTAAAAGGAATTACAATAATTGAACAGATCAATTAGTTGTCCAAAAAGCGGAACACAACAAAAATGTTGTTAATCGCTCAGCTCTACCCAAAGAACTATTATCTGTGAGTTAGGATTTGCATCCAATGTAAATATGGTCATGTGTAAACACCATTAGGCTGTAAGTTAGTCTCCCATGCAATCCTAACTTCTACAACTTCAACAGATAAATCAACTCTAAACAGAAAAATGTGTCTAATACATTTAATAAAGCACAGGTAAGGTAACCCAATGCAGGAAAGTCATTACGAGCAGCATATGTAAATAGCAACATTTCGGGCAGTGTAACGAAGCACTAGCCTCACCTCCTCATCGATGTCGATGGTATCCCCCATCTTCAGTTCGAGCTCATCCTCGTTCTGGGGCATGTAATCAAACAGCGCCTTGCACTGCCGCTTCTTAGACACTGCAACAACAACAAAAGACAGGAGCCTGAGAAGGCTGGGAACACCAGTTACACCAGTCCATTCGCTGCTCAATGGGTCGGCTAATGGCGTCAACATCCTGGAAGCGCGTGCACGGGTGTTTGTTTATGATGTGTTTACACACCCTGGTGTGCATGAGGGCAGTGTGGGAAGGGTGTCTGGATCCAGGAAGTGGAGGAGAACACTCCTCTCCTGATAGGAGCACTATGGGACTTTTCAGCAAGGTGCTCCTGTGGCAGGACACGCCCCTCTGAACAAGCACAGCTGCACACAGAGGCTGTTGAGTCCCAATAATATCTCCTTTCTTCTGAAGGGTACACTCATTCACTTCTTCCTACAAATCTAAAAACATTGGATTGGAGGAGGCATGGGCTAGTGGCAGTTTCCTGCAGAGACAAACGTGATTATCAGAAGTTCGTCATCTCCACTTTAATGCTGCATTTCAATAGAGACTTGACCTTCATGTAACCCTGCTGCTGTTGACACATCAAGTCAATCAAGTTCTATTCACCAATGTCACACAAGAGAATGTGTGTATGCTATACAAAGGCTCAATGTGGAAGAAAAGCCTCCATGACTAGCAGACAGACATGCAAATACAGCAGCAGGGAATATAGGCTATATCCAGAATGCACCTACAATCCTTTTAATACATTTGACACAATTCAGAGGACAGACATCTGATTTCCTTCCTCCCACAGTGTTGGGAAACATGAATTGAAAGCAGTTTATTCTGAGAGTTACATGTGTTGGTTCCCTCTGTGTGCAGCAGGCTTTAGCCTATGGTAGATTAAGTCCACAGAAATGAATGGAAGACCCTGGGCATTCTTCCTAGTGATTCAGTTAGTGCTTTGGTGGAGACAACATGTGATTATAAATATGAAAGCACAGCCAGCACACACACACACACACACACACACACAACTTACTCTTCTTGAGTCCACGGGGCTGTGAGTGTGGCTGGAAGCCCCCAGCTGGGATGCCGTAGGTGCTCATCCTCTGGACCAGGTTGGCCACGTTCCCTGCACTCTTCTCTCTCCGCTGGGGCAGCTCCTCCTCGGCCTCCTCCTTTGTCACGTTCACCTCCTTGGGCTCCTTTACCTCCTGCCACCACACACACACACACACACACACACACACAGCAGAGAGGACAATGATTCATTTCAGCTATATTACAAGAGGAACAGTTGCACATTTTTGTGGAACAGTTCCATTTCAATAACGTTTCTGTTTCTCAAAATCATTGTCACGTGTCTAATCATAAAAATCTGAATTAAAATGATCTGAAAGTTAAAATTCAACTAAAGTGAGAGCACCGGCCTCTGTCAAGTGGACACATTGATACACCGAGATCTATAGTCAGCTAAAGGCATTAGGGCATGGAACTCATAGCCTATAGACCAATGCAGCAGTAGGCCAATAAATTCCATTGTCAACTAAGTGAAAATACATAAAGATGACAAAAACATACAAATTCAGGTTCTTTCTACTCAGTCGTCTGTCTGCCTGCAATTCTGTCTAGACTTGAGTTTCTCTTTTTATCAATTCCCCATTACGTCCGTTTACTTTCTGGTGAAATGGGGAATTGATCAAAACAAACAAACAAAGGGCAAACAATTCACACAATGAAACAATGACTGCACAAGAATTGGCGGGAGACAGCTGAACCATTCTGGAGAGAGACTCGCCTATATCTTAGCCACACACCCCTCCCTTTCCTGTCTAAAATGTTAATTATATGCAAGACACATTATCTTCACACATACAGTGCATTTGTAAAGTATTCAGACCCTTGACTTTTTCCACATTTTGTTACATTACAGCCGTATTCTAAAATGGATTAAATACAACAACAAAAATCCTCAATCTACACACAACATGTATTTGCTCTATAATTATGGAGTATTCAGAAATGTTAGCAAATTTATAAAAAACAAATCGAAATACCTTAGTCTCATAAGCATTCAAAGCCTTTGCTAAGAGACTTGAAATTAAGCTCAGGCGCACCCTGTTTCCATTGGTCATCCATGAGATGTTTCTACAACATGGTTGGAGTCCACCTGTGGAAAATTAAATTAATTGGACATGATTTGGAAAAGGCACACACCTGTCTATATAAGATCCCACAGTTGACCGTGTATGTCAGAGCAAAAACCAGGCCATGAGGTTGAAAGAATTGTCCGTAGAGCTCCGAGACAGGATTGTGTTGAGGCACAGATCTGGGTAAGGTTACCAAAACATTTCTACAGCATTGAATGTCCCCAATAACACGGAAGACAGCATCCATCATTCTTAAATGGAAGAAGAGTTGGTCATCTGGCCAAACTGAGCAATCGGGGGAGAAGGGCCTTGGTCAGGGAGGTGACCAAGGCCCTCTGTGGAGATGGGAGAACCGTGCAGAAGGACAAGCATCTCTGCAGCACTCCACCAATCAGGCCTTTATGGTAGTGGCCAGACGGAAGCCACTACTCAGTAAAAAGCACATGACAGCCCACTTGGTGTTTGCCAAAAGGCACCTAAAGGCCTCAGACCATGAGAAACAAGATTCTCTGGTCTTTGGCCTGAATGCCAAGCGTCACATCTGGAGGAAACATGGTGGTGGCTTACAAGCTTGTGATTTGAAACAATCCACAGCAAAACATTTTAAAGAAGCTAATGATCCATGATTCCTCTGTGGCTAAGTCATGCTTTCTGGTGAAGTATTACTAATGATTTTATTTGTTTCTGTACAGACAGGAGTAATTATATAAATTTGGCAAATGTATTTCAATTTACTTCCCGAGCCTATTGGACCTATGAAAGACTTCCTCATGTGCCGTTTCTCTCCTGGTCTTTTCATATCAACTTTCTTTCATTGTCCAGAAGCCAAAAAGGCACAATCCTAGTAGTTGCATCTGAGTTTCTAACAGAGATTTTAATCTCTGTCACATGTGAAACAACTCTCATCAGGTGCGTGGTTGAGAATAGTGTTTTCCTGTGAATGTTTGAAAATGATGGTTTATTGGCTGCTTCATTACAGGAGTTGCATGTACTGTTAAGAAGAATAACCATAATCTAAATGTGATTTCTGTCTTTCTGAGCACCGTGGGTGGACGCCCTGATGGATTATGCACCCAATGCATATGGGTCTGGTAAATTTCTCAAAATGGACAGTAAACTAAAATCTCCCCGGGTCACGTTGTCCGGCGCAAACACTTTCCTAGCAGAAAACCTGCGCCACACCGGCAGTCATGGGTCATGACAATAGTCAAATCTCGTATGTGCTCTGTACATGTGTTGTAAGTACCCAACTCGCTAATGACAGTCAGGTCACCAGTGGCCTGGTATTGTCCCTCTAATCACTCTGATGTCAATGCACATGCAATCTAAAATCACATCAAACACTTGTCAAAACAGTATCACGCTTTTAAAAAGCCACCGTTATGCTACATTGTGATCGAACAATTTGAAGACAGACATTTAACAAAAGGTTGCAACTGAGTAGAAAACATGTTTTTTGTGGATCTGGTTTCAAAGCCAAACAACTAAATTGACAGCGCTTTCTAAGGTGATGATTAAAACAAAGCATTTAAGATGTCACATGTAGAACCCCTATACATATATTAGAGTTTATGCATAGGCCTATACGAGCCCAAGCAAAAAAAAAAAAAAAAAAGATTGTCCCATTATACAATACATAGCCTAATAGACTACTACTAGTACATTACGCACAACAGATGTATTATTTTATTTTTGAAGATTCATGTCGTCTTTGGTACATAATTGGTCTAGCCTATAGGCTGCACCAAAATTAAACACACTCTAGTTATAGCCCTGGAGTATGAACTGTATCATTATCAATAGTGCAGGGTGGCTTACAGAGTATGGTTAGCCTACAATTACAGTGAATTTGTATTTGATTTTGAATAGTCTAGTAACAAGGCATTTGTTATATTTTCCATAATGAACAGGCTGACATTACCTTTAGCTACAGAATGATGGTTGCCATTTTTTTTTTTTTTAAGAAGATGACGAAAATGTCATGATCGCCACAACCCTGAACACAAAACCTACAATCATGAACTGATACAGCCAAAATATCTGATGCCTTCATATTGAACTTGTAAAGTAACTTTCACAGGCCAAACCATGTGTAGGCTCTCACTTTATCTAACCCTAACATTTAAGTTTATGTTAGCAGATTAAACTCAGTTGCTGGGCAGGGACTCCGTTGAGCGGCAACTAGCGTGGTCGGACTGGAGCTCCGACTTCACATAAAATTAGGTTTTAATCAAAAACTACTGATTATCCAAATCAGTAGTTTTGGATAAAAACATTATTTTAAAATAAAAATGTATGGGTCACATGAAACACATACTACAGGTGAAGACTTCCCCATGAAATGCTTACTTACAAGCCCATTCCCAACAATGCAGAATTAAAAAGTAACTTATGTTACATCGGCGCTCCAGTCCACCCACACTAGTTGTTAAGCAACTCCATCGTAAATTGTTGAGTTTAGTAAATCGTTAAGTCATATTACTGACGACTACTGTTCTACTTGCAAGGTTGTAAAGATCAACTACTATTGGAGTTCAAGAGGCACAAAGTCCAACCATGTCAAGATTTGAATAGTGTGTTGTGGGGGGAAGCAGCCAAAGGCTAGGTTCATGTAGGCTAAGGTTTCCCTTTAACTGCCCAGATGGAATCAACCATTTTGTAGTTCCCGCCCTCCGAAACGCTATGATTCCCCGAGCTGAGCAGCAGGAAGTACACAGGGTCATTCCTCCTCAGAGCACTTTAACAGACTCCTCATAAACATACAAAAACTCACAACAACTGGACTCCTCCTACACAAACACACTATTGATCGACTGTACTAAAAGTTTGCTGACACAGGTCTCTCACCTTGTGTGCTTTAACGTTTCCACAGCATTAACCACTATAATAACTGATACAATATAGTACATGCTCTGAGTGAATGTATGCTTTACTACTCCGTGGACCTGTCTGCTCATGTTGAGACCTGCTTCCTTTCCTCTCCAGCCCAGACCATTGAGCAGGGCTAGGACAGCAGCCAGTCAGCCAGTCACAGCCCGCTCCACTCACTCTGCCAGAAACTCCCAGGAACGCTGTAAGAAAGCACTATGGAATCGCTCCCAGTCTCTAGTGGCATCCACCTCACTGAACAAATGAGAGCTATGGCAACCTGCTTTTGAAACTTGCTTTGCAAAGTCTTCACATGCTGAATTTACACCAAATGATCATATTACAGACGACTACTGTTCCACTTGCAAGTTTGTAAAGAACAACTACTATTGGAGTTCAAGAGGCACAAAGTCCAACCATGTCAAGATTTGAAGCTGCAAATTACCAAATACACTCAACAAAAATATAAAACTCAACATACAACAACTTCTAAGATTTTACTGAATTACAGTTCCTATAAGGAAATCAGTCAAATTAAATAAATAAATTAGGCCTTAATCTATGGATTTCACATGACTGGGCAGGGGTGCCGCCATGGGTGGGCCTCCCACCGGGGAGCCAGGCCCAGCCAATCAGAATGAGTTTTTCCCCCACAAAATGGCTTTATTACAGACAGAAATACTCCAAGGTGCACCTGCGTAATGATCATGCTGTTTAATCAGCTTCTTCATATACCACACCTGTCAGGTGGATGGATTATATTGGCAAATGAGAAATGCTCACTTACAGGGATGTAAACAAATTTGCATACAAAATTTGAGAGAAATAAACTTTGTGCGTATGGAACATTTCTGAGATGTTTTATTTCAGCTCATGAAACATGGCACCAACACTTTACATGTTGCATTTATATTTTTGTTCAGTGTAGATGATTGTTAAGTTGTGACTGTCAATGAAAAGCAGAGAGACCCAGCCAGGCATATCAGAATTTAAAAAAATTTAATCACAGAAAAACTGTTCAAAAAGCAAATGGCTATTGCACCAGCGGAGAACATTGGCCAAATCCCCGCTGAGGGTGCATATTCACCGTCTTGATCATTGGGTCTGTGCCACTCTTCTTTGTTTTTGGACGATAATTTCCTCCTCCAGGTTAGATGGACGTCATATCCTTTCAGAAAACTAGGCGTATGTTGCGTGTCACTACTTCACAGGAGCACCACTTGAACGTAAACTTAAAAATACAATTCTAAATATTTTGGGGGGGGAAGAAATGTCTTCTGGAACATTGTGAACTTTCATGTGCCTTAATAACAAACTTGTATGCCATCTGTAAATAGGAATACAACTTAAATTACAAGCCTAGTTGGTTTAGCCATGGAAAAAGCAAGGAACCTTCCCGCTAGTCATGATTGGTTGAGATAATGAGGGGGCTGGACATGCCTAGAGAGGAGTTCAGATTGGTCTGCCATGTAGCACGCTTCGGTCTATAATATGAGCTGGTCAGTATGTGTAGGTAATCCTTTCTAACGTGGCTTTTTTGAAAAACAATGTAGTAGATCTCCATAAGTATTGCTCTCCACTTTCTGGAGGACTGAGTTTTAAAAATCTGTGGAATTGAGTATGAAAGCTAAGGAGAAGGAAAAAATTCTGGCATTTGATTGCAAATATTCAGACGGAGTCAAAAAGGGAACACACAGAAGGCTGTTGAATAAAACACCTGTCTCCGGATTACATCTTCAAAGGGCAACAATAGCATCCATGAAAGAGAGGGAGAAGCATCCATTGATATATGCAGGTAAGATAGTCTAGCAAGCTACATTTTCAGATATTATACATTTCTCATTTTGTCAGAAAGTCATCTTCATTTCAAGTTAGCTAGCTAGCTAACGTTAGGTGTATGATCTGTATAGTAATATTATTCAAATCTCAGAGCCATTTGTATTGCTAGTTATAGCCTAATGTTAACTAGCTAACATTGAACCTGGTTGGTGAGCTACCTTCATGCAGGGTAGTAATGTTATGAGTTGGAATTATGGTTAATTGTTTAGCTAGCTAGCTAGCTACATGTCTAAACAAAAGACTCCACTAGCAAGTAACTATTTCAATAGAATGTTTATGATGTCACTGAGAACTGTCGATAGACGTAGCTTGTAAATTCGCTTTGGCTATCTACTCAGATTTCAGAGCACTCTCGTCTGAGCACAAAATGTACGAACGCTCAACACCTGTTGAATATGTCCGGTGTCAGGAAACATTGGCAAAAAATATTAATTAAATAGTTGCCAGCAGCAAAGTTGCAGTCACCAACACTCTGGATAACATAAAAACAGCCTAACCAGCTCTGCTAGAGCGAGTAAAATGGTCAGAGTGAGCTGTTCTCTCATTTGTGCCTGGAAGTCACTAGCAAGCTAGCCAACGTTAGCCAGTCAGCCTGGGTGCTTGACTGCCGTTAGGCCAGGACGCTTGGATCAACCCTACCTTTCAGCCAGAGCGTCTAGTGTGAGCTCTGAACGCTCCGAGAGCGAAACGTTCTGAATTTACAAACGGCCAATCTGACAACACTCAGTCTACGAATACCCAGAGCACACTCTGGCATCCCAGATTACATTTACAAACACACCTGTAGTATAGTATAGTAGTATAGTATAAAGATGCTGAATGGGTGTAGACAAAGAGCTCTCCAGTAGGTACAAAACCTTCATGGGTCATTTTCTCAAAAGTAAGGTTACAAGTTGATCAACTTTCAAAGCAGAATTACTTTCCCATTGTTCCTCAACTGTAGTGTATGATATACAATTTTCTATTTCCGAGTCTCCACTTCTATCCAACGTAATAAAAAATAAATAAAAACACAATTAAAAAATTTGCTACATAAGGCCAAATCGAGTCGGTCGGTCACATATTGTATTTGTGTCTCCCCTTTTGTATGTTGTTGTTTTTTAAAATGTAACCTTTATTTAACTAGGCAAGTCCGTTAAGAACAAATTCTTAGTTACAATGATGGCCTACCCTGGCCAAAACTGGACGACACTGGGCCAATTGTGCGTCACCCTATGGGACTTCCAATCACGGCCGGATATGATACAGCCTAGATTCGTACCAGGGACTGTAGTGACGCCTCTTCCACTGAGATGCAGTGCCTTCGACCCCTGCTCCAGTCAAAAGTCCAACATTGTTTTTATTTATCTGGGTGTCCCGTACCAGTAAGAAATTAAACCTACTTTCACCCCTGCTGATCCCCGCTCCATCCGCTTCCTGGTTCACACATGCTGACTGGGTATTTTCACAGCAGAGGAAGAGGAGACAGACAGGAATGCTGTGTGTGTCCTGCTGACTGGCTGCTTCTCACACTGGACAGCAAGTCTCTTCTCTACCTTATGGGCGGCAGGTAGCCTAGCGGTTAAAGCGCTGGGCCAGTATCCGAATTTGAATACCCGAGTTGACAAGGTGAAAAATGTACCGATGTGCCCTTGAGCAAGGCACTTAACGCTAATTTGCTTCAGGGGTGCCGTACTACTATAGCTGACCCTGTAAAACAACACATTTCACTTTTTTTTACTAATGTAACAGGACAGAGACCAGCATCCCGACCAGAGTCCTGACTCCTGAACTATAAAACTATTTTAAGATTCATTCAATCCATAAAATAAAGACCATCAAGTCAAGAGTGACGGCAAGGAGGTGAGAGTCCTCGGGAGGAGCCAGACTGCTGAGATTGGGGAGAGAGAAGGAGACACATCCTCCTCTGGATGACTCTCAGCTCTGTCCCAAGAGAGAACCAGCCATTCTCAGAAACAACAACACTTTCTAAGAGTAACGCTGACTTGTACAACTCACTGTGGTGAAGCTGAACAAACAGCAAATGTATCAGACACAAAAAATGCCTAACTTTTCTTGCATAATTGGCTGCTATTTCCAACAATCACATATGGAGAAAAGGAGTTTCTTTCCTTTTCTCCCTCCTCTCCTTGGAGAGCCAAACAAACAGATTTAAGCCTCTGAGGTGTCAGAAGTGCAAACTGTGACAGCACCGCCAACACCCAAAACATCAAGACCTCCGCTGGCAAAGATCAGTTGTTGATTATAATACACACCTCAAAGAACCCTGTCATGTTGACGTTTAGTAAAGACGAGTAAATCTCTTACCGACTCCTCCAACTCAGACATGATTTCCTGGGAAGAACTTTTAGTCTCAGACAGTCATAGAAGAACTTATAGAGGAAGAAAACTAGTCTCAGTGTCCGGGAGCAAAGTTCAGTTCAGTTCAGTACAGCGAGATATCCCTCCTCAAAGCTGCCAGACTTCCTATCTCACTACTCTGGATTACAGCCAGGAGGGAGGGACGAGGGAAGAGCAGCCGCTCTCTGTGACTTCATCACAACATTCTACTACTAGCGTGACTTAGAATTTGCAATGAGTACCATGACAACTCCATTTCATATTAGAAAGAGAAGTGTACACATGTCTTCAACGGAAACACCAGATTTCATTGTGCACTAGGGTTTACAAGTCCCAAGTGTGCAACCAGTACTCTGTAGTTGGTAAAGCATGGAGCTTGCAACGCCAAGATAGCAGGTTCAATTCCCAGGACCACCCTTATGTCACTTTGGATAAAATAAGTGCCTGCTAAATGGCATATATTATAATACTGTTAGTGTACCTGTCAACCCGGAAGTTGTTTTGGGTCAGTGTCTCAATATTGTTTAACATGGGGAGAGGCTCTAAATCACCTTGACGAAGTTGTCAGGGAAGAGTCCTCTCTTCCCGTTGAGGTCTCCCTCCATCCATCCCTCCTCCTCGATCCTGCGGACATTCCTGATCACGTCTCCCAGCCTTAGGGTCAGCTCATCTTCATGGAGGGCATCATACTCATACTCAACCACAACCTCTACTGGAGAGAAGGAGGTAGGGCGGGAGGGAGAGAGGGCGGGAGATATTGAGGGAGGGGGGAGAGAGAGGGAGTGGGGGGAGAGAGAGGGAGTGGGGGGAGAGAGAGGGAGTGGGGGGAGAGAGAGGGAGTTACCAATATAACAAAACAGAGATCGCTGGACACATTGTCATGACATGTAGAGGTATGACAGTCCTGAAGCCTGCAAATGTGCAGACACTTCACTCAATGACATTGATCATACCTGCATGCTTGTTAAAATGTATTTTCTTTTTTATTTAACTAGGCAACTCAGTTAAGAACAAATTCTTATTTACAATGACGGCCTACCCCAGCCAAACCCTAACCCGGACGACCTTGGGCCAATTGTGTGCCAACCTATGGGACTCCCAATCACGGCCGGTTGTGATACAGCCTGGAATCGAATCGTGACACCTCTAGCACTGAGATGCACTGCTTTAGACCGCTGCGCCACTAGAGAGCCCGAACATGTTGCATTTGAAGAATGTTTTTGCATTTCAGGCTACAAGTGTGTGAATTGAAAGCAAAGAGTTATTTGAGAAAACAGGGATGGATCAAACAACAAAGCATACCTACTATGATATGAAGTCTCTAAATTGGGTGATTCTCGTGAAACTAGTTTTAACCATGGCAGTAACAAAGAGTTGTGGTGCATGATTAAATTCGGTCATTTTATAAAAATGTTCCTTTAGAAAAACCTAATTTATCTGAATAAAACTAAATATGTTGCTGTAGTTTGTCCATAAATGATAAAAACTGTTTACTAGTTGAAGTTTAAAATAAACCGTCATATTTATTGCGTAAAAACTGTCTCTGGACATGTTTCTCATTACCGTAACACTTTTTGAAGTTGCTGTAAAATCTCCAATAATTTGGTTTAATTCACCCATGATGCATAATCTAGAGGAGAAGTCCTTACATGAGCATACTTTTATTTCATTATTTCACTTATATGCTTTCAGAATGAGGATCTTATTCTCAAACACCCCATTTACAACACATTACCGGAATTACTAAAAAGCTCAAACAAATTGGAAAAAACTCTGAGAACCATGGGCTTTGTGTTCAATTGTTTTTTTGTATTTTTTTTGTATTTAAACCTTTATTCTACTAGGCAAGTCAGTTATTTTCAATGGGGGCCTAGGAACAGTGTACCTCGTCAGCTCTGGGATTCGATCTTGCAACCTTTCGGTTACTAGTCCAACGCTCTAACCACTAGGCTACGCTACCGCCCCACTACTCCCATTACTTGCAGATTGAGGTAAGGGCCTCATTACCGAAACACAAATTTCTCATTATCGACTCATGTTTAGGTCAGTTTTGGTAATGAGAACCCTCATTTTGATAATGATAATAAGCCAATTCTAATGTATAGTCAATGAGTGTGCTGTGCAGGTAACGTTAATTATTGACTAGGACCATTGCTTACACCTATTGTACAGATTTTTTGTAAAACAGTTATTTGATTAAGTATGAGTCAAAAAATGTGTATATAAACAATGTAGTTTACTTAAAGCTACAATCTGGAGTTTGTGTTCAGCAAAGAGTAACCCCACCACTTCAATAAGTACAGTAAATCCCCCATTTTGACATGTGTAACTGTTTTACAATAGAACTTTATTAATCCCCAAGGGGACATTTACTCAGGGATGGAAAGGGTGCTTCAGACAGGATAAACACACACAGACTGACAGTATAATTTTTAATAAAATAAATAAAACATTTAAGGCAACAGTTATAAGTGCATGGTGCAATTTATGAAACTAAACGACCGTGGTTGCTACAGTTCTTACTAAACTATGTCTAGAATAATCCCTAGGTCTTCGTTAATGGTCCTCTTAACGAGGAAGATAGCCTCGGGCACAAAATATGAGGCCCTGTGCCCATTGGTGGGGCACTTGAGACAGGCAGCGTCAAAGGGGGAGCAGTTGGAACTGCGTGTCGAGGACATGGGTGCTGTCCCCCAGGATATCATGGGCCTTCCTCCTGGCCTGCTTCTCAAAGAATGAGGCCAGACATCTGAGAGGCACCCTGGCGATCTTAGAGCATTTCACAATGGCTTGGAGGTGGTGCCTTGTTAAATAAAAAAGGTTTAAAAATATATATATTTTTTAATAATAAATGACAGCATCGGTTTTGCTCAACCTTCAGGGTGTTATCAAAGATGGCAGCAATATATTTATACTTGTCCACAATGTCCACCTCACCCTGGATGATCACCGGGTCCATCCTGGCTTCCTCCTAATGCTGACAACCATTTCCTTCATGTTGGAGACATTCAACTCCAGCAGCGCAGTCCCACCTGTCAATGAAGTCCTGGTGGTCTGAGAGGAGTGAGAGGACTGTGTCAAACTGTGGCAAACTTCACAAGATGGAGGTTGGTATGGCCACTCTGACAGGCATTGGTGTAGAGAATAAAAAAAGGTGACCGTACACACCGTGGTGAACCAGCGCAAGCGAGTAGCGTGTCTTAGTATTGGCATAGACTCTCTGTGGCCGTGGTCGTGATTGAACTGCGAGACAAGTTCTGGCGAGGATGGCAGACTGCATGATGCTAAATGCAGATGAGAAGTCCACAAATAAGAACCTGACAGAGGCCCTTCTGCCCTCCAGATGTCTGTGGATGGTGACCATCAAGAACAGCTTGGCGTCGTCCTTTAGCTGCGGTATGCAAACTGGAGGGGATCCAGAAGAGCACATGCCACAAACGTGATATGGGCCTTGACTAGCTGCTGCAGGGCCTTCATCACAAGAAAGGTCAGTGCAAAAGGCGTATGGTTGTTGAGAGAGCGAGGCTAGTCTTTCTTGGGAAAGGGGACAATGGTGGACGTTTACCATTAGCACTTACTTTTACTGTGGTTTGATATGTCAAGATAGTTTTTGGTCCATGCAATTGAGGAGCCTCCACAGGCACGCAGAGACCAAATCGACCAAATCGAGCTCTCACATTTCCGTGTGCTTCCAAAATGTTGTACCAATGTGTAGGCCTCAGTATAGCTCCGCATTGACATAACTGGATGGTGGTAGGTGGTGGTGGAGGGGTCCTGTATAAACACAAACTCAGTTCCTTGACAACATCCTTCACAAGAGCTCTACTCTGTTACGTGAAATGAAAGAGGTATGAATGCCCTGGCTTCTGCAGAGGCGGTATTACAGTAAATTCTGTACGGCCACTGCAGACATTCGATTGACCACGCAGATCTTTTAATCCATTGCCGAGGCGAGTGTGGCTAAGATGCAGAATGCACGTTTCTCTGCCGAAGGCAGTCTCAACCTGCAAATCTGTGCACATCATTGTTTCATAACTTCATTGTGTGAATTGTTTGCGTTTGATTGTTAGTGTCTAACAATTCCCCATTACATACAGTGCATTCAGAAAGTATTCAGACACCTTGACATTAAAGCCTCATTCTAAAATGGATTAAACAGTTGTTTCCCCCCTCATCAATCTACACATAATACCCCATAATGACAAAGCAAAAACAGGTTTTTAGAAATGTTTGCAAAAAAAAAAAAAACCTGAAATATCACACTTCTATAAGTATTCAGACCCTTTGTTCAGTACTTTTTTGAAGCACCTTTGGCAGCGATTACAGACTTGAGTCTTCTTGGGTTGGGCTTCAAGCTTGGAACACCCGCAGATCCTCTCAAGCTCTGTCAGGTTGGACGGGGAGCATCGCAGCACTGCTATTTCCAGGGCTTTCCAGAGATGTTCGATCGGGTTTAAGTCCAGGCTCTGGCTGGGCCACTCAAGGACATTCAGAGACTTGTCCCGAAGCCACTCTTGCATTGTCTTGGCTGTGTACTTAGGGTCATTGTCCTGTTGGAAGGTGAACCTTCGCCCCCAGTCGGAGGTCCTGAGTGCTCTGGAGTAGGTTTTCATCAAGGATCTCTCTGTACTTTGCTCCGTTCATCTTTCCCTCGATCCTGACTAGTCTCCCAGTCTCTGCCACTGAAAAACATCCCTACAGCATGATGCTGCCGCCACCACCACGCTTCACCATAGGGATGGTGCCAGGTTTCCTCCAGATGTGACAATTGGCATTCAGGCCAAAGAGTTCAATCTTAGTTTCATCAGACCAAAGAATCTTGTTTCTCATGGTCAGTATTTTAGGTGCTTTTTGGCAAACTCCAAGCGGGCTGTCATGTGCCTTTTACTAAGGAAGGTGTGGCTTCCGTCTGGCCACTCTACCTTAATTGCCTGATTGGTGGAGTGCTGCAGAGATAGTTGTCCTTTCTCATCTCATTCTCATCTCCACAGAGGAACTCTGGAGCTGTCAGGGTGACCATCGGGTTCGTTGTCACCTCCCTGACCAAGGCACTTCTCCCCCAATTGCTCAGTTTGGCCGGGCAGCCAGCTCTAGGGAGTCTTAGCGGTTCCAAAATTCTTCCATTTAAGAATGATGGAGGCCACTGTGTTTTTGAGAACCTTCAATACTGCAGAAATGTGTTGGTACCCTTCCCCAGATCTGTGCCTTGACACAATCCTGTCTCAGCCTTCTACGGACAATTATTTTGACCTCATGGCTTGGTTTTTGCTCTGACATGCACTGCCAACTGTAGAACCTTATATAGACAAGTGTGTGCCTTTTCAAATCATATCCAATCAATAGAATATACCACAGGTGGACTCAAATCAAGATGTAGAAACATCTTAAGGATGATCAATGGAAACAGGATGCACCTGAGCTCAATTTCGAGTTTCATAGCAAAGGGTCTGAATACTTATGTAAATAAGGCATTTCATTTTTTTAAATGGGGTATTGTGTGTAGATTGATGAGGAAATGTTTTTATTTAATCCATTTTAGAATATGGCTGTAACGTAACAAAATGTGGAAAAGGGGAAGGGGTCTGAATACACTGTTTAAATCGCTTAATAATTCAAACAAAAATGATATTGGTAAAATCACTATAACTAATTGGTAGGTCTACTATTACTTCTGTGAACTTTCATTATCCTCCCTCATAAGGGAGAGAAATGTGAAAATATCTCAGAAGGTACAGTATCTGGGTTTTTAGTAACGCAATTATAAGGCAATATTTGTTAAACCTACAGAAGGTACACAATTTATTCAAAATTAACATTAGTTGACAGTGGTCTTTACATCAACATTATTGTATTTACGATACATTAAGACTTTTTCTGGTATATATTTTAAGAGCACTTGTCCATCTGTTTAACAGAAATCAAAGCCTTTACTTATGCCAGATTTTTTTAGATGAAAATGGTTGAAAAATGAATCTTTGCTTTCATTTGCCCAAAATATAGACTCTTAGCTTTCATTTGACACCCAATTTGATATGTTCCTATGAACTTCACGTTTGGGCTCATGGGTCCTTTTACATGGAAATGTCCTAGCTAAATGCCACAGCCTCATCTGACTCATGGCGCTCATCATCCAGTTGATAAATCATTTTATGTACAGCCATGCTTTCGGCCGTTACTCTCATTATTTATGTCTATAATGATGGCCACTTCAGCAGATATCCCCATAAGGTTATTGGTAATTGCAGTACCATCGGAGTCAGAGCCTTTCCTGTGCCCCATTGGTTCCTGTGCTTTGATTAGGTCCAGGCTTGGATCAGTGGACTAGACATATGATGGCGCCGGAGAGGATGGCTGCCGTTTTATTGGCTCTTAAATAACCGTGCTATTTTGTTTGTAACTTATTTTGTACATAATGTTTCTGCTACTGTCGCTTAAGCCAGAAAATACCTTCTGGGCATCAGAACAGCGATTAATCACCACAAATTGGACAAATAATTTTTCTTTAATGAGTTGGATGGGAAGGATATACTCCAAACACCCGAAAAGTCCTTCATCCACCGTCATTCGCAGGAGAAAGAAACAGATTTCACGGAAGGAGATCAGGGTGCCTTGTGAGGATCAGGCGATGAGTGGCTAATCTGCCTCTGCCATCCGTACTGCTAGCCAACGTTCAATCGCTGGAAAATAAATGGGACAAACTAAAAGCATGTATATCCTACCAACGGGACATTCAAATCTGTGAAACCTTATCTTTCACTGAGGCGTGGCTGAACGACGCTGTTAATAACATAGAGCTGGCGGGTTATACACTCCATTGACAGGATAGAACAGCAGCCTCCAGTAAGACACGGGGTGGCGGCCAAAGTATATTTGTAAACAACAGCTGGTGCACAATACCTAAGTAAGGTTTTGCTCGCCTGAGGTTGAGTATCTCATGATAAGCTGTAGACCACACTATCTACCTAGAGAGATATATAATTTTCGTAGCTGTTTACATACCATCACAGACCATTGCTGGCACTAAGACTGCACTCAATGAGCTGCATATCATATAAGCAAACAGAAAAATGCTTATCCAGAGGCAGTGCTCCTAGTGGCAGGGAACTTTAATGCAAGGAAACTTAAATCAGTTTTACCTAATTTCTATCAGCATGTTAAATGTGCAACCAGAGGGGGGGAGGGGAAAAAAAAAAAAAAAAAAAACTCTAGACCACCTTTACTCCACATACAGAGACGCATACAAAGCTCTCCGTCGTCCTGCATTTGGCAAATCTGACCATAATTCTATCCTCCTGAGTCCTGCTTACAAGCAAACATTAAAAGTGGTCAGATGAAGCAGATGCTAAATTACAGGATTGTTTTGCTAGCTCAGACTGGAATATGATCCGGGATTCTTCCGATGGCATTCAGGAATACACCGCATTGATGACGTCATCCCCACAGTGACTGTACATACGTACTAGAGGTCGACAGATTAATCGGAATGGCCGATTAAATAGGGATGATTTCAAGTTTTCCTAACAATCGGAAATCGGTATTTTGGGCGCCGATTTCCGATTATTAAAAAAATATATAACGACAGAACGACAGATTTTCACCTTGTCAACTCAGAGGTGCCAATCTTGCAAACGCACAGTTAACTAGTCCAACGATCTAACCATTGCACTCCACGAGTAGCCAGCCTGTTACGCGAATGCAGTAGAAGCCAAGGTAAATTGCTAGCTAGCATTAAACTTATCTTATAAAAAAACAATCAATCAATCATAATCACTAGTTATAACTATTAATCCAGTTTAGCAGGCAATATTAACCAGGTGAAATTGTGTCATTTATCTTGCGTTCATTGCACGCAGTCACGGCATATGCAACAGTTTGGGCTGCCTGGCTCATTGCAAACTAATTTGCCAGAATTTTACGTAATTATGACATACATTGAAGGTTGTGCAATGTAACAAGAATATTTAGACTTAGGGATGCCACCCGTTAGATAAAATACCGAACGGTTCCGTATTTCACTGAAAGAATAAACGTCTTGTTTTCGAAATGATAGTTTCTTGATTCGATCATATTAATGACCAAAGGCTCGTATTTCTGTGTGTTATTATGTTATAATTAAATCTATGATTTGATAGAGCAGTCTGACTGAGCGGAGGTAGGCACTAGCAGGCTCGTAAGCATTCATTCAAACAGCACTTTCGTGCATTTTGCCAGCAGCTCTTCGCAAGCACAGCGCTGTTGATGACTTCAAGCCTATCATCCTAATGGCTGGTGTAACCAATGTGAAATGGCTAGCTAGTTAGCTGGGTGTGCGCTAATACTGTTTCAAACGTCACTCGCTTTTAGATTTGGAGTAGTTATTCCCCTTGCCCCGCAAGGGCCGCAACTTTTGTGGAGCGATGGGTAATGACGCTTCGAGTGTGGCTGTTGTCGATGTGTTCCTAGTTCGAGCCCAGGTAGGGGTGAGGAGGGGGACGGAAGCTATACTGTTACACTGGCAATACTATAGTGCCTATAAGAACATCCAATAGTCAAAGGTATATGAAATACAAATGGTATAGAGAGAAATAGTCCTATAAATACTATATTAACTACAACCTAAAACCTCTTACCTTGGAATATTGAAGTCTCATGTTAAAAGGAACCACCAACTTTCATATGTTCTCATGTTCTGAGCAAGGAACTTAAACGTTAGCTTTTTTACATGGCACACATTTTTACATGGCACATATTACTTTCTTCTCCAACACTTTGTTTTTTCATTATTTAAACCAAATTGAACATTCATTATTTATTTGAGGCTAAATTGATTTTATTGATGTTTTATATTAAGTTAAAATAAGTGTTAATTCAGTATTGTTGTAATTGTCATTATTACAAAGAAATATATAAATATTTTTTAAATCAGCCGATGAATCAGTTTTTTGGTCCTCCAATAATCGGTATCGGTGTTGAAAAATCATAATCGGTCGACCTCTAATACATACCCCAACCAGAAGCCATGGATTACAGGCAACATTCACACTGAGCTAAAGGGTAGTGCTGCCGCTTTCAAGGAGCTGGACTCTAACCCGGAAGCTTATAAGAAATCCTGCTATGCGCTGCGACGAACCATCAAACAGGCAAAGCGTCAATACAGGACTAAGACCGAATCGTACTACACCGGCTCCGACGCTCATTGGATGTGGCAGGGCTTGCAAACTATTACAGACAACAAAAGAGAAGCACAGCCAAGAGCTGCCCAAGACGAGCTACATAACGTCTATGCTTGCTTCGAGGCAAGTAACACTGAAACATGGGTGAGAGCATCAGCTGTTCCCGCACGACTGTGGGATCACGCTCTCCGCAGCCGATGTGAGTACGACCTTTAAACAGGTCACCATTCACAAGGCCGCAGGGCCAGACGGTTTACCAGGACGTGTACTCCGAGCACGAGCTGACCAACTGGCAAGAGTCTTCACTGACATTTTCAACCTCTCCTTGTCTGTAATAGCAACATGTTTCAAGCAGACCACCATAGTCCATGTGCCCAAAAACACTAAGGTAACCAGCCTAAATGACAACCGACCTGTAGCACTCATGTCTGTAGCCATGAAGTGCTTTGAAAGGCTGGTCCATGGCTCTCAACACCATTATCCCAGAAACCCTAGACCCTCTCCAATTTTCAAACCGCACCAACAGGTGATGCAATCCCTATTGCACTCCACACCTAGACAAAAGCCACACCGGTGAGAAGGCTATTCATCGACTACAGATCAGCGTTCAACACCGTAGTGCCCTCAAAGCTCATCACTAAGCTAAGGAACCTGGGACTAAACACCTCCCTCTGCAACTGGATCATGGACTTCCTGACGGGCCATCCCCAGGTGGTAAGGGTAGGTAACAACACATCCACCACGCTGATCATCAACACGGGGGCCCCTCAGGGGTGCGTGCTTAGTCCCCTCCTGTACTCCCTATTCAATCATGAATTCATGGCCAGGCACGACTTCAACAACATCATTAAGTTTGCCGATGATGACAGTGGCAGGCCTGATCACCGACAATGATGAGACAGCCTATAGGGAGGAGGTCAGAGACCTAACCATTTGGTGCAAGGACAAAAACTTCTCCCTCAACGTGATCAAGACAAAGGAGATGATTTTGGACTACAGCCCCATTCTCATCGATGAGGCTGTAGTGGAGCAGGTTGAGAGCTTCAAGTTATTTTGCTGTCCACATCACCAACAAACTAACAGATCCTCAAAAAGTTTTACAGCTGGACCATCGAGAGCATCCTGACTGGTTGCATCACTGCCTGGTATGGCAACTGCTCAGCCTCTGACCGCAAGGCACTACAGAGGGTAGTGCGTACGGCCCAGTACATCACTGGGGTCAAGCTTCCTGTCATCCAGGACCTCTATACCAGGTGGTGTCAGAGGAACGCCCTAAAAATTGTCAAAGACTCCAGCCACCCTAGTCATAGACTGTTTTCTCTGCTACCGCACGGCAAGCGGTACCGAAGCGCCAAGTTTAGGTCCCATAGGCTTCTAAACAGTTTCTACTCCAAAGACATTAGACTCCTGAAAATCTAATCAAATGGCTATCCAGACTATTTGCATTTCCCCCTCTCTTCTACACTGCTGCTACTCTGTTGTTATCTATGCATAGTCACTTTAACGCTACCTACATGTACATATTACCTCAATACTGGTGCCCCCGCACATTGACTCTGTACCGGTACCGCCTGTATATATACATAGTCTCACTATTGTTATTTTACTGCTGCTCTTTAATAATTTGTTAATTTTATTTATTTAAGTATTTTCTTAAAACTGCATTGTTGGTTAAGGACTTGTAAGTAAGCATTTCACTGTAAGGTCTACCTGTTGTATTCGGGCGCATGTGACAAATACGATTGGATTTTGATGCAATTAGGCTACTCTGGGAATGTACTGTACTGAAGCACCCCCATCCCGTCTGTCTCAACAACATGAGCTGCTCTCACTACTATTGTGTCTTGGCATCCTAGTATAGTATTGACTGGTGTGTGACCTCTCCCTGTATGTATTAGTCTACAGTGTTTCCTCGTCTTGGACGTGGTAGTAGTGCTATTAAATTAACCCACTGACCCATTTAATCAGTGGACCCACTTTGTTCCAGAAGCACTCAGGGAACAGCTAGTCCTGACCTCTCTCCCACTGTGAGCATATGTTTTGAATCCAGCCATGTGTGTGTGTGTGTGTGTGTGTGTGTGTGTGTGTGTGTGTGTGTGTGTGTGTGTGTGTTAATCTGTACACCAATAATAGGACAATACTTTTGAGCTGGTTGAAATAGGCTATTTGCTTCAGTTTGTAACGTAGGCCTATCCTAAGTCATGACACTCCACTCCTGGCCCGTTTTTCAGTCCAGGCAGGTGACTCTCAAATCTCATAAAACCGAACTGGAAGGAAGTTTCACCCACTGGTCAACATGGCGCATTAATGGGAGTATTCAGAAAGCCCCCAGTCTACTTCACAAAAATAGAAGTGTCCTATAAAATCTGAATTGCGAATAATGCCGACGGAATCACGGAATCTAGACATTGAAACGGAAAAAGGAAGGAAATCCACTAATTGTATTGAATGTATTATTAAATGCATTCATTTGCTCAAGTTAAAGCTGCAATATGTAACTTCTTGGGTGACCCGACCAATTCAACATGGAAATGGGAAATGTCATTCTCATTGAAAGTAAGTCTAAGAAGTGGTAGATGTGTTCTATGTGCACTATTTCCTATAAAAAAGAAAGCCTAGCTGCAGCACTAACCACCTGTGTGCTGTAATGTGTTTAGGAAGGCATTTCCTCCTAAGGAAAAACTAAGAGGGCTTTCTTTGTCTACTTTCCAGCAGCGCCGGTATTTCAAGGGCGAACATTACTCTGGCAGAATAAGAACAAGTCAACCCAGGACAAAAAGAGGATGATTTAGCTTTAGACCCCTTTTTAATAGGGCGCCGAGGCCACCTTTGGCAAAGGACCCTTGGAGGCAAAACACGGTGGTATGAAAGCATCTTTTGTCCCCAATCTCCATCCACCACTTATCTCTGCTTCACCACAACGTAATTTATGGAGGCCCCCAACGGGAGGGACGAGCTCCTAATTTCTGTCCGTGTAACAACAGGATGAGATACTGTCTGACTTTGGCCAGTGGTAAACGAGGCTCTGCAGACAGACTGCTGGTCTGGTCAGGACCCTGCCTCATGCCCTGCTGCGCCTTCTCAATGTAGGCTACACCATCAACGCTAACACTGATTAGTGTAAGCAGAAGTGGCCTTATCTGTGGTTCCTGGGTAAATAATGGGCGCTGGGGGGGAATTGATGGCTGCTGGCCAGTGGGATGGATTATTAAGGCGCGAGAGCTCGCTATCAGCTAAGTGGCAGAATGTCCTTGCCAGGCCAAAGTGAGGATGAGGATCTGAGTGTCTGGATGGAAGCCCGAGGAAAAGAGGCTGAGGGATCTTGCTGGCAGTCGTTCCCACATACAGGTCCCAGTCCAGCTTGGCGTTTCAAGTCATAATGGTTGAGGGTTCGGATCCGGGTAGGGAAAGTTGATCATGGATCTGTGATTAGCGGTATTTTCTCCCTCGGAACAAGCCCAGGCTGCTGGGCCAACATTGATGATGTCAGAGGAGCAGAGCCACTGAGCAATTTTTTGCCGTGTGTGCATCATTGACTGCTTTGATGTGTGTCATGCTTGTGTGCCGTCATGGTGTTTCTTTGTTCTCCTGTATGTCTGTGTTGTATAGTGGTCCCATTTGTGTGGGCTAAGTTATGTTTACACCAAGCAGCGTAGCACCGCTCCTCCTGGCCGATTAACACGCTGGCTGCTCATTGGGCTACAAATTATTCTATAGTCCTATATTTATAGAAGTGAATTTCCCTCCTCATCATCATCATGGCCCGCATAATGAGAGGGCAGGACACAAGCAGCAGAACAGACTGCACAGTCCAGCAGTGGCTGGGCTTACACATTAGCTAACATGGTAATGCTAACAACAGTGGGCCAGATGACAGAATAGGGTCACAGGAGAGGATTTCACTCTGTATGAGTTAACAGCTCTTGTTTTATGACAGAGGACGGAGAGAGTGTAGTCCCATTGATCCAGACATGGCCTCTGTGAGGAAGTAATAGTAGGCTGGTATGAGATCAGTCAGTCTTATACAATTCCATTTGTAAGATTTTAATCTGCTGCCCTACTTATATTTTCTCAACACTTCCATTTGTAAGATTTAATCACTGCTTATTGTAGAATTGTAGTAATATTTAAAAAAATCTTTCAATAGGCTCTCATCTAAGATTTTTACAGGCTTGTTAGTCTAACAATCGGTCTGTCGGGCTAGCCTATTGCCTTTGTTTCCACAAGAAGACTGGCTGGTACACTGTACTGCACTATACTACTGGCTTGCTTATCTCCCACATCGCTATGTAAATAACCACGGTCAACAGAGATTGCGTGTGTGTGTGCAAACAACCAATCAAATGGCTTTCAGGCGCATGAATGACTGAGTCACTAGATATAGCATATTACAAGGGCGCTGTAGACAACATGACACAGCCCCGATATTCAAGTCAGTCATCTAGCAAATGACTGTCTTTTCTTTCCCCAAGGCGTGTTTGTGTGCTGTGGTCGGCTAACGATGACTGGATAAATCGGAAGAAAGCCAAGTGGCAGACAGTGATTTTGTTTAAAGGAGAATCATTTTGAAACTGTGGTCAATGTATTCAGTGAGCCTCAATGAACCACATAGTGGTCTTCTTTAGACTAGATTGATTAGCCAGTAAATAGCAGATACCTGAAAAGGTTGGTTCTCACGCAACTGTCACTTGACAAAAAAACATGACAAAAAAAAGAAACATTTTCTTATTGCATCACTAATATTAGGATCTGTAGTTAGTTAAAGCTGTACTGAGTTCTTTTTAGATTCAGTAACCCAATACATAGTCATTTGTTAATCCCAAATTACTTGCATAATACTAAACTCACTGATCTTAATGCAACTGACAAAAATACCTGCTATTTCAGCATAAGAACTGTAATTAAGTGTATTTTCAAAATTCGAAAGTGGAGATAAAAAAAAATAAATCATACATTATGCTTAAGGTCTTTACAGGTAATATTAGTTTATTAGGACATGGATATGTGGTTCTAAGGTATTTTAGATGCATTTCTAAATATAATGGAATCGTTTGGGAAAATGGCATAACATGATATGCCTATAAAGTAGGGCTATACCGACCAAAATCAATCATAAAATCATCCGAAAGTCATCCGTTCTTTCGACTAATCGATTGGACATTTTAAAATGTCTATTTTTCCATATATAGACACACCCTATGTGTTTTAATAAAATCAGGTATATGCATTGAGCCTGTCTGCTTTAAGTCACTGTTTGATTACATAAGGCAAAAACAACTCAATTTATATTACCATTCCTAACGATCTGCGTGCAGTTACATTTTCATATACACATGTTCGTGTAACTGTTTAATTTAATTTATAATAACATCTTTGTGTCTCAAAATCATTGTCATGTGTTTAATCAAAATTCTATCCAAACCTAAAAAATAACTTATATTGCTAACTACAGTACATGACCAAAGATATGTGGACACCTGCTGGTCAAACATCTCATTCCAAAATCATGTGCATTAATATGGATTTGGTCTCCCTTTGCTGCTATAACAGCCTCCACTCTCCTGGGAAAGCTTTTCACTACATGTTGCAACATTGCTGAGGGGACTTGTTTAAATTCAGCCACAATTGCATTAGTGAGGTCGGGCACTGATGTTGGGCGATTAGATCTGGCTCGCAGTCAGCGTTCCAATTCATCCCAAAGGTGTTCAATGGGGTTGAGGTCAGGGCTATGTGCAGGCCAGTCAAGTTCTTCCACACTGATCTTGGCAAACCATTTCTGTGTGGATCTCGATTTATGCACAGGGGCATTGTCATGCTGAAACAGGAAAGGGCCTTCCCCAAACCATTGCCACAAAGTTGGAAGCACAGAATTATCTAGAATGCAATTGTATGCTGTAGCGTTAGGTGGCCTAGTCCGAACCATGAAAAACAGCCCCAGACCATTATTCCTCCTCCGCCAAACTTTACAGTTGACACTGTGCAGTCGGGCAGGTAGCGTTCTCCTGGCATCTGCCAAATCCAGATTAGTCCGGGCACAAATTTGACGAAGTGACACGTTGAAAGTCACTGAGCTCTTCAGTAAGGTAATTCTACTGCCAATGTCTGTCTATGGAGATTGCATGGCAGTGTCCTCAATTTTAAACACCTGTCAGCAACAGATGTGGTTAAAATAGACGAATCCACTAATTTAAAGGGGTGTCCACATACTTTTGTAAATATAGTGTACCTACAAATAGCTGCGCATGGGATAAGAAGTAATCAGGTAGGCCTATTTTATGACATTTCCAGTGGATCGGAGCATTACATTTTTCCCTTTCACGCCGAGTGGTTATCAAAAGGAGATGGAAAGATTTTTCAAATACATTGAGGAACTATTGTCACTCTCAATGGATGTAAAAACAGACTTTGCTGGCTGTTTGAGGTGAAGAAAACATTACTTTGAGAAGCGTCACAGCTTATTAGTGGTGGTTTGTTAAGCCAATGAATCAGATCCCCAAAATGGGCATATTTGTATGCCTACATTTGCACGCAGGCCAGGTATCCTATAGGCCTACTTCAGGTAATCAGGTGCACTTTCTTACTCAATATTGACAGGAGCGCTCCAAACAAAAGACAATGACTAAATTGACAAAACCCGTAAGTAAACGTAATGAAATAAACTAAATCTTGTTTCTCACAAGTCTCCACTCCGACAATGAGAATGGTAAAAGACTGGATTAACAACATATCGAATGCATTAGTAGAAATGACCGTAACTAAACAAAAATTTTAGAAATTAAATGTACTACTTGTTATACATAGTGTATTCGGAAAGTATTCAGACCCCTTGACTTTTTCCACATTTTATAACCTTATTCTAAAATGTATTACATTGTTTTTCTTCCTCAATCTACCCACAATACCCCATAATAACAAAGCAAAAACAGGTTGAGATTTTTGCAAATTCATTCAAATAAAAAACAAATACGTTATTTACTTATGCATTCAGACCCTTGCTATGAGACTCCAAATTGAGCTGTGGTAAATTCAATTGATCAAACTGACAATACAAATTTCATAACAGTTACATACCCCCCAAAAAAAAATGCCAAGCGTCACATCTGGAGGAAACCTGGCACCATCCCTACGGTGAAGCACGGTGGTGGCAGCATCATTCTGTGGGGATGTTTTTCAGCGGCAGGGACTGAGAGACTAGTCAGGATCGAGGGAAAGATGAACGGAGCAAAGTACAGAGAGATCCTTGATGAAAACCTGCTCCAGAGCACTCGATCTCAGACTGGGGCGAAGGTTCACCTTCCAACAGGACAACAACCCTAAGCAGAGCCAAGAGAACGTAGGAGTGGCTTCGGGACAAGTCATTGAATGTCCTTGAGTGGCCCAGCCAGAGCCTGGACATGAACTCGATCAAACATCTCTAGAGAGACCCGAAAAAAGCGGTACAGCGACGCTCCCCATTCAACCTGACAAAGCTTGAGAGGATCTGCAGAGAAGAATGGGAGAAACTCCCCAAATACAGGTGTGGCAACCTTGTAGCGTCATACCCAAGAAGACGTGGTGGTAATCGCTGCCAAAGGTGCTTCAACAAAGTACTGAGTAAAGGGTCTGAATACTTATGCAAATGTGATATTTTTAATACATTTGCAAATATACTGTTATGTTTAGCTCAGAACTGTTTTCTTTGGTCTTTCTGTTGTCTGGTGGTCAAACCAAGAGTGTTAAAACTAGAGGTCGACCAATTAATCGGAATGGCCGATTAATTAGGGCCGATTTCAAGTTTCCATAATCGATATTCGCCATTTTTGGACACCGATTATGGCGCGATTACATTGCACTCCACGAGGAGACTGCGTGGAAGGCAGACTACCTGTTACGTGAGTGCAGCAAGGAGTCAAGGTAAGGTGCTAGCTAGCATTAAACGTATCTTATAAAAAACAATCAATTTTAACATAATCACTTGTTAACTACACATGGTTGACAACATTACTAGTTTATCTAGCTTGTCCTGCGTTGCACATAATCGATGCGGTGCATGTTAATTTATCATCGAATCAGACTACTTCACCAAACGGGTGATGATTTAAAAAGCACTGTCGTTGCACCATTGCGTACCTAACCATAAACATCAATGCCTTTCTTAAAATCAATACACAAGTATATATTTTTAAACCTGCATATTTAGTTAATATTGCCTGCTAACATGAATTTCTTTTTACTTGTGTCACTTCTCTTGCGTTCTGTGCAAGCTGAGTCAGGAAATATGCAGCAGTTTGGGCTGCCTGGCTCGTTGCGAACTGTGTGAAGACCATTTCTTCCTAACAAAGACAGTAATTAATGTGTCGGAATTGTACATAATTATGACGTAACATTGAAGGTTGTGCAATGTAACAGCAATATTTAGACTTCGGGATGCCATCCATTAGATAAAATACGGAACGTATTTCACCGAAAGAATAAACGTTTTGTTTTCGAAATGATAGGTAATTAATATGATCAAATCCGGAAACTAAGTGTTGTATAGTTCGTAGTCAAAGGCAGATATTAACGTCTATGATTTGATATTTGATAGAGCAGTCTGACTGAGCGGTGGTAGGCAGCAGCAGGCTCGTAAGCATTCATTCAAACAGCACTTTCGTGCATTTGCCAGCAGCTATTCGCTGTGCTTCAAGCCTTGCACTGTTTATGACTTCAAGCCTATCAACTCCAGAGATTAGGCTGGCAATAACATCCAATAGTCAATATGAAATAAATGGTATAGAGAGAAATAGTCCTATAATAACTACAACCTAAAACTTCCTACCCTGGGAATATTAAAAGGAACCACCAGCTTTCATATGTTCTCATGTTCTGAGCAAGGAACTTAAACGTTAGCTTTTTTTTACATGGCTTTTACATGCACTTTTACTTTCTTCTCCAACACTTTGTTTTTGCATTATTTAAACCAAATTGAACATGTTTCATTATTTGAGACTAAATTGATTTTATTAAGTTAAAATAAGTGTTCATTCAGTATTGTTGTAATTGTAATTTTATATAAATAAAAATAAATCAAATTTTTATTTTTATTTATTTAAATCAAATAAATACATAAAATTGGCCGGTTAATCGGTATGGGCTTTTTTTGGTCCTCCAATAATCGGTATTAGCGTTGAAAAATCATAATCGGTCGACCTCTGGTTAAAACAGTCTGGACAACCCCGTCTTCTCTCTCTATGCCCCTTTCTCTCTCCAGTTAATGTCACCTCTCCCAGTTCTCTCCCAGTAAAGGAAAGTAGGGTATAGTACAGCAGAGTACAGTATTTTGTCCTGTACTCATGGGTCACATTAACACAGCATTCAGCATTTCTCAGGCATTCTGATAACGCAGGTGAACTGACCATGACATTCAATTTCAGGTTACAACTTTTTATACTTATAGACTCGCTGCAATTATCTGAAACATTTCATACATCCTACAAACCACTCGTTCCCGCTCTGCCTGTCTGAGGGGAGGGTGTATGTGGCGGGAGTCTCTGACAGCGGTATTTAAGATGTTCCCAGCACACACTAAGCTCGCAGCGCTTTCTGTGGTCCGCCCTGGGTCTAGTGTTAGCTGCCAGACCCGAGTTCTGATCAGGAAATGCTTCCCCCACAGACAGTGATCACCTGGAGTCCCGAAATGTTGACTTTGATAGGGAATGCACCATTTTTTTTACCAGAGTGCAAAAAGGAGAAAATAGAAAGCAACAGAGGGAGGGATATGAAGTAAATAACCTAAGTGTGCACATTTGTGAAACATGAGGAGAATGACGTTCAAATCCATAATTATGCATTTCTGTGTAGTACAGATCAGGGACTCATGATCTAATTCCATTATCGTAATTCTGTTACCGGTTGTAAGTCCACTTCACTTACTGTAGTTTAATAACCAAAATAGATTTTTTTCAAACTCCATGTCATAGCTGACACCCCATTCTTTCTGCAGACATCTTTGAATCTTAATTCAGAGCAGATATTTAACAGAGTCTCTGGAAAATTTGTTCAATTGCAGTACACTGCAGTTATTCTGCAATTACTGTGTCCAAAATACCATAGCCGACTGCACTTAGTGCAGTTTTACTGCAGTTTTAAAACTGCTATCTTTTCTTGTAAGGAGAGGGAGATTTGACCTTAATTCCATTACCAAAGTTTGCATCTGCACAGTTCTTCCACTAAGATCGCATTCGTACATTTTTCTGTGGAAATTGTTAAAAACCTCTAGTGACTCCCCATCCCGGGTCCGGGAGTGTAATCATCGACTGACACTAATTAGGATAACGCAACGGTCATAAATATTCCTAGAAAATATTCCTATTCATGAAAATCACAAGTGAAATATAGAGACACAGCTTAGCCTTTTGTGAATCACCCTGTCATCTCAGATTTTCAAAATATGCTTTACAGCCAAAGCTAGACAAGCATTTGTATAAGTTTATCGATAGCCTAGCATAGCATTTTGTCCAGCTAGCAGCAGGTAACTTGGTCACGGAAATCAGAAAAGCAATCAAATTAAATCGTTTACCTTTGATGAGCTTCGGATATTTTCACTCACGAGACTCCCAGTTAGATAGCCAATGTTCCTTTTTTCCAAAAATATTATTTTTGTAGGCGAAATAGCTCCGTTTGTTCTTCACGTTTGGCTGAGAAATCGCCCGGAAATTTCAGTCACGAAAACGCCTAAAAATATTCCAAATTAGCTCCATAATATCGACAGAAACATGGCAAACGTTGTTTATAATCAATCCTTAAGATGTTTTTCAAATATCTATTCGATAATATATCCACCGGGACAATTGGTTTTTCAGTAGGACCGATTGGAATAATGGCTACCTCTGTATTTTACGCGAGAATCACTTTGAGAGCCATCAGGTGACCACTTGCGCAATGTAGCCGCTTACGGGTATTCTTCAACATAAATGCGTAAAACTACGTCACAATGCTGTAGACACCTTGCGGAATACGGAGAAAAAGTAATCTGGTTGATAGCCCATTCACTGCTCAATAGGGACGCATTGGAACGCAGAGCTTTCAAAATATGAGTCACTTCCGGATTGGATTTTTCTCAGGCTTTCGCCTGCAATATCAGTTCTGTTATACTCACAGATTTTATTTTTTACAGTTTTGGAAACCGTAGAGAGTGTTTTCTATCCTAAGCTGTTAATTTATATGCATATTCTAGCATCTTGTCCTGACAAAATATCCCGTTTACTACGGGAATGTTATTTTTCCAAAAATGAAAATACTGCCCCCTAGTCACAAAAGGTTAAAGAGAGTCCTTGTGAATAGTGTTATGGTTTGTTAAACTTTGAAATCAATGGTTTTTGTTTAGCATACATTTTAAAGTGAAAAAAAACTGAGTCGAAGCGTAATTCTGTTAACATGTAATTGCCTTAGAGAAGCGTAGTCTTGCTAGCCTGGCTAACCAACAGTGTTCAACAAGTCCGTCTTAAAACGGGAAGTTCACCCAAAAACACTTCTGGGCACTTTATAAAACTTGCCTTGTCGTTTGTCAGTCCATTGCTTGAGTATTTAGATGTGGGTACAGTAGGCCTAATAAGCCGATTCTACCCCGCCTTTCCAAAGAAACCCAATGTAACGTCAAAGTCCATCATAAATACTTCCCAAAAACATTACTGACCTCCATTACCGCAATAGTCCTTATAATGACTTTCTCAGCACAATTTTTAAGCCAACTCATTCCAGTATTGATTGTTATTTTTGTATTAATATCAAGGAAGTAGATTAATGCGTGGTGGTGACTTCCGGGGTGGGCATGATTGAAGGATGTAAACAATACTTTTCTGTTCTCACTCCCTCACAGTATTTGCTGCCCTCGTCAAATTTATTAGAGTGAACCTGCCTTATTTTCAGAATGATACTTTTGGCCCATATCGGTTTGAGCCGAAGTGTACTGAGGCTGAGTTGTTCCATTTGCGAGCTGACCCTTAAAAAAAAAAAAAATATTTCAGTTCTTGAAACTGCAGTAACTGCAGTCGACAGTGGTATTTTGGATGCAGTAATTGCAGAATAGCTGCAGTTATACTGTACTCTAAACGCAGTTACACTGCAAAATTAGTGCAGTAAAAAATACATTTTGTACGCAATACTTGCAGCATACCACAGCTATACTGCACTCTAACTGCAATCTTTTTTGCGAGGGGACCGAGAGAAAAGAGCTAGAGAGAGAGCGAAGCAAGCCGGTGTCTAGGAAACACAGGCTCTTCCCAGAACGCACAGTGACTGGTGGTACAGATGCGGGAGATGCATACCTCTACCAACAGACAGTGAACGTTTTGGCTGTCGAGAATGGGACCAGCTAATTCTGACAATGGAGGAGGTAGAACATCAGACTGACGATGCAGCAGAAGATCCGATTTCTTGTCTCTCGTCAATCCTGGTGAGTTGGAGACTTTCTTCAGAATGCCCAGGATCAACTGGAAACGACATGTCACACCTGACAGTCCAAATTGGAAGCTCTCTGAAGAGTAAGTATTTTGGCTAATATTACACATTTCTTTACTTCAAAGATTACTAACAGCTAGCCTAGCTAGGTACCATCTCCTTGTTTACTTGCTTTCGTTCTGATTTCCTTTCTTGAAAACTAATAGTAAAATGCTCCTTTTGTCCCACCTCCTGTAATTATCCATCTTAGAACCACAAAGAAGAGTATCTACTGGAAGACTTTTGAGCTAGCATAAAGTAAGTCTTTGTTTATTATACTTTTTACATTAAAAACACATGTATTTGGCAATTCAATCATTGTTTATGTAACAATAAATATACAGTTAGTTAATGCATTTAAGATCATTTTGGAAATTCAGCATTTGTTAAATATTTTTTATATACAGAAATCTAAATGTTCAAACAATGGACCTAAAAACTGTCTGGGAGTACTGACAAACAGCCAGGCAATTGTTATAAAGTGTTTTTGGGTGAACTTCCCCTCTAAGTATTTCTGTCACTGAAGAGTTAGTCAGGCTATTTATTCTCTTCTTTACCCTACAGTGTATGGTAATTGTGTCTCTGATGGAAAGTCAGTCATGCAGCAGCAGGGGTGTGAACCAGTTCAGGGAACAGAATCTCACCCGCAAAATTTCAGTCACATCTTGCATCTTACACTTCACTTGTCTGTCCAATGCATGTACATAGCTTTCCCGCTCCATAGCAAGCTGCTCTACCCATTAGTGAAGTCATTTAAACGTTGAGCTAAATAATACAAAATAAAAATCTAATTCAGAGGTTTAAAAAGAACGATAAACTGTTTTTGGTTCAAACCGGTTGAGAATTTTTTTTTCTGTTCAGTATTAAACAATTGGAAAATAACTTTGGTTCCAACCCCTGTGCAGCAGGCTAGTTAACTTCATTGGGATAGGGTGCAGTATTTTCACATCCGGATGAAAAGTGTGCCCAAAGTAAACTGCCTGTTCTCAAGCTAGGATATGCATATAATTGGTAGATTTAGATATAATTTTAACAGTTTTAGAAACGTTAGAGTGTTCTGTCTGTGAGTATAACAGAACTTATTTGGCAGGCGAAACCCCGAGGACAAACCATCCAGGAAAAAAAAATTGAGGTCACTGTGTTTTCTATGGGAAACTATATTTATGAGGAACCTGGTTGCAGTTCCTATGGATTCCACTAGATGTCAACAGTTTTTAGAAATTGGTTGATGTTTTTCTTTTTGAGAAATGAAGAAGTAGTCCTGTTCTTTCAATGTATCACTCCAGGTGGACCCGACCTGGAACGTGATTCACTTTGTTTTTATCTGGTATTGAACACAGTTTATCCCTTCTTAAATTTGATCGATTATTTACGCTTTACGATACCTAAGGTTGGATTAGGAATGTTGTTTGAAATGTTTGGACCAAGTTTACAGGTAACTCATTAGATACTTTGTAGTTGTGTTGTAGTCGCACCTGGCTGGTTGAAATATGATTTTCATGTGTTGGTATGCGGGGCGCTGTCCTCAGATAAATCACATGGTTTGCTTTCGCCGTAAAGCCTTTTTGAAATCTGACATGGAGGCTGGATTAACAACAAGTTAAGCTTTATTTTGATGTATTGCACTTGGGTTTTTATGAAAGTTAAATATTTATAGTAATTTAATTTGAATTTGGCGCTCTGCAATTTCACCGGATGTTGTCGAGGTGGGACGCGTCCCACTGATCTGAAAATAAGTTAATAGGGCCGGGACGATACCAGTATCGCAATATTTTTTCCATAGAAAAAATTAAGACACGAAGAAGACCAAACCTACTTATGTAAAATATTGCATTCTATAGCTTGGAAAATAAATGTGACTCTGGATGACAACATAATTATGTTTGTTTCCAGCCCTTATGGCTGTTTTCCTAAAGAAGTTAAATCTACTTCGTGATTTGTTTCCTTGCCACGATAATAATGAGAATTGCGATAGTGGTATCGTCAGGGCTCTACTAGTTACAATGTCTTCAAAACAAAGAAAGCCTGACAGAACGTTACAGAAGAGAACACTTTCAAGTTGGGTTGAGTTAATGAGAGCCATCTCTCTGCAGCTAGACTACTGTGTCATTATACAGGACCATGGCTGCCAGTCTGTGATCAGCCTTATTCTCCCTCTCAGGGAGGAGAAAGGCAGGCAACATACACACGTCGCACACACTCAGTGGTACACACAAACACACAGGAGGCTTCAGCGACTCACAGGCGCTGGCCTCGTAATGAACAAACTGCCCGATGGGCACACCAGTTGGAAAGTAGGGTGGTTGGTCAGTGTGGGTGGGTGAGCGTATAACGTGAACGTCTAGCAAACCAAAGGTTGCAAGTTGGAATCTCATCAGGGACAAATTGAGTATTTTAGCAACTTTTCAAATACTTACTACTTTTTAGCATGTTAGCTAACCCTACCCCTAACCCTTCCACTTAAGTCCTAAACTTAACCCTAACCTTAAACCTAACCCCAAGCCTAGCTAATGTTAGCCAGCTAGCTAGAATGTGTAACATATTATACATTTCGAAAATGTTGAAACAATGTTGTAATTTTTGATCATTCATAACATATAATATGAATTGTAATTTGTAACATATCATTCGAAATGGGTAATTGACATCCACAAATTAATACATAACATAGGAAACATATCACACTAAATGAAGTAATATGAAATGCTCTGAGACCAGGTTGTACCTTATATTATTGAAAAGTTTGAGTAAGAAAGGCATGAATGACCAAATTTCTTTAAAAAAACTTCAGTTGCTTTCACACATTATGAGCACAATAGTAAAAAATGCCATGTAAAACATTGATTGACTTAAGTTGGGGTGAATGTAGTCTACAAAACATAGGCTGAAATCATTTGCAACAAGCGGGTGTTGATTCCAAGAGCCCCCTATAAAACCAACAACACACATTCTGAAAGTCAAGCCTGAAGCGCTCTGTGTGTTTCAGGTAGTTGTAGGGGAATTGTTTGATTACTTGTTAGATATTACTGCACTGACGGAACTAGAAGCACAAGCATTTCACTACACTCGCATTACTATCTGCTGAACATGTGTATGTGACAAATAAAATTTGATTTGGCAAGGTCTGTTTCTCCAATTGGAAGCAGAAGGGGGAAAAAGCCTTAAACTTAGCATCACATTCCAAACAACTCCACATACTATTAATAACCCCAAGTAAGTGTACACATTCTTGTGAGTCACCATAATTGGCAAGTATAGGCCTAGCTCTAACTAACATAATAGCGAGGTTAAGGCTATATGCTAAATGAGGTGAAGATTAGGGGGAAAAGACTGGGCTCAGTAACTCACTCCGGCCCTTTGGCAACAGAAACACACTGTCACAGTGTGTCACCACAAGGTAGAGGCAGCAAAAGTATGTGGACACCATCAAATTTGTGGATTTGGTTATTTCAGCCACACCCGTTGCTGACAGGTGTATAAAATCAAGCATGCAATCTCCATAGACAAACATTGGCAGTAGAATGGCCTTACTGAAGAGCTCAGTGAATTTCAGCATGGCACAGTCATAGGATGCCACCTTTCCAACAACTTTCCAACAGCTTCCCTGGTCAACTGTAAGTGCTGTTACTGTGAAGTGGAAACGTCTAGGAGCAAAAACGTCTCAGCCGCGAAGTGATAGGCCAAAGTAGCTCACATAATCATCGGATGGGGGCCACAGTGTCTCCTGACTAGAGGTCGACTGATTAATCGGAATGGCCGATTAATTAGGGCCGATTTCAAGTTTTCATAACAATCGGAAATCGGTATTTAAGGGTGCCTTTTTTTACACCTTTATTTAATCTTTATTTAACTTGGCAAGTCAGATAAGAACACATTCTTATTTTCAATGGCGGCCTAGAAACGGTGGGCTAACTGCCTCGATCGGGGGCAGAACGCTCGGGGGATCCAATCTTGCAACCTTACAGTTAACTAGTCCAACACAACAACAACCTGCCTCTCTCTCGTTGCACTCCACAGGGAGACTGCCTGTTATGCAAATGCAGTAAGCCAAGGTAAGTTGCTAGCTAGCATTATACTTATCTTATAAAAAACAATCAATCATAATCACTAGTTAACTACACATGGTTGATGATATTACTAGATATTATCTAGTGTGTCCTGCGTTGCATATAATCTGACTGAGCATACAAGCATACAAGTATCTGACTGAGCGGTGGTAGGCAGAAGCAGGCGCGTAAACATTCATTCAAACAGCACTCTCGTGCATTTTGCCAGGAGCTCTTCGTTGTGCGTCAAGCATTGTGCTGTTTATGACTTCAAGCCTATCAACTCCCGAGATGAGGCTGGTGTAACCAAAGTGAAATGGCTGGCTAGTTAGCGCGCGCTAATAGCGTTGTCGTTGTGTTGCTGGTTTGAGCCCAGGGAGGCGCGAGAAGAGGGAGGGAGGCGCGAGGAGAGGGAGGGAAGCTATACTGTTACACTGGCAATATTAAAGTGACTATAAGAACATCCAATAGTCAACCGTTAATTAAATACAAATGGTATAGAGGGAAATAGTCCTATAATTCCTATAATAACTACAACCTAAAACTTCTTACCTGGGAATATTGAAGACTCATGTTAAAAGGAACCACCAGCTTTCATATGTTCTCATGTTCTGAGCAAGGAACTGAAACCTTTCTTACATAGCACATATTACACTTTTACTTTCTTCTCCAACACTTCGTTTTTGCATTATTTAAACCAAATTGAACAAGTTTCATTATTTACTTGAGGCTAAATTGATTTTATGTATTATATTAAGTTAAAATAAGCATTCATTCAGTATTGTTGTAATTGTCATTATTACAAATATATGTGTAAACATATTTTTTTTTTTAAACATTTTAAATTGTCCGATACATCGGTATAGGCGTTGAAAATTCATAATCGGTCGACCTCTACTCCTGACCCCTCCTGTCTCAGCCTCCAGTATTTATGCTGCAGTAGTTTGTGTCGGGGGGCTAGGGTCAGTCTGTTATATCTGGAGTATGCTCTCTCTAATTCTCTCTTTCTCTCTCTCGGAGGACCTGGGCCCTAGGACCATGCCTCAGGACTACCTGGCATGACGACTCCTGGCTGTCCCCAGTCCACCTGGCCTTGCTGCTGCTCCAGTTTCAACTGTTCTGCCTGTGGCTATGGAACCCTGACCTGTTCACTGGACGTGCTACATGTCCCAGACCTGCTGTTTTCAACTCTCTAGACAGCAGGAGCGGTAGAGATACTCTTAATGATCGGCTATGAAAAGCCAACTGACATTTACTCCCGCTGCACCCTCGACAACTATTGTGATTATTATTATTTGACCATGCTGGTCATTTATGAACATTTTAACATCTTGGCAATGTTCTGTTATAATCTCCACCCGGCACAGCCAGAAGAGGACTGGCCACCCCTCATAGCCTGGTTCCTCTCTAGGTTTCTTCCTAGGTTTTGGCCTTTCTAGGGAGTTTTTCCTAGTTTGTCCTAGCCACCGTGCTTCTACACCTGCATTGCTTGCTGTTTGGGGTTTTAGGCTGGGTTTCTGTACAGCACTTTGATATATCAACTGATGTAAGAAGGGCTATATGAATACATTTGATTTGACATTACGGGAATGCCGAGTGCTGAAGCACGTAAAAATTGTCTGTACTCTGTTGCAACACTCAACACTTCAGAGGACGTCAGCACAATAACTGTTCGTCGTGAGCTTCATGAAATGGGTTTCAATTAGGGACGCACAAAATATCTGTGAACGTATCGGAATCGGCTGATATTAGCTAAAAATGCCAACATAGTTATCGCCCCGATGTCTAGTTTAACGCCGATGTGCTGGTCGAGCACCGGTACACTGGACCAGTCGCGAAAACCAACATCACCCAGGACAGAGAACGGTTGACTGTCAAGCGCAATGAAGTCAATTTTCTTGCCGTTAAGGGATTTGAGTTGTCTCGCAGAAATGTTCTTAGTTTTTCAAATGACGGCTCGACTTGTTGACTGCTCGATCCACACAGCAGACATTGTGTGGGCTAGGTTAGGAATGCTGTGTTGCACGTGCAGGGCAAAATTTTACATGCCGTTATTACGTCATGTACCTACATTAAATAGAGTTGAAGTTGGAAGTTAACATGCACCTTAGCCAAAATCATTTAAACTCAGTTTTTCACAATTCCTGACATTTAATCTTGGTAAAAAAAAATCCCTGTCTTAGGTCAGTTAGGATCACTACTTTATTTTAAGAACGTGAAATGCAGAATAATAGTAGAGAGAATTATTCATTTCAGATTTGATTTCTTTCATCACATTCCCAGTGGGTCAGAAGTTAACATACACTCAATTAGAATTTGGTAACATTGCCTTTAAATTATTTAACTTGGGTCAAATGTTTTTGGTAGCCTTCCACAAGCTTCCCACAATAAATTGGGTGAATTTTGGCCCATTCCTCCTGACAGAGCTGGTTTAACTGAGTCAGGTTTGTAGGCCTCCTTGCTTGCACACGCTTTTTCAGTTCTACCCACACATTTTCTATAGGATTGAGGTCAGGGCTTTGTGATGGCCACTCCAATACCCTGACTTTGTTGTCTCTAAGCCATTTTGCCACAACTTTGGATGTATGCTTGGGGTCATTGTCCATTTGGAAGACCCATTTGTGACCAAGCTTTAGCTTCCTGACTGATGTCTTGAGATGTTGCTTCAATATATCCACATAATTGTCCTTCCTCATGACGCCATCTATTTTGTGAAGTGCACCAGGCCCTCCTTCAGCAAAGCAACCCGACAACATGATGCTGCCACCCCCGTGCTTCACGGTTGGGATGGTGTTCTTCGGCTTGTAAGCTTCCCCTTTTTCCTCCAAACATAATGATGGTCATTATGGCCAAATAGTTCTATTTTTGTTTCATCAGACCAGAGGACATTTCTCCAAAAAGTACAATATTTTTCCCCATGTGCAGTTGCAAACCGTAGTCTGGCATTTTTATGGAGGCTTTGGAGCAGTGGCTTCTTCCTTGCCGAGCGGCCTTTCAGGTTATGTCAATATAGGACTCGTTTTACTGTGGATATCGATACTTTTGTACCTGCTTCCTCCAGCATCTTCACAGGGTCGTTTGCTGCTGTTCTGGGATTGATTTGCACTCTTCACAACAAAGTATGTTAATCTCTTGGAGACAGAACGCATCTCCTTCCTGAGCGGTATGACGGCTGTGTGGTGTTTATACTTGCGTTCTATTGTTTGTACAGATGAATGTGATACCTTCAGGCGTTTGGAAACTGCTCCCAATATTGAACCAGACTTGTGGAGGTCTACCATTTTCTTCCGAGGTTTTGGCTGATTTATTTTGATTTTCCCATGATGTCAAGCAAAGAGGCACTAAATTTGAAGGTAGGTCTTGAAATACATCCACAGGTACACCTCCAATTGCCTCAAATTATGTAAATTAGCCTATCAGAAGCTTCTAATGCCATGACATCATTTTCTGGAATTTTCCAAGCTGTTTAAAGGCACAGTCAACTTAATGTAAAGTTCTGACACACTGGAATTGTGATAAAGTGAATTATAAGTGAAATAATCTGTCTGTAAACAATTATTGGAAAAATTACTTGTTTCATGCATAAAATAGATGTCCTAACCGACTTACTAAAACTATAGTTTGTTAACAAGAAATTTGTGGAGTGGTTGAAAAACAAGTTTTAATGACTCCAACATAAGTGTATGTAAATTTCCGACTTCAACTGAATCATGCCATATTCAGACTAGATAATGTTAAACAAGGTTGCAATGTGAAGCAATGAAACGGGGTATCAGTCTACACTGTGACTCCCACATAGCACAACTGTTAAGAGTTTACGCAAATATTAGCATTGCAGCTCTTATCTCAGGACTGTGACTGTGTGAAATCACCTCCCCAGTGTATTGACATTCATATTGCACTGTACAGCTTTACCTAAGGATTGGGGATCAATGAAATGGGGTATCAGTCTACTCAATACCCAAGGAATTTTTTCCCAACGTCCTCCTCAGAGTTATCAGACTCAAAAACATCCACACAGTATTGTTTTTCCTAGGAAATAGCGTTCAATACACATTGGTTGACAATAAATGTGGCTCAATTCACAGTTGTTTCAGAGTCCCGCAATAAGAGCTACGACGCTAATGTTCTGAGTGTCACTGAGTAGACTGATACCTCATGTCATTGATCCACAGGTAAGGCTGTACAGTGAAATAAGTATGCCCCCAATGCAATTCTAAAGTATAACACATCCAGTGTGATTTCAGATTTTTGTCAAATTAACAAAATGGTATTTTGTTGATTTTATAACAACATTCCAACCTCATTTAGCATGATTTATTCAATTATGGAATAACTCTACTACTTGTATTCATTTGCATCACTGTCAATAACCTACTTTTATTTTGAAGGCTAACCGCAACGTTCACTTTGTGGCTATTTTCACAGATGGGTCCAACCACCATTAATCAAACAAGAACTGTCTTATAAATTAGGCTTATTTTAGATGATGACACCTAGTTCTATATAGTGAGTTAGCTACCTATAGCTACTGAAACAGATGTCGTTTCGCTATGATTTTGGGAAGAACATTGAGCTAGCTAGCTTTTTTTTATGACCAGCACTGTAGGTGCGCGAGACAACTTTACCAGCATCATAGCATACGTATCGGTGTATTCAATGAGTAATAACTACGTAAAAAATGAATGAACGCGTTAAATTATTATGTGACGTGCAGTCATATTCAGGTCCTGATTGGTCAAAGTGTTATTTGACACGTAACGACCCAAACTATGTTCCATAGAAATCCTGGTTGAGAAAGAAACGACTGAACAAATTAACAACAAAACAGCACAGCAAATAAAATAAATAGGTTTTGACTATGTATTACGGGTAATGGGGACATACGTAAATGCCAACAAAATAACATTTCGGTCAGTGTGGTGTGTGTAACCTTTATTTAACTAGGCATGTCAGTCAAGAACAAATTCTTATTTACAATGACGGCCTACGCCGGCCAAAACCGGGCGACGATGGGCCAATAGTGCGCCGCCCAAGGAACTCCCAAACACGGCCGGATGTTATACAGCCTGGATTCAAACCAGGGACTGTAGTGACGCCTCTTGCAGGGCCTTAGACCGCTGCATCCATGTGTGTATGTTAATTATTTAACTGTACTAGAATGCTTAAAAGGCCCCTAAATTTTAAATATTGGTTATTGGGTTTTTTTGGCAAGGAAAATATTGGATATCGGTATCGGCCAAAAAATGTCATATCGGTGCATCACTAGTTTCAATGGCGGAGCAGCCGCACGCACACAAGCCTAAGATCACAATGCCCAATGCCAAGCGTTGGCTGGAGTGGTGTACAGCTCACTGCCATTGGACTCTGGAGCAGTGTAAACGCGTTCTCTGGAGTGATGAATCATGCTTCCCATCTGGCAGTACGACAGACAAATCTGGGTTTGGCGGATGCCAGGAGAACGCTACCTGCCCCAGTGCATAATGCCAACTGTAAATTTGGTGGTGGAAGAATAATGGTGTGGGGCTGTTTTTCATGGAACAACTAAGGCCCTAAGTTCCAGTGATGGGAAACCTTGATGCTACAGCATACAATGACAGTCTAGATAGCTAGAATGCTTCCAACTTTTCAGCAAAAGTTTGGGGAAGGCCCTTTCCTGTTTCAGCATGACAATGCAACCATGCACAAAGTGAGGTCCATACAGAAATTGTTTGTCAAGATCAGTGTGGAAAACTTGACTGGACTGGCCTGCACAGAGCCCTGACCTCAACCATCAAACACCTTTGGGATGAATTTGAACGACCGACTGCGAGCTAGGCCTAATCGCCTAACATCAGTGCCCGACCTCACTAATAGTTTTTTGGCTGAATGAAAGCAAGTCCCCACAGCAACTCCCAGAGGAGTGGAGGCTGTTATAGCAGCAAAGGGGGGACCAACACCATATTAATGCCCATGATTTTGGAATGAGCAAATGTCCACATACTTTTGGTCATGTAGTGCATTTCCAGCCAGAGAAATTCGTTCCACAGCTGAGTTTCATAGGTGAGGCTAGGCAAGGCATGGAGGGCACTTGGAGATGAACTCTCCTTCCCTTTTTTGGTTCCCCCCTACCATTGCTCAATATCCTCCAGTTCTCTCTTTTTGTCTGTCTGCACATGCCTTGGGAACTAGCCAGTGAAAATGCTTGTAAAAGTGCTACTTGAGAAAGAGATGTTTATCAGACAATGGGGATATTGGGAAAAATATCATCCAGGACACAGCCAGCCAGGCATGCTGGGTCATTGGAGGCTGTAGACTAGGCTTGTGCCATGAGACGCAATTTACAATTAAATTGATTGCTAATAACAAGAGTTTTTGTCCCCGGGCCAAACCCAATGTTGAGCTGCTGTCCAGTAATCCTGATTTAGAAGCCTCTCTTATGATGTGTCTGCCAAAGTTCCACACAGCAGAATAGGGCATAGATCTAGAAGACTGTGTTAGACTCTGCTTTCAACTTCAACAGAGGGGCATATTTGAAGCACAAAGTAGTAGCCTACCATTTACCAAGGGGGATCAAATCATTGTAATGGAAAATGTGGATAAAAGCTGTTGCTGTCTCAGCTGAGACTGGCGCTCAATCAAAGACAAGTGACAGTTACATATGCATTTTGCTGCAATCGGTATAACATCTGCTAAACTGTGTATGTGACCAATAAACTTTGATTTGATAGTTAACATTATGAAAACACATTAGGGATAAAACTAGTCAACAGCATGGGGGTCGTAAGGTCAATGTCAGCTGCCTGTTATAAGTAGTGCATTAAGCATGTACACTAGCATATCATAATGCTTTTGTGTATAGGATTGTTGTTTATGTCTAAATATATTGAGCCAGACAATGATCTCTGTCCTATCTACCCATTCCTAAACTTTGGCACCAAACCTGTTTAACCCAGAATTGTACTTTTGAATTCCGTAAAGTCCGTGTGGAAGAGGTGAAAAAATTATTGTTGTCTATCAACAATGACAAGCCACCGGAATCTGACAATCTGGAAGGAAAATTACTCAGGATAATAGCAGATGATATTGCCACATCTTCAATTTAAGCCTACTAGAGAGCGTGTGCCCTCAGGCCTGGAGGGAAGCTAAAGTCATTCCGCTACCCAAGAATAGTAAAGCCCCCTTTACTGGCTCAAATAGCCGACCAATCAGCCTGTTACAAACCGTTCTGGAAAAAATTGTGTTTGACCAGATACAATGCTATTTCACAGTAAACAAATTGATAACAGAATTTCAGCATCCTTATAGGGAAGGACACTCAACAAGCACAGCACTTACACAAATATGACTGATGATTGGCTGAGTTGAAATTGATGATAAAATAAATGTGGGGGCTGTCTTGTTAGACTTCAGTGCAGCTTTTGACATTATCGATCATAGTCTGCTGCTGGAAAAACATGTGTGTTATGGCTTTACACCCCCTGCTATACTGTGGATAAAGAGTTACTTGTCTAACAGAACACAGAGGGTGTTCTTTAATGGAAGCCTCTCAAATAGAATCAGGAATTCCCCAGGATAGCTGTTTAGGCCCCCTTGCTTTTATCAATTTTTACTAATGACATGCCACTGACTGTGTAAAGCCAGAGCGTCTACGTCGGCGGATGACTCAACACTGTACACGTCAGCTACAACAGCGACTGAAATGACTGCAACACTCAACAAAGATCTGCAGTTAGTTTCAGAGTGGGTGGCAAGAAATAAGTTAGCCCTAAATATTTCTAAAACTAAAAGCATTGTATTTGGAACAAAGCACTCACTAAACCCTAAACCTCAAATAAATATTGTAATAAATAATGTGGAAATTGAGCAAGTTGAGATGACTAAACTGCTTGGAGTAACTCTAGATTGTAAACTGTCATGGTCAAAACATATTGATGCAGTACTAGCTAAGATGGGGAGAAGTCTGTCTATAATAATGTAATGCTTTGCCTTCTTAACAGCACTATCAACAAGGCAGGTCCTACAGGCCCTAGTTTTGTTGCACCTTGACTACTGTTCAGTCATGTGGTCAGGTGCCACAAAAAAGGATTTAGGAAAATGACAATTGGCTCAGAACAGGGCAGCACGGCTGGCCCTTGGATGTACAGAGAGCTAATATTAATAATATGCATGTCAATCTCTCCTGGCTAAAGGTGGAGGAGAGATTGACTTCATCACTACTTTTATTTAGGAGAGGTACTGACATGTTGAATGCACCGAGCTGTCTGTCTAAACTACTGGCACACAGCTCGGACACCCATGCATACCCCACAAGACATGCCACAAGAGCTCTTCACAGTCCCCAAGTCCAGAACAGACTATGGGAGGCACACAGTACTACATAGAGCCATGACAACATCAAGTAACTGACGCAGCTAATGGGGATCCATAACAAATACAAATACTTTGAGATAGACAGTGTATACTGTCACAGGGCTTGCCCTGGTGTATGAGTAAAGTTACTCAAGGAGGACATTTTCTCAAGGCTGGGCCAGATGAAGCTGGATATCAAAGAACTCCAGAATATTGTTTCCCTCACCCAAGTACTTCCTGGCCGGCCGCTGTTTCAATGTGCAGCTTACACGCCAGCATGGCCTTGACTGTTTCCTCCTCTCAGGTAATGTCACTGGGTTATGTAAGCTACACACTGAAACAGCAGACGGCCAGGAAGCTGCCTGCATTCTACACAGCTGTACCCAGACCCCTCTAGAGTCTAGTACACAAACACTGACTGACTGCTAGCCGACATATGAGCATAGAGGAAACTCAAATCTGCATACATTTCCACTGACCAGAAACACTTTTGTTTGGGGGGGGGGTGAGTGAGTGAGTGAGTGAGTGAGTGAGTGAGTGAGTGAGTGAGTGAGTGAGTGAGTGAGTGAGTGAGAGATATGGCTAAAGTGGGCAGGCTGATACAAACTATGAGATGGAAATACGGAGAGCATGCCACAGGCAATAAATCTAAGGGGCTCACAACTGTCTGACATGTTGAAACATATCGACTGCTACAAAGCAAGTTAGTTACACTGAACCTTGGTAAGAAAACACGCAACCCAATGATAAACCGTAGACACCAACCAGCGTGTACAACTGTGGTGTAAAGTACTTAAGTAAAAATACTTTGAAATACTGCTTAAGTAGTTTTTTTGATGGTGTCTGTACTTTACTATTTATAATTTTGACTACTTTTACTTCACTACATTCCTAAAGAAAATAATGTACTTTTTACTACATACATTTTAACTGACACCCAAAAGTACTTGTTACATTTTGAAAGCTTAGCAGGACAGGAAAATGGTCCAATTCACACTTACCAAGACAACACATGATCATCCCTACTGCCTCTGATCTGGCAGACTCACTAAACACAAATGCATCTTTTGTAAATGAGTGTGCCCCTGGCTATACAAACATAAAAACAAGAAGATGGTGCCGCCTGCTTTGCTTAATAGAAAGAATTTAAAATGATTTATACTTTCTCTTTTGATACTTAAGTATATTTTAGCAATTATATTTACTTTTGATACTTAAGTATATTTAGAACAAAATACTTTTAGACTTTTAATCGAGTAGTATTTTAAAAGGGTGACTTTCACTTGAGTAATTTTCTATGAAAGGTATATATACTTTTACTCAAGTATGACATTTGGGTACTTTGTTCAACACTAGTGTACAGTATGTTGAAAAATAAGTGTTAACCTTTTATAACATAACAGTGTGAACAACTTCACACGGAATGTTACATCCAAATACAGCTCTTTTAAAAATGGCTTCATGACATGCAAGTTTGAGACTCACACTTTGCAATATGTCAAGATTATGGGGAAGATGTGTTTGGTGCCTTCCCCCAAGCGCACACTTATCAGAAGGTTTTCTGTGTTGCTTAGACTTTGGGTGTGAAACTGGGACTGTCAATGAGTTGTGTCAAAGCGGGTTTGACACCATAACTTTTGCAAGTAATATAATCGAGGGCAAACCTGGCTTGAAATGCTGTATAAAAATAACAAGCAGTGGGAGGAAAATGTTGCTTCTTAATCTTATTTAGGTTTCACCCCATAACGCGTAGCTAGCAAACAAGCAACGATGGGGTGGAGAGGTGGCGTGCTATTTGCTTTTCCACTGGACCGATAAAAATATTTACATTTTTACTAACTGGTGCACTATTTAAAAACAGGCATACAGTAACCATTACTTCTGACGCAAAAACCTGGCCATGGAATTGCCTTGTTAGCTAGCTAGCAAAGCTAGATAATTGAGCAAACTTGCCGGCAAAATAGAGCTTATGTTAGCATGGAAGCTAACTAGCTGACATTATCGCTTGACGTTAAATAGCTAATTTAACTAGCTAAACGTAGATAGTACATTGATCCATCCCACAAGGAGCACACTCCAAATCCGGGCACGGTTGGTGATGATGGATCCCTATTTCTGGCTACAGGCAATTTGAAGCGGGGAACATCGGATAGCCATCACGATAAACAAGAACCACATAAATGAAAATACTCACCCATAATGTCCTTCAATGTCGCTATCAGATGTTTGGAATCTGCTATCCGTTTCTTTGGGTTAGCTAGCAGCTTGAATGCTAGCTAGCTATATGTATTTACTAAGCCAAGGTGCTTTTTGCAAATTCACTACCGATATGCAAGTTAAGCCATTCGCCTTTGCTGAATAGCAGCTTACCAAACCTATGTTTGTAATGATTATTGTGCAGGGAAGTCTCCACCTTTCTTGGACTTGCCTGAAACTACTGCCACACGTATAAACAGCAGGAAAATTCGCGATATTTAGAAATGTGAGTCCCGCGAGAGGCAATTGGAACTAATGGAATGCCATCCGTTCATTAGCACACAGCATGAACAGTGTGATGGACAGGAGATTTCTTTCTCTATCCACCACTTTAATCCGTGTTGAGCATCATCAGTGACCATTGCTTTCCTGGTGAACATTAGTTTTGACATTTGCATCATCAGACAGATGATTGATGTTCATGTTTATTATTAAATATATCTACTTTTATCTCTCCAGTTGGTCATGGTAGAATAACATTATTATAAGGGTCATTCCATGCTTTCATTGTATTAAATAGGTGACAAAGAAATCCTCTTTTATTGTTATTTTTCTTAGAAATAAATATTTGAACTTGAGAATGACACTGAGAGAGGGGGCACTGCTTGGTACTCTGGCCAAAAAATCAATCACGGGGAGCAGATTCAAGATATTTTTAAAAATTGATTTAACCTTTAATTTGACAGGGAGTAATGAAACATGCAGAGTTTAAACTACATTGTGATTAAAGCTTCTTTTCTGACCACAGGTTATGACTAGGGCCCCAAGTTTCTCCTGGTCCGAAAAAATCCCTGGTCCTGAATTCTGATGTAGAATTGGCCCAGTGACTCCCACCTGTCTCCCCCTGTCCCCTATTAGCAGAGACATCCTGGTTTGACCTATCTGTACTACATGCAAAGTGCACTGTAAAATGAAGTACAGAAGACAAATTTGCTTGATTGGATCAATTTGACAAGAGTTCCAACATCCTATAAAGAAGCTGCGTAAACACAAATTCTATGCAAATGAATCTAACCACAAAAAGGCTAAACATGGAGGGACACCGGGGACGGCTCAGAATGATGCATAGAGATCTATTTTAGAGCAGAATACAGAATGAAGATTAGCACTGGCTCTGTAACTTCACTTCAATATATGTAATATTATTAATGCAACTTAATCCACTGTCAGAAAACTATGGATTTGTATTTGCTGGTTGCTGGCTTTTCCTACATTACCTCTCTGTTACAGTATGAACCTTGACACTTAGTGGAATGTGCTGCCACCTTGTGTTGAAAATCAATTTACAACAAGTAATTCAGCGTTCCATAAAGGATATTTTAGAGAGATCTGAAATCCTATTGGAAAATGATGGTATCTAATTGTAAAATAGTGAACCCTACAGTCTTGTCAGGGAGTTGCAAAGCATCAGGGTACAGGCAGGATTCAGGTGCAGCATTTCAGAAGGTGAATAAAACTGGATCCAAAATGTAGGTTTATAGGCTGGACTAGAGAATGTCAATGAACTCTGACATAGATGTAGACTTACAAAATAACAAACAGTAATCTAAATGGCCAATAAGATATGACTGGCTTCCAAGGCAAAGATTAAATCATTAATTTTAGTTTTAGAGAGCCATGGAACAACATGTCACTCCAGTGTAGCTTACTCTCCCTTGCCTTGACTTTAGAATGTATAATTCACTATTTTTATTCTATTGGAAAAAGAGCTCACACAAAATATTACAATAGCCTACAATACTTAAATAAACACTGAATACACAGAGTTTGATTATAGGTGATAGAGCACTGAGCAGTTACAATAGGCTAAAGTCAAAAACTTCAGAAGATGTAACAGACCAAGATGTCCAGCAGAGGTCAAACTTAGTGTTCCTATTGCAGCAGTTGGCTTGAAGAACACTGTCAGAGAAACATTAACTTAAGTAGCAGATGTAATAGAAACACCTGAGCGGAGTGCCCACATCCGGTTTTCAAGGGAAACGGAAGCTAGGTTGAAGATACTGTATCCATGAAAACCGGACGTTGGTGGTTTCTACCCACCACGCATAGGCTTGAGAAGCATTAAACTAACGGAGAAACAGACATAAACTGAAAGCAGAGGAGACCTACATTACCAGTCAATAGTTTGGACACACCTACTCATTCAAGGGTTTTTCTTTATTTTTACTATATTCTACATTGTAGAATAATAGTGAAGACACCACAACTATGAAATAACACATACGGAATCATGTAGTAAGCAAAAAAGTGTTAAACAAATCAGATTCTTCAAAGTTGCCACCCTTTGCCTTGATGACAACTTTGCACACTCTTGTCATTCTCTCAACCAGCTTCTCCAACAGTCTAAAGGAGTTCCCATATATGCTGAGCATTTGTTGGCTGCTTTTCCATCACTCTGCGGTCCAACTCAACTCAGTGATTGTGGAGGCCAGGTCATCTGATGCAGGACTCCATCACTCTTCTTGGTCAAATAGCCCTTACACAGCCTGGAGGTGTGTTTTGTGTCATTGTCCTGTTGAAAAACAAATGATAGTCCCACTAAGCGCAAACCAGATGGGATGGTATATCGCTGCAAAATGCTGTGGTAGCCATGCTGGTTAAGTGTACCTTGAATTCCAAACAAATCACTAACAGTGTCACCAGCAAAGCACCCTCACACCTCCTCCTCCATGCTTCACGGTGGGAACTACACATGAGGAGATCATCCGGTCAGCTACTCTGCGTCTCACAAAGACACAGCGGTTGGAACCAAAAATCTCAAATTTGGACTCATCAGACCAAAGGACAGATTTCCACCAGTCTAATGTCCTTTGCTTCTGTTTCTTGGCCCACGCAAGTCTCTTCTTCTTATTGGTGTCCTTTAGTAGTGGTTTCTTTGCAGCAATTCAACCATGAAGGCCTGATTCATGCAGTCTCCACTGAACAGTTGATGTTGAGATGTGTCTGTTACTTGAACTCTGTGAAGCATTTATTTGGGCTGCAATTTGAGGTGCAGTTAACTCTAATGAACTTATCCTCTGCAGCAGAGGTAACTCTTCCTTTCTTGTGGTGGTCTTCATGAGAGCCAGTTTCATTATAGCGCTTGATGATTTTTGCGACTGCACTTGAAGAAACTCTCAAAGTTCTTGAACCTTTTTGGTATTGACGGAACTTCATGTCTTAAAGTAATGATGGACTGTCATTTCTCTTTGCTTACTTGAGCTGTTCTTGCCATAATATGAACTTCGTCTTTTACCAAAGAGGGCTAACTTCTGTATACCACCCCTACCTTGTCAGAACATAACGGATTGGCTCAACCGCATTAAGAAGGAAAGAAATTCCACAAATAAACGTTTAAAAAGGCACACTTGTTAATTGAAATGCATTCTAGGTGACTACCACATGAAGCTAGTTGAGAGAATGCCACAAGTGTGCAAAGCTGTCATCAAGGCAAAGGGTGGCTACTTTGAAGAATATAAAATATATTTTGACTTGTTTAACACTTTTTTGGTTACTACATGATTCCATATGTGTTGAGCACGGGGCATGGGCTTAGCCATTTATGGTCTAAAATTATGATTTCAACAAATACTGAGCACTTAGTAGTCCCCATAACATTATTTTCTACTTGATTAAAACATTTCATTTGAGCACAGAACTCCTCCCCTTCCAAAATATGGTTTTATTTAAGGCAATCTAGTAACTCTGATCTGAGAGCAACAGAGATTCCCTTAAGGCGAAGGGAATGCTATCCATGTTGAAAGTCACATCTCAGCTTGAGTGCACAGCAATGTTGGCCAGGCAGGCAGGCAAATCACTAGCCAGTATCTGGCTCTATCTTTGCCTTTTCTATCCCTCTGCTGAGTCACTAGCCCACTTAGACTGATCCCCCCCCCCCCCCCCCCCCCCCTCCAGCAGAAAACAGAGTGGCACCTCCACATACATGCCAGATGGTGTGTTGTGCTAATCTATCAATTGACTCTATTTGGAGTCACTGTCTGGGCAAAGCTCAATATCCTACATCACTGATGCTGGGCCTGAGCCATTTCTGTCTACTGACACACATGAAGTGAACCATTCCTTCTGTTTTTTTAGTAGAACATTTATATGGCAGTCTCATGGTAATAATGGTGGCCAATGTTGGGGATTAAATAGGGAATTTCCATTCCTAAAATGTGCAGTATCACTGACTGTGCCAATATGAGTCCAACACCACTGTTTGAATGGCATGCAAAAACATGCATTCGATAGTGGATATTTTTGCTTTTTTATTCATGATAAAATAGGGTCATTCACATCTCCTCTCTGTGTTCCACAATGGACTAATTGTCAATGTGACATTATAAGGAGGCAAACATAGGGAAATTGTATTTGCTTTGGCCTAGTTTAAATATGCCTGGGGATGGCACAACTAAAGCACACTGGACATGTTTAATCCCCTCACCTGTGAAAATACACAAGGAAAAAAAAAACTAACAGGTTAAAACTGAGGTTACATTTTTATGTTGATAGAGTCATACATATATTATAGATAATTCAATATCGAAATGTTGACGAATAGTCTATATGTTTCGGTTTACATATAGACTATTCGTCAACATTTCGATATTGAATTATCTATAATATATGTATGACTCTATCAACATAAAAATGTAACCTCAGTTTTAACCTGTTAGTTTTTTTTTTCCTTGTGTATTTTCAATTAAACGTGCCGGAGATATAAAGCCTAGCCTACGTACATGTTCACCTGTATAGTGTCTACCACTATAATCCCTTCTATGCAATTTCTTCCGGGAAACCGAGTCAACTGCGTTTGGGTAGAAGAGACGAAGCGAGATGATGTAGTCCTGTTTGTTCACAATATACAGACCGATAAGCAGACCACCTACCTTTCCGCCTTTGGGACAACCACTCCCATCAAAGCGGAGACAATACCATTTAGTCATTATATACAGTATCTTTGGTTTGGGCGAGTTTCGTTGGTGACGTCTGTCGCCAGTACCCGCCCCGTTCAGTTATCGCCTTGCTTTGCTGCATAGACCGCGCAGGAACCTGGACCAAACGAGGCGGAATTTCAGTTGCTTATCCATCATCGATATGGGAATTATACCATTCTTTCAGAACCAAGCTCTTATCCCATACTATCTGAAGCCAGTCCACTTCGAGACACAGACTATAAAAACTGCCGGTTGAAGGAACACCAGCAGTAGATTGTTATTATTGCCTTAGCCAGTACAGCATTTACAGAATATGTTTCCTGCTGATGCAGGGATGATATACCACCTTTTGCGATGAGAAGTAGCCTAACGTTTTCTCAGAACTGGAGATGGGCATTTTCTAAATTGTCCTAGTTGATTTTGGGAAAATGCTCTGGACAATTTTAGTGCTCTGTATGTCTGTGACGGTAAGTACCAGACACCTTTGTCTTTGGTATTGTTCTTATTATAGGGGTGCTTCCCGGCAGGTTCTCGATTTAAAGAGACCGTTTTTATTTTTGCGTTTGTTCTGTTCTAAACGTATCTGCAATTAGCCAAGTGAAGATATTGTTAACTTTGACTCTTCTATCTTGTATAATAGGCTACAATATCGATTCGTTTTTTGAAATAAAAAAATATCTATTGTCAGAACAGAATGGTAGGATGGATGAACAATAGCACATAGGCCATATGCTATGACAGTTGCCCCATGAGAATGACACTACTATTTATCTTATTGCAGGCTACCTGTAAATGTAATTTATTGCTTGTTATTAGCTAACATTATTTAATTGTACACAATTGTATTTTAACATATGTCATCTTAAGTATCCCTATCCCTGTATTCAAACAGCTTGTATGGGACTATCACCTGTGAGGTCCTAAATGTATTACTGGAATCATCCAATACAAAGTCTCATACACTTCAGGCTTTGTTTTTCCAATGCTGGAGAAAAACTTAGGGAAAACAGACGGCATTGAAATGCTGTAGTGGATGTTGACGCACCCTGCCTCAATCCAATTTAACACTAATATTTAAGTAATGTTCTCATTTATACATAGATCCTGGTATTTTTGTCTAATATCGGCACTTCATACAGTGCAGGGCAATATTTATATGAGTGCTCTCAGCCAGAGAGAACATACCATCTAGGAATCTATGCATGTTTTATGACCAATTTATAAAAACATTTTTGATATTATTATTTTTTTAAGTACTATTTGGCAAAATTCTATCTAGCCAACCATAGAGATACAGTAGTCCATCATTCACTGTAATCAATTATTGACATTTAACCAGTAAAGAAGACATCCTTATCTTCCACTATCACCATGGAACAGATATTATAACAAAATTATATTTTTCCATTCTAAAATGTAATTGTGTGTCAGTCCTTTCTGTGGTTTGGGCCCCTCTGTGTATCTCCACTCAGGCGAGGTCCACTGCTTGTTTGTGCTTGTGTTGTTGGCAGTACATTCTGACATTAGCATGAATATTCTTCACTGGCCCATGAAGGAGGCAGCACCACTGGTGTTTGTCAGTGATAAACGAGGCATGACTGCACCAAACACACTCCCTCTTCCTCGCCGTTTAGTTGCATGATGACATGTTGCAACAGGTGCTGGGTTGGTTGTTATCTGGTACTGTCTTATGGGAAGCTCAGTGTTGTCCAACAAACACACACACATAGTTACTTTTGCACATAATTACTTTTGCACAGCCATGCCTTCCATGTAGCCTACAACAGCACAGTTAGGCTCTAAGCTGGATGTTTTTTATTTTTTATTTAACCTTTATTTAGATCTAAGATGGATGTTCTAAACCCGTCAAACTCAACTCTGGACCTCAAAGCTAGTTCCACTGTATTTTTAATTGTTCACCTGATTTAGACTTGGGACACCAGGTGTGTGCAATTAACCATCAGGAAGAACAGAAAACCAGCAGGCTCCAGACCTCGTAGGGTTAGAGTTGAATACCCCTGTTCCAGATCAGGGTTTCCCTGCAGCAGCACTGCAGTGGCACGGCATAGATGGTCTGGCTGTCCTCTCCTCCCTCTGTCCTCCAGCCAGGGAGGGAGCATCCTGATATCACTCACTAACCTCCTGGAGCTAAGCTCTAAACATATGAGTTGTACTAGCACTAGCCTTGCTATGGCTTTAGTATTAATGATGTTCTATCAACAGATATACTCGATATGTATCCTATACACATTCATCATGTATCAAATGTATTAGCTTTAAAGGATACTGCTGTATACAATATCTACATACCAGATTAGACTATAGTATTTCTCTCCTCTTTTTATCCTGCATGGCAGGTATGAAACGCTAAAGAGGGCTGAGGTAGATTCAGAGTAATGGGTAATTATCAGGGATTCATGGCCACTCACAGGCTGCGTGGTGTGATGGTGGGCAGTCCCTCAGACAGCAGCAGTCTCATGACAGGATGCCAGTGGTGTGTTTTTTTCAAACAGGAAATGCAGTGACAGGAGCCTACTCTCTTATCTGAGCTAGAAGGGAGGGACATTCATCCTCTCGCTCGCACGCATGCACACGTTAATTCACACCACAAACCGTCAATATCTGTCAGTTTCAGACCACCACACTAATGTCCCTGCAGTGTATCACATGTTGAAAATAACCAGTTTCACACTTGTTTTTTTATTGGGTAAACGTGATAAGGCTGGAGCTGGAACATTTTGTACCTCATGACATATCATCAAAAGACTGTTGACTGTTGGCTGAAAATAATGTTGTTCGAGTGATGTTGCGCTTAGTTGCACCTTACATATCTTCAAATGTCCATCGTTCGCCAGGGGTCAATTTGCACATGATGACACAAACAGATAGTTGTTACTAGATATGTTTTTTGGAACTCAGTCAGTGTCTCAACTGCGTCTTTCTTTTTCCCAACGCAGTTAAGCCAAAATCACGCTCCCATTGGCTAGCTAGCGTTGTCTCACTCAGTGGCCTTCCATGTAAGGATGGAAAGTGTAATTTAACAATTAGCTGCCTACCGTAATGCAGAGCCTAATATTATCATCGTGTTTGGTAACATTTGCCCATGTATTTATTTTCAGAGTTTCAATGAGTTGTAAAAATGTCTCAGAACTCTGCTGAATTTCCACAATTAAAGGTAAGCTAAGTTTACCTAGGCTACTTAATGTTACTAGCTCCGTATTTGAAGTTATATTATCTTTAGCAGTCTATTATCAGGTAAAAGCATATGCTTATTATTCATAATTTCTCAAATATTTATTAGCTAATCATTCAGTCGAACACGCTATGCTACAGCCATTGAATCTGTCTTTGAGCATTAAGGGAAGGTAATGGCTATCTCTGTCCATGACATTATGTTGTTATATTTTTCGATCTTGAAATACAAGGGCAAATGTTATTGATCAGTGACTGAAATTTCACACTAGGTGATATTCACTTCTGGACTTGGAGACTTGGAGAGCGCTCAAAGTGTTGTAGAACCCCTCTATGAATAACAGGGCGTGGTTTTGGCTTAACTGCGTTAGGAATAAGAAAGATGCCCATCAACCTAATGTTGAGAGTTAGAATAGTAGAATTGCAGGAAATTAGCTATAAAACTGCAACAACAAACAAATCCAACTAATTTGTTTACTTTTTGTTAATAAAATACTTTTGCTGCTAACAGATCCCTCTGTACATATTAAATCATATTTTTTTAATCCCGGTGCTGAGTTAATGTTTGTTAATGTTATATTTTTTTTTTTTCACCTTTATTTAACTTAGGGCTGAAATCCCGTTAACGGGATCGATATGACAATAGCCAGTGAATGTTCAGGGCGCCAAATTCAAAACAACAGAAATCTCATAATTAAAATTCCTCAAACATACAAGTATTTTTATACCATTTTAAATCTTGTTGTTAATCCCACCACAGTGTCCGATTTCAAATAGGCTTTACAGCGAAAGCACTACAAACGATTATGTTAGGTCAGAGCCAAGTCACAGAAAAACACAGCCATTTTTTCCAGCCAAAGAGTGGAGTCACAAAAATCAGAAATAGAGATAGAATTAATCACTAACCTTTGATGATCTTCATCAGATGACGCTCATAGAACTTCATGTTACACAATACATGTATGTTTTGTTCGGTAAAGTTTATATTTATATAAAAAAAAATCTCAGTATACATTGGCGCATTATGTTCAGTAGTTCCAAAAACATCCGATGATTTTGCAGAGAGCTACATCAATTTACAGAAATACTCATTATAAATGTTGATGAAAATACAAGTGTTATACATGGAAATATAGATAAACTTCTCCTTGATGCAACCTCTGTTTCATAATTCAAAAAAGCTTTACAGAAAAAGCAAACCATGCAATAATCTGAGTACGGCGCTCAGAGACCCAACAAGCCCAAAAGATATCCGCCATATTGTGCAGTCAACAGAAGTCAGAAATAACATTATAAATATTCACTTACCTTTGATGATCTTCATCAGAATGCACTCCCAGGAATCCCAGTTGCACAATAAATGTTTGATTTGTTCGATAATGTCCATCATTTATGTCCAAATAGCTACTTTTGTTAGTGCGTTTGGTAAACAAATCAAAACTCACAAAGCGCATTCACTAGTTGCAGACGAAATGTCAAAAAGTTCCGTTACAGTCCGTAGAAACATGTCAAACGATGTATAGAATCAATCTTTAGGATGTTTTTAACATAAATCTTCAATAATGTTCCAACCGGAGAATTCCTTTGTCTTCAGAAAAGCGAATGGAACGGGAGCTACCTCTCATGTGAATGCGCGTGACCAGCTCGTGGCTGCTGGCAGACCTCATTCCCCTCTCATTCAGCCCCCCTTCACAGTAGAAGGCTCAAACAAGTTTCTAAAGACGGTTGACATCTAGTGGAAGCCTTAGGAAGTGCAACATGACCAATATCCCACTGTATCTTCAATAGGGGCTGAGTTGAAAATCAACCAACCTCAGATTTCCCACTTCCTGGTCGGATTTTTTCTCAGGTTTTTGCCTGCCATATGAGTTGTGTTATACTCACAGACATCATTCAAACAGTTTTAGAAACTTCAGAGTGTTTTCTATCCAAATACACTAATGATATGCATATATTAGCAACTGGGACTGAGGAGCAGGCAGTTTACTCTGGGCACCTCTGGGCACCTTATTCATCCAAGCTACTCAACAAGCATACAGTCAATGTGTAGCGGCTAATAGTATGGCTAATACACCCCCCTCCCCCCCTCCCCCAACTACAAACTCAGGGATGATGATTCAATTCTCAAGTCTGTTTTGTTGTGGTTCAGTTTAGGACATCAGGCATGTGGGAAAACTGCTAATCTCTATTCATGTTCAGCAGAGTTTGGTCTCACTCCCCCTCCCCTCAAAATTGTGAAAGGGTCCCGCCAGGTCCCCAGCCCTCACATCAGCGAGAACAACATGTGCTTCTGAGCCAAACGGGGAGCAGCAGCGGAGGAGGCTGGTATTTTATTGTCCCGCTCCTGATGAGATTGCTCTGAGAATATTAATACCTCCCACCCCACATCTCTGAGATGAATCAGGGCGCTCCCGTTTCTCTGGTAGGTCTACTGCAGTATGTAAACCATTAAAAACTCTGGATTTGACCACAACTTTTAACAGGGCATGTTCAGAAAGTGATGATGCAGCTCTCCTTTCTTTCCCAGTATATCGGTGGTTATAGCCTCAAACATCATATTTCTGTAGCGAATTGGCACACTGGACAAAAAAGTGAGATCAACAGAGTCACTTCCCATCCAGCCCCACATTTAAGAGAGGAATTAGAACATGTGGTCTGCCATTAGAAGGGATTTTTATGTAGGATCTGCATAGGGCTAGACTGGATGTAAATTCAGTGAAAGAAGTGGAGGGCTGTTGTGGATGCGGATGGGATTTCACTGCCATGGAACACATTCAAGCCATAATCACTTCAGAATGGAAGCGTTTACTAGTGCTGAAAGAATGCCTGTCAGTGAAAGTCAAACAGAAGGACATCACACATCAACAGAACATTGGGTACTGTGTGTTTTCACCAGATGTTATCTTGATGAAATTCCTCAATGTGCTGTTTAGAACATCAGCCAAGTTGTGGTACCAGTTATTTGAATGAATTTTCAAGTGATCGCTACTAAGAATATGCAATATTTTTGTGTTCCTTGGATGGATTGCCTTAACATAAATATTTTACATTTTTGAAAATAACTAAATACAACCATGCCGTGTTAAAACATATACTAATATATATTTAGTTTCTTTATAGAGAACTTGAATAAGTTATTTCAATTAGTTTAGTGGATCTATTAAAGGTTGTAGCAACAACACCAGAAAAAATGAACAATCTTCTAGTACTTATGGAATTATATTTATTGATGACATAATAGACTTCTCCATTCCATGATGATGTCACTGTTAGAGCATGCCCCCTGGCCATGGCCTAGCTTCTGTCATATTACAGTATGTGGGGAAGCCAGTACGGTAGGTGGCTAAGCACTCGGTGTGAGATTGTGTCCTGTAATGTTGACTCAATGCCCTTGTTTGTGACTCACTGTCCTTTAACTATAGCCAGTTTGGGGGTTTCTAGGGGTGACTTTGCCTGAGCTGTGGTTGTTTTCACACATCAATTTATTTGGTAAATCAGCTGAGTCTCTAACAGCGACTCTTATGTGTTTTTGTCTTGTCTGCAGTACATTGTCTAAGCCCAACACTGTCTCTGTTGTCGTTTCTTTCTGTTCTCAGCTACTGTACAGTGTAGTCGGTGAGGCCTCCAGCCAGCCTCTGACACCCAGCCGAGGCACTGAGACAGAGGCCCTGTCTGCCCGCCACTACTACCACACAGACCCCAGCACAGGCATTCAGCTGGTCTGTGACAAGTGCCCCGCGGGCACCTTTGTTTCCAGACACTGTACCCAGACCAGCGTGAGGGATTGCAGCCGCTGTGACGAGGACACATTCACTCACGGAGAGAACGGGATTCAGCATTGCCATCGCTGCAGGAGGACCTGCCACGCCCCCCTCGTTGAAAAGGTCCCCTGCACGGCCACCTCGGACCGGATCTGCACATGCCCTCCGGACACCTTCACCCAGGGGGACAGCTGTACGGCCCACTCCCTGTGCCCTGTGGGCTCAGGGGTTAAGAAGAGGGGCAACGATGTGGAGGATGTGCGCTGTAAGGTGTGCGCACGGGGGAGTTTCTCTGATATGGCCTCCAGTGTGTTGAGGTGCAGGACACACACAGACTGCCTGACCCACGGTCTGCCCCTACTGGCGATGGGCACTAGAGAGACAGACAACATCTGTGGACCTGCTTCTCCCACCTCCCCCACCATCTTGGGACCTGCACAGTCTGCCTTCGTCCAGGAGCCCTCCTCTTCCTCCTCCTCATCTGGCCCAGTACGTAAAGGTAAGGGGCAGTGGACCAGACTTCCTCAACTACTTTACATCTGTTGCTCCCCCACCAAGGTTATTTGGTTTTTCATTTCAGTATCACCCTAGATATGCCCTCAGGGGATTGTAATTCTCATGTAGAAACTCTAGAGGTAACCCAAACTGTAGAACAGACTTGTGTTCCTAAAATACCTGTCCCCAGATGGCTATTATTCTCCCCTATTTGGTGTGACATGTCAAACATTGGTCCGGCTATCAGGTACTGTACTGTAGTGATAAGGTGACATGTTTGGTCTTGTCACAGACAACACTGCTTTGGTGGAAAACATGTTGTTGTTTCCATACCTTTCCCAGACTACTTACTTCCTTGTTCTCACTCTGGTCCGTAAAAGGTCATGTCTGTAAATTTTTTTTGTAATTGCTTGTAGAGGGGAAAGGGGAGTAACCTGGGTAAACGGTTGCCCTTTTACTTAAATACATCACGTGTATAGGAAGACAAGGGGAAGCCATTGGGGCTCAAGAGAGAGAAAGATTCCTTTGTAGGGGCTGTTGTTATTTCTTCCCAATTTGTCTCCCTGCCAAGTGTTATGTAACAGGTCATATTGACAACGATCACAAAGGATGCTCATCTGAAACAGATAAAAGCATTCAAGTCAAAGGTTCCTATTTTTTTTTATACTAACCAAATATTAGGCTGTCTATATGCAGGGAAGGGAATTCTCAGAAAATGTGAAATACTTTTGTCTCCTATAAATTATATTTACAAAAAAAATGATGGTCAGAGAAGATACTACACATTCCGGAAACGCTACAAGTAGTCACTCGCTGATAATGTTACCATGGCAACACAGTTCTCAGAGACTGATTAACTATTTAGTTGGTGACAGTATTACCTCCACACCGGACTCATTCATGACCGCAGTAAAATACTATATGACAGTTGCGCAGTGGTGATCCCCCCTATGCACTCTGGACATGCATTAGTAGTACCCAGCTCTCTGTGGCGGCAGGTAGCCTAGTGGTTAGCGCGTTGGACTAATAACCGAAAGGTTTCAAAATCGATTCCCCCAAAAGAATATAAAGAATATGTCGTTCTGAACAAGTTAACCCACTGTTCTTAGGCCGTCATTGAAAATAAGAATTTGTTATTCTTTGTTATTCAATCATCAGGTCGCTCTATTGTCTCTCGAACCACTGTGACATCAATTAAAGCACAGAATGTGATTTTAAAACTCACCACTGTAATTGATCAATTTGAAGAAAGAAGTTCAACAAGTTGAAACTCAGTGGAAAACATGGTTGTTGTGGATGTTGTTTCAAAGCCTAACAGAACCAAATGGACAGCGCTTTCTAAGGTGATGATTCATTAAAAACACGCATATGCATATTAGAGTTTATGCGTAGTCCAAGCCCGACCCCAAATGATTAAATAATGAGTGTGCCAGTATACAATACATAACCTACCGCATAAAACACATGCCAGAAAAACATTTAAAAATATATATATACAGATTTAAGATGTATTTGGTACATAATTGGTCTAGCCTAAATAAAACAAATGCAGATTTTAGTGAATTTGTATTTGATTTTGAATAGCATAGTAACAGGTCGTTTTTTATATTTTCATAATTAATAGGCGGACACATTACCTTTAGCTACAGAATATCTCACCACCGTAAATTTCCATCTCTTCCCCTCTCTCCTTCATTATTTTCACCAGCGCGCAGAGAGAAAGGCTGTCAACAGTTTAATGAAATATGTTTCGTTGTGAAAACATGTTACTATCGATGTTCCCGAACAGATTTCACTTGGTTTTCCAAATTAAGCACTGGTTAGCTGCAGGAACTGGGTTGGAGAGCCCATGGCATACAGAGTTTGGGCGGAATATCCCCTGTCGCGCAGCGAAATGACCGGAGTAGCCTACTGATGAGTGAAAAACAACAGCGTGTGCAGCCTGAGGCAAGAAACAGAGCGCAAGCTTTTTCCTCTAAAGTAATCAATAGACTATAGTCTCTTCATGCAGCCCATATATTTATTGATTTATAAGGCATTCAACGGGTTGTATCATTCACAACTGACGTTGCCAAATAACTGTAAATCTATCATATAGGACGTTTCAAATGATCACTTTAACTAGGCAAATTGTTAATTTCAATGACGGTTTAGGAACAGTGGGTTAACTGCCTTGTTCAGGGGCAGAACGACACATGTTTACCTTGTCAGCTCGGGGATTCGTTCTTGCAACCTTAGGTTACTAGTCCAACACTCTAACCACTATGGTACCTGCCGCAACCTCCTACTCAACATCGCTCCGGAATGGCAAAAACATCCTTTCTATTTTATTCAGCTGAGTTCAATTATATTCGTCTTACTATAAAATCATAACATACAGTCGGCCAACTCATATTCTGTTCTTCTGAAATACAAATGCATGCCTAAAATAAGTAATGGACTTATTGTGATGGTGTATATTCAATTGATTTATTATACTTGTTTAAATGCATATGTTCCAAAGGCGCTCATCAGCGGCTTGTATGGGTGGAGGCCTGGAGATGCTAAACGTGTTTATGTTAATTAACAATCAGTTACTGTGAGACCAGCAGGCTTTTGCATGACAATAACCGGAAAAACCAAATTTCATGAATGCCACAACCCCTCGCAGGACTTTACAAGTTTTTTTTTTATCGGCTACTGCTTTTGTCCACAGTTTCATCCCAGTTTCGTCTGCAGTATTTCACGATGTCAACCACCCATAGAGGAGCTTCAATTCCACTGCTATTTGTCTTGTGTGTAGATTCATAGCCTTTCACTTGGTTAACTTCCCCCCTCATTCAGTGAGAATGGCTGAGGGGTGTTCCAGTCCCACGTGTACTACAGAGATTCCAATGCCTCAGTCTCAATGGGATGGGATGGGGAAGAGGCTTTTGCACAAGAACCACCACGACATGACAGTGTGTCCCCATGCAGTGAAGAACTGAAAGCATTGCAGTTGAGATGAATATGCCAATAACACAGCTTGCTTCTGGATTACCTGTACACTGTTAATAGGATCCCAAGGATTACCAATGATCCGGGTGCCAATCCCAAAAGCATCCCCCAATATGATGCCATTATGAAATTATAATCTAATCTGTTTAGTACTATAGTAGACAGGGGTATTCCAGTTCAGGGTTAGCGAGTTTTTACAGTATTGATTCAGGTTCAGTGGAAGTAAACACATCTCCCCTATTGATTGGCTGTTTTTGTTTCTACAGTAGCCCATAAAGGCAGTGTAAGTTTGACATTTGGGCCTGCTCTTTTGTTATGGGGCAACAGTAATATCCAGTTCAATCTCAATGCACTAACTGCCACATGAATGTGTTTAGGCATATATCGTTGACTTCTTTTCAACTCTAAATCTCATTTATTTCCTGCTGAGACTGGAGCTGTAATTGAATTTACTCCAGCTTTAGTAGAACACTATATGAATTTTGTATTTTTATTTAACTAGGCAAAATCAGTTAAGAACACATTCTTATTTGTAATGACAGCCTACCATGGAACAGTGGGTTACCTGCCTTGTTCAGGGGTAGAACGGCAGATTTTTACCTTGTCAGATCAGGGATTTGATCCAGCAACCTTTCGGCAATTTGCCCAATGCTCTAACCACTAGGCTACCTGCCATCATTAGGCTAGCTAAAGTTAGTTACTTGCTGCCCCAATGTGGTAGTTGTAGAAGGAGCAATCTAGTGCTCTTCTCGTGTCAGATTAGTTGGGGCTTGGCCAGAGCGGGGACCTTCCCTTCCACAGCTGTCCAGCAGATTGCCTGTGGGATTAAAGTTTGACAATTTCTCCCTTCTGTGTTGTTGTAGTCTGGATTTAGCCCATCTTTGGACTGCATTTAATTATCTTTCTCTGCCTCTCCCTCCCCCTTTGTCTCTCTCGCTTTTTCTCCCTCTCCTCCCTCATTCCCTCTTTTCATTTCTATTTGTGTTTGTGTGGCTCTGTGGGTTAGACAACTTCAGACTGACAGCAGGTGCTGAGGACTTAGAGCTCTTACTGAGTGCCACAGGGATTCTACCCAGCTATGGCCAAGATTCCCCCCCAGCAGGCTCCTCCGAAGCCAGCCCCGAAGACAATGGAGAGATCCTGAACCTAGCCGCTACGCCTGAAGCCCAGGACTCCACACGGACTCTACCACACCAAAAGTACTCTGTTTCCAGTGATAATCACCGCACCCACCCGGCGGCCAACAACCGGGCCATGGATGGCATGGAGGATGGAGCTGGTGTGGGAGTGGGCAGATGGGTGCAGAGCTCAGGGTACAGGCCCACGCGGAGGGGCTCCCCCAGACCCAGCACTCATACGCACTTTGACATCAATGAGCACCTGCCCTGGATGATCGTTCTGTTGCTGCTGCTGGTGCTGGTGGTGATCGTGGTGTGCAGCGTGAAGAGGAGCTCCAGAGTTCTGAAGAAGGGTCCAGTCCAGGACCCCAGCAGCATCATTGAGAAGGCAATCCAGAAGAAGACCTGCCCCCCGACACAGACCAAGGAGAAGTGGATCTACTACTCCAACGGACAGGGTGAGTGGGCGCTTTATTTTACCTCTCAAAGGTTTATAGAAAGAAATGCAACTTTGGTGATAAGTCTTTTTCTATGTAGCCGCATACTTTATAAAGAAAGAAAAACCTATATTTTTGGTACAAAGAGATATTTGCGAGACTCTCAGCCGAAAAGACAGAACATCTGTTGATCTGTTGTAGCACCAGCGGGGGAATCTAAATCCAATTATTTATGTGCCAGAGAACACTACACATAGCAGGACAGTAATGGCAGTTACACAAGCAAGGGCATGGTCTGCAACAAGCTGTAACTGCCACCTCACTCTCCCCACACGTATCTCCTCTTTCTCTACCTCTCTCCCATCTTCTTTTGTCTCACTTTCTTTTTCTACTTCCCTCTTTACCCCCTCTCCTCACTTCCTCTTTTCATTCTCTCTCTGTCTCCCTGATGCGTCTGGTTGTGTGTAACCATGGGAGCCGGGGTGGCCGCATGGGGCTGATCAGTTAAAGTAGTGAAACCACAGTACTGCAGCAGGCAGGCAGGAGGAAGAGCGCCGGCTGCCACAGCCTGATGTCAGCCTCAGATATCCATCCGCTTGTAAGCGAGAGAGAGGGAGAGCTCCAACCCAGTGCAGTTCAGTTCAAACCAGATTTTTCCAGTTCTCTGTGGTTGGAGAGAAGCTCAACTTTATCATTGCACAGACACATGCCACCCTGGAGAGGGTGAAGGGAGGGCTGGAGAGGCCTCTGCTTTCAGAGATATGTCCCACTGGGCACACCATGTCATTTCAACGTGGTGTGTTGGGTAATATTTGGTTGAGACATTAATCAATGAGATTACAACCTATATTCCCCCACTCAGAAAGACAGCCAAATGTTAGTTGAATTTCTAATGTATTATCATCTATGCTTTCAACCATTTAAAATTACAAACAAATTCCAATGGAAAAACAATGTCGGATTTTGGTTTAGTTGTCACCCACATGTATCACTGTGCTTTCAACCATTTAAAAACACAGCAAAGTTCAAATGGATACACAATGTCAGACATTTTGTTAATTTATAGAACAGATTCATCTATTATCACTGTGCTTCATAATACCAGAACCAAATGGCCTGAATTGCAGTTGAGATCACGTTAAAGTACACGGTGCAAGTGACCAATGTGGTTTGAGATTCTGCACAAATTATTAAAGCATTTGTGAAGATCTCCACAAACCTATGATGATGTATAGTATACATAAATGTATAGTAACAGTAACTTCAAAATGTGGCCATGGATGTGTTACTCATTTTAAGGTTGAATGTTAGTTTGTTAGATAGCCTTAAGTTTAGGCTATTTACTGTATTACAAAAGTAATATTGAATTGTGTTTGGTTGACAACGCAACCATCGAGAGCATCCTGACTGGTTGTATCACCGACTAATATGGCAACTGCACCACTCTTGACCAGAAGGCCCTACCGAGGGGTGGTGCGGACGGCCCAGCACATCACTGGGGGTGAGCTCCCAGCCATCCAGGACGTACATGCCAGGCGATGTCTGACAAAGGCTCGAGAAATTGCCAAAGACTCCAGCTACCTGAGACATAGACTGTTCTCTAAGCTCCTGTCTGGCAGGCGGTACGTACAGGCGCGTCAAGTCTCAGACCAACAGACTCCTAAAACAGCTTCTATCCCCTGACCATAAGACTGTTAAATGCTAACAACTACGCAACATGCAACAATTTCAACCATTTTACTGAGTTACAGTTTACAGTATATAAGGAAATCAGTCAATTGAAATAAATAAATTAGGCCCTAATCTTTGGATTTCACATGACTGTGCTGGGCAAGGACGCAGCCATGGGTGAGCCTGGGAGGGCATAGGCCCACCACTTGGGAGCCAGGCCCAGCCAATCAGAATGAGTTTTTCCCCACAAAAAGGTTTTATTACAGACAGAAATACTCCTCAGCTCTCCCTCAGACGATCCCGTAGGTGAAGAAGCTGGATGTGGAGGTCCTGGGCTCGCTTGGTTACACATGGTCTGATGCCGTTTGGACGTATTACCAACATTGGTGGTGGCTTATGGTAGAGAAATGAACATTAAATGATCTGGAAACAGCTCTGGTGGACATTCCTGCAGCGAGCCTGCCAATTGCATGCTCCCTCAAAACTTGAGACATCTGTGGCATTGTGTTGTGTGACAAAACTGCACATTTTAGAGTGGCCTATTATTATCCCCATCACAAGTTAATGATCATGTAATGATCATGCTGTTTAATCAGCTTCTTGATATGCCACACCTGTCAGGTGGGTGGATTATCTTGGCAAAGGAGAAATTGTAACTAACAGTGATGTAAACAAATTTGTGCACAAAATGTAATACACATTTATTTATTTCAGCTCATGAAACATGGGACCAACACTTTACATGTTGCGTTTATATTTTTGTTCAGTATATTTATCCTTCTACTGTTCACTATTACTCCTGTTGATATATATATTACCATTAGTATACAATATTTCCTCAAGTATTTATATATTTCTGATACTAGTCACTTTTCAGCCCTGTTTACATGTATAGTACCAGTCAGAAGTTTGGATACACCTACTCATTCCAGGGTTTTTCTTTATTTTTACTATTTTCTACGTTGTAGAATAATAGTAAACACATCAAAACTATTCAATAACACATATGGAATCATGTAGCAATCAAATTATAAAATATATTTTATATTTGAGGTTCTTCAAAGTAGCCACTCTTTGCCTACACTGACACTCTTGCATATACACACACTCACACTAACACCCTCACACTAACACCCACACACTTAAGGCCAATCCAGACACTACGTAGACGAAGGGAGCGTATCGCAGTGTTGCAATGTCGTTTTTTGTCACAAAAGGGGCGGCTCATTGTAATACGCTCCTTCATTCGACAAATTGAGACTCGACAGATCATTCCGAAGACTGAGGGGCAGTATTGAGTGAGTTTTGTAACAGAAGTACTGTCCCTGTGTCTACATCACATATTTTCCGGTATCCCTTCTGCTATAAACTCAGAAGAGATGGACGTGATGCTATTTTGCCTCAGCTACTTGCTATAAATACTTGCAAGCTTCCTTTTTTGTGCTTATATTTCAAGATTTGCTACAAACAATTATGTCTCTGTCCAGTTTTGAGGAGCGCCTGTGCGAGCTGGTGAGACAATACGAGAACCTCTACAACCCTTCAATGCAGTTGTATTCGGACAAGCACGCAAAAGACAACCGCTTAAAGGAGATATCACAGAATGTTAACACCGATACTGACATCAAAGAAACATAGAAAAAGATTTGGGACCAGTATTTTTGCAATCTGAAAAGAGTGAAGGAGACGAGGAGTGGGGCTGCTGCTGGTGTCTACTGGCTTCGTGTTTACGTGAAACATCGTCATCGAGTGGGGCTGCTGAGGGCCCATCTACAGGTGGTTAATCGCCCCTTGGTTCATCATCTCCCCAACCAGGTTCATTACCTCCCCGGCCCCTCTCCCCAACGCCCTTCTCACCAACACCCAACACACCGTCCAGTCATGCCCTGCAACTCCAAAGCGGCCGAGGATCCTTTGGACACTGACATTATGCAGCGAGTTAAAGAAACGCCAGCAGGAGATACAGAAACAGCAGCAGTGTCCAGCAAAGGCCGTCTACAACGTCATGGTACCATGGACAGTGTCTATTCCTCCTGATCGATGTCTCCCATTTGTCAGGGACATGACAATGTACTTTCACAGGACCATCGATCAGTACTGTGTGTCCGCTTGGTCCACTCTCGAGTGAGACAGAGCCGTCCGTCTTAACCCAAAAACTGGTGTTGTGTGCCTTTTTTCTCATTCACACGTTAGGGTGTTGGGTAATTTTCTGGTGTTTACTTCGCGTTTTTTGTTTTTTTTTCCCTTTCATCACACTGTTAACCTGTGTATTACCATAGCAGGAACGTCTCCAATAAAAGGCCACTACACATAACCATGTACAACCTTGTGTTATGTTGATTAGGGAAATGTCTCGAGGGTCTAGCCTTATTGTCTACAGATGGACAGCCATTCTCACCCATGTACCATAGCAGGAAGGTCTCCATTGAAAGGCCTCAACACAAGGTTGATCCTAGGCCGTCATTGAAAATAAGAATTTGTACTGAACTGACTTGCCTAGTTAAATAAAGGTATGTGGTCACATGGTCATGTGTAATGCTGATTAGGTAAATTGCTCGAGGGTCTAGCCTTATTGTCTACAGATGGACATCCACTAATTGGAAGGCCACTACACATAATACAACGTTAGGTATATGTCTTGAGGGTCTAGCCTCCAAAGAATATATGACAAAACTAAAACCACACAAGGATGAAGTGACTGTCATTATGGTAGTCTTTATTTTGATTTGTAAAGCGTGAATAAGAAAAACAGCTAAATCCAAACAGCAAAACCAAGTGTGTAGCTCACAATATGACATATAAACAGTCATCAACCAGAGGAAGAGAACACATGTGCCACATGTGTTCCAAACCACACTCCAACATTTACTGTAGGGTGCCACGTGTGATAGCAGCATCCTGGAAAGACACTTGACCAGCTGGTGTGAGGAAGTAGTCCCTGAGGTTGTTGCGCACGTCTATAGCAACTCTGTCTTCCAACATGTTTCTTGGGTCCAGGAAGCTGGTGTCCCCCCTGTCTCCACTCTCCTGGATGCAGGTCCCCAGTGGGTGTGGTGTAGTCAACAAACGTGGAGTGGATGTACTGTGTTGATGAGTCTATGTTGTGGGTGTCTGTGGTGTAAAGGAAGTTGTGGAGAGCCACGCAGGCCTTGATCCTTCATCTTGCAGCCCTTACCTCATTACCGAAACACAAATGTCTCACCGCCTCTTCAAAATTGGTATCATTTTCACATCAAACAGTACCTTCAGAAAGTATTTCTACATTTTGTTAGGTTACGGCCTTTTTCTAAAATGGATTACATTTTTTTTTTTGTCTCATCAATCTACACACAATACCCCATAATGACAAAACAAAAACAGCCTTTTAAAAACGTTTGCAAATTTATAAGAAAAACCCCCAAATAGGGTATCACACCTACCTTGTCACAACACAACTGATTGGCTCAAACGCATTAAGAAGGAAAGACGTTGCACAAATGATCTTTTAACAAGCCAGACTAAGTCAGTGGTACAGATGGAACTATCCAAGTCGAAAATGGGTAGGGTGTCTGGGGGTTGTCGTGTGTCAGGGCTCTCACTGTGTGAAGTGAAGAGATTAGCACATTGTACCTGTCCGCTCACACCACGTGAGAATGTTCCAGGAATGTTAGTGTATAGTAGGGATGTGGACATTATGAAGATAGAAAGGGACAACTGAAACATGATCTGTAGTCTAACCGTGATTAATATTCAGCCTGACTACATACAATTGTCTATTCAACTTCCCTTTTGTGTTACTAACGAAAGGCATTTTGAAAGCATTAGAGAGAGCAATCTGTTAACAATTGAGTCCTCAAGGAAAGTCCTCAAGGAAAGTCCATGATAAACTGCTTTGGTATTTACATGGATTCCGGCTGCTATGCTAGGATTTTCAGCATTTAAAATGTTTTGTCCATTTCTCACACACACACTAATGGCAATCAAGAAATTAAGTGCACTGACATTTTTCACATATCTTTCTTTACTGTTGTCTCAAAATAGTAGTAGTAGTAGTAAGATTTTTATTAACAATGTCCAGATACACAAATAATCTGCATTTTTACGGCGATGTTTGTCTATATTCAGTTCCAAAAAAGAGAATTTAATTGTATTTTAAACTTCAAACAACAAGTGAATTTACGGCATGTTTTTTAAAAAAGGATTATAGAATGTTTATCAAGTGGATGCCAAGTTTTACATTCAGACCATGTGTGTGTTTGTGTGTGTGATTACACAGCTGTTTACTCTTTCGAACAAAACAGTTTGTTAATTCGTCCAAGGTGTATAATTGGCTACCCTGAAGGCTTTAATGTCTATTTACTAGAGTAGTTAAAACACTCCTAATAAAACGTGGAATGGGAAACATAAAGAAGACGAGATCATACAAATAGCCAATTCTTTCATACGAGTCCAGAAAGTGATGTGAAGGGCGAGCAGGGTATACATAGTGCAGATGAAATGAATCCGCCGTGTGAGCCTGCTGTTTACGACGCCCAGGCGGGGGGGGGGGGGGGGGGGGGAGTACATAGGAGGCCGTGCTGCTCAGCACCAGGGTGGGCCAGGCCACAGAGACAGGCAGGAAAGCAGAGATAGGACCTGGACTGTGGCTGTGAGTCATTTGGGCCTGCTGTGGATTTTGTATTATTAAAATTTTCATGCAGACGGATTGGGTTATGATACTTTACGTTCATTTTGTTTAGTGTTTTTTTGAATGATAGTGTTCTACAAAATGAGAAAAACTGAGCAAGACTTCACAACCCTAGGGAGTCAAAGAAATTGAAACAATGAAATTGACTGAGCAGCAAGCTGGTCTTATGCGACCAATTTGTCTCTTCCATTAGGATGACTTGGGCTCCTGAGTGGCGCAGCGGTCTAAGGCACTGCATCTCAGTGATAGAGGTGTCACTACAGATCCCTGGTTTGATTCCAGGCTGTATCACAACCGGCTGTGATTGGGAGTCCTATCGGGTGGTGCACAATTGGCCCAGTGTCATCTGGGTTAGGGTTTGGCCGGGGTAGGCTGTCATTGTAAATAAGAATGTGTTCTTAACTGACTTGCTTATAAAAATGACACGTTTACTTTGTCACCAGCAGGAATCCCCAGAGAGAATCAGAGCAGATGAACTGGAGTGGAAAGGCTGCTATTGTGGCCTCTTTGTCATGCAGCCCTCTCAACTCAGACCTGCTGTCTCAATCGAGTTTTCAAATGAAAATTTTACAGCGCCCCCACTTCCCATTAGGGTCTGTGGTACTGTGTAAGAGATTAACCACATTCCACATTGTCTCACCACCTCTCAGAGGCTCTACTTGTAACAGATGGAGACTACGTGACAGTATGTTTGTGTTGTGTTGACTCTGAGTAACCTGTTGAAAAGCCTTGCAGTAGCTACATTTCTCTGCTCTGCAGGCAACGTTACATTGCTGTGAACAAACTGTTTTATTTTTAAATTTGTTTTATTTAACTTTTGTTTAACTAGGCAAGCCATTTAAGAACAAATTCTTATTTACAATGACAGCCTTCCCGGGGAACGGTGGGTTATAACTGTGACACAACTTGTCGCCTCATCTCTATGCACCATCATCAATGTGAAAACTCAATCTATGTTTTACATCTAACTAAGAGATTACATTTGGAGTCTTCATTACTTTCGAGCGTCCCGTTACTATTTACTGATTGGCAGCCATTTTCGGTCAGTAATTTGTTTATATTCAATCTGCCACCACTGCAATCATGCCAGGAGGTTAAGGAAACGGACTATTGTACACATTCGCTAGCATACTGAACTATACATGTAGGTCATCTATTATATCCAACTAAAACAGAGATTGTATTTCCCCCTAGCCTAGCTCTGTCACTTTGTTTTAATTCTCTCTAAAGAAGGTGACAGTAGGCAGGCTTGATAGGAACTGTCACAAAAGGCTTCAGGTGTCGGTCTCATCGTTCATCACAAAGTCGCTTCGTGGCACGACTCTGACCTCAGGGCAGGACAACCGTAGTGTAGCCTTGGCCTCGACCAGATCACAAGCCAACCACCGCCGGTTTACAGCGAGTCAATCTCCCAGCTACCATCTCTCCAAACCGACCCTGTATTATGCACTCTGGATGTTTGGGCTTTGATAGAAGATATTGATCAGGGATCACTGTGATCGTTATCAAAATGTAATTATTAATGATGTTTCTCTGCACATTATAGTTCAGCCTGCATAATGTGGCTTCTTGTAGTCTGGGGAGTGAGGTTTGGGTCAATTCCATTTAACTTTCCATCAATTCAATTAATGAATTGGAGTGAATGTTACATTCAGTAAGTCAATTGGAAATCCCCCCATGTTTTAATGAAGGTTTTGTTTCAATTTTAATTTATTCAAGTTTATTTATGACGCACAGTTGAATATGGTTATACCTGCAGGGATGGCACAGTTTCACAGACACACAGACATGGGGTTTTTCTGCACCTGTTTGTGAACATGTTCTGTATTGACTGAGTGAAGTTTTAACACCTGGGGATGTTTGTGTCTGCCAGGCAGTCTGAATATATATTAGTTAGGCTATTCACGTCTGGGACATTTCCTGTTATGACAAATGCTCCCCCCCGACATATTTCTGCCACTTGGCTTGTATTTGCAAGTCAACATGTTCTGCTGCATCCCTCAGAAGTGTGACTGGAGCCAGACAGGCAGGGTGTGGTGTAGGATATCCTTCAGATAAGGTCCTACAGCTTCAGAAAGGCTATGGTTGGGTGAGGAGGAGAACCCCATGTCCTCTTTTTCCACTTGTGTCGTTTCACAATCAACAAATTGAGGCCGCTTAGTACTATTTATACATTAAAACCAACGAGTATGCATTTTCTCAAACCTATCATAACACATTCATCAGTAGACCAAGACGTAAGGAATAAAATGAGGTATTTCTAGCATGAAAGACCAAAGGGGACCGCAAGATGGATTTATGCATTGTTTGTTATCCAGATGCCATTAACAGCAGGGAGTTATAGCATGCCATGCTATTGCGCGGACCTTAAGCAAGTAAGCATATGTCAAGGCATGAGATGATCCAATGTCTTACAGTATGCACATTTTCCATTTACAGTTTCACAACAATATTGCCCTATCAAAACCCACAGTTATCTATGAGTAGGTCCAGTAGTTTTCCAGACCATCAGGAAAAAAAACAGGCCCTATTCCCTAATTATAAGCTACAGGGCACTGGGTTTATTTCCCAGTCAGTTAACATGGTCAGGAAAAACTCTTGGCCCTATCTCTGAGCTTAGGCAGTGTCTTATACCTGGGTAGTGGCCCTGGCTGAAAAGGACAACCAACCTGCTGAGTCTGCAGCTGAGCCTAACCATGTTCCGTACTGGCACTAAGGACCTTTGTTTCAGCACCAGCTACTCTCACACATGCCTTTTGTGATTATCAGAGAGAGATTATGAAAGAGCATTCTCAACATAATTTCAATGGAGTGTCTATCTTAGATCAGCAGTGTTGTACTACTACCACTACTACTTCTAATACGACTACTACTTCTAATACTACTACTACTTCTAATACTACTACTACTTCTAATACGACTACTACTTCTAATACTACTACTACTTCTAATACTACCACTACTTCTAATACTACTACTACTTCTAATACTACCACTACTTCTAATACTACTACTACTTCTAATACTACTACTACTTCTAATACTACCACTACTTCTAATACTACTACTACTTCTAATACTACCACTACTTCTACTACTACTACTATTTCAACTACTACTACTACTACTACTTCTAATACTACTACTGATACTACTACCTCGAATACTACTACTACTTCTAATACTACTACTACTTCAACTACTACTACTACTTCAACTACATAGGCAGTGTTACTTTAAAACACAAAACGCCGGACAGGAGGACAGGCAGGCAGTTCTTCAAGGGTCTTTGAACCCATCAGGAGGTTGTCTTCATATACTGAAAGTAACACTTCCTCCATCTGGTTGAGACCAGTTCAGCTTTATGAGTCACGCTGAGTCTGTCTGGACAGGGTGTGCAGAGGGAACAGATGGGCTGCCAGTTCTGGGGTGCGGAGAGGTGGAGGGTAGTGGAGAACTTCAGATGCATCTGCTGAGGTAAAGCTTGGTGAGAGATCACTTTCAGAGAGTGTATTCCTGGATCCACTGGTTTATGACGGTGCATCGCTCATAAGCAGCAACCAGACGTGCAGGTCTGCTAAAACTGTTCTGATTACCCCCTAACTGAGACCTAAGGCTTAGGTTGACTGAGAGGTCATAACCCTTATGTAACACACACATACAAACTCACTCTCTACATCTCTACAACACAAATCTTAGATTCACTGTGTTCACTTAATAGCGTTTTAAAAGAAAGGAACAATGGCTCAGTGTGGTTCAAGAGGACCCATTTTTTGTTGTTGTACTAGTCATAGTGTTGATTATTGCTTTTAACTGACACAACCTTACAATTAAGGAGAAATCAAGTAATATAATTGTATGCTCTTTTAATTTGATTTCTAAGTACTTAATGGGCATAATTACTATAAATGAAGGAAGTGCTGAAAAGTCTGAAGGGGTAAATTATCATATCATGTCTCATGATCAACCGAGTCCATGTGAATTAGGGATTGACTTATTAGTCAAGAGTGACATCCATTGTTAATCAATGGCTCCAGTCTATTTCAGACATGGCAGAAAATGTACCTGTTCTCTCCTCCCTTTACCTAGGTGTGGACATCCTGAAGTTGGTGGCAGCTCAGATTGGCAGCCACTGGATTGACATGTACCAATCCCTGGCCAATGCCACGGAGCGTGAAGTGGCAGCATTCTCCAACGGCTACCAGTCGGACCACGAGCGTGCATACGCTGCCCTGCAGCACTGGACCATCCGCGATGGGGACGCCAATTTGGCTAAGCTCATCAACGCCCTGCACCGCCACCGCCGTATAGACGTGGTGGAGAAGATACGGGGCATCATGGAAGACAATCCTCAGGTAAGCCCTACTGGCAAAGAGAATCTGTTCTGTCCTCCAGTGAACTCTCCCATCTTGAATCACAGGTGGGCTATTTGGGCTTAATGGCACTCCTCACTAATGAGCCTTCTTCAGGTTCTCATTTATCTCACCAAATCTCTAGAGTACAAAGTCACTCACAAAGTCACTCAATGTGAACGCAAACATAGAAATCACATATGGAATGACAACGTTAATATAACAAGTCACAAGTGGTGACCAGCCCTCCTGCCTTAAGGGTAGCGCCCCCATGACTGTCCTGGCGTGGCCTAGCAATACTGTACAGTACAGAGGTCAACATAGAGAGACTGGCCAGTTGCGAAAGTGGATCATTCATCACGCTCCACTTTTCTCCTAACTTCCTCCCATCTCTCAGATACATATCATATTATCCCCATGTCCAGTGACCTTCTCTGCTCAAAGTTAGATTCTTACAGTTAAGGGCTTGTTATGGTCGTCTTATGAGAGATATTGAGACCCGGAGATATGTCTAACAGGCTGCCTATTGTAATTCTGCTTGTCGTCACTACTTAATAATCCTTGGATGATGGTAATATCTAGGGTGTTTTGTCTCAATCGATGGTGGAGGAGATTGCAGGTAATAAATCATTTGGTGAGGGAGGGAACAGGGAAGCAGAAGCACAATATGAGTAGGGAACATAGTGTGCTGGAGGCTGCTCTCTCCCCTTTCTCCCTCCCTCCCTTGTTTTTCCTCAGTACACTCTTGGCCATTTCTACAGATTTTCTCCTCATTCCATTGAATCAGCACTGGGTCATGTGTTATAAATAACTTAAGGGTAAACCACCAGGAAATGGTAATTCATGAGGGATACTCTGTAAGGAGGGATGACCATTCATCATGCAGTGGGCCTCTTATTGGTACCAGACAGAAATGCTGCAGACAGACAGCATTGTAGGTGTACACATATGGTATTCTTCCTTAGAGGTATAATATACAACCATGTGGTTCCACTGACGTAAGACTTCCCCATCCGTGTGATTCATAAATGAGGTGTCTGTGTGTGGCGATTCCACCAGAGTGGGCTGGCTGCCTTATGTATGGGAGGGATGGAGCGAAGGAGGGAGGAAATGAGAGAGGGAGGGGATGCTGTTTCCTGCTGCCACCCCAGTTTTGTTAATTCATTAAGACACAGCTTGGAGCTATCCTCCATGACTGGGTTGTTTTTAAACAAACCGCAGGTGGTGAGCCCCAAACATTGCTAATCTGCCTCCCCAGCTGATATTCTCTCATTCCAATAGTGTGATTTCATCATAGCTGTAAGTCAAGGAGCCTGAAGCAGAAAGGACAGAGGCTGATCCAAGTTGTTTGCGCATGTGTGTGTCAGCATGTACTGTATGTGTCAGCGTGTGTTGGTATGCGTGTGGAGCATGTCCTCCTGTTTAATCTTGCAGATGACCATAGCTGCAGTGTGAGCTGAGCTGTGTCTCTCCTCCTGCCCTCGGTCTCAGCTGGTTAGGGCTGACTGATGGAGTCACTGCACTGTCAGTGTTAAATGAGGCCTAGCCATAGACCAATGATACTGAAGGGCCTTGGCACACAGTAGTAGTTTACCCTAGGACACAGAGACAGACCCTTTTACTGATAATGTCACCGCAAAAACAGTTTTGCCGCAGCATATGGTCAAAATAACGTGTTTTTACTTCTCACTGTCTGTTTCTTTGCAGCTGCAAAAGTCTAGGCCCACGTGTTATGATGCTTCAGTCAGCAAGGAACCTGACCTACATGACGTTATGTCAGACAAAACACCCTCCCCCATAAAGTGAAATGAGTGTAGTTGGAGCACCAATCTGCTCAGCATGTTTTGTTGCTGTAGGATATGTGTTTTCTATGTAAGGTATTTCTGGGGCACCCTCCCTCTCTCCTCTGTGCCCCAGACAGACACGTTTTAGCCTGCTCAAAAAAACCACACAGTCATCTGAATGATGCATTTAGAGGAAGAGATTAAACATCACAACACATTGACTCTCTGTGGCACGCAAGACCTCAGGTCAACTCCTCGTAAACAAACTGCTTTAACAGAATGACGATTCTCTCTTAGTGCTTCAGTGGTTGTTGTGTTTATCCTCGCTTGGTAAAAAGTCTTGTCCCAAAGGTCCTAGCCAGCTGTCTCTGTCTGTTTTCTTCTTCTTTCCCTCTGGTCCTCTACTCCCAGTAGGAGCTTTTCCATCCACACCAAGGCAACTTCTCATAATAAGAGTTCTAGCCTCCCCTTCAGGCAGGCACAATGCTACACACAATCCAATTTCAGACATTATTAAGTGTTTACTACTCCCATTAAAGGTCCATTCATTCGTTCAGAGGCCCAGGTGCATTCTCCGGTCTGCACAGGAAGATGGTGCCTATTTCTAGCTCCTAGTCAACTTTGCAGTATTTAAACAAATATTATTTCTTAAATTATTTGCTCAGAACATTTCTTGCATTATTACCTTTTGGATATTAGATTGGAGATCACTCAACCAGCAATTCGACCAGAAATTATATTTCCCTGAATTTAATCCTTTGTTTGAACTCCCCAAGACAGTTCCCTTCTTCCCAGGGGCAGCTCCAAGACTCCGCTGTTGGAGAACAGGAATAAGGAGTGGGCTCCTATTCAGACTCAGCATGCATGCATTCCATCCACCACTTCCGTGTATGTTACTCGCTAACGTTAAGTCCCCGGACAATAAAGTAGACGAGCTCAGGACAAGGATCTCCTTACAGCGAGACATTAGGGGCTGAAATGTACTCTATTTTATGGAATCATGTCTCTTTACGGATATACTGTACCCTACCATTCAGCCAACAGGGTTCTCTGTCCATTGCACGAACAGGAAGAAATAACTCTCCAGGAAAAAGAAAGGTGTATGTTTCATGACTAACTACTTGTGGTGTGATTGTGGTAATGTACAGGAACTCAAGTCCTTTTGTTCTCCCAATCTGAAATACCTCATCATCAAATGCCGACCGCATTACCTCCCAAGAGAGTTTTCTGGCTCTCAAGGAACTACACTCAACTTTATGCAAACTAGACACCGAATATCCTGAGGCTGCAATTATTGTAGCTGGGGACTTTAATAAAGGAAATCTGAGGAAAACGCTACCGAACTTCTATCAACACATATTCTGTGCTTCTCGCTCATCGAGCATTCTTGACCATTGTTACTCCTCCTCCCGGGACAGCTACAAGGCTCTCCCCCACCCTCCCTTTGGCAAATCAGATCATGCCTCAATTTTGCTCCTCCCCTCCTATAAGCAGAAACTTCAACAGGAAGCACTCATGGTAAGGACTGTTCAACATTGGTCTGACCAATCAGAATCGATGTTTCAAGTTTATTTTGATCACGCAGACTGGGAAATGTCCCGGGTTGCCTTAGAGAACAGTATCAACGTATAAACTTAGTTGGGGACTGAGTTCACCAGGAAGTGCATAGAGGATGTTATCCAAACAAAAAAACGTGGATGGATGGCAGCATTCGCTCAAAACTGAAAGCACAAACCACCGCATTTAACCTCTGCAAGGTGACTGAGAACATGGACGTGTACAAACAGACCAGCTATGCCCTCCGTAAGGCAATCAAAGAGGCAAAACAACCATGTAGGGACAAAGTGGAGACACAGTTTAACGGCTCAGACACAAGACGTATGTGGCAGGGACTCCAGACATGGATTATAAAGGGAAAGCCAGCCTTGTCGCAGACACCAACACCTCGCTCCCGGACAAGCTAAACACCTACTTTGCCCATTAACCCTCATAATGCTGCCGGCCCAGATGGCATCCCTAGCCGCATCCTTAGAGCAGGTGCAGACTAGCTGGCTGGAGTTTTTACGGACATATTCAATCTCTCCCTATCCCAGTCTGTTGTCCCCACTTGCTTCAAGATATCCACCATTGTTCCTGTACCCAAGAAAGTGAAGGTAACTAAATTAAATGACTATCGTCCCTTGGCACTCACTTCGGTCATCATGACGTGCTTTAAGAGGCTAGTTAAGAATCATATCACCTCCACCTTACCTGACACCCTAGACCCACTACAATTTGCATAACGCCCCAACAGATCCACAGATGACGCAATCCCCATTTCATTACACACTGCTCTATCCCATCTGGACAAGAGGAATACCTTTGTAAGAATGCTGTTAATTAATGTGTTTCTATCAAATTGCCTTGTTTCACATAAAAAGGCTGTGCGTGGTGACATAGTGCACATAAAAATAACTGTTGCCGTTAAATTACCATGTACCGTTTAAAAAATACAACTTAAATGAGTTTCCATCGCTTTTTCAACTGGTTTTGTCAGTCAAAATGTTGCGCTGTATAGCGCATGTGCCCACTCTGGTCTTGGCACATGCTTTCTAGCCAACAGCTGGCAGATACAGTGCACGTATAGCCTACATGATGAGATTATTATGGACAAAAGAGTGAGATGATCTTTATTTGTCAAACTGCTGGCAAGCATCTATCTTCATGTCACCAGAATAAGACCCTGGATATTTATTGGAAAGGAGCATCAAGCTCATCACCGTGTACTTTCAGGTAGGCCCTTCATCACATCTGTTGGGGAAGATGTTTAGTATCAGCTGTAACATCAGTGGTTGCAGCATCACAAGAATACTGTCTATGAGGGAGAAGCAGAGAAAAGAGCTGCCTATTAAACAATACCCCCAGTGTCCTACATAACAGTAGTGATGCTGAAATTTCTCAGTGTTAACATATGAGGATTCACTTTAGTGGTAAAGGCTCTCTTGACCCACAATGTCTTATGATATAGCAGTTTTTCCATAGCCTGCTGTATTTTGCTCCTGAACAGGGTTTATGACTAAACATGCAACACATCTCTCCTAAGCGCCAAAATGTGTACGCTACTCTGCAGTTTCAGTAAAATATCTGTGTTATTTGTGATCTAATTAAAATGTGGATGTTCTCTGTGTCTCTGATGCCTCAGCAGTTCCTCCCTACACAGGGCCAGACCCCCTAGCGTGTCTATTGTGTGTTTGAGTGTGTGCGTGATTGTGTGTGTGTGCTTGCGGGCCTGTGTGTGCCTGCTGCCTGGTGTGAGTATGTGTATGTGTATGTGTGTGTGTGATGCGTGACAATGTCCCTACCCTGGGGTCTGCTGTGTGTGTGTTGACAGGCTATGTCAGTGACTCAGCCAGATCACTGTCTCTCCTCTAATGACTCAGTCACTGGCTACTGACAACTCAGAGAAGCATCTGGAACGGTGACACCATTTCCCCCTGTTTTCTCCTAATTCTCCACGATGAGTCGATCTGAGTTCAAGTATTTTCAGTCTCCAGGGGTTTCTCTGGAGGGTTAGTTGGTAGGTTTTGTAACAGCTGTTTGTAACATAATTTGGCCAGGGTGGCGTAGTGCTCCAGTCTTCGTGGACGTGTCATTGCCTGCCTATCTGGCCTAGTGCACAGAGGAACTTGTTATCAAATAGGGGAGATAGCAGGGGCTGCATATGGGTCATATACGCACGCAGAAGTAAGTGAGGTCTGTCTGATGCCACATCAAGCTGTTTTATATGGGATTTTATGTTCGCATCAGAAGTTTTCCGTTGCACTCCCGTCACCTGCATGAAATTCAATTGTGTTTCTGTGAAGCCATATTGAACTGTGTTCTATTGGATTTTCAGCACCCTGAAAGTTTTCCATTGCATTTCCATCGCCTGTATGAAATGCCCTTTACCATTTCCTTCCTGTCTCACTCACAGCAGGGCCTTTTTCTCTACAGTACCGAAGTCAAAATGTAAGTCTCTCAAGAGCTCATCTGGTCCGGTCACCACCAGTTCACTACATTACCATACCGAAGAAGACTGTTATTTATGTCTTCCCTGAGCCCCAGGGCAAGCACAGTGGTGTACTATACCTGGTAGTGTGTGACTGGGCCCATGTGGTCTTTGGGCAGTACATTCCTGCTCTGTCCAAGTCCACAGAATCCCTTTCATGTCTGGCCGGTTGTGTACGCTCCCTGAGGCAAGGAGAGAGAGTCACGGATGGGAGTGGGTGGTCTGGGGCTGTGGGTTGGCCCGCTGTGTCACCTGACGTGGGCTGCATTAGGCTGGGGCTGGGCACACAGGAGCTCCCTGTCCTCTCCCTGCACCGCGTAAAATGGCCTGTTTCCAAACTTGTGCAGGTGTATCCAAAAGTCTAATAATAACCACTTGTACCATAGTAGGCATAAGTCGTGATGTGTAAAGGATTCAAAAGTAAGCAATTGCTAAAGTCACTGACTGTCTGTGACATGACAAACCTGAGCACTCAGCTCTTGAAATGCTAATAGTTCATGACAATGGTGAGGTGCAAGTGTCAGGATATCTTCCAACTATCTAGGAATCTCTTTAGTGTTGGCACTTCTCAGCATGGCACCGGCTGGACACAATTGCAGTCAGGATCAAAGTCGCCATTGAGTGGTGTTCCCACTATCAAACAGTCGCAAATTGCTTTTGAGTCATCACAGATACCATACTTTAAATCCTCAGCGTGGCAAGCAAGACACAAGTGCCTTCAGAGGTGTACGGATAACTAGGAGTACGAAACTGGGGTATTTTGTGCAGTGGTCTGTCCGGACAACAGCGTGACTCAGAACACTGCTTTCTCAGCCATTGGTTTCCAACACTGACACTGACCATCTCCTCCCCTCTCCCTCTCAATTCAAGTCAAGGGGCTTTATTGGCATGGGAAACATATGTTAATATTGCCAAAGCAAGTGAAGTAGATAATATACCTTTCTCTCTCTCCATATCCCTCTCTTTCTCTCCTCCCCTCTCCCTCTCTGCAGTTTAATCTGAACCAGCTGATGACTGTGAATGTAACCCCGAGCCACAGTCCTGTCCACAAGTCTTTGGAGTCTCCTGGGGTGGTGGTGGAGCAGTCTCCTGTGGACCGGACCAAGGGCTTCTTCCCCGACGAATCAGAGCCTCTGCTCCGCTGTGACTCCACCTCCAGCAAAGACTCCGCCCTCAGCAGGAACGGCTCATTCATCACCAAAGGTAACCACATATTATGACACAGTTCTGTTTCAGTAATTATGCTAAACACCTGGCTCCTACAGAGGTGACATATTTGTATTTACTGCCCCCTTCTGGTTATAAAGTGCACCTGATTTCATACTCCATTATAGCAAGTCATCAACTATGAAATCTTTGAGAAATATGTCTTAGTTCTCATAAGGATGACTGGGCTTTTATTCCCAGCAGCAGAACGTGACTGCTAATTTAGTCATTCATGATTTCCTATTTTATGGACAACAACAAGCTGTAGCTAACATCCACAGTATGTTGCAGTCTATCCTCCTCCTCATTCTGACATTTTCTTCCTCTCCTCTGTGACTTCCAGAGAAGAAAGACACGGTGCTACGTCAGGTCCGGCTGGACCCGTGTGACCTGCAGCCCATCTTCGACGACATGCTGCACATCCTAAACCTTGACGAGCTGCACGTCATCGATGCGATCCCCATGGCAGAGGACAAACTGGACCGCCTCTTCGAGATTGCCGGGGTCAAGAGCCAGGAGGCCAGCCAGACCCTGCTGGACTCGGTCTACAGCCACCTGCCTGATCTCCTATAGGCCCACTGCTGTGATGCTACAGACCTATACTGTGGTCAGGGGACGCCCCACTTCCTTCTGCCGCAAACCCCTCCTTTTCGGTGTGGCTACTTGGGTGTGCCCCCCCCCCCCCAAAAAAATACTCTGAGGTAAGCTAGTGAGATGCTGCTTGATTCTGGATAGTCGTCTACACGCCTTCATGACCGCCAATCGGCTATCCTCCATTCCTAGCAGCCTGACTTAATCCCCTACTAATACCAGGGTCAGGGAGCCTCCTTTTTTTCACCTTTATTTAACCAGGTAGGCTAGTTGAGAACAAGTTCTCATTTACAACTGCGACCTGGCAGTGAGCCTGCCTGCCTGGAGGAAGGGCAGGACAGAGTGGCCAGCCTGGAGTTCTGGGCAGACATAGCACCACCATCACCACTATGCTTATTAAACCATAGCTATTGCCCTTGTGTCAATGTAGCATTAAACAAGTGTTCTCTTTAAATTTTTGAGATTATAAACCCATATTCATGCAAGCAAACTTCAACAACACACTCTCATGCACAATGTCTATAAATGTCAAACATCCCACATGAAGAAATACTATAGTCTGCACTATGGTAGGACTACTACAGTATTCACTGTAGTGTTTTTGCTAAATTTACTGTAGTATTTACTACAGTATACTGTAGTATTTACAGTTTACTATAGTATAAATACTGTAGTAAAAACAAGCAGTAGTGTATACTATATTCATTACGGTAATGTTTTTGCAGACTGTAGTATACTGTAGTATTTACTGTAGTGTTTTTGTTTTATTATCTTTGACATAGAAGTGGGGGGCATTCTCCTTGAAGAAACCTACTGGAGAAATACTCCGAGTAAATTTTCCATAACCTGTAGGTAGTACTGGGTTCTGACACGGAGAGTTCAGAGCTTCTACTCTTTTCTATAACCATAGGGAACACAATATATGGTCTGTACTTGGCATGTAGGTTTCAAACTTACGGGTGGCCCAAATTGGGACTTGGGGGAGGGGAATGGGCAAATGTACAAATTATATACTGTAGTATTTACTATAGTTTAAAAATATATGTTTTTGTGGACTGTAGTATTTTTGCAGACTTTGTTGTACTATTTACTAGTGTTTTTTTGTGGATAATACTGTAGTATTTACTATAGTATTCTACAGTACTACAAAATTCTATACTAAGTCCTACACATGATCGAGGGATACTACAGTGTATACAATTTTATAGTATACTACAGTTTCCTACATACTTCTATATACTGTAGTATTATAGAATAAACTGTAGTATTTTTTTATGAGGGACACTACGACACACACTCATGATGCACAATGTCTTACACTAATAGTATGTAATATGATTGATGCACTAATTCTTGTTCTTTGAGTAACATAACCATTTCATCTGTATGCATTCTGCCATATGTGCTTCAATGTCTCTTTGAAATGCTGTTTACTTACATGTCACACTTATTTTTTGTCAACATTTAGTTTGAGTATTATCATTTGTAGTTTTTTAGCAACTATGTTTGTCTTGATTTCAATGGGATTCTGATATGTCCCAGCTTGGTGTAATGAGACCATCTTACTGGATGTAAGATATGCATAGTTGCTCCATATTCTACTTGAATCTGACAGTCATCTTCTGGATTGTGGTACTTGATTAAAAAATAACAATGTACAACTATAGTTCCTTTTAAATTCAACATCTTTAAAAAAAAAAGCACCACCAAAAAACATGCTGTGAGGTGCCAGTATTCAACTCGCAGATGTTAGGAAAGGAACACAGGCTGACTTTTTGCCAAGCCAATCGTATCAAGCTATTCTGGTGCTAGACTTGAAATTGTCTAGTTGGGCATAATACCAGGATGATATGGGCGTCTTTCAGGACAATCGCTACTAAAGTATTCTGGACTTTGCAGGGGGTAAAATAGATGCAGCTGCTCTGGACTTTGTTGGACAGAATTGAAGTGTTGTTCGAGCTGTCCACATCGCTGTTGGGTCTAATGTAGGTGTGAAGGTAAGCATGTAGAACGAGTCTGAAACATTGAAGTTGAGGTATACTGTACATGTACTCTGGTGGCTGTTTTTAAACATAACGCGTGTAACCAGTACGTTTACTATTATGTAAAATCTTAAATCAACCAATTAAAGTTCAAACGTTCGTCATAATGTGGAGTGTGTGTCATACTTACTGTATCTCTCTTTCAACAATAATTTGTTACAGTAAACATGTTTCCATGTAACCTTTTTATGGTAGTTATAACGACACAAGGCGATTCAGATGCAGATGGTTTGAGTTGATCTTTAGTACAAGGGGTAGGCAAAAGACAGGTCGGGGACAGGCAAGAGTTCATAACGAAGTCAGAGTCCATAACGGTACAGGGCGTCAGGCAGGCTCGAGGTCAGGGGCAGGCAGAGTGGTCAGGCAGGCAGGCTCGAGGGCAGGGGCAGGCAGAGTGGTCAGGCAGGCAGGCTCGAGGGCAGGGGCAGGCAGAGTGGTCAGGCAGGCAGGCTCGAGGGCAGGGGCAGGCAGAGTGGTCAGGCAGGCAGGCTCGAGGGCAGGGGCAGGCAGAGTGGTTAGGCAGGCAGGCTCGAGGGCAGGGGCAGGCAGAGTGGTCAGGCAGGCAGGCTCGAGGGCAGGGGCAGGCAGAGTGGTCAGGCAGGCGGGCTCAGTTAGGACAGGCAAGTGTCAGAACCAGGAGGACGAGGAAAAAGCGAGACTGGGGAAAAACCAGGACCTAAGAGAAAACCGCTGGTTGACTTGGCAACAAGACGAACTGGCACAGACAGACAGAAAACACAGGTATAAATACACTGGGGATAATGGGGAAGATGGGCGACACCTGGAGGGGGGTGGAGACAAGCACAAGAACAGGTGTGACACGAGTAAAGTACATGTCAGATAAAAATGTAATGACAAGCCTGATGAAAACAGTAAATTTGTTGGTAAACTTTCCAAATGTCGACAAAACAAATTATGCTATACAAGATGGGATATTTTTGTGTCAGTAAAATGTATTATTTGAGAAATTGTGGTGTAAATGCTTTTGTGTGCAAATATTGATCAAATATCCATTATATCGAAGCAAACTTGGAGTCACACATTGATACAGTATGTTGTGAGGTCCTCCCACTAAGTCTTGGAAAGGATGCAGTTTATTAGGCTACAGATTAAATACGTTATGATGAACTTTACAGTGTGGTGAAAGTGCAAGGTGATGAGCTTGATGCTCCTTTCCAATAAATATCTGTCATGCCCTGACCTTAGTATTCTTTGTTTTCTTTATTATTTTGGTTAGGTCAGGGTGTGACATGGGTAATACAGTACAGTGCCTTGCGAAAGTATTCGGCCCCCTTGAACTTTGCGACCTTTTGCCACATTTCAGGCTTCAAACATATAGATATAAAACTGTATTTTTTTGTGAAGAATCAACAACAAGTGGGACACAATCATGAAGTGGAACGACATTTATTGGATATTTCAAACTTTTTTAACAAATCAAAAACTGAAAAATTGGGCGTGCAAAATTATTCAGCCCCTTTACTTTCAGTGCAGCAAACTTTCTCCAGAAGTTCAGTGAGGATCTCTGAATGATCCAATGTTGACCTAAATGACTAATGATGATAAATACAATCCACCTGTGTGTAATCAAGTCTCCGTATAAATGCACCTGCACTGTGATAGTCTCAGAGGTCCGTTAAAAGCGCAGAGAGCATCATGAAGAACAAGGAACACACCAGGCAGGACCGAGATACTGTTGTGAAGAAGTTTAAAGCTGGATTTGGATACAAAAAGATTTCCCAAGCTTTAAACATCCCAAGGAGAACTGTGCAAGCGATAATATTGAAATGGAAGGAGTATCAGACCACTGCAAATCTACCAAGACCTGGCCGTCCCTCTAAACTTTCAGCTCATACAAGGAGAAGACTGATCAGAGATGCAGCCAAGAGGCCCATGATCACTCTGGATGAACTGCAGAGATCTACAGCTGAGGTGGGAGACTCTGTCCATAGGACAACAATCAGTCGTATATTGCACAAATCTGGCCTTTATGGAAGAGTGGCAAGAAGAAAGCCATTTCTTAAAGATATCCATAAAAAGTGTTGTTTAAAGTTTGCCACAAGCCACCTGGGAGACACACCAAACATGTGGAAGAAGGTGCTCTGGTCAGATGAAACCAAAATTGAACTTTTTGGCAACAATGCAAAACGTTATGTTTGGCGTAAAAGCAACACAGCTGAACACACCATCCCCACTGTCAAACATGGTGGTGGCAGCATCATGGTTTGGGCCTGCTTTTCTTCAGCAGGGACAGGGAAGATGGTTAAAATTGATGGGAAGATGGATGGAGCCAAATACAGGACCATTCTGGAAGAAAACCTGATGGAGTCTGCAAAAGACCTGAGACTGGGACGGAGATTTGTCTTCCAACAAGACAATGATCCAAAACATAAAGCAAAATCTACAATGGAATGGTTCAAAAATAAACATATCCAGGTGTTAGAATGGCCAAGTCAAAGTCCAGACCTGAATCCAATCGAGAATCTGTGGAAAGAACTGAAAACTGCTGTTCACAAATGCTCTCCATCCAACCTCACTGAGCTCGAGCTGTTTTGCAAGGAGGAATGGGAAAAAATGTCAGTCTCTCGATGTGCAAAACTGATAGAGACATACCCCAAGTGACTTACAGCTGTAATCGCAGCAAAAGGTGGCGCTACAAAGTATTAACTTAAGGGGGCTGAATAATTTTGCACGCCCAATTTTTCAGTTTTTGATTTGTTAAAAAAGTTTGAAATATCCAATAAATGTCGTTCCACTTCATGATTGTGTCCCACTTGTTGTTGATTCTTCACAAAAAAATACAGTTTTCTATCTTTATGTTTGAAGCCTGAAATGTGGCAAAAGGTCGCAAAGTTCAAGGGGGCAGAATACTTTCGCAAGGCACTGTATGTGTGTTTTTTGTCTCATCTAGGGTGTTTGTACTGTCTAGGGTTTTTTGTAGATTTATGGGGTTGTTTCCATCTAGGTGTTTATGTAGGTCTATGGTTGCCTAGATTGGTTCTCAATTAGAGGCAGGTGTTTATCGTTGTCTCTGACTGGGAACCATATTTAGGCAGCCATATTCTTTGGGTGTTTTGTGGGTGATTGTTTCCTGTGTCAGTGTTTGTGCCACACGGGACTGTTTCGTTTCCATTTCACGTTGTTATTTTGTATTTGTGTCATGTTCAGTCTTTTCTATTAAAACATGGACACTTACCACACTGCGTATTGGTACGATCCTTGCTACACCTCTTCAGACGAAGAGGAGGAAATCCGTTACAATATCGAGGGGCTTAGTCTGTTGACATGATGATCGATGCTTGGCTGCCGTTTGAAAAATACATATTTTTTCATATACTTTTTTCCATAATAATCTCATGTAGGCTATACCCACACTGTACAATGCATTTGGAAAGTATTCATACCCCTTGACTCATTACACTTTTTGTTACGTTACAGCCTTAATCTAAAATGTATTAAATTGTTTTCCCTCCCTTATTAATCTACACACAATAGCCCACAATGACAAAGCAAAAACTGATTTTTAGAAATGTTTGCAAATTTGAAAAAATAACTGATATTACATAAGAATTAGGACCCTTTACGCAGTACTTTGAAGCACCTTTGGCAGTGATTACAGCCTTGAATCTTCTTGGGTATGATGCTACAAGCTTGGCACACCTGTATTTGGGGAGTTTCTCCCATTATTCTCTGCAAATCCCCTCAAGCTCTGTCAGGTTGGATGGGGAGTGTCGCTACACAGCTATTTTCAGGTCTCTCCTGAGATGTTCGATCGGGTTCAAGTCTGGGCTCTCTCACAGCATGATGGTACCACCACCATGCTTGCTTCACTGTAGGGATGGTGCCTGGTTTCCTCCAGACATGATGCTTGGCATTCAGGCCAAAGAGTTCAATCTTGGTTTCATCAGACCAGAGAATCTTGTTTCTCATGGTCTGAGTCCATTAGGTGCCTTTTCGAAAACTCCAAGCGGGGTATCAGGTGCTTTTTACTGAGGAGTGGCTTCCGTCTGGCCCCTCTACCATAAAGGCCTGATTAGTGGAGTCCTGTAGAGATGGTTGTCCTTCTGGAAGATACTCCCATCTCCGCAGAGGAACTCTGTAAAAGTGACCAATGGTTTCTTGGTCACCTCCCTGACAAAGGCCCTTCTCGATTGCTCAGTTTGGCCAGGCGGCCAGCTCTAAGAAGAGTCTTTGTGGTTCAAAACTTCTTCCATTTAAGAATGATGGAGGCCACTGTGTTCTTGGGGACCTTCAATATTGCAGACATTTTTTGGTACCCTTCCCCAGATCTGTGCCTTGACACAATCCTGTCTCTGAGCTCTGTGGACAATTCCTTCTAGCTCGTTACTTGGTTTTTGCTCTGAAATGCACTGTCAATTGTGGGACCTCATATAGACAGATCCTTATATAGACAGGTGTGTGCCAATCCAAATGATGTCCAATCAATTAAATTGTAGGACCAAGTTGTAGAACCAAGTTGTAGAAACAATAACTGTGACCTTAATTGCCTACCTGTTAGCCTACTAACAGGCAGCTGTTAGTGTCTTAACGACCGTTCCACAGGTGCATGTTCATTCATTGTTTATGGTTCATTGAACAAGAAAGGGAAACAGAGTTTAAACCCTTTACAATGAACATCTGTGAAGTTATTTGGATTTTTACGAATTATATTTGAAAGACATGGTCCTTAAAAGGGGCCGTTTCTTTTTCTGCTGAGTTTAGATATGCATCTGTTGGTCACAGATAGCTTTAAAAAACGGGCCTCAGGATCTTGTCACATTATTTCTGTGCATTCAAATTGCCATCAATAAAATGCAATTCTGTTCGTTGTCCGTAGCTTATGCCTGTCCATAACATAAGCCCACCTTCACCATGAGTGCTTGACATCAGCAAACCGCTCGTCCACACAACGCCATGCAGAGCCTTGCAAAAGTATTCATCCCCCTTAGCGTTTTTCCTATTTTGTTGCATTACAACCTGTAATTTGAAAATATTTTTATTTGGATTTCATATAATGGGCACACACAAAATAATCTAAATTGGTGAAGTGAAATGAAAAGAAAAACTTGTTTCAAATAAATCGAAAAAATATCAAATAGAAAAGTGGTGCTTGTATTCACCCCCTTTGCTATGAAGCCCCTAAATAAAATCTGGTGCGACCAATTACCTTCAGAAGCCACATAATTAGTTACAGCTGAAGTCAGAAGTTTACATACACTTAGGTTGGAGTCATTAAAACTTGTTTTTCAACCACTCCACAATTTTTTTGTTAACAATGTAACGATTGTCTTCCTCTTCTGATGAGGAATAGGATGGATCGGACCAATGCGCAGCGTGGTAAGTGTTCATGTTATATTTATTAGAACAGAAACACTAAACAAAATAACAAAGAGAGTGAAATGAAAACGAAACAGTCCTGTAAGGTGCAGCAACACACAAAACAGAAAACAACTACCCACAACCCATAGTGGGAAAACAGGCTGCCTAAGTATGGTTCTCAACCAGAGACAATGATTGACAGCTGCCTCTGATTGGGAACATTACCAGGCCAAAACCAGAAATACAAAACCTAGAATGCCCACTCCAACTCACGCCCTGACCAAACTAAAATAGAGACATAAAAAAAGGAACTAAGGTCAGGACGTGGCAAACAAACTATAGTTTTGGAAAGTCGGTTAGGACATCTACTTTGTGCATGACACAATTAATTTTTCCAACAATTGTTTACAGACAGATTATTTAACTTACTGTATGACAATTCCAGTGTGTCAGAAGTTTACACTAAGTTGACTGTGCCTTCATACAGCTTGGAAAATTCCATAAATTATGTCATGGCTTTAGAAGTTTTTGATAGGGTAATTGACATAATTTGAGTCAATTGGAGGTGTACCTGTGGATGTATTTCAAGGCCTACCTTCAAATTCAAAGTACCTCTTTGCTTGACATTATGAGAAAATCAAAAGATATCAGCCAAGACCTAAGAATTTTTTTTGTAGACCTCCACAGGTGTGGTTCATCCTTGGGAGGAATTTCCAAACGCCTGAAGGTACCACGTTCATCTGTACAAACAATAGTACGCAAGTTTAAACACCATGGGACCACTCAGCAATCATGCCGCTCAGGAAGGAGACACGTTTTGTTACCTGGAGATGAACATACTTTAGTGCGAAAAGTGCAAATCAATCCCAGAACAACAGCAAAGGACCTTGTGAAGATGCTGGAGGAAACAGGTACAAAAGTATCTATATCCACAGTAAAACGAGTCCTATATCGAAGTCAAGGTATAGGAGTGGCCATCACAAAGCCCTGACCTCAATCCTATAGAAAATATTTGGGCCGAACTGAAAAAGCGTGTGCGAGCAAGGAGGCCTACAAACCTGACTCAGTTACACAAGCTCTGTCAGGAGGAAAGGGCCAAAATTCACCTAACTTATTGTGGGAAGTTTGTGGAAGGCTACCCGAAACATTTGACCCAAGTTAAGCACTTTAAAGGCAATGCTACCAAATACTAATTGAGTGTATGTAAACTCTTTGGCGTTCCTAGTGGAGGTGGACGCCTCCGAGGCTGGGATAGGAGCCGTGCTCTCTCAGCGCTCGGGCACGCCACCAAAGCTCCGCCTCTGTGCTTTCTTTTCGAAGAAGCTCAGCCCGGCGGAGCGAAACTATGATGTGGGGGACCGGGAGTTGTTGGCTGTTGTCAAGGCTCTGAAGGCGTGGAGACATTGGCTTGAGGGGGCTGAACACCCTTTTCTTATCTGGACTGATCACCGCAATCTGGGGTACATCCGGGCAGCGAGGAGACTGAACCCTCGCCAGATAAGGGGGCCTATTTTCTTTACCCGTTTTGTTTTCACCCTGTCCTACAGACCAGGTTCCCAGAACGCTAAGGCAGACGCACTGTCCCGGATGTATGACACAGAGGAGCGGTCCATGGATCACACTCCCATACTTCCAGCTTCTTGCCTGGTGGCACTGGTGGTATGGGAGGTGGACGCGGATATCGAGCGGGCGTTACGCACAGAGCCCACTCCCCCCCAGTGTCCAGCTGGGCTCCTGTACGTTCCGTCTGCTGTCCGCGACCGTTTGATCTATTGGGCCCATACGTCACCCTCCTCTGGTCATTCTGGCATCGGTCGGATGGTGCGTTGCCTTAGTGGGAAGTGCTGGTGGCCCACCTTGACCAAGGACGTGAGGTTTTATGTTTCATCCTGCTCGGTGTGCACCCAGTGCAGGGCTCCCAGGCACCTGCCCAGAGGGAAGTTTACAACCCCTACCCGTCTCCACAACGGCCGTGGTCGCACCTGTCGGTGGACTTCCTGATGGATCTTCCTCCCTCACAGGGCAACACCATGATCCTGGTCGTTGTGGATCGGTTTTCTAAGTCCTGCCGTCTCCTCCCTTTGCCCATTCTCCCTACGGCCCTACAGCCTGCGAAGGCCCTATTCACTCATGTCTCATGTCTCATGACATAGTTTCTGATCGGGTTCCCCAGTTCATGTCCAGGGTCTGGAGAGCATTCATAGAACGTCTGGGGTTTTCGGTCAGCCTCACCTCAGGTTTTCACCCCAAGAGTAACGGGCAGGTGGAGAGAGTGAACCAGGATGTGGGTAGGTTTCTGCGGTCATATTGCCAGGACCGGCCGGGGGAGTGGGCGGTGTTCATCCCCTGGGCAGAGATGGCCCAAAACTCACTCCGCCACTCCTCCACTAACCTCTCTCCTTTCCAGTGCGTACTGGGTTATCAGCCGGATCTGGCACCGTGGCATCAGAGCCAGATCGATGTCCCTGCGGTGGACGAATGGTTAGAGGAGACCTGGGATGCTCGGAGGAGACCTCGACCCAAAACCTGCCCCTCTGCCTGCCCTACCGGAACCTGGGTCCGCGGTTTGTTGGGCCATTTAAAGTCCTAAGGAGACTGAAAGAGGTATGCTACAGGTTACAGCTTCCCCCAGATTATCATATTAATCCCTCGTTCCATGTGTCTCTCCTTAGGCCAGTGGTGGCTGGTCCACTCCAGGAAGCCGAGGTGCGGGAGGTTCCTCTGCCCCCTCTGGACATCGAGGGGACCCCGGCGTATGCTGTTCGAGCCATCCTGGACTCGAGGCGTCGGGCGAGGGGCCTTCAGTACCTCGTGGATTGGGAGGGGTACGGTCCGGAGGAGAGATGCTGGGTGCTGGTGGAGGACGTCCTGGACCCTTTGTTGCTGCGGGATTTCCACCTTCTCCATCCGGAATGCCCTGCGCCTCTTCCTCCGGGTCATCCCCAAGGTCAGTTTCGGCGCACTGCTGGAGCCACGCCTCAAGGGGGGGGGGTACTGTCACAACTTCTACCGAAGTTGGTCCCTCTCCTTGTTCGGGCGGCGTTCGGCGGTCGACTTCACCAGCTTTCTATCCACCGCCGATCCACTTTTCAATTTCCTTTGTTCTGTCTTTGTCTTATCATACCTGGCTTCACTCAACCAATTACTTGTTTATTATTTAACCCTCTGTTCCCCATGTTGTGTTCGTGAGGGATTGTTTTTGTAATTCGGTCCGTGTTTGTGGGCTATCATTGTTGCTTTGTAATTTTGTAATTTTTGAGTAAAGTACTTTACACATATCTGCTGTCCTGCGCCTGACACCCTACAGCAGCTACACATAGGACTGCTACAATAAGTTCATTAGATTTATCAGCCTCTGAAATTGCAGCCCAAATAAATGCTTCACAGAGTTAAAGTAACAGACACATCTCAACATCAACTGTTCAGAGGAGACTGTGTGAATCCGGCCTTCATGGTCGAATTGCTGCAAAGAAACCACTACTAAAGGACACCAATAATAAGAAGAGACTTGCTTGGTCCAAGAAACACGAGCAATGGACATTAGACGGGTGAAAATGTATATTTTGGGCTGGAGTCCAAATTGTAGATGTTTGGTTACAACTGCTGTGTCTTTATGAGGTGCGGTGTCGGTGAACGGAAGATCTCTGCATGTGTATTTACCACTGTAAAGCATGGAGGAAGAGGTGTTATGGTGTGGAGGTGCTTTGTTGGTGACACTGTTTGTGATTTATTTAGAATTCAAGGCACACATAACCAGCATGGCTACCACAGCAATCTGCAGCGATATGCCATCCCATCTGGTTTATACTTAGTGGGAGTATAATTTGTTTTACAACAGGACAATGACCCAACACACTTCCAGGCTGTGTAGGGCTATTTTAATAAGAAGGAGCGTGATGCAATGCTGCATCAGATGACCTGGCCTCCAAAATCCTTAACCAAATTGAGATGGTTTGTCGGACTGCAGAGTGAAGGAAAAAAGCCAATATGTACTCTGCATATGTGGGAACTCCTTCAAGACTGTTGGAAAAGCATTCCAGGTGAAGCTGGTTGAGAGAATGCCAAGAGTGTGCACAGCTGTCATCAAGGCAAAGGGTGGCTATTTGAAGATTCTCACATATAAAATATTTTTTTATTTGTGTAACACTTGTTTTGTTACTACATGATTCTATATGTGTTATTTCATAGTTTTGATGTCTTCACTATTATTCTACAATGTAGAACATATAAAAAATAAAGGTTGGTAGTGTAATTCAACTGAAAACATTTGAGCATAACACAGTATTACTTCTGTGCCGATAAAATACCATTTGCAGTACTCTAACTAAACATGATTTTACTCTGTTGTGTTTTAGGTGGTGAATTGTTTATTCTTTTTTTCACAATATTCAAATAATACAGGGGGTTAGGAAAGCAAACACTTGGCCTGGGGTCGTCCAGTGGTCTTGTGCTGTGGTGGAATGTCTCCCCATTATGCTTGCACCAATCCAATGCTTTTAAACAAGGCCTTTTGTCTTTTAGCAGGCCGTCGTCATTGTAAATAAGAATTTGTTCTGAACTTATTTGCCTAATTAAATAAAAGTAAAAAAACACTTCTGGATGAAGGCTATTGGAAAGCAGCCTATTTCTTTCCCCACTCTCCCATATATCAAATTGTCCCCCCAGGCCCCTCTCGCTATTAACACCTCAAAATACAGCAAACCTGTAGACACGTCCCTAATTCAACCTCCCTTTCACCCCCCAATAACCCCTTCCATCCATGTCATGCACTTTCTGAGTTCATCAGGCTAGCACTGGAGTAATATGATCACATTTTTGGATTCTAATCAAGATTCTGACTCAACTCAACTATGCTCTCACAGTTCAAAGACAAAGAAGAGACACCTAAAACCTGTCAAGCAGGTGTCTTACACAGTGAGTGCCCTTATTATCTTTAATGACATGTGTTGATGTGGAATGTGGAATGTGGATAGCGAAAGAGATAGGGAAGATAACTAGTCAGTTCTACAACTCAATACATTCAACTGAAATGTGTCTTCAGCATTTAACCCAATCCCTCTGAATCAGAGTACAGTGGCAAATTGGCAAGAGACACAGAGAAACCTTTTTGCTCTTCCTTGAGAAGTCAATTGAGAGAGTCGGAGGGGTAAGATTATAATTGTACTTTCACATTTTATGTTGAAATGATGTAAATTATTTGATTGAGTTCATTTGTAAGTGTGACCTTTCACAGGTTTCAGGTATAAATTTAAAAGTAATATTTGTGAATACAGAAGAGTAAATGAAGGACTCTTAGATGAAGGACTCTTAGACAACATAGGATGTTTGTGACACTGTGTCACAATTATCATAATAAGTAATCTTTCTCATCTCTTATATGTACATATGTAGTATACAGATCCAGGAGTGCATGCTATGTGCGTCATTTTGAACATGAATTTCAGATTAAATTGCATTTATTGCGATTGGATCAGTATCTACAGAAAAGATAAGTTAATATATTCACCAAAATGCAGCAGAGACATGACCAACCATTTGGTCAGTCATATGTTTCCTTCTTCATCAGACCGCAACAATGTTCTTCTTAGCATTCCAATCAGGTTAATGAATATTACTACGTAACATAATTAAGAAAACAGCCCATAAATACCTCAGCTGTCACCATAATTGGTGCTTATTTAGTTGTGTTTTGTTGTATAATTGTTTTGCAACCATCCTATCTCACAATCTGTACACCATCTGGTGTTCCATTGGGGAAAAATCTCAAATGTGTAATACTGACTGTATGATGTTTTGTTTTGTTTATCTGATGCTATATTCATACAGATATGGCCTCACCAAAGACAGTTTGGTACTTAAGTGTCCTCTTGGTATTTTGCTCCAGTCTGGAAAAACAAGATTGCTTGGAAACTCCAAATGTAACATTGGAGGTAAGAGGCCAGTAAATAAACTTAAAATACTGTTGTTCACAAGGCAATATTTAGCAATGTCAGAGAAATACAATATTGTTTGAGCTACATATCTTTAGGTGTATCACTATTAATATAATATGTTTCAAAACAGATTTGTTTGTTCGTTCCATTGGTGCAACTACAGCATGTATACATTATAATTACACAAACAGCACAGTTGTGTAACTGTTGTAATAACACTGCACATCCCTACGTATCTACCAATTCAATAGATAAGGGGACTTTGAGTGTTAAAACACATACTTCATTTGACGCAATGATACAAATCAATGTTTTTCTGATCAAATCTCTTTTTTCCAGGAATCACCCACTGATGGATCACAAGTTCCTTCTAGAGAAAAGCGAGCGGGTGAGTCAGCTGTTTTGTTTCGTTTTCACTTGGTCTGCTCAAACCTACGTTTCCGCCCCCAATGTGCTTGAATGTCACGCCCTGACCTTAGAGATCCTTTGAATTCTCTATTTTGGTTAGGTCAGGGTGTGACTAGGGCGGGCAATCTAGTTTTCCTATTTCTTTGTTTGGCCTGGCATGGTTCCCAATCAGAGGCAGCTGTCTATTGTTGTCTCTGATTGGGGATCATACTTAGGCAGCCTTTTGCCCACCTTAGTTTGTGGGATCTTGATTTTTGTATAGTTACTGTGTAGCCTGCAGAACATTACGTTCGTTTATGTATATATATATATATATATTTTTTTTTTGGTGTTCATCTAATCAAGAAAGATGTTCGCATACCATGCTGCACCTTGGTCTCCTCATTCAAACGACGAGCGTAACATTGAAGGCACCCTAGAAAATATATATTTTTTTTCTCACACAAATCCAAAACAAATATAACAATTTGCTTAGCAACTAACGTCGTTATTTATGTCACTGCTCTTTGCCATTGGATATTTGCTGTGTGGAGGACATTTGCTCCGTGCAGAATATTTGCTGTGTGCATGTTTTTATGTATATACATTTATTTTTATGGTCAACAAGAATTGTCCTTCGGGGACCATAAAGATCTCTTGAATTTAATTTCCACAGTTTCCGCAGTTTCCACAGTGACAGCAACCATCTATGAGAAAGTTGGTGAAGTTGAGTTTGACGTCTATAATATTCCACTTGAAATCATACTTTACCTAAAGTCCCATGTGAAAAGTGTAACCTACCCCATCCTGATCTCCAGTGTGTTAAATGTAACAGACATAAACATTACTACTGGTAAGAGTTTTTAATTGTTCTTTTTTTCTTCATTTTATGAAAGGTTCAAGACCTACAGGGCTCATGTGTTAGTAAATAATGTATTTAAAAAACTAACTTGGACGTTGTTGGTCTCAGAAGAAAACGTTGTATCTCTATGTTGAGGATGTTCAATCCACTTCCCCTCCATTCACAGAATGCTCCTCAGACCCCAGTGGATTCAGGTGCAGGTGTGAGGACCAGTATAGTTGGTCATGTGACCAGTGTTCCTCCAATGTGTCCTGTGATGAGATCGTTGATGGCAAAACATGTGGATGTCTCAATGACTATCCTTCTGATGGAAAGTTCTGTCAGCCAATCACAAGTAACTATTTGATTCTCACATCCACTTGGTGTTTGACATGGTATTGTAGTTGTATGTAGTTGTTTTTGGCAACGTCTCCCAGCTGCGTAATTCTTCTTGGTGACACGTCTTTTACCTAATCCCAACAGATCTTACTGCTTGTCCAAGTCCAACTACTACAGCAGGTATTCCAAGAAGTTACTCAAGCAGTAGATTACATTTACTGAAAATAATATACATGCTTGTCATGATTTATTCAATTGTAATTTTCCATAGAGCCATCAACCACTTATGGGGAAATTATTGAAATTGAGTTGGACATGACAGATATTTCAGCTACATTGATAGATGTACTTAGGGCAAGTGTGACTGGCCTGACCTACCCTGTCCTGATCTCCAATGTGTTAAATGTAACGGACGTGAACTTCACTACTGGTAAGAATTTCTGTTGCTGTTGCTCATCTGAGTTTTAATTCCTGCATTGTAAAATATATTCAACAACTGGTTCAGATATGTTCAAATAGTTGGTTTCACAGAAAACATTGATATGATGATGTTCAATCCACTCTCCTTTCATTCACAGCATGCTACCCAAACAGCACATGCAGATGTGAGGATCAGTATGGTTGGTCATGTGAACAGTGTCTCTCTTATGGGTCCTGTGACAACATCACTGATGACTCCTGTGGATGTATCAAAGCCATTCCTTCTTATGGACCGTTTTGTCAGCCAATCACAAGTAACTGTTTCCTTACCACCTCCACTGTGCTAGTTTAATCAATGTTTCTGTATTCGTTCAGCAACATTTAAACTCTAAGCTTACCCCTATCTCCTTTACCACATAGATCTGACGGCTTGTACAACACCATCTCCAACACCAGGTATGAGACCGTTACTAATGAAAATGTAATTAACAACAGTGTTATTGTACTAATTACAGTAAGATCAACTTGCCATGGTGTTATCCATAGCTGTATATTTACTTGAGACCTACAGCTGTAAGCCAACAAGCTGTAAAACAGATTAGAGAACCAGCCAGCATCATAATCATCTCACATTTCTCTGCTACCACAACTTTTCCAGTAGAAGAGGAAACAAGTACTGGTTTTACACAATATTCGATGTATTTCAAATATATGTAACAGTGTCAAAAATATATGTAACAGTGTCAAAAATATATGTAACAGTGTCAAAAATGGACAATTACAATTATTCTAACAATCAATCTTTATTTTGATTAATTAAAATCTTTATTTTGAAAGAAAAAAAAAATAGTCATGGCTGGTTCCACCCCTCCCAGGCAGAATGGGGGCCTGATAAGCCACCTTGGGTTTATCTTGTGGTTATCTTGGGGCGGCAGCGTAGCTGCAAGTTCAAATACCAGAGCTGACAAGGTACAAATCTGTCATTCTGCCCCTGAACAAGGCAGTTAATCCACTGTTCCTAGGCTGTCATTGAAAATAAGAATTTGTTCTTATCTGACTTGCCTAGTTAAATAAAGGTAAAATAAATAAAATAAAATAAAAAAATAAAATAAAATCTGCACCTGGTGTTGATTTTACCCCTAACCCGGATTAGTTTCACAGATGCCAGGATGATAAGGAATGAATATGGTTTTGTTCTACTGCTCCAGGCTATCTCTATCTCGATTACACCCACCACATCTTGTCTATGGAATGCTAGCTGGAGATCAATTGTCAGCTCAAGCTATCTCTAGTGATCATACGCCCACAGCATTAGTAGAACAAAAATGTCTTACTATTTGTTAAGTATTAATATCAAGCAAATCAGGTAAATACAAAGTTCTCTCACAATAGTTACTGTACATGACTACTCTGTTAATCAAAATGCAATCATTCAGTGATACACAGCAATGTCAGTAAAATAAATACTTTTACGCGTTAGTGCCAACAATAAAGCAGTCCACAGCAAGTTCAACAACTCCAACAACCCCCTCCAGTACAACATCAAAGAAACAAATCAATAATGTAATTTCATTGGACCTATGGTATTTCCTTGTGGTATTATTGAATCGGGCATCACCAATAGTCCAGTTACACCAATATGTTAAATATAATGTTTTTATGTTCCACTGTGCCTCTTTGCCAACAGCAAAAAAGTACACAGAAAGTTCAACAACTACAACGACACCCTCCAGTACTACATCAAGTATACAAATCTAAAATTTAATTTAATTTGACCTATTTCCTTGTTACATGTTTGAAAGAAGTTTGACATAACCAATATTCCAGTTACAGTAATGTGTTCTATATATTGTTTTTCTGTTCCACTGTGCCCTAGTACCAACAACAAAACAGCCAACAGCAAGTTCAGCAACTCCAACGACACCCTCCGGTACGAGACTTCAGTTATGCAAAAAAAATATATATATAGAATTTCAACTTTCGCATTCTTATATTTTGTTATGTTTATGTTTTAGAAAACACACTGAACCTACAATTTACTATGGACATCACCTTTGAGTCCATCTTTAATGATGTAAATAGTGCAATGTTCAAAGATATTAATCAAACTGTGAGTATACTATTTTCCCTCATCCTTGTCAAAATGTCCATGTGCTGAAATGTAAAGTGTCAACCTGGACTAGGGGTTAATGTAACATAGTAAACGTAAGTAGGTCTCACTCCATTTAGTGTGATACATGTTGTATTGTATGTATTAATTTGTGGATGTCTATTATAGTCAGCTGTTCAACTGAATGCTTTCAACTGAAATGTGTCTCCCGCATTTAACCCAACCCCTCTCTATCTTAAAGGAAAAATCCACCTAAAACCACTCATTGCTTAAAAAATTTATCAATTGACAAATTCGGCACATTTGAGCAAACTTCTGGCAGACTTGATACAAAATATTGTGCAGTAATGTAGTTCTTCACTGGATCAGTGTGAAACTTTGCAGACACACTGCTTCTATCTGGTGGCAGAAACCGAGAAAATATTTACTCTTGCATTTCAAAGATGGAACAAAAATCAAAAAACAAACGCATGTTTTTTTGTTTGTATTATCTTTTATCAGATCTGTGTTATACTCTCCTACACCCATTTCACATTTCCACAAACTTCAGGGTTTCCTTTTAAATGTTATCAAGAATATGCATATCCTTGCTTCAAGTCGTGAGCTAGAGACAGTTAGATTTGGGTATGTCATTTTAGGAGAAAATAGAAAAGAAAAAAAATCTTTAAGAGTGTTAAATAAAGTGACAGTCTTAAATAACACTAAAATATGAGAACAATATATTTGTGAACAAGTGATTAATTTTGGCATTTTAATAAGGTTGGTAGCAACATGGAAAATCTTTGTAGAAATCTGTTGCAGCTCAAGTCGACTACAAAATCCACGATGCAATGCACTCTCTGTGGGCTGGCTGGCTAGCTAGCTAGCAAACGTAGGTACACACAATAACATTATCAATATGTAACATAGCTAGTTAGCTGTAAAATCGCCTAAACAAACTGCACTGTCAGTTTAGGAGTCTACAATCTCAACATGCTTAACCTGCAGATATACTTTTGAAGTGATGGAAAGTGTTGCCTATGCTACGTCAATGGGCCACACGTTCAATGGGCCCATGAATCATGACATTTCGTACTTTCTAGTAAAATAGGCACTTTTCTCAATATATACACTGACTTTGAGAAGGGATTGCATGATGATTAGCTTAGCAACCGTGTGACGCAGCATGACAACGTGAATGTGATATATTTGGCAACAGCACCATGCAATGCACCTTGGACTAAAGAGGCAGACCAATAGGGAAAATGTGCTAGAACGTCTGTAGAATTACACATTCCTCGAGGTATGAATATCGCAAAAATATGATCAATGGCTCCTTCGAGAGAAGACATCCTCCCAAATTATTACACCGGCCAGTATTGAAATCTGACATGTGTTATAGACTTTTTCGCAATCTGAAAGTCATATTCCTATTAACTTCCAGGGTAGTGAGAGCAATTTTATCATGGTGCTACGTCATACCGGACATATTTCTGCCTGCTTGAATGCCAATAACTCAGATAAACATGAAACAACCCAGGGAATAGATAGAACAACAGTCAGAGATGCACAAAACCAATAAAGCATTCAAAATGGGTGAACCTTTGGTGTAAGCTGGGTGTACACTACACACGATTTTGGACCCAATTTAACTGTCCCAGAAAACCCACTGGGCACACACATGTTGAATAAATGTTGTTTCCATGTAATTTCAGTGAAATTACGTTGTGCCCAGTGGAACGTTTTTGAGATCGGAGACAAAATCCCCAAGTCGTTGCCTACTCCGGGCACGCGGCTGTCACCTACGCTCGTTTAATGTGAGCCGGTCAGAGACTCAATCTGAGGACTACCGATCCCATCTTTGAGCCGTCCCAGACATCCCAATATTTTCAATAATTTGATTTTATCAGCGCAAAATCTGCAACGCTCCTGTAGTGTGAGATGTGCAACGACAAGTTTTAAGAACAGTGGTCAGCAGTAACCAATGAGAGCTCGCCAGAGAAGAAACCAAAGATGATGACGTTGTGTTGCATCACTCTGAATGTGTAGACTCTCGAGCAAAAGCGATGACTACTACCAGTACGCATTTATAAATTGCCTTTACCAAAGCCAATGTGTCAAATCGTTACAGCTCTGAAGTTCACAAACAATGTTATTCAATTCAAAATGGATTGGCTAAATATTTTAACTCTGTATGACAAACATGAATGTCTGACTGAAAACGGTAATGAGGCTACTTTGAGCCACAGCTCGTTCTAGCAACGTTAACAATCTAATCACATCATCACATCATTGTTTTCGCGAGACAGTGTGATATAGAGAATCCTCACAACCAAGTGAAGAATATTGTAGTGTATGACCCCCCCATCTGAGCCACATTGTTTAGTGTGCGCAACACTACTTTGTTAATGTGAGAGGCTCAGAGATGTTAGGATTTTGAAAGTCATGTCGTGTACGCCCAGCATTATGTAACCATTACAAATATGACATATACTAATTAGAGTGTTACGTGTATACATATATAAGTAGGATCTTATTTTGATCACCATGTAGCAGGAGAACTTGTAGTAAGTATACTTGTGGTTTGAAAAGGCTTCTGATGTTTTTACTTTCCACTTTGACATTTCAGACTTGTATAAACCCCTACAAAAATGTCCATTCATTATAATCCACATAATACTTCACATTTCCTGTTGACACAGGATTATTTTCCTGCTGTAGCAAACTGGCTAAAATGAAGACCCTACATCTGTATGTTAAGTCTAGTCCTTGAAACCAGGTTGGAAGTGTTACCATCATTTAATTTGATGAATCCATTCACCAACACGTTTCTGGTTTACTTCAGAGAGATTTAATTTCATGTCCTTTTCAAGTCTTTATTTTAAGTCACTGTTGATCAATAATAATCCACTGTCTCACACAGATCGTAGACATATATAAGAGAAACATGCAAGGCTTCATATCAGCAAAGTTAAATCGTTTAAAGTAAGTTTTGCCCCGGTGTTATTACCTCTATTCAAAATCTTTTACATTTTATGTTATTTCAAGCCTTCATTTCATGTGCTATTAATTTGAATATTCAACTACTAAATGTCTCCTTTAATTTGGCCAATTTCTCAACTTTCAGAATAATGTATAATTTCAATCCCTAGTGATTTTGAGGGATAAATGGGCCCTAAAATAAATGTAACGAATTGAAGGCTGCTAAGCAAAGCTGAAATACTAACCATTTAAACTGTGGCACTCAATGTCCAATATAATAAATACATTTTCAGTATACGCCTCAGAGACAAGAGTTTCCCCTCGAAATGAAAAGGACTTGGGGTTGATGTTATACAGTGTATGTATGGGCTATTTTTATAATGCATGCTATTCATTTGTGGATATGTTTTCTGATATTTTTTTCTCACATGAATAGGAGTGGAAGTGTTATTGCAGATTTTACTGTTATAACAACAATTGTCGATAATGTGGAAATTGCAAAAGCAAAAGCGGATATTGTCTCAACACTTGGAGAAAAATATCAAATAAGTAAGTACTTGATTAGGTTAGTATTTGGTGGATTTGGTGGACCAAGTTAGTTATTACTTGTCCTGAAATACATTCAAAAAGTATTTAGATCAGTTTACACTGTGGCAGCAGTACATGTCAGTTGATTTTTGATTAATTGTTCATTTTCTTATATGTCTGCTGTGCTTCAAAAATATTGTATCAAGAATTTTCACTTAAATTTGCCTTCATCTAATGACATAATTCATGACATGTAATCTACAGTTTTAATATCTATAAAATTACAATTCCAAATATTTTATAAAATATTGTATATTTATATATTTAAGGTGTTTGTGGAGTAATCTTTTCACATCATGATTTCACAAATCTTATTCCATTTCTGTCAGAGTTTATCTGCTTGAATGATGCGATCTTTGGCAATGGACAAGTTAATGAAAAAGTTGTAGTTTACTGCAAACCGGATGAAGTGGGTCAGAAGACTGCCATTTGTCAAAGAAATGGCTCGTTTTCAAATCGTGAGGACAACTGTGTCTTAAAAGAAATTGAAAACCTGTTTTCTTTATCTCAGGTAATATGTTAACATATTTACAATTTTCACTGGATATAAAATATACTCTATATAAATAATTGTTTAGTAATGATGGTAATTCTTTGTTACAGTTCTGTGTCTAGCATCAGTTCTGTGTCTAGCATCAGTTCTGTGTCTAGCATCAGTTCTGTGTCTAGCATCAGTTCTGTGTCTAGCATCAAGCCTAAATACATTTGTATTTTATATTTTTTTCATCACTTTAAATCCACACAGGTTTTAGTGGGGACTGGTCTTCCAGTCTTTTTGGAAAGACTCCGCAACAGCACTTTTAACCTCCTAGGTAGAATAGTTGCATCACCTGCAACTATTTCTACTATTGTTAATATTCTTAAAAATGTTGCAAATGTGTCCCAAAGTACCCCAATTAACAAACCATTGATGAAGGTATGTTGACATCAACAGTATCACTTTAAATAATTTAAAAGAAATCCATTCAAAGATATTCTAATGCTAATGTATTATTAAACCCTTAAAAGTTGAATTAGAGCACACACAGCATAATTTTTATTAGGATTTCAATAATCCTGTACAAATTCTGATTTCTATCTTGATCTCTAGAATTTCCTGGAAACGGCAGGTGTACTTACTTCCAAAGGAGCAAAAGCCTCCTGGGATGTTCTAAACAAAAACAAAAACGAAAGCTCAGCCTTTCTGGGCACCATTGAAACACTTTCCAATTTCCTTACCGACGACTTTTTTAACATAGAAACGCCAAGCATTTTTTTGAACAAAACCACAGTCAACAACTCAATAAACAACTTTTTCAATTTAAACTCGTCTGTTCTGATAGACATACCGGCATCTGAAGCTTCCTTCAATTCAATCACCATAATAACATTTGACTCCTTGGATAATGTTTTACCTGCGAGAAACAGCAGCAGTCTGAACAACATTGTCAACACCATCAACGGAAAAGTGGTTCTGGTGAAGGTGAATGGCACAATCAAGAATGTGAAGTTCAGTTTTGACGTACTGAACGAGACACTGGCCAATCCTCAGTGTGTTTTCTGGAACTTCAACCTTTTTGACGGCCTTGGAGGATGGGATGATAAAGGATGTGAACTGCAGTCTGAAAAGAATGGCACTGTCACCTGTCACTGTAATCATCTGACCTCCTTCTCCATTTTGATGTCGCCTTCCATTCCAGCTGTGTTGCGTGTCGCTTTGGATTTTATCACTTACATTGGAGTTGGCATATCAATGGGTTGCTTGGTCGTGTGTCTCATCATTGAGATGTTGGTATGGAATGCTGTGACTGGAAACAACACATCTTACATGCGTCATGTCTCTATAGTGAACATCGCCGTTTCCCTTCTGATTGCTGACATTTGGTTCATTATTGGTGCAGCAATTTCCGACAATGAAAAAAAAGATCTACCTGCGTGTTCCACAGCAACATTTTTCATCCACTTTTTCTACCTGGCTCTGTTTTTCTGGATGTTGGTGTCAGGCCTTTTGCTGCTCTACCGGACTGTCATGGTGTTCTCTCACATGTCTAAACCAGCAATGTTGGCCATCAGTTTTTCTTTGGGCTATGGAGCTCCCCTCATCATTGCTGTCATAACTATCGCAGTGACAGCCCCAGGGAAACAATACATCAGAGATAATGATGGGGTTTGCTGGCTCAACTGGACAGAGTCAAAGGCCCTTCTGGCTTTTGTGATCCCCGCCCTGACCATAGTGGTCATCAACCTTTTGATCCTGATTGTGGTTCTGTTCAAAATGCTGAGGAGAGGTGTGGGGGATGTTACTCAGCCAGATGAGAAAAATGCTTTGGTGGTCATCGTCAGGTGTCTGGCCATTCTGACTCCCTTCTTTGGTACTACCTGGGGACTAGGAGTAGGAACCATGACTACACCAAACAATCTAGGAATCCATATTGTGTTTGCAATCTTCAATTCATTACAGGTATTTAACTCAGTTAAATAACACTAGTAACTAACTGGTCCTCAGTGAAATACAATTGATTTGAAAGATTTGTATTTATTTAAATGCATTAAATTCCCGATGGCATGTTATACTAAGTTAAGATTTGGATGAATGTTTACAATTACATGTACTGGACTATGGTGTAGTAATTCCATCCTTCACCATGTTATCATTCAAAGGGTTTGTTCATCTTGGTATTTGGAACACTTTTGGACAAAAAGGTATGTTCATGACCCACTTACTGATACCTCTCATATTATTTATTGTAATGTACTTTGTAATGACAATTAATATATTTGATGAACTCCTTGTCTGTGCTTTCAGATCCGGGAAGCTCTGACAGGAAGGTCACAAGTGTCCTCCAACCGCACAAGGGTAAGGGCTTTTTTCAAACCACACGGCTGCATAATATAGTATGATCATGTTTACAATTATGTATAACATGTTATAAATCTAAATGATTTGTTGCTGGCCACAACAGGTTTATTACACTATTGTCTATGCTTACTCATATGACCATTTTATTGTATTTGTCACTGTGTTGAACATGTCAGGAAGTTTACTACCTTTAAGCTAGTATTGAATGTTTTATATTATATTCTCGTTTCAGTCCACAAGTGCTGCAACATCATCGTCAAGTGGTTTGGGATTTTTCCGGATACGGAGGAGAAGTAAGTCTATAGTGTAAAGCAAAACTCTTAGGCAATTGGGCACAACTTCCCATTAAGTTGCCCTTATACTACAGTACGTAGTGCCATTGTTTAACCTATTGTTCCTACTGTTCCAGATGTTTTCAACGTTTCAGCAGCTCCAACATCCGGCACTACCGGTGCATCATAGACTTTCATCAACACTTAACTCAATGCAACAAATGTGATTATTATGAAATAATATGACAATCAAAAGGCGTTGTCGCACATCATCAGTTGACGCACTGGGTTACAGTAGCTAACACCTTGAGTGTGACCTTGAAGTGACTGCCACTAAAGATCTGACCCCAACTCTCAGTGACGTCATTGGTGGTTATGTCTAACACAAAGCCATTCATTATGAACTATATGGTATTTTAACTTTTTATCGGGATTGTTGAGTATTGTATTGAAAAACATGATTATTGTTTTTTGGGTGTGGGGGTGTTTAAATAAGAGTATTACTGTGTAAATGGATTAATCAGCTAACATGAAGAATGGAGATTGTTTCAGAAATAACACATTATATTCTCTCTTTGAAAAATGTACTGTTCATTTTGTCACAATTTATATTAAGTTTAATAAACATGTAAAAGGTCTAAGACCAGTGGTGTCTATGTGGAATCTAAGACCAGTGGTGTCTATGTGGAGTCTAATACCAGTGGTGTCTATGTGGAGTCTAATACCAGTGGTGTCTATGTGGAGTCTAAGACCAGTGGTGTCTATGTGGAGTCTAAGACCAGTGGTGTCTATGTGGAGTCTAAGACCAGTGGTGTCTATGTGGAGTCTAAGACCAGTGGTGTCTATGTGGAGTCTAATACCAGTGGTGTCTATGTGGAGTCTAAGACCAGTGGTGTCTATGTGGAGTCTAAGACCAGTGGTATAAAGCACTTAAGAACAAATACTTTACGGTACTACTTAAGTCATTTTATGGGGTATCTGTACTTTACTTAACTATTGATATTTTTGACAAATGTAACTTTTACTTCACTACATTCCTAAAGAAACTAATGTTCTTATTACTCTATACATTTTCCCTGACATCCAAAAGTTCTCGTTACACGTTGAATGCTTAGCAGGACAAAACAGTTGTCTAATTCACACACTTATCAAGAGAACACATGGTCATCCCTACTGCCTCTGATCTGGCAGACTCACTAAACACAAATGCATTGTTTGTAATTGATGTCTTAGTGTTGGAGTGTACCCCTGGCTGTCTTTACATTTTTTTTTAATGCAGGAATTGCCGTAGAGCGCAGTGACAGAATTGTGTCAAGGCACAGATCTGGGGAAGCGTACCAAAAGATTTCAGCAGCATTGAAGATCACTAAGAACACAGTTGCTTCCATCATTCTTCAATGGAAGAAGATTGGAACCACCAAGACTTTTCTTAGAGCTGGCCACCTGGCCAAACTGAGCAATCAGGGGAGAAGAGCCTTGGTCAGGGAGGTGACCAAGAACCACAAAGCCTCTTAATCCAGAAGCCAGCCTCACCGTACACCTGGCGACCATGTCACTGGGCCCACCACAAGAGTCTCTGGTGCACAATGGGGCAAGGACATCCCTACCAGCCAAACCCGGACAATGCTGGGCAACTTGTGCGCCGCTCCAGCCAGCTGCGACAGAGCCTGGACTTGAACCCAGAATCTCTGGTGGTACAGCTGGCACTGTGATGGAGTGCCTTAGACTACTGTGCCACAAGGGAGGCCATTAACTTTTGATTCTTAAGTATTTTTAAAACCAAATTCTTTCTGACTTGTAATCAAGTAATATTTTACTGGATGACTTTCACTTTTACTTCAGTCATTTTGGCATCCCGAGTGGTCTTATTCAAAGCATCTCAGCGCTAGAGGCGTCACTACAGACCCTAGTTCGATTCCATGCTGTATCAGAACCGACTGTGATTAGGAGTCCCATTGGGCGGGGCACAATTGGCACAGCATTGTCCCGGTTAGGGTTTCGCCGGGGAAGGCCTTCATTGTAAATAAGAATTTGTTCATAGCTGACTTGCCTGGTTAAATAATGGTAAAAAAATAAATACAATTATATCAAGGTATCTTTACTTTTACTCAAGTATGACAATTGGATACCGTTTCCACCATTGCACACACTAAAGAGTGAAAAAAAAATTTTTTTGTGAAAAATAGTGTTTTTTAGACAAAACTGCAAACTTCAGGCCAGGGCATTCATGGAGTTCGTCTAATGGTAATCTGTGGTAATCAGCCCCCCCCCCCCTTGCTTGAGGACCGTGTGGTGCCATGTTGTGCCAGGACAACTACTCTCCCTCAATGTGGTCAAGACAAATGAGCTGACTATGGACTACAGGAAAAGGAGGGCCGAGCAAGCCCCAATTCGCATCAATGGGGCTGTAGGGGAGCAGGTTGAGAGCTTAAAGTTCCTTGGTGTCCACATCAACAAACTATCAATGTCCAAGCACACCAAGACTGTCCCCCTCAGGAGACTGAAAAGATTTGGCATGGGTCCTCAAATCCTCAAAAGGTTCTACAGCTGCACCATTGAGAGCATCCTGACTGGTTGCATCACTGCCTGGTATGGCAACTGCTCGGCCTCCGACCGCAAGTCACTACAGAGAGTAGTGCGTACTGCCCAGTATGTCACTGGGGCCAAGCTTCCTGCCATCCAAGACCTCTATACTAGGCAGTGTCAGAGGACGGCCCTAAAAATTGTCAACGACTCCAGACACCCTACTCATAGACTGTTCTCTCTGCTACCGCACGGCAAGCAGGACCAGAGCGCCAAGTCTAGGTCCAAGAACCCTCCCCCCCCCCCCTCCCGCTTTTATGCTGCTGCTCTCCGTTTATTATCTGTGCATAGTCACTTTAACTCTACCTACAGTGGCTTGCGAAAGTATTCACCCCCTTGGCATTTTCCTATTTTGTTACCTTACAACCTGGAATTAAAATGTATTTTTTGTGGATTTGTACCATTTGATTTACACAACATGCCTACCACTTTGAAGATGCAAACTAAGTTTATTGTGAAACAAACAAGAAATAAGACAAAAACACAGAAAACTTGACCATTCATAACTATTCATCACCCCCCCCCCTCCCAAATCAATACTTTGTAGAGCTACCTTTCGCAGCAATTAAAGCTGCAAGTCTCTTAGAGTATATCTCTAGAAGCTTGGCATATCTAGCCACTGGGATCTGCTCCAGCTTCTTCAAGTTGGATGGGTTCCGCTAGTGTACAGCAATCTTTAAGTCATACACACAGATTCTCAAATGGATTGAGGTCTGGGCTTTGACGAGGCCATTCCAAGACATTTAAATGTTTCCACTTAAACCATTTGAGTGTTGCTTTAGCAGTATGCTTAGGGTCATTGTCCTGCTGGAAGGTGAACCTCCATCCCAATCTCAAATCTCTGGAAGACTGAAACAGGTTTCCATCGAGAATTTCCCTGTATTTAATGCCATCCATCGTTTCTTCAATTCTGACCAGTTTCCCAGTCCCTGCCGATGAAAAACATCCCCACAGCAATATGCTGCCACCCCAATGCTTCCACGGGTGATGAGAGGTTTTGGGTTTGCGCCAGACATAGCGTTTTCCTTGATGACCAAAAAGCTCAATTGTAGTCTCAGCTGACCAGAGTACCTTCTTCCATATGTTTGGGGAGTATCCCACATGCCTTTAGGCGAACACCAAACGTGTTTGCTTATTTTTTTCTGGACACTCTTCCATGAAGCCCAGCACTGTGGAGTGTACTGCTATAGGGGGTCCTATGGACAGATACTCCATTCTCCGCTGCTCTTCAATGACTTGTTACTTGTATTTCTTAAGTTTTACTTATCTATTTTTTTACTTAACAGGTATTTTTTCTTAAAACTGCATTGTTGGTTAAAGGCTTGTAAGTAAGCATTTCACTGTAAGGTCTACAACTGTTGTATTCCGGCGCATGTTACAAATACAATTTGATTTGATTTGAACAATAGAGGAGCAACAGAGAACAAAGGCAAACAGCCACCCAATGTCATGACATACCTGGACCACCTATTGAGATGTGCCTTTTGTTAAGTAGATCAGGTGTTAAATGATCGTAAAAAAAAGAGACGATTGCCATTTAAAAAAAATATAAAAGCAGTCATTTACATATCAAACTGTTTACACTAAGCAGACTTAAAACAACTATCCAGGTTTGTGACATGAATAAATTAATAAATAGGTGTTGATCAAGAGGCATGTAACTGCCAAGGTAGAATATTGAAAGTGGAACATTCCATTTTATGTGTTTATCTTCAGATTTATTTTTACTTTACATCTGACAGGATCTATATGCCTTGCTCTGAAGAGGCACCTAGTTGATCACAGTGGGGCCCCTCCTCTCCTGTAAAACTGGTTAATCACAGTGGGGCCCCTCCTCTTCTGTAAAACTATTTGCTCTGAGGGAATACACTTTATTCTAATAAAGAATTGTACCATTTCATCATGTAGCAACTGCCTTTCATTCATAACCATAATACTATGATGTAGCTTCCACCCTATGTCACCTGCAGGAATACAACCAACTGTTATTCGTACAGAGACCTTGTCTCTCCAATCCACGGCAATTAATGTTGTATTTATTTTTTTACTTTTAATATTTTCCATTCATTTTAATTGACTTAGCTTTTTACCCGTCAAACTTCAATAGCTTCCACCCCATGTGACTTGCCGGAATACAATCAACGGCATTTATTTTTGTATTTTTTTTGTACTTTGTCTGATTTCTATTAATTTCAATAGACTTTACATTTAAAATACACTATTAATACTAAAGTATGTGGACACCCTCTCAAAATAGTGTACCTATTGAAGCCACAGCCATTGCTGACAGGTAAGTAAAATAGAGCACATAGCCATGCAATCTCTTTATGAAAAACATTGGCAGTAGAATGGCCTACTGAAGAGCTCAGTGACTTTCAACTTGGCACAGTCATAGGATGCCACCTTTCCAACAAGTCAGTTCGTCAAATGTCTGCCTTGCTAGAGCTGCCCTGGACAAATTTAAGTGTTGATAGTGTGAGGTGGAAACATCTAAGAGCAACAAAGACACGAAGTTGTAGGCCACATAAGCTCACAGAATGGGACCGTTGAGTGCTGAAGCGCGTAACAATCGTCTGTCCTTGGGTGCAACACTCACTACCGAGTTCCAAACTGCCTCTGGAAACAACGTCAGCACAAGGACTGTTCGTCGGGAGCTTCATGAAATGGGTTTCCATGGCCAACCAGCCAATAAGCCTAAGATCACCATGCGCAATGCCAAGCATCAACTGGAGTGATGTAAAGCTCGCCGCCATTGCACTCTGGAGCAGTGGAAACTCGATCTCTGGAGCGATGATTCACGTTTCGCCATCTTGCAGTCCGATGTACGAATCTGTGTTTGGCGTATGCCAGGAGAACATTCCCCAAAGCATAGTGCCAAATGTAGAGTTTGGTGGAGGAGGAATATCGGTCTGGGGCTGTTTTTTATGGTTCGGGCTAGGCCCCTTGGTTCCAGTGAAGGGAAATCTTACCGCTACAGCATACAATGACATTCTAGATGATTTTGTGCTCCCAACTTTTTGCCAAACGTTTGGGGAAAGCCCTTTCCTGTTTCAGCATGACAATGCCCCCATGCACAAAGTGAGATCCATACAGAAATAATTTGTCGAGATCGGTGTGGAAGAACTTGATTGGTCTGCACAGAGCCCTGACTTCAACCCCATCGAACACATTTGGGAGGAATTGGATTGCCGACTGCGAGCCAGGCCTAGTCACCCAACATCAGTGCCCGACCTCACTAATGCTCTTGTGGCATTAGCTTTCCAACATCTATTGGAATTCCTTCCCAGAAGAGTGGAGGCTGTTATAGCAGCAAAGGGGGGACCAGCTCGATATTAATGCCCATGATTTTGGAATGAGATGTTCGACGAGCAGGTGTCCACATACTTTTGGTCATGAAGTGCATGTCCAACCAATCGAAATTGTGGTGAAGTGTACCTACAATGCACTGCTTAAATGTATATGTTGAGTAACGTTACACTCAATAGGAACGAAACTGTTGGATAGGCCTTATTAGTGTTGGATTTTGCAAGTCACATTTTAGAAAGGTGTTATTGTACAATGTTGCGATGGGCAGAAATGGCTTATACATACAACATGCTGCACCAACACTTTTTATTGGAACTAAATCATTCATTCACTTTTGCTTATGTGGATGGTGTATTCTATAGTCTAATGCCGGAAGGAAAGTTGACTGATGATCTGCTTCTACTACTTAGTGAGAGGCATTTTACCTGCTGTTCCTATGAGATGGAAGCATTTAATCTCAAATCAAATCTTTTTTTTTTGTTGCCACATACACTTGGTTACCAGATGTTAATGCGAGTGTAGCGAAATGCTTGTGCTTCTAGTTCCGGCAATGCAGTAATATCCAACGAGTAATCTAACCTAACACAAGTGTAAAGGAATGAATGAGAATATGTACATAAAAAAATATATGAATGAGTGATGGTATAGAACGGCATAGGCAAGATGCAGTGGATGGTATAGAGTACAGTATATACATATGAGATGAGTAATGTAGGGTATGTAAACATATACAAGTGGCATTGTTTAAAGTGGCTAGTGATACATTACATCAAGATGGCAAGATGCAGTAGATGGTATAGAGTACAGTATATACATATGAAATGAGTAATGTAGGGTATGTAAACATATAAAAGTGGCATTGTTTAAAGTGGCTAGTGGTACATTACATCAAGATGGCAAGATGCAGTAGATGGTATAGAGTACAGTATATACATATGAGATGAGTAATGTAGGGTATGTAAACATATAAAAGTGGCATTGTTTAAAGTGGCTAGTGGTACATTACATCAATATGGCAAGATGCAGTAGATGGTATAGAGTACAGTATATACATATGAGATGAGTAATGTAGGGTATGTAAACATGATATGAAGTGGCATTGTTTAAAGTGGCTAGTGATACATTACATCAAGATTGCAAGATGCAGTAGATGGTATAAAGTACAGTATATACATATGAGATGAGTAATATAGGGTATGTAAACATTATATGAAGTGACATTGTTTAAAGTGGCTAGTGATACATTTATTACATCAATTTTTCCATTGTTAAAGTGGCTGGAGTTGAGTCAGTATGTTGGCAGCAGCCACTCAATGTTGTGCAGACCTCATTACCTTCTGAAGAGCCTTACGGTTATGGGTGGGGCAGTTGCCGTACCAGGCGGTGATACAGCCCGACAGGATGCTCTCGATTGTGCATCTGTAAAAGTTTGTGAGTGGTTTTGGTGACAAGCCAAATTTATTCAGCCCCCTGAGGTTGAAGAGGCGCTGCTGCGCCTTCTTCACCACGCTGTCTGTCTGGGTGGACCATTTCAGTTTGTCCGTGATGTGTATGCCGAGGAACTTAAAACTGTCTACCCTCTCCCCTACTGTCCCGTCGATGTGGAAAGGGGGGTGCCCCCCCTGCTGTTTCCTGAAGTCCACGATCATCTCTTTTGTTTTGTTGAAGTTGAGTGTGAGGTTATTTTCCTGACCCCACTTGATTTCAACATATTTTTTGTGACTAAATTCCCACCATTAAAAATAATGAGAACAACCACATTTTTTGGACTCACATCTGACACCAGCATGACCTGGGCAAGAGTGTCAGTTATGGGTCCCACTGACCCAGCAACTGCTGAACCTGGGAGCCAGGGTGGCCCAGGCAAGACAGACAGCCCCTACCCCACAATAAACAAAACACACAAAAAATGTACACTTCATTTTGGCCCATTCTACCCCTAACATTCCCATGCATGCAAATGGTCCCCAGTTTGTTGTCGTAATACAGTTTGTGTTCTAAGTCAACATGAATGGTAAAATAAATATAAACTGTTGAAAGATGTCATAAAGGACAAAGTGGCTAAAAATGAACATATCAACTCCTAGGTTAGACAGAATACATCCACTGTAGGAATGCGTTCAGTTTGACATTAGCAAATTCTTCACATGCAAATGGACTTCAAGTGCAAATTGCGTTCCACAGATTCGGACGCTGTGAGCTACTTCAGTCAAGGTTTGGTCTTGAATACAAAAGATTTGTAAAGGGTTCAGGGTTGTTTATATGAGTGACAGGTGTAGTGGACTACAAGCTGAACCAGCAAGGATGATGAGGAAAGTGTACCCACCAGAGAAGTGGACCCACCAGGAAAGTCTTCAAGACAGGTTCCCCCGAAGAAACCACAAAGGTCTGAAACAAAGAATGTGAAATTACTAATTATACATCATAGCAGCTATATATGGCCCATAGCCTTCCCCTTCATTCACAGACAATAGGCACTACTACTTTGTAGCTCAGCCCCCTCAACACCTCCACTACAGTAATATGATTGGCCTCAACTGAACATTTTGGTGTCAACAACTCTGTTCTTGTTGTTGCTTCAGGGTCTTCAGGGTCTTTGGCGCATTATGTTCAGAAATCCACAGGAAAGAGTGGCCACGAAAACGCAGACAAATTCCAAATAATATCTGTAATGTCCACAGAAACATGTCAAATGTTTTTTATAATCCATCCTCAGGTTGTTTTTAAAATATATAATCGATAATATATCAACTGCAAATGTCTTTCACAGTAGGAGAGGGAAAAACTATAGCTATCCAAACTCTGTTGCGCGAGCGAAACTCTGACGCGATGTTATCTTTCTGGCTCATTTTTCAAAATAAAAGCCTGCAACTATGTCTGAAGACTGTTGACACCTTGAGGAAGCGATAGGAAAAGGAATCTGGTTGATATCCCTTTAAATAGAGCGAAGGCAGGCTATGGAACATGAAGTTTTCAAAATAGAAGCCACTTCCTGGTTGGATTTTTCTCAGGGTTTCGCCTGCAATATCAGTTCTGTTTTACTCACAGACAATATTTTGGCAGTTTTGGAAACTTTAGAGTGTTTTCTATCCTAATCTGTCAATTATATGCATATTCTAGCATCTGGTCCTGAGAAATAGGCCGTTTACTTTGGGACCGTTATTTTTCCAAACATAAAAATAGTGCCCCCTAGTAGCTTCAAGGGGTTAATCACAGTGGGGCCCCTCCTCTTGTCACGACTTCCGCAGAAGTCGGTCCCGCTCCTTGTTCAGGTGGCGTTCGGCGGTCGACGTCACAGGCTTTCCAGCTTCTTCTTTTCGAAGAAGCTCAGCCCGGCGGAGCGAAACTATGATGTGGGGGACCGGGAGCTGTTGGTTGTTGTCAAGGCTCTGAAGGCGTGGAGACATTGGCTTGAGGGGACTAAACACCTTTTTCTCATCTGGACTGATCACCGCAATCTGGAGTACATCCGGGCAGCGAGGAGACTAAACCCTCGCCAGTCAAGGTGGGCTATGTTCTTTACCCGTTTTGTTTTCACCCTCTCCTACAGACCAGGTTCCCAGAACGCTAAGACAGACGCACTGTCCCGGATGTATGACACAGAGGAGCGGTCCATGGATCACACTCCCATACTTCCGGCCTCTTGCCTGGTGGCACTGGTGGTGTGGGAGCTGGACGCGGACATCGAGCGGGCATTACGCACAGAGCCCTGTACGTTCCGTCTACTGTTCGCGACCGTTTGATCTATTGGGCCCATACGTCACCCTCCTCTGGTCATCCTAGCATTGGCCGGACGATGCATTGCCTTAGTGGGAAGTACTGGTGGCCCACCTTGGCCAAGGACGTGAGGGTTTAATGTTTCCTCCTGCTCGGTGTGCGCCCAGTGCAAGGCTCCCAGGCACCTGCCCAGAAGGAAATTACAACCTCTACCTGTTCCACAACAGCCATGGTTGCACCTGTCGGTGGACTTCCTGACGGATCTTCCTCCCTCACAGGGCAACACCATGATCCAGGTCGTTGTGGATCGGTTTTCTAAGTCCTGCCATCTCCTCCCTTTGCCCAGTCTCCCTACAGCCCTACAGACTGCGAGGCCCTGTTCACTCATGTCTTCCGGCACCACGGGGTGGCTGAGGACATAGTCTCTGATCGAGGTGCCCAGTTCACGTCCAAGGTCTGGAGAGCGTTCATGGAACATCTGGGTGTCTCGGTCAGCCTCACCTCAGGTTTTCATCCTGAGAGTAACGGGCAGGTAGAGAGAGTCAACCAGGATGTGGGTAGGTTTCTGAGGTCATATTGCCAGGACCGGCTGGGGGAGTAGACAGCGTTCATCCCCTGGGCAGAGATGGCCCAAAACTCGCTCCGCCACTCCTCCACTAACCTCTCTCCTTTCCAGTGCGTACTGGGTTATCAGCCGGTTCTGGCACCGTGGCATCAGAGCCAGATTGAAGCTCCTGCGGTGGACAAATGGTTCAAGCGCTCGGAGGAGACCTGGGATGCTGCCCATGTGCACCTACAACGGGCGGTATGGCGGCAAAAAGAGGGCGCTGACCGCCACCGCAGCGAGGCCTCAGTGTTTGCACTGGGGGACCGGGTCTGGCTCTCGACCCTCCGCCTGCCCCTCCGCCTGCCCTGCCGGAAGCTGGGTCCGCGGTTTGTGGGGCCATTCAATGTCCTGAGGAGACTGAACGACTTATGTTACAGGTTACCGCTTCCCCCAGATAATCGTATTAATCCCTCGTTCCATGTGTCTCTCCTCAGGCCGGTGGTGGCTGGTCCACTCCAGGAAGCTGAGGTGTGGGAGGTTCCTCCACCCCCTCTGGACATCGTGCGGGCACCGGTGTATGCTGTTTGAGCTATCCTGGACTCTAGGCGTCGGGCGAGGGGCCTTCAGTACCTCGTGCAGTGAGAGGGGTACGGTCCAGAGTAGAGATGCTGTGTACCGGTGGAGGACGTCCTGGACCCTTCGTTGTTGCAGGATTTCCACCTTCTCCATCTGGATCGCCCAGCACCTCATCCTCCGGGTCGTCCCCGAGGTCGGTGTCGGCACTCTGCAAATGCAAAGGGGGGAGGGGGGGGGGGGATACTGTCACGACTTCTACCGAAGTCGGTCCCTCTCCTTGTTCGGGGCGGCGTTAGGCGGTCGACGTCACCGGCTTTCTAGCTACCGCCAATCCACTTTTCATTTTCCATTTGTTTTGTCTTTGTTTCACACACCTGTTTTTAATTCCACAATCACCTGTTCATTATTTACCCTCTGTTCCCCACATGGTTTTTGTGAGTGATTGTTTGTTGTATTGTGGGCTGTATTGTGTGGCCGTGTATATTACGTGTGTCTATTTTGATTTTTGAGTAAAAGTGTTTTTAGTACTCATATCTGCTGTCCTGTGCCTGACTCATCTCACCAGCTACACACAGACGATGTTAAATCAAATCAAATCAAATCAAATTTTATTTGTCACATACACATGGTTAGCAGATGTTAATGCGAGTGTAGCGAAATGCTTGTGCTTCTAGTTCCGACAATGCAGTAATAACAAGTAATCTAACTAACAATTCCAAAACTACTGTCTTGTACACAGTGTAAGGGGATAAAGAATATGTACATAAGGATATATGAATGAGTGATGGTACAGAGCAGCATAGGCAAGATACAGTAGATGGTATCGGGTACAGTATGTACAATGAGATGAGTATGTAAACAAAGTGGCATAGTATAGTATAAAGTGGCTAGTGATACATGTATTACATAAGGATACCGTCGATGATATAGAGTACAGTATATACGTATGCGTATGAGATGAATAATGTAGGGTAAGTAACATTTATATAAGGTAGCATTGTTTAAAGTGGCTAGTGATATATTTACATCATTTCCCATCAATTCCCATTATTAAAGTGGCTGGAGTTGAGTCAGTGTCAGTGTGTTGGCAGCAGCCACTCAGTGTTAGTGGTGGCTGTTTAACAGTCTGATGGCCTTGAGATAGAAGCTGTTTTTCAGTCTCTCGGTCCCAGCTTTGATGCACCTGTACTGACCTCGCCTTCTGGATGATAGCGGGGTGAACAGGCAGTGGCTCGGGTGGTTGATGTCCTTGATGATCTTTATGGCCTTCCTGTGACATCGGGTGGTGTAGGTGTCCTGGAGGGCAGGTAGTTTGCCCCCGGTGATGCGTTGTGCAGACCTCACTACCCTCTGGAGAGCCTTACGGTTGAGGGCGGTGCAGTTGCCATACCAGGCGGTGATACAGCCCGCCAGGATGCTCTCGATTGTGCATCTGTAGAAGTTTGTGAGTGCTTTTGGTGACAAGCCGAATTTCTTCAGCCTCCTGAGGTTGAAGAGGCGCTGCTGCGCCTTCTTCACGATGCTGTCTGTGTGAGTGGACCAATTCAGTTTGTCTGTGATGTGTATGCCGAGGAACTTAAAACTTGCTACCCTCTCCACTACTGTTCCATCGATGTGGATAGGGGGGTGTTCCCTCTGCTGTTTCCTGAAGTCCACAATCATCTCCTTAGTTTTGTTGACGTTGAGTGTGAGGTTGTTTTCCTGACACCACACTCCGAGGGCCCTCACCGTAGGCCGTCTCATCGTTGTTGGTAATCAAGCCTACCACTGTTGTGTCGTCCGCAAACTTGATGATTGAGTTGGAGGCGTGCGTGGCCACGCAGTCGTGGGTGAACAGGGAGTACAGGAGAGGGCTCAGAACGCAACCTTGTGGGGCCCCAGTGTTGAGGATCAGCGGGGAGGAGATGTTGTTGCCTACCCTCACCACCTGGGGGCGGCCCGTCAGGAAGTCCAGTACCCAGTTGCACAGGGCGGGGTCGAGACCCAGGGTCTCGAGCTTGATGACGAGCTTGGAGGGTACTATGGTGTTGAATGCCGAGCTGTAGTCGATGAACAGCATTCTCACATAGGTATTCCTCTTGTCCAGATGGGTTAGGGCAGTGTGCAGTGTGGTTGAGATTGCATCGTCTGTGGACCTATTTGGGCGGTAAGCAAATTGGAGTGGGTCTAGGGTGTCAGGTAGGGTGGAGGTGATATGGTCCTTGACTAGTCTCTCAAAGCACTTCATGATGACGGATGTGAGTGCTACGGGGCGGTAGTCATTTAGCTCAGTTACCTTAGCTTTCTTGGGAACAGGAACAATGGTGGCCCTCTTGAAGCATGTGGGAACAGCAGACTGGTATAGGGATTGATTGAATATGTCCGTAAACACACCGGCCAGCTGGTCTGCGCATGCTCTGAGGGCGCGGCTGGGGATGCCATCTGGGCCTGCAGCCTTGCGGTTAACACGTTTAAATGTCTTACTCACCTCGGCTGCAGTGAAGGAGAGACCGCATGTTTTCGTTGCAGGCCGTGTCAGTGGCACTGTATTGTCCTCAAAGCGGGCAAAAAAGTTATTTAGTCTGCCTGGGAGCAAGACATCCTGGTCCGTGACTGGGCTGGGTTTCTTCCTGTAGTCCGTGATTGACTGTAGACCCTGCCACATGCCTCTTGTGTCTGAGCCGTTGAATTGAGATTCTACTTTGTCTCTGTACTGGCGCTTAGCTTGTTTGATAGCCTTGCGGAGGGAATAGCTGCACTGTTTGTATTCGGTCATGTTACCAGACACCTTGCCCTGATTAAAAGCAGTGGTTCGCGCTTTCAGTTTCACACGAATGCTGCCATCAATCCACGGTTTCTGGTTAGGGAATGTTTTAATCGTTGCTATGGGAACGACATCTTCAACGCACGTTCTAATGAACTCGCACACCGAATCAGCGTATTCGTCAATGTTGTTATCTGACGCAATACGAAACATCTCCCAGTCCACGTGATGGAAGCAGTCTTGGAGTGTGGAGTCAGCTTGGTGTTACGCCTTTCCTGTAAAACTTGTTAAAAACCTGTTGATGCCAGGAGTTCCTCTGTAGGAACACCCTCCCCCCGTTCAGCTCAAACGGTGGCGCATGGAACGCAAAAATATTCTTAAAAATATTTAACCTCCACACATTATTAAGTCCAATAGCTCAAATGAAAGATAAACACCTTGTTCATCTACCCAGCATGTCAGATTTTTAAAATGTTTTACGGCGAAAACACACCACACATTTATATTAGACCACCACCGAAACAAAGACAAGCGGCAGCCATTTTGTCCCAGAAAATATAAAATTATAAAAGCAGGATTAAAAAATAAATCGCTCACTAACCTTTTGAAAATCTTCATCAGATGACAGTGATAGGACATGTTACACAGTACATTTTTTTTTTTTCAATAATATGCCATATATATCCATAAATGTCCATTTACAGTGTACTCATGTTCAGAAATTACTCAAAAATGCCCGCAGGAAACCTAGGTAGCTCGGCAAGATAACGTAAATAGACATCATAAACTTTGGCTAAATATACATGTTCTACATATAGTTAGAAAGATACACTGCTTCTTTATGCAACCGCTGTGTTAGATTTATTTTTAACGTTACAGAAATCGCACACTATTTCATATGCTGAGGCAGCGCTCAGTTCCAAGCTACATTTCCACGTAATGTTGGAGTCAACAGAAACACAGATTTAAGCATAAATATTCCCTTACCTTTGATGGTCTTCGTTCAGAATGTTCTGGAAGGGTTCATACTTACCCAATACATCGTTTGGTTTCAAGTCTTGCGTCTTTGTATTAGCTACTGCTAATAACATCAGCTGAAATGCACCCAAAACGTCCTCCGGTCCGGATAAGTTGCACATCAAAACTTCAAAATTACACATTATATGTCGACTAAACAGGTCAAACTAAGTGCAGAAGCAAGCTTTATGATGTTTTAGACGTGCAAAACAAACTTCAATTCAACCGGGCATCGTTTGCTCTTCCCAGGAGTGCTGGCACAAAGGAATGGCTGTGACCAATTCGCGCCCTAACGCACAGGTTTTTTTATCGCGACACTTACTCCAACCACTCCTATAGGGCCAATTCTCGCGCGATTTGAACGATTGAACGCTCCAAAGAAAGAGGACATCTAGTGGAAGAGATGGAAAGTGTCCCCAGATCCATAAGTGGTCGGGAAGGGTGGGGGCATGACGTCAAAGTTGCTCCAACTTTCATGGCCACAAAAACTAGTTTGGAAGAATGCATGCCCTGTGAGTTCTGCTATACTTACAGACATAATTCCAACGGTTTTAGAAGCTTTAGAGTGTTTTCTATCCAATAATAATTATTATATGCATATATTAGCAATTTTTAATATATTTTTTTTTCAGTTTACTAGGGGTACCCAATTTCTCCAAAGGGGGCGTAAATCTGCCTGGCATCAACAGGTTAATCACAGTTGGGCCCCTCCTCTCCTGTAAAACTAGTTAATCACAGTTGGGCCCCTCCTTTCCTGTAAAACTAGTTAATCCCAGTGGGGCCCCTCTCCTGTAAAACTAGTTCATCACAGAGGGGTTCCACCTCTCCTTTCAAACTATTTGCTCTGAGTGTCACGATCGTCATCAGAATGAGACCAAAGCACAGCGTGGAAATTGTTCATATTTAATGTTCACAAAAAACACTCAAACAAAATGACAAACAGAGAATACGAAAGCACACAGTTCTGTCAGGGAAACAACCTAAACAGAAAACAACACCCCACAAAACCCAAACGGCAAATGACAACTTATATATGATCCCCAATCAGAGACAACGATAGACAGCTGCCTCTGATTGGGAACCACACACACACACACACACACACACACACACACACACACACACACACACACACAGCAAAACAACAAAGAAATAGAAAACATAGATTTTCCCACCCGAGTCACACACTGACCTAACCAAACATAGAGAACAAATAAGGATCTCTAAGGTCAGGGCGTGACACTGAGGGAATAAACTTTATTATAATAAAGAATTGAACACAAAGAAATGCAATAAACTGATTCAACTTTATTAAGACAAGTTATAATGTAATTATTGTTTTAAGTATAGTGTACCAATTTCTGAGGGAATAATCTCTCTTATTTTCATTTTAATAAACAGAGTAAACTTTGTTATCATATGATTCATGTTTTGCGTACATTGTAACAAGTATTGTAAATACTCATGTAGTGTCCCTCGGTGGGATGGAATCATGCTTAAAAAACAGCAGAATTTTTTTCAAATAAGGTCACCAAATACACGTGTCATTCCTGGTAAGTACTTGGGTAGGAAACCGCCTGAAAAAACAAGTGCTGTAAACTTTTTGTCCAGCAGAGTATACTCTTGTACCATTTCATCATGTAGCAACTGCCTTTTATTTATAGCCATAATAATATGATGTAGCTTCCACCCCATATCACCTGCACGAATACAACCAACTGTTATTGGTACAGAGACCATGTCCTCCAATCCACGGCAATTAATGTTGTATTTTTTTGCAACTTGCGTTCCACTTGAAGATTCAGACGCCGTGGGCTACTTCAGCCAAGGTTTGGTCTTGAATACAAAGATTTGTAAAGAGTTCAGGGTTGTTTATATGAGTGACAGGTGTAGTGGACTACAAGCTGAACCAGCAAGGATGATGAGGAAAGTCTACCCACCAGAGAAGTGGACCCACCAGGAAAGTCTTCAAGACAGGTTCCCCCGAAGAAACCACAAAGGTCTGAAACAAAGAATGTGAAATTGCTAATTATACATCATAGCAGCTATATATGGCCCATAGCCTTCCCCTTCATTCACAGACAATAGGCACTACTACTTTGTAGCTCAGCCCCCTCAACACCTCCACTACAGTAATATGATTGGCCTCAACTGAACATTTTGGTGTCAACAACTCTGTTCTTGTTGTTGCTTCAGGGTCTTTGCTAGCTGCAATGTGGTTGCAAAGCATATTTTGAACAGACTTTTAAAAATGGCCATTAAATGAAAGGGGAGAATGTCGACCCTCCAGCCGATCAGATGTAGATTGAACTAGGGGTCTGGTGGGCCCGGAGGTCGGCTGAGGCCAGACTGTTCCTTGCCACGTCTAACAGGCTATCAAGAAAGATCTGAAAGATGAATATCGAATGTGAATATTGAATAAAAAGGCAAAATGATAAGTTACAGGACATTACTGCCATTAATAATAAGTCCACTACCTTTGCCAGTATGTCTTCCAGCTGATTGTTTCCAAAAAATGATGGTCGCTTGATGGTTAACTCATGGCACAGACATCGAATGACGATGGTCCCCTCGTCAAAAGAGCGGAAGGGGAACCAACCATTTCACCACATGTATCTAACAGGGAAGACACAGAGAGCTTGGCATGGACAACATACAGTGCATTCGTAAAGTATTCAGACCCCTTGACTTTTTCCACATTTTGTTAAGTTACAGCCTTATTCTAAAACTGATTAAATAGTTTTTTGCCCTCTTCAATCTACACACAATACTCCATAATGACAAACAAAAACTGTTTTTTAGATATTTTTGCACATTTATTTAAAAAAAAATTAAATACACATTTACATAAGTATTCAGATCCTTTACTCAGTACATTGTTGATACACCTTAGGCAGCGATTACAGCCTTGAGTCTACTTGGGTATGACGCTACAAGCTTGGCACACCTTTATTTGGGGAGTTTCTCACATTCTTCTCTGCAGACCCTCTCAAGCCCTGTCAGGTTGGATGGGGAGTGTCGCTACACAGCTATTTTCAGGACTCTCCAGAGATTTTCGATCAGGTTCAAGTCCGGGTTCTGGCTGGGCCACTCATGGACATTCAGAAACTTGTCCCTAAGACACTCCTGCGTTGTATTGGCTGTTGCTTAGGGTTGATGTCCTGTTGGAAGGTGAACCTTTGCCCCAGTCTGAGTTCCTGAGTGCTCTGGACCAGCTTTTCATCACCAGCTTTTCATCTCTCTTCACTTTGCGCCGTTCATCTTTCCCTCATTTCTAACTATTCTCTCAGTCCCTGCCGCTGACAAACAACTCCACAGCATGATGCTGCCACCAAAATGCTTCACCGTAGCGTAGTGCCAGGTTTCACCCAGACGTTTGGCATTCAGATCTGAGAGTCCTTTAGGGGTCTTTTGGCAAACTCCAATGGGGGATCATGTGCTTGTACGTCTGGCCACTCTACAATAAATGCCTGATTGGTGGAGTGCTGCAGAGATGGTTGTCCTTCTGGAAGGTTCTCCCATCTCCACAGAGGATTACCGGAGCTCAGTCAGAGTGACCATCAGGTTCTTTGTCACCTCCCTGACCAAGGCCCTTCTCCCCCTATAACTCAGTTAGGCCGGATGGCCAGCTCTAGGAAGAGTCTTGCACTGTCAACTGTGTGACCTTCTATAGACAGGTGTGTGTGCCTCTGATTGGGAACCACACTAGGCAAAAACAACAAAGAAATAGAAAACAGAGATTCTCCCACCCGAGTCACACTCCGACCTAACCAAACAAAGAGAATAAATAAGGATCTCTAAGGTCCCCCAAAGGTGCGGACTCCGGCCGCAAACCTAAACCTATAGGGGAGGGTCCGGGTGGGCATCTACTCTCGGTGGGGGCTCCGGTGCAGGAAGCAGACCCCACCCCGCTTTAGGCTCCCCCCACTTTGGTGGCGCCTACGGTGCAGGGATCGTCGCCGGGACCTTCGGACCGTAAATCATCGCCGGAGGCTCTGGACTGCAGAGCCACAGGCTCCGGACTGGGAACCGTCGCTGGAGACTCCAGACCCGGGACCGTCGCTGCAGGCTCCTTGCCATTGATCGTCACTACAGGCTTCGTGCCATGGATCATCACTGGAGGCTTCGTGCCATGGATCATCACTGGAGGCTCCGGGCCATGGATTATCACTGGAGGCTTCGTGCCATGGACCATCACTACAGGCTCCAGGCCATGGATCATCACTGGAGGCTTCGTGCCATGGATTATCACTGGAGGCTTCGTACACGGAGCCGGAACAGGTCTCATCGGACTGAGAAGACGTACTGGAAGCCTGGTGCGTGGAGCAGGCACCGGATACACTGGGCCGTGGAGCACTGGAGGTCTCAAGCGTAGAGCTGACACAACCCGTCCTGGCTGGATGGTTACTTTCGCCCAGCAAATGCGAGGCACTAGCACAGGACACACTGGGCTGTGCAGACGCATCAGAGACACAGTGCTCAGAGCCGGCGCAGGATATCCTGGGCTGAAGAGACGCACTTGAGGCCAGGAGCGCTGAGCCGGCACCATCAGTCCTGGTTGGATGCCCACTCTAGCCGGGCCAATGCGGGAAGCTGGAATATACCGCACCGGGCTGTGACTGCGCACTGGAGCCATGGTGTGCATCACCGCATAACACGGTATCCGACCGGTCACACACTCCCCACGGTAAGCACGGGGAGTTGGCTCAGGTCTAAACCCTGACTCCGCCAATCTACCCATTTTTTGGGGAGTTGCCTCTCAGGCTTCCGTGCTAGCCGTGACCCCTTGTATGGTTGCTCCCTCCTTGCTGCCTTCATCTGCTCCCATGAGAGACGATCCCTCCCAGCCAGGATCTCCTCCCACGTCCAGGATCCTTTACCATTCAGGATGTCCTCCCACGTTCATTCCTCCTGAGTTCTGTAACGACTCTCGTGGGTTGAAGATGGAGACCAAGGTGTAGCGTGGTAGCGTTCATGATTTTTTATAAAACTGAACACCGCAACAAAAATACAAATTAGAAAAAACGAAAGCGCACAGTTCTGTCAGGCAACAAAACAGATAATAGAAAATAACCCCCCACCAAACCCAAATGGAAAATCACAACTTATATATGATCCCCAATCAGAGACAACGATAGACAGCTGCCTCTGATTGGGAACCACACTAGGCAAAAACAACAAAGAAGTAGAAAACATAGATTCTCCCACCCGAGTCACACCCCGACCTAACCAAACACAGGGAATAAATAAGGATCTCTGGTTGTCAGGACTCCGTCCGCAAAACCTGAACCTATAGGGGAGGGTCTGGTTGGGCATTTCTCCGCGGTGGCGGCTCTGGCAAGGCACTTAGACCCCGCTCCACCTCTGGCTCGGCACCACTTAGGTGACCCTCCCCGCCGACCCTGGACTGGGGACCCTTGTAGCGGGCCCCGGGCAGGAGGGAGACTCTGGCAGCTCCGGGCAGGAGGGAGACTCTGACAGCTTCGGACAGGATGGGTACTCTGGCAGCTCCGGACAGGAGGGAGACTCTGGCAGCTCCGGACAGGAGGGAGACTCTGGCAGCTCCGGACAGGAGGGAGACTCTGGCAGCTCCGGACAGGAGGAAGACTCTGGCAGCTCCGGACAGGAGGGAGACTCTGGCAGCTCCGGACAGGAGGGAGACTCTGGCAGCTCCGGACAGGAGGGAGACTCTGGCAGCTCCGGACAGGAGGGAGACTCTGGCAGCTCCGGACAGGAGGAAGACTCTGGCAGCTCCGGACAGGAGGGAGACTCTGGCAGCTCTGGACAGGAGGCAGGCACAGGGCTCACCGGGCTGGGGAGACACACAGGAGTCCTGGCTCTGGGAGCAGGCACAGGACTCACCGGGCTGGGGAGACATCCAGGAGGCCTCTTCCCGTTCTGGATGCCAGCTTCCACCCGGCAAATGCGGGTTGCTGGCACCGAGCACACCGTCCTGTGAATGCTCCGCCTTGACACCGTGAGCATCACCCCATAGCACGCCTGACCAGTCCCATGCTCTCCACGGTAAGCACGGGGAGTTGGCTCAGGTCTGCTTCCTGACTCTGCCACACTCCCCGTGTGATTGCCCTCCCCAAAAAAATTGGGGGCTGCCTCTCGGACTTCCTTGCCAGCCGTGTTCCCACATACCGCTGGTTCCTTTCTCCGGCTGCCTCTGCTCTCCTAGCTGCCTCCACCTATTCCCATGGAAGGCGATCCCTTCCCGCCAGGATCTCCTCCCATGTGTAGACTCCCTTGCCATCCAGAACGTCCTCCCATGTCCAGGAGTCAAACTTACCATGCTGCTTGGTCCGTTGGGGGTGGGGAGTTCTGTCACGGCTGGCTGAAGGAGTGGCCCAAAGTGCAGCATGGTAAGCGTACATTTTCTCTTTCTTAAAAAATGACGCCGACAAAACGAAGAACAAAAAAACAAACCGTGAAGCTTTGGGCTATGTGCCCTGAACAAAGCCTAAATTAACTTCCCACAAAACAGGTTGGGGAAAAGGGTACCTAAGTATGGTTCTCAATCAGAGACAACGATAGACAGCTGCTTCTGATTGAGAACCACACCCGGCCAAACACATAGAAATAGAAAATCATAGAACATAGAACGTAGACTACCCACCCAAATCGCACCCTGACCAAACCAAAATAGGGGCGTGACATCTGTTTTACAATTATACTTTACAGTTTCCTGTCTTTTGAACCCCTCATAAAAACCAGCACCCGGACAGTGTTCTTCCACCTCCGCAAAATCTCCAGGCTCCGTCCCTCACTGTCACACTCCAGTACATAAACCCTTATCCATGCCTTTGTTACTTCCAGACTGGACAACTGTAAGACTCTCCTCACCAGATCCCCACCAAACTCATCAATAGACTTGGTTCTGAACTCTGCTGTCAGAATCCACACCCTCACTAGATCAACTGAACACATCAAACCAATCCTCATCCATCTACACTGGCTCCCTGTGCAATCCTGTATTAACTTTAAAACACTCCTCACCTACAAAGCCCTCCAAAACCTGGAACCCACCTGCCTCTCTGATCTTCTCCCAGTCTATGCCCCCTCCAGCTGGCCACTCCTCCTCTGCTGGTCTCCTTGTCTCCCCCCATTCCACCTCTCCACCATGGGTGTCTCCTCCCCATTCCACCTTTCCACCATGGGTGCCCGGGCCTTTAGCTCCTATTCCCAACCTTACATCCTTAAACCAAACCCTTACCCTAAACCAACCCTACCACCTTAACAAAACCTTTACCCTAAACCAACCCTACCACCTTAAACCAAACCTTTACCCTAAAACAACCCTACCGCCTTAAACAAAACCAAACCCTTACCCTAAACCAACCATACCACTTTAAACAAAATCCTTACCCTAAACCAACCCTATCACCTTAAACAAAACCCTTACGCTAAACCAACCCTACCACCTTAAACCAAACCTTTACCCTAAAACAACCCTACCGCCTTAAACAAAACCAAATCCTTACCCTAAACCAACCATACCACTTTAAACAAAATCCTTACCCTAAACCAACCCTACCACCTTAAACCAAACCCTTTTCCCTAAACCGGACTTGTAACCTCATCCCAACCCCTCCCTCCTCAATGTATCTGTCCTGTTTTGTCTGGACCTTTGATTTTATATTGTTTCAATTTTATATTGCACTGTTGATTGATGCACTTGATTTTATGACTTTATGTATCACACTTAATTTTATGTAGGCCTACGTTAATGTAACATTCTTGACTGTCCTAAAAAGGTGTCCACTAAATTTAAATAAATTATTATTATTATTTGTGTATCAGGGGAAAAACACACCAAAAAGATGTCTTCGGCCATTTAATATAATTTTTGAAACAATACTCTTACTTTAAAACCCCCTTTAAAAAATTATCCAACAGGAAACAGTGTTCTTAGAAATTAGGAATATGTCATATTTTTCGGACTAAAAAAGGATTACTGTGGAAAGACTCATTATGGAATGGATCGGTGTAAGTGATAGAGCAATTCTCAAAATGTATCATCAGAATGAAAAACCAGCCACGTCACGGACACCGAATCCTTGCTTCCGGACAAGCTAAACACCTTCTTCGCCCACATTGAGGTTAGCACAGTGCCACCGATGCGGCCCACTATCAAGGACAATGGGCTGTCCTTCTTTGTGGCCGATGTGAGTAAGACATTTAAGCTTGTTAACCCTCGCAAGGCTCCGACGGCATACCTAGCCCCTCCCTCAGAGCATGCACAGACCAGCTGGCTGGAGTGTTTACGGACATATTCAATCTCTCCCTATCCCAGTCTGCTGTCCCAACTTGCTGTAAGATGTCCACCATTGTTCCTTTACCCAAGAAAGCAAAGGTAACTCAACTAAATCTCCATTGCCCCATAGCACTCACTTCTGTCATCATGAGATGCTTTGAGGGGCTAGTTAAGGATCATATCACCTCTACCTTACCCGATATCCTAGACCCTTTTCAATTTTCTTACCTCCCCGATATATCCACAGATGACACAATAGCCATTGCACTGCACACTGTCCTATCCCATCTGGACAAGAGGAATACCTATGTAAGAATGCTGTTCATTGACTATAGCTCAGCATCCAAAATCATAGTACCCTCCAAGCTCATCACCCAGGCCTGAACCCTGCCCTGTGCAACTGGGTCCTGGACTTACTTACAGGCCGCCCCCAGGTGGTGAAGGTAGGAAACAACACCTCCACTTCGCTAATCCTCAACACAGGGGCCCCACAAGGGTGCGTGCTCAGCCCTCTGCTGTTCTCCCTGTTCACCCATGACTGCGTTGGCATGCACGCCTCCAAATCATTCATCAAATTTGCACATTTGCAGACTATACAATAGTAGTAGGCCTGGGACGATAGTAACCATCCTCGACAACATCCGGTGAAATTGCAGAGCACGAAATACAAAATACAACATTTTTAATATTCAACATTCATGAAAATACAAGTGTCTTACATCATTTAAAAGCTTAACTTCTTGTTCATCCAACCGCGTTGTCAGATTTCAAAAAGGCATTGCGGCGAAAGCATACCATACGATTATCTGAGGACAGCGCTCCGCATACACCAGCATTAAAGACATTTTCCAAACCAGCAGAGGTGTCACAAAAATCTGAAATAGCGATAAAATAAATCACTTACCTTTGAAGATCTTCCTCTGTTTGCAATCCCAAGGGTCCCAGCTACAAAACAAATGGTCACTTTGTTCGATAAAGTCCTTCTTTATATCTCAATAAAGTCAGTTTAGTTGGTGTGTTTGATTCAGCAATCCACCTGTTCCACTCGTTCAACATGCAGACAAAGGAATCCCAAAAGTTACCGGTAAACTTCGTCCAAACAAGTCAAACAACATTTCTAATCAATCCTCAGGTACCCTAATACAGTGCCTTGCGAAAGTATTCGGCCCCCTTGAACTTTGCGACCTTTTGCCACATTTCAGGCTTCAAACATAAAGATATAAAAATGTATTTTTTTGTGAAGAATCAACAACAAGTGGGACACAATCATGAAGTGGAACGACATTTATTGGATATTTCAAACTTTTTTAACAAATCAAAAACTGAAAAATTGGGCGTGCAAAATTATTCAGCCCCTTTACTTTAGGGGGAAGCAAACTCTCTCCAGAAGTTCAGTGAGGATCTCTGAATGATCCAATGTTGACCTAAATGACTAATGATGATAAATACAATCCACCTGTGTGTAATCAAGTCTCCTTATGAATGCACCTGCACTGTGATAGTCTCAGAGGTCCGTTAAAAGCGCAGAGAGCATCATGAAGAACAAGGAACACACCAGGCAGGTCCGAGATACTGTTGTGAAGAAGTTTAAAGCCGGATTTGGATACAAAAAGATTTCCCAAGATTTAAACATCCCAAGGAGCACAGTGCAAGCGATAATATTGAAATGGAAGGAGTATCAGACCACTGCAAATCTACCAAGACCTGGCCGTCCCTCTAAACTTTCAGCTCATACAAGGAGAAGACTGATCAGAGATGCAGCCAAGAGGCCCATGATCACTCTGGATGAACTGCAGAGATCTACAGCTGAGGTGGGAGACTCTGTCCATACGACAACAATCAGTCGTATATTGCACAAATCTGGCCTTTATGGAAGAGTGGCAAGAAGAAAGCCATTTCTTAAAGATATCCATAAAAAGTGTTGTTTAAAGTTTGCCACAAGCCACCTGGGAGACACACCAAACATGTGGAAGAAGGTGCTCTGGTCAGATGAAACCAAAATTGAACTTTTTGGCAACAATGCAAAACGTTATGTTTGGCGTAAAAGCAACACAGCTCATCACCCTGAACACACCATCCCCACTGTCAAACATGGTGGTGGCAGCATCATGGTTTGGGCCTGCTTTTCTTCAGCAGGGACAGGGAAGATGGTTAAAATTGATGGGAAGATGGATGGAGCCAAATACAGGACCATTCTGGAAGAAAACCTGATGGAGTCTGCAAAAGACCTGAGACTGGGACGGAGATTTGTCTTCCAACAAGACAATGATCCAAAACATAAAGCAAAATCTACAATGGAATGGTTCAAAAATAAACATATCCAGGTGTTAGAATGGCCAAGTCAAAGTCCAGACCTGAATCCAATCGAGAATCTGTGGAAAGAACTGAAAACTGCTGTTCACAAATGCTCTCCATCCAACCTCACTGAGCTCGAGCTGTTTTGCAAGGAGGAATGGGAAAAAATGTCAGTCTCTCGATGTGCAAAACTGATAGAGACATACCCCAAGCGACTTACAGCTGTAATCGCAGCAAAAGGTGGCGCTACAAAGTATTAACTTAAGGGGGCTGAATCATTTTGCACGCCCAATTTTTCAGTTTTTGATTTGTTAAAAAAGTTTGAAATATCCAATAAATGTCGTTCCACTTCATGATTGTGTCCCACTTGTTGTTGATTCTTCACAAAAAAAATACAGTTTTATATCTTTATGTTTGAAGCCTGAAATGTGGCAAAAGGTCGCAAAGTTCAAGGTGGCCGAATACTTTCGCAAGGCACTGTATGTAAAGAAATTACACAATTTAAGACGGAATGTAGTATGTTCAATACAGGAGATAAATAACAAAGTGTGCGCACTCATTCACGAGTGCCGCAAGACTAGAGTCCTAATGAGAGACACCTTGAAAAACTACAACTACTTGCTCATTTCTCAAAAAACAAGCCTGAAACCCTTTCTAAAGACAGTTGACATCTAGTGGAAGCCAATGTAACTGCAATCTGGGAGGAATTCCTTTGAATATCCCATAGACAAGCATTGGAAAGGCCTGTGACCTCTGGATGGATTCTCCTCTGTTTTTCACCTGCCTTGTCAGTTCTGTTATACTCACAGACATTATGTTAACAGTTTTAGAAACTGGGTGTTTTCTATCCAATGCTACCAATGATATGCATATCCTAGCTTCTGGGCCTGAGTAACAGGCAGTTTACTTTGGGCAAGGCAGTCATCCGAACTTCCGAATACCGCCCCCTAGCCCAAAGAGGTTTCAATAATGTTTACTCATCATATGTATATACTGCATTCTATTCTATTGATTTTTTTTGTCAAAGCCACTCCTACATTGCTCATCCATATATTGAAATATTCTTAATTCCATTCCTTTACTTAGACTTGTGTGTATTATGTATTTGTTGTGAAATTGATGGTTATTACTTGTTAGATAATGCTGCACTGTCGGAACTAGAAGCAGAAGCATTTCACTACACCTGCAATAACATCTGCTAAACACGTGTATGTGACCAATACATTTTGATTTTATATTAAGTCAGGTAAGAACAAATTCTTATTTACAATGATGGCCTACCCCGGCCAAGCCCTAACCCAGATGAGGCTGGGCCAATTGTGCAATGCCCTATGGGACTCCCAATCACAGCCAGTTGTGATACAGCCTGGAATCAAACCAGGGTCTGTAGTGACGCCTTTAGCTCTGAAATGCAGTGCCTTAGACTGCTGCGTTATATCAATAATAAGTGATATCAGTATCACAGTAGACTGCACCACTGCTGTCATACTTACCTCCAAGCCAGTTGGATAGTCTTTGGATGCCGACAGAAGTCGCACCATTGGAAGACATAACTTGGAATTTAACCTACAAAAGCCTATTCATGCGCTGAGATCGATCAAACACATTTAGTGTGTCATCATAATTGTCTCTGACTTGTGGTCAGACTTGCTCAGGTGGAACAAACTTAAACTTGCGCCTTTTTTAAATGCTGATTTGAATGTCATTGAGAAAACAGAGATGTGTCTAAGATTCTTTATGCAAACATCCTTTCTGAATTTAAAAGTAATCCTTGAAGTAATCATCTAGTTTTTCAAAGTATCTGTAGTCTGATTACAATAGTTTTTCTGATAACGTAACAGATTACAGTTACCCTGGCCCCTACTGGAAACATCACCTTGATAGCCATCTCAAAAGCACACTTCATAATCAATCAATGAATCAATCAAATGTCTTTTTATAAAGGCCTTTTTACATCAGCAGATGTCATAAAGTGCTTATACAGAAACTCAGCCTAAAATCCCAAAGAGTGCAGATGTAGATGCACAATGGCTAGGAAAAACTCCTAGAAAGGCAGAAACCTAGGAAACCTTCTGGCTGTGCAGAGTACATGGCCATATCTTTCATCAAGATGATCAAACGTTCATAGATGACGAGCAGGGTCAAATAACAATCACAGTGGTTATAGAGGGTGCAACAGGTTAACACCTCAGAAGTAAATGTAATTTGTTTTTTCATAGTCAAGCATTCAGAGGTCGAGACAACAGTTGTGGTGGAGAGGGAGAGGGAGACAGAGGGTCAAAACAGCAAGTTAGCATGTCCGGTGAAGAGGTCAGTGTTCCATAGCCGCAGGCAGAACAGCAGAAACTGGATCCGCAGCAAGACAAGGTGGACTGGGGACAGAGACAGTCAGGAGGTGTCAGGCCAGGTAGTCCTGAAGAATCCTAGAGCTCAGGTCCTCTGGTAGAAGAGAGAGAGATGTGAGAATTTTAGAGAGTATGCTTAAGATCACACAGAACACCAGATAAGACAAGATAATTACACCCAATATGATAGACTGATCCTAGCCCCGTGCAGCAGAGATACTGGAGACTGAGACAGGGTGGAAAGGAAGATAATTTCAGTGACTCAACCCATTCAAGTTGTGTACAGTGAAAAATCCTGGCACAACGTGGTGCACCCCTCCCAGGGACGGCATGGGAGACAACTAGAAACCCAGTGACTCAGCTTCCAAAATAGGATCAGAGGCAGAGAATCCAAGTGAAGAGAGGGGAGTCAGCCAGGCAGAGACAGCAAGGGTTGTTCGTCACTCCACTGCCTTGTCTTTCACACAGAACACCAGATAAGACAGGATAATTACACCCAATAGGATAGACTGATCCTAGCCCCGTGGCACATAGACTATTGCAGCAGAGATACTGGAGACTGAGACAGGGTGGACAGGAAGATCATTTCAGTGACTCAACCCATTCAAGTTGTGTACAGCGAAAAATCCTGGCACAACGTGGTGCACCCCTCCCAGGGACGGCATGGGAGACAACTAGAAACCCAGTGACTCAGCTTCCAAAATAGGATCAAAGGCAGAGAATCCAAGTGAAGAGTGGGGAGTCGGCCAGGCAGAGACAGCAAGGGCTGTTTGTCACTCCACTGCCTTGTCTTTCCCCTTTGCACCTCAGGGCCAGACTACACTCAATTATTTAACTAGGCAAGTCAGTTAAGAACAAATTCTTATTTTCAATGACGGCCTAGGAACAGTGGGTTAACTGCCTGTTTAGGGGCAGAACGACAGATTTGTACCTTGTCAGCTCGGGGATTTGAACTTGCAACCTTTCGGTTACTAGTCCAGCTCGCTAACCACTAGTCCCTGTCGCCTCTTTAGTAGGACCTACTAAAGAGATCAGTCTTCAGTAAATGCTTAAAGGTTGAGACTGAGTCGACATCTCTCACATGGATCGGCAGACCATTCAATAAAAATGTTGCTCTATAGGAGAAAGCCCTGCCTCCAGCTGTTTGCTTTGAAATTCTTGGAAGAATAAGTCCTGCTCGCTAACCACTAGGCTACCCTGTCGCCCCTTTAGTAGGACCTACTAAAGAGATCAGTCTTCAGTAAATGCTTAAAGGTTGAGACTGAGTCGACATCTCTCACATGGATCGGCAGACCATTCAATAAAAATGTTGCTCTATAGGAGAAAGCCCTGCCTCCAGCTGTTTGCTTTGACATTCTTGGAAGAATAAGTCCTGCGTCTTGTGACCATAATGTATGTGTAGGTATGTACTGCAGGACCAAATCGGAGAGAGAGTTGGTCCATGTAATGCATTGTTGGTTAGCAGTAAAACCTTGAAATCAGCCCTAGCCTTAATAGGATTCCAGTGTAGAGAGGCTAGCACGGGATTAATATGATCACATTTTTGTATTCTAATCAAGATTCTGACTCAACTACACTCTCACAGTTCAAGGACAAGGAGGTGAGTGCCTTTATTATATTTAATTAACTGTTTTGATGTGAAATGTGGAAAGGGAAAGGGCAATATCTAGTCAGTTGTACAACTGAATGCATTCAACTGAAATGTCTCTTCCGCAAAAACCCAACCCTTCTGAATCAGAGTACAGTGGCAAATTGGCAAGAGACACACAGAAACCTTCTTGCCCTTCCTTGAGAAGTCAATTTAGAGAGTCGGAGAGGTAAGATAATACATTTACTTTTCACGTTTTATATTGAAATGATGTAAACGATTTGACTGAGTTCATTTTTAAGTATGACCTTTCACAGGGTTCAGGTATAAATATAAATGTCATATTTGTTCAAGGTTTAACAATGTGAATACAGAAGAGTAAATGAAGGACTCTTAGACAACATAGGATGTTTGTGACACTGTGTCACAATTATTAAAATAAGTCATCTTTCTCATATCTTATTTGTACATGCAGCTGAAGTTGGAAGTTTACATACACCTTAGCCAACTACATTTAAACATAGTTTTTCCACAATTCTTGACATTTATTCCTAGTAAATTTTCCCTGTTTTAGGTCAGTTAGGATCACCACTTTATTTTAAGAATGTGAAATGTCAGAATAACAGTAGAGAGAATGATTTATTTCAGCTTTAATTTCTTTCATCACATTCCCAGTGGGTCAGAAGGTTACATTCAATCAATTAGTATTTGGTAGCATTGCCTTTAAATTGTTTAACGTGGGTCAAACATTTCGGGTAGCCTTCCACAAGCTTACCACAATAAGTTGGGTGAATTTTGGCCCATTCCTCCTGACAGAGCTGGTGTAACTGAGTAAAGTTTGTAGGCCTTCTTGCTTTTTCAGTTCTGCCCACACATTTTTTACAGGATTGAGGTCAGGGCTTTGTGATGGCCATTCCAATACCTTGACTTTGTTGTCCTTAAGCCATTTTGCCACAACTTTGGAAATATGCTTTGGTTCACTGTCCATTTGGAAGACCCATTTGCAGTCAGGAAGCTTTAACTTGTCTTGAGATGTTGCTTCAATGTATCCACATAATTTTCCTACCTCATGAAGCCATCTATTTTGTGGAGTGCACCAGTCCCTCCTACAGCAAAGTATCCCCACAACATGGGATGGTTTTCTTCGGCTTCAAGCTTCCCCCTTTTTCCTCCAAACATAACGATGGTCATTATGTCCAAAAAGTTATATCTTTGTTTCATCAGACCAGAGGACATTTCTCCAAAAAGTACAATCTTTGTCCCGATGTGAAGTTGCAAACCGTAGTCTGGCTTTTTTATGGTGGTTTTGGAGCAGTGGCTTCTTCTTTGCTGGGCGGCCTTTCAGGTTATGTCGATATAGGACTCGTTTTACTGTGGATATAGATACTTTGTACCTGTTTCCTCCAGCATTTTCACAAGGTCTTTACTGTTGTTCTGGGATTGATTTGCACTTTTTGCACCAAAGTACGTTAATCTCTAGGAGACAGAAAGCGTCTCCTTCCTGAGCGGTATGACGGCTGCCTGGTCCTATCATGTTTATACTTGCGTACTATTGTTTGTACAGATGAGTGTGGTACCTTCAGGCGTTTGGAAATTGCTCCCAAGGATGAACCAGACTTGTGGAGGTCTACAATTATTTTGTAATTATTCTGAGGTCTTGGCTGATTTCTTTTGATTTTCCCATGATGTCAAGCATAGAGGCACTGAGTCTAAAGGTATGCCTTGAAATACATCCATGGGTACACCTCCAATTGACTAAAATGATGTCAATTAGCCTAACAGAAACTTCTAAAGCCATGGCATACTTTTCTGGAATTAAAGGCACAGTCATCTTAGTGTATGTAAACTTCTGACCCACTGGAATTGTGATACAGTGAATTATAAGTGAAATAATCTGTCTGTAAACAATTGTTGGAAAAATGACATGTAGATGTCCTAACTGACTTGCCAAAACTATAGTTTGTTTAACAAGACGTTTGTGGAGTGGTTGAAAAACGAGTTTTAATGACTCCAACCTAAGTTTATGTAAACTTCCGTCTTCAACTGTATGTAGTATACAGATCCAGGAGTGCATGCTATGTGCATCATTTTGAGCATGAATTTCAGATTAAATTGCATTTATTGCGATTGGATCAGTATCTACAGAAAAGATAAGTTAATATATTCACCAAAATGCAGCAGAGACATGACCAACCATTTGGTCAGTCATATGTTTCCTTCTTCATCAGACCGCAACAATGTTCTTCTTAGCATTCCAATCAGGTTAATGAATATTACTACGTAACATAATTAAGAAAACAGCCCATAAATACCTCAGCTGTCACCATAATTGGTGCTTATTTAGTTGTGTTTTGTTGTATAATTGTTTTGCAACCATCCTATCTCACAATCTGTACACCATCTGATGTTCCATTGGGGAAAAATCTCAAATGTGTAATACTGACTGTATGATGTTTTGTTTTGTTTATCTGATGCTATATTCATACAGATATGGCCTCACCAAAGACAGTTTGGTACTTAAGTGTCCTCTTGGTATTTTGCTCTAGTCTGGAAAAACAAGATTGCTTGGAAACTCCAAATGTAACATCAGAGGTAAGAGGCCAGTAAATATGGACTTAAACTAAAAACAAATGTTCACAAGGCAATATTTAGCAATGTCAGAGAAATACAATATTGTTTGAGCTACATATCTTTAGGTGTATCACTATTAATATAATATGTTTCAAAACAGATTTGTTTGTTCGTTCCATTGGTGCAACTACAGCATGTATACATTATAATTACACAAACAGCACAGTTGTGTAACTGTATCCACATTGTAATAACACTGCACATCCCTGTGTATCTACCATGCCAATACATAGGTCTCAGTTGTAAATGAGAACTTTTTCTCAACTGGCCTACCTGATTAAAAAAAGGTTAAATAAAAACATATAGGGGAATTTTCTGAGTGTTAAAACACATACTTCATTTGACGCAATAATACAAATCCATTTTTTTTTATTAAATCTTTTCCAGGAATCACCCACTGATGGATCACAAGTTCCTTCTGGAGAAAAGCGAGAGGGTGAGTCAGCTCAAACCTACATGTCTGCCCCCATAATGTGCCTTTAGACACCTTAGAAAATGACAAAAAAAATCATATTTTTTTATGTTCACACAAATCCGAAACGATTAAAGCATCATTATTTATCTCACTGCTCTTTGCCATTGGATTTTTGCTGTGTGCGTGTTTTTATTTATTTCTTACATTTCTTAAATGCCCAGATAAATCTACCCTGATTTATTTGATATTGACAAATGTTCTACATAAATATTCTGCGGTTGGTGTTTTTGTAATGATTTAAGTGACCATTGTGCTGTTGTTGCTGTTAGAAATACTAAGGTTCCTAAGACAAACCCACTTTTTATTCGTAAGAGAAATTTGAAGTGTTTTAATGAGCAGGCTTTTCTCCATGATTTGTTTTATTTGGACTGGAGTTAGATTGAGTTTATTCCTGATGTGGAAACTGCCTGGAAATTCTTTCATTATGGTTTTTCCCAAATAGTAAACAAACATGACCCATTCTGCAGGTTCGGGGTTAAAGGGCAGTATAATCCATGGTTTTCTTCTGAGCTGTCTTGTATTATTCACAACCGTAATCTAGCCTGGGCTAAAGCAAGGAAATAATGTTCTGATGCTGATTGGCTTATTTTTAGGCAGTTACGAAACAAGTGTTATTTTCTTCTCAGGAAGACCAAGTCTGAATATTTTATGTCTGTTACCACTGATAACCTGAATGACCCTAGAAAGGTTTGGAAGGCTATTAAGTCTATGTCTGGTAACAGTAATGTTAATGAATTACCGTCATGTGTTTTGCAGGACTCTGTTGCTGTATATGACAAAACTGAAATGCTGAATTGTTTCAATGAGCACTTTGTATCATCTGGTAGACTGTTTGATTCAGTGTCCTCTGTCTCTGTACAACCTTGTGTGGATGAACCAGTGAGAGCTGGCCAAACTTTGAGCTTTTTGCCATTCTCAGTGCAGGTGGTACATAAAGCCCTGAAATCCTTAGATCAGAGAAAGCCTGCAGGTCCTGATCTTTTGGGATCCTTGCTTTTTAAATCTGTCAGCTGATTTCATAGCTGAATCACTTACATATCTGTTCAATCTAACCCTGGAATGTAATGAAATTCCAAAGATCTGGAAATCAGCATTTGTCCTACCACTTTTAAAAGGGGGAGATCCAACTCTTTTAAATAATTATAGGTCAATCTCAAAGCTGTCAACCCTGGTGAAAATACTTGAAACCCTTGTGAGTGAACAACTAAAATAGTTTTTATTTACTAACTCTATTTTATCAATGTACCAATCGGGCTTCAGGAAGAAGCATAGCACAATTACAGCAGCCATGAAGGTTTTAAATGATATCACTGAAGCCCTTGACAAAAAACAGCATTGTGTCTCACTTTTTATTGGTCTGTCTAAGGCTTTTGATACAGTTGAGCATGCTATACTTAGGCAGAGATTGTCGAGTGTAGGTCTTTCAGAGCATGCAGTTGCATGGTTTGCTAATTATCTGTCTGATAGAACTCAGTGCACTCAATTTGATGGGCTTATGTCTGTTAAAACCTCTTATGTCTGTTAAAACCCCCCCTACTTTTTTCAATTTCCGCCTGAAGACATACCCAAATCTAACTGCCTGTAGCTCTGGCCCAGAAGCAAGGATATGCATATTCTTGGTACCATTTGAAAGAAAACACTCTGACGTTTGTGTAAATGTGAATTGAATGTAGGAGAATATAACACAATAGATCTGGTTTAGATAATACAATGAAAAAAAACATATTCAAAATGAACAAGATAAAACAAACATTCAGATAAGATGATTGGGACAATTTCAGTGAAAATTATAAGAGGGCAACAGTACTTGTGCAAAGTTTCAGAATGATAACTTCCAAAATGAGTGTGCTACATGACATTTATCATGAAGTCACCCAGGTGTCCCACACAAGTAGCCCAAATGTACCCAAGTGGCCAAATTGGTGAAGGTATACATTTTGAAACAACTAACTATATACAAAATGCCAAAATGGTATTCTAACAAATCAAATCAAATCAAATTTATTTTATATAGCCCTTCGTACATCAGCTGATATCTCAAAGTGCTGTACAGAAACCCAGCCTAAAACCCCAAACAGCAAGCAATGCAGGTGAAGAAGCACGGTGGCTAGGAAAAACTCCCTAGAAAGGCCAAAACCTAGGAAGAAACCTAGAGAGGAACCAGGCTATGTGGGGTGGCCAGTCCTCTTCTGGCTGTGCCGGGTGGAGATTATAACAAAACATGGTCAAGATGTTCAAATGTTCATAAATGACCAGCATGGTCGAATAATAATAAGGCAGAATAGTTGAAACTGGAGCAGCAGCACAGTCAGGTGGACTGGGGACAGCAAGGAGTCATCATGTCAGGTATTCCTGGGGCATGGTCCTAGGGCTCAGGTCCTCCGAGAGAGAGAAAGAAAGAGAGAATTAGAGAGAGCATATGTGGGATGGCCAGTCCTCTTCTGGCTGTGCCGGGTGGAGATTATAACAGAACATGGCCAAGATGTTCAAATGTTCATAAATGATCAGCATGGTCGAATAATAATAAGGCAGAACAGTTGAAACTGGAGCAGCAGCACAGCCAGGTGGACTGGGGACAGCAAGGAGTCATCATGTCAGGTAGTCCTGGGGCATGGTCCTAGGGCTCAGGTCCTCCGAGAGAGAGAAAGAGAGAAGGAGAGAATTAGAGAACGCACACTTAGATTCACACAGGACACCGAATAGGACAGGAGAAGTACTCCAGATATAACAAACTGACCCTAGCCCCCCGACACATAAACTACTGCAGCATAAATACTGGAGGCTGAGACAGGAGGGGTCAGGAGACACTGTGGCCCACTCCGAGGACACCCCCGGACAGGGCCAAACAGGAAGGATATAACCCCACCCACTTTGCCAAAGCACAGCCCCCACACCACTAGAGGGATATCTTCAACCACCAACTTACCATCCTGAGACAAGGCTGAGTATAGCCCACAAAGACCTCCGCCACGGCACAACTTAAGGGGGGGGGGGGGGCGCCAACCCAGACAGGATGACCACATCAGTGACTCAACCCACTCAGGTGACGCACCTCCTCCAGGGACGGCATGAGAGAGCCCCAGTAAAGCCAGTGACTCAGCCCCTGTAATAGGGTTAGAGGCAGAGAATCCCAGTGGAAAGAGGGGAACCGGCCAGGCAGAGACAGCAAGGGTGGTTCGTTGCTCCAGAGCCTTTCCGTTCACCCTCCCACTCCTGGGCCAGACTACACTCAATCATATGACCCACTGAAGAGATGAGTCTTCAGTAGAGACTTAAAGGTTGAGACCGAGTTTGCGTCTCTGACATGGGTAGGCAGACCGTTCCATAAAAATGGAGCTCTATAGGAGAAAGCCCTGCCTCCAGCTGTTTGCTTAAAAATTCTAGGGACAATTAGGAGGCCTGCGTCTTGTGACCGTAGCGTACGTGTAGGTATGTACGGCAGGACCAAATCAGAGAGATAGATAGGAGCAAGCCCATGTAATGCTTTGTAGGTTAGCAGTAAAACCTTGAAATCAGCCCTTGCTTTGACAGGAAGCCAGTGTAGAGAGGCTAGCACTGGAGTAATATGATCAAATTTTTTGGTTCTAGTCAGGATTCTAGCAGCCGTATTTAGCACTAACTGAAGTTTATTTAGTGCTTTATCCGGGTAGCCGGAAAGTAGAGCATTGCAGTAGTCTAACCTGGAAGTGACAAAAGCATGGATTAATTTTTCTGCATCATTTTTGGACAGAAAGTTCCTGATTTTTGCAATGTTTCGTAGATGGAAAAAAGCTGTCCTTGAAATGGTCTTGATATGTTCTTCAAAAGAGAGATCAGGGTCCAGAGTAACGCCGAGGTCCTTCACAGTTTTATTTGAGACGACTGTACAACCATTAAGATTAATTGTCAGATTCAACAGAAGATCTCTTTGTTTCTTGGGACCTAGAACAAGCATCTCTGTTTTGTCCGAGTTTAAAAGTAGAAAGTTTGCAGCCATCCACTTCCTTATGTCTGAAACACATTCTTCTAGCAAGGGCAATTTTGGGGCTTCACCATGTTTAATTGAAATGTACAGCTGTGTGTCATCTGCATAGCAGTGAAAGTTAACATTATGTTTTCGAATAACATCCCCAAGAGGTAAAATATATAGTGAAAACAAAAGTGGTCCTAAAACGGAACCTTGAGGAACACCGAAATTTACAGTTGATTTGTCAGAGGACAGACCATTCACAGAGACAAACTGATATCTTTCCGACAGATAAGATCTAAACCAGGCCAGAACTTGTCCGTGTAGACCAATTTGGGTTTCCAATCTCTCCAAAAGAATGTGGTGATCGATGGTATCAAAAGCAGCACTAAGGTCTAGGAGCACGAGGACAGATGCAGAGCCTCGGTCCGATGCCATTAAAATGTCATTTACCACCTTCACAAGTGCCGTCTCAGTGCTATGATGGGGTCTAAAACCAGACTGAAGCATTTCGTATACATTGTTTGTCTTCAGGAAGGCAGTGAGTTGTTGCGCAACAGCCTTTTCTAAAATTTTTGAGAGGAATGGAAGATTCGATATAGGCCGATAGTTTTTTATATTTTCTGGGTCAAGGTTTGGCTTTTTCAAGAGAGGCTTTATTACTGCCACTTTTAATGAGTTTGGTACACATCCGGTGGATAGAGAGCCGTTTATTATGTTCAACATAGTAGGGCCAAGCACAGGAAGCAGCTCTTTCAGTAGTTTAGTTGGAATAGGGTCCAGTATGCAGCTTGAAGGTTTAGAGGCCATGATTATTTTCATCATTGTGTCAAGAGATATAGTACTAAAACACTTGAGTGTCTCTCTTGATCCTAGGTCCTGGCAGAGTTGTGCAGACTCAGGACAACTGAGCTTTGAAGGAATACGCAGATTTAAGGAAGAGTCCGTAATTTGCTTTCTAATAATCATAATCTTTTCCTCAAAGAAGTTCATGAATTTATCACTGCTAAAGTGAAAGTCATCCTCTCTTGGGGAATGCTGCTTTTTAGTTAGCTTTGCGACAGTATCAAAAAGGAATTTCGGATTGTTCTTATTTTCCTCAATTAAGTTAGAAAAATAGGATGATCGAGCAGCAGTAAGGGCTCTTCGGTACTGCACAGTACTGTCTTTCCAAGCTAGTCGGAAGACTTCCAGTTTGGTGTGGCGCCATTTCCGTTCCAATTTTCTGGAAGCTTGCTTCAGAGCTCGGGTATTTTCTGTGTACCAGGGAGCTAGTTTCTTATGAGAAATGTTTTTAGTTTTTAGGGGTGCAACTGCATCTAGGGTATTGCGCAAGGTTAAGTTGAGTTCCTCAGTTAGGTGGTTAACTGATTTTTGTCCTCTGGCGTCCTTGGGTAGGCAGAAGGAGTCTGGAAGGACATCAAGGAATCTTTGTGTTGTCTGTGAATTTATAGCACGACTTTTGATGATCCTTGGTTGGGGTCTGAGCAGATTATTTGTTGCAATTGCAAACGTAATAAAATGGTGGTCCGATAGTCCAGGATTATGAGGAAAAACATTAAGATCCACAACATTTATTCCATGGGACAAAACTAGGTCCAGCGTATGACTGTGACAGTGAGTGGGTCCAGAGACATGTTGGACAAAACCCACTGAGTCGATGATGGCTCCGAACACCACCCCCCCCCCCCCCCCCCCCCAAAAAAATGGAGAAAAAAATATGGGGAAAAAAATATGAAGAAAAAAATATATACATTTACAAAATAACATGGGTAATTATTTACACACTTTCAATATTTGGAAGACCCTCAGTCCTCTATCAAATCAAATTTATTTATATAGCCCTTCGTACATCAGCTAATATCGCAAAGTGCTGTACAGAAACCCAGCCTAAAACCCCAAACAGCAAGCAATGCAGGTGTAGAAGCACGGTGGTTAGGAAAAACTCCCTAGAAAGGCCAAAACCTAGGAAGAAACCTAGAGAGGAACCAGGCTATGATAGGTGGCCAGTCCTCTTCTGGCTGTGCCGGGTGGAGATTATATCAGAACATGGCCGAGATTTTCAAACGTTCTTAGATGACCAGCAGGGTCAAATAATAATCACAGTAGTTGTAGAGGATGCAACAGGACAGCACCTCAAATATGAACAATTTAGAGTTCCATAGCCGCAGGCAGAACAGTTGAAACTGGAACAGCAGCCAGGCCAGGTGGACTGGGGACAGCAAGGAGTCATCATGCCAGGTAGTCCTGACGCATGGTCCTAGGGCTCAGGTCCTCCGAGAGAGAGAAAGAGAGAATTAGAGAGAGCATACTTAAATTCACACAGGACACCGGATAAGACAGAAGAAGTACTCCAGATATAACAAACTGACCCTATCCCCCCGACACATAAACTACTGCAGCATAAATACTGGAGGCTGAGACAGGAGGGGTCAGGAGATACTGTGGCCCCATCCGATGAGACCCCCGGACAGGGCCAAACAGGAAGGATATAACCCCACCCACTTTGCCAAAGCTCGACACAATATTGTGCTGCTGATGCCAGGTGCCATAGCAGTCTCTTTCTGCTGTAAAGCAGAGGGTCACCAAGCATGTGGCACAGGTGATGGGGGACTTAATTTTGAAAAGAACACAGCGGCGCCTTCATGCTGTGCCCTTTTGGCCCTGAGGCACATCCATGCCTGTAGAAATAAATTTGGGCAGATGAACACCACTTGTGGCAGGAGCTGGATGAACCAGCTTCAGTGGGGGATGGACACCTTGGCCCTGGGGGCTGCCATTCGTAGTCAGTGTCACTGTGAAAGAAAATGTTCAGTTAGAATAGTTTCACATATGAGCCCTGTATCGACAGGTATAATAAACAGATATATATATATATAGAGTACAGGGAACATAAGGTTGAATATATTATTATAGATCTGCTAGATCTACTGTCTATTTTATATTATGACATTTCAGCTAGATCTACTGTCTAAATTGTCTGTCTTTAATGGCTCTGTACTTGGTCCTCTCTTATTCACTATTTATATAAATTATTTAGACAAAAATGTCCAAAATGCGCAACTTCATTTTTATGCTGATGATACTGTTATTTACTGTTGTGCCTCGTCTCTTACAAAAGCTTTCCAGAACTTGCAAACTGCTTTTTATACTGTTCAACATACCTTGTGTCAATTGAAGCTTATCCTCATTATACTTTTAACCTTAGCAATGATTCTAAGACGACACACTAAGCCTAACCAATAGTTCACAGTCATGGCAGTGGTATATCAACTGGCCCAGCTGTTAATCCATCAGCCCATTCTGCCAGTCAAGTCATTCGAGAGAACATGTCCAAAAACTAGACTATCTGGACTGACAAAACTAAACTAATGGTGTTTTCTAAAGCAAGAAATAGACCTCTGAACCTTTCACCTACTACTACCTGTCAGAGCAAGGAGATTGAGGTTGTAACCTCATATAAATATTTTGGAATTGTATTGATGACAGCCTATCTTTTAAATTGTATATTCAACAACTTACAAAAAAATTTAGACTGAAATTGGGATTTTATTTTAGGAATAAGCCCTGTTTTTATTTTGAAGCCAGAAGGAGGCTAGTATCAGCTACATTTATGCCTTTACTAGACTATGGGGATATTTTATATATGAATGCTTCCGCTCAGGGTTTGAGATCAATTGACACCCTTTACCATGGAGCTTTGAGATTTATTTTAAACTGCAAAACCCTTACGCACCACTGCACTTTGTATACCAGGGTTGGCTGGCCTTCTCTAGTCACTCGTAGGATCAGTCACTGGTATACTTTTATTTACAAATCCATTATGGGTTTACTACCATTTTATTTGGGCATTTTTATTGTTCAGAAATGTGGTGGGTATTCTCTTCGTTTCCTGGACTTTATCCTGCTAACTGTTCTAAATGTCCGAACTGAATTTGGTAAAAGAGCTTTTATGTACTCTGCGCCATCGTCTTGGAACGCCTTACAAAATACTTTTAATCTGGAAGAACTTGTCCAGATTGGTATTTTTAAATCACTGATGAATGATCTTGAGACTGATTCCCTGACCTGTCAATGTTTTTAATTTGCTGTTTTTGATTTTGTTATACTCTTGTGAATTCTATGGTTTTTACTAGATTACTTGTAGTTTTTCATGTTGTTTGTCTGTAATTTTTGTAATGACTTGGTGCTGCCTATCTTGGCCAGGACGCTCTTGAAAAATAGATTTTAAATCTCAATGAGCCCTTCCTGGTTAAATAAAGGTTAATATATATATATATATATATATATATATACACACACATATATATATATATATATTACATGTACAGTACCAGTCAAAAGTTTGGACACACCTACTCATTCAAGGGTTTTTCTTAATTTTTACTATTTTCTGCATTGTAGAATAATAGAATAATAGTGAAGACATCAAACATATGAAATAACAAATATGGAATCAAGTAGTAACCAAAAAATAAATCAATATATATTTTAGATTCCTCAAAGTAGCCACCATTTGTCTTGACGACAGCTATGCAAACTCTTGGCATTCTCTCAACCAGCTTTACATGGAATGCTTTTCCAACAGTCTTGAAGGAGTTCCCACATATTCTGAGCACTGTTGGCTGCTTTTCCTTCAGTCTGTGGTCCAACTCATCCCAAACCATCTCAATTGGGTTGAGGTTGGGTGATTGTGGAGGCCAGGTCATCTGATGTAGCAATCCACCACTCTCCTTGGTCAAATAGCCCTTACACAGCCTGGAGGTGTGTTGAGTCATTGTCCTGTTGAAAACCAAATGATAGTCCCACGAAGCGCAAACCAGATGGGTGGCGTAACGCTGCAAAATGCTGTGAAAGCCATGCTGATTACATGAGCCTTGATTTATAATCAATCAAGACAGTGTTACCAGCAAAGCACCCCCACAACATGACACCTCCTCCATACTTTACGGTGGGAAATAAACATGCAGAGATCATCTGTTCACCTACAGTACTCTGTGTTTCACATGGACACGATGGTTGGAACCAAAAATCTAAAATATGGACTCATCAGACCAAAGCACAGATTTCCACCAGTCTAATGACCATTGCTTGTGTTTCTTGGCTCAAGCAAGTCTCTTCTTAGTATTGGTGTCCTTTAGTAGTGGTTCCTTGGCATCAATTTGACCATGAATGCCTGATTCACGCAGCCTCCTCTGAACAGTTGATGTTGAGATGTGTCTGTTGCACTCTGTGAAGCATTTATTTGGGCTGCAATCTGACTTACATTTAACTCTAAGGAACATATCCTCTGCAGCAGAGGTAACTCTGGGTCTTAGTTTCCTGTGATTGTCCTCATTAGAGCCAGTTTCATCATCATTTTCCAGATTGACTGAGATTCATGTCTTAAAGGAATGATGGACTGTCGTTTCTCTTTGTTAATTTGAGCTGTTCTTGCCATAATATGGACTTGGTCTTTTACCAAATAGGGCTATCTTCTGTAAACCAACCCTACCTTGTCACAACACATCTGATTGGCTCAAACGCATTAAGAAGGAAAGAAATTACACAAATGAACTTTTAACAAGGCACACCTGTTCATTTAAATGCATTCCAGGTGACTACCTCATGAAGCTTTATGAGAGAATGCCAATAGTTTGCAAAGGCAAAAGGTGGCTACTTTGAAGAATCTCAAATACAAAATGTTTTGGTTACTACTTGATTCCACGTGTTATTTCATATGTTTGATATCTTCACTATTATTGTACAATGCAGAAAAGTGTAAAAACAAAGAAAAACTCTGGAATGAGTAGGTGTGTCCAAACTTTTGACTAGTATTGTATGTATACTTATTTTTATGTTCCACAAGAATTGCACTTCGGGGACAATAAAGATCTTTTGAATTGAATTGTTTCCACAGTGACAGCAACCCTCATTGAGAAAGTTGGTGAAGTTGAGTTGGAAGTCTATAATATTCCACTTGAAGACATACATTACCTAAAGTTCCACGTGAAAAGTGTAACCTACCCCATCCTTATCTCCAGTGTGTTAAATGTAACAGACATGAACATTACTACTGGTAAGAGTTTTTAATTGTTCTTTTTTTCTTCATTTTATAAAAGGTTCAAGACCTACAGGGCTCATGTGTTAGTAAAGGGTGTATTTAAAAAACTAACTTGGACGTTGTTGGCATCAGAAGAAAACGTTGTATCTCCATGTTGAGGATAATCAGTCCACTTCCCATCCATTCACAGAATGCTCCTCAGACCCCAGTGGATTCAGGTGCAGATGTGAGGACCAGTATAGTTGGTCATGTGATCAGTGTTCCTCCTATGGGTCCTGTGGTGAGATCGTTGATGGCAAAATGCGTGGATGCCTAAATAACTATGCTTCTGATAGAGAGTTCTGTCAGCCAATCACAAGTAACTATTTGATTTTCACTTCCACTTGGTGTTTGACATTGTACCTGTTGTTGTGGTTGTATGTAGTTGTTTTTGGCAACGTCTCCCAGCTGCGTAATTCTTCTTGGTGACACGTCTTTTACCTAATCCCAACAGATCCAAGTCCAACTACTACAGCAGGTATTCCAATAAGTTACTCAAGCAATAGATTACATTTACTGAAAATAATAGACATGCTTGTCATGATTTATTCAATTGTAATTTTCCATAGAGCCATCAACCACTTATGGGGAAATTATTGAAATTGAGTTGGACATGACAGATATTTCAGCTACATTGATAGATGTACTTAGGGCAAGTGTGACTGGCCTGACCTACCCTGTCCTGATCTCCAATGTGTTAAATGTAACGGACGTGAACTTCACTACTGGTAAGAGATTTCTGTTGCTGTTGCTCATTTGAGTTTTAATTCCTGCATTGTAAAATATATTCAACAACTGGTTCAGATATTTTCAAATAGTTGGTTTCACAGAAAACATTGATATGATGATGTTCAATCCACTCTCCTTTCATTCACAGCATGCTACCCAAACAGCACATGCAGATGTGAGGATCAGTATGGTTGGTCATGTGACCAGTGTCTCTCTTATGGGTCCTGTGACAACATCACTGATGACTCCTGTGGATGTATCAAATCCATTCCTCCTTATGGACCGTTTTGTCAGCCAATCACAAGTAACTGTTTCCTTACCACCTCCACTGTGCTAGTTTATCAATGTTTCTGTATTCGTTCAGCAACATTTAAACTCTAAGCTTACCCCTATCTCCTTTACCACATAGATCTGACGGCTTGTCCAACACCATCTCCAACACCAGGTATGAGACAATTATTCATGACTATTTCATTAACAAACGTTTTACTGTACTAATTAGAGTCTTACCAAGAGCAACTTGCCATAGTGTTATTCATAGTTGAATATTTACTTGAGGCCTACAGCTGAAAGACAAAAATCTGTGAAACAGGTTAGAGAACCAGCCAGCTTCATAATCATCTCACATTTCTCTGCGTCCACAGCTTTGCCAGCAGAAGAGGAAACAAGTACTGGTTTTACACAATACTCAATGTATTTCAAATATATGTAACAGTGTCAAAAATCCACTGACCTGTTCAGATGTGATTTTGTTTGGGTTATCTTTTTTTACCTTTATTTAACTAGACAAGTCAGTTAAGAACAAATTCTTATTTACAATGACGGCCTAGGAACGGTGGGTTAACTGCCTTGTTCAGGGGCAGAACGACAGATTTTTACCTTGTCAGCTTGGGGATTCAATCTCGCCACCTTTCGGTTACTAGTCCAACGCTCTAACCACTATGCTCCCTTACCACTAGGCTGTCTCAGAGTATTACACAATGAACAAATTATGGCTTGTGTATGGAAAGTAATTTACATCTTCAAAAATAGATTATCTGTTGGTTAATTAAATATATTTAAAAGTCCATGACAAATAACTTGAGCACTCCAACTCCTGCCGTAACAAGTAAGTTCCTTATTCCATGTAGTTACGGTACATAACTACTCTGTTAAACAAAATGTAATCATTCAGTGATACACAGCAATGTCAGTAAAGTAAATACTTTTACGCTTTAGCGCCAACAACAAAACAGTCCACAGCAAGTTCAACAACTCCAACAAACCCCTCCAGTACAACATCAAAGAAACAAATCAATAATGTCATTTCATTGGACCTACGGTATTTCCTTGTGGTATTATTGAGTCGGGCATCACCAATATTCCAGTAACACCAATGTGTTATATATCATGTTTTTATGTTCCACTGTACCTCAGTACCAACATAAAAACAGTCCACAGAAAGTTCAACAACTCCAACAACACCCTCCTTAATTTGACCTATTTCCTTGTTACATGTTTGAAAGAAGTTGGACAAACAGTTACTCTAATGTCTTCATTAAATTGTTTTTCTGTTCCACTGTGCCCTACTGTGAACAAAACAAAACGGTCAAAAGCAACCTCAGTTATACAAATGTGTAATTACATTTTTAACTTCCGTATTCTTATATTTTGTTCTGTTTTTTTTTTTAGAAAACACACTGAACCTACAATTTACTATGGCTATCACCTTTGACTCTAACTTCAATGATGAAAATAATGCAATGTTCAAAGATATTGATCAAACTGTGAGTATACTATATTCCCTCATGCTTATCACAATGTCCATGTGCTGCAATGTAAAGTGTCAACCTGGACTCAGGGTTAGATGTAACATACTAAATGTAAATCGGTCTCACTCCATTTAGTATGACAGATTACATTTCGTATGGTATGTATTCATTTGTAGATGTCCATTGTAAATCTCGCATGATATGTGACAAATTACAATTTGTTTGATATGTACCAAATGTTCATTTCATGTCCTTTTCAATAATTTATTTTAAATCACTCTTGATCAATAATCATTTCACTGTCTCACACAGATCAAAGTCATATATAAGAGAAACATGCGAGGCTTCATATCAGCAAAGTTAAATAGGTTAAAGTAAGTTTTGCTCCAGTGTTATTCAATACTTTATAATTTTATATTATTTCATTTCATGTGCTAATAATTTGAATATTCAAATACTAAATGTCACCTTCAATTTCTCAACGTTCAGTTTAATGTATAATTTCAATCCCAATGAAACAAACTTCTTCTTCGTCTGATGATGAGTAGGAAGGATCGGACCAAAATGCAGCGTTGTAAGTGTCCATGATAATTTATTATATCAGAACACGAGAAAATTCAAAATTAGTATACTGCAGGAAAGAAATGAAAATGGAAACAGTTCTGTATGGTGAAAACACAGACACAGAAAACAACTACCCACAAACACCAGGTGGGAACAGGCTACCTAAGTATGGTTCTCAATCAGAGACAACGATTGACAGCTGCCTCTGATTGGGAACCATACCAGGCCAAACACATAGAACTATAACACACAGAACAAACATAGAATGCCCACCCCAACTCACACCCTGACCAAACTAAAATAAAGACATAAAAAAGGACGTGACACTCAGGTGATTTTGAGGGATGTATGGGCCATATAATAGTTGCTGCACAAATATAAAGAATTGAAGGTTGAAATTCTAACAATTTAAACTGTGGTCTAAAATATCCAATATAACAAATATATTTTCAGTATATGCCCCAGAGCCGTGGCGGTTCTAGCTTGTATGGCTCCCTGGGCGAACCACCATTTTCATGATATCATTGACGTGATGTGCAAATGAGCGATAGAAAACGGATTGCGCAAATGTCACCATTCTAAAAGATGTTGTGCGGGTGACCCGCCCCCGGCCCATGATGCCGCCCAGGGCGGCTGCCCATGTCGCCTATACTTAAATCCGCCACTGCCCCAGACAAGAGTTTCCCTTCGAAATGAAAAGGACTTGGGGTTGATGTTATACAGTGTATGTATGGGCTATTTTTGCTAATGCATGCCATTCATTTGTGGATATGTTTTCTGATATTTTTTTCTCACATGAATAGGAGTGGAAGTGTTATTGCAGATTTTACTGTTATAACAACAATTGCCGATAATGTGGAAATTGCAAAAGCAAAAGAGGATATTGTCTCAACACTTGGAGAAAAATATCAAATAAGTAAGTACTTGATTAGGTTAGTATTTGGTGGATTTGGTGGACCAAGTTAGTTATTACTTGTCCTGAAATACATTCAAAAAGTATTTAGATCAGTTTAAACTGTGGCAGCAGTACATGTCAGTTGATTTTTGATTAATTGTTCATTTTCTTGCTTTTCTGGTGTGCATCAAAAATATTGTCACAAGAATTTTGCTTAAATTCGCCTTCATGTAATCCCATAATTCATGACATGTATCTACAGTTGTAATATCTATAAGATTACAATTATAAATATTGTATAATTTCACAAATCCCATTGTTCTCTAGGGTTTACCTGCTTGAATAATACGATATTTGGCAGTGGACAAGTGAATGAGATAGTTGTAGCTGACTGCAAATTGGATGAAGTAGGTCAAAAGACTGCTATTTGTCAAGAAAATGGACATTTTTCAGTTCGGGAGAATAACTGTGTCTTGAAAGAAATTGAAAACCTGTTTTTTTTATCTCAGGTAATATGTGAACATAAAAACATTTTCACTGGATATAAAATATACTCTATATAAAAATGGTTTAGTAATGATGGTATTGCTTTGTTACAGTACTGTATATAGTATCAACCCTTATATACACTTGTATTGTTTTTCTTTCATCACTTTAAATCCACACAGGTTTTAGTGGGGACTGGTCTTCCAGTCTTTTTGGAAAGACTCCGCAACAGCACTTTTAACCTCCTAGGTAGAATAGTTTCATCACCTGCAACTATTTCTACTATTGTTAATATTCTTAAAAATGTTGCAAATGTGTCCCGAAGTACCCCAATAAACAAACCATTGATGAAGGTATGTTGACATCAACAGTTTCACTTTTATTAGGATTTCAGTAATCCTGTACTAATTCTGATTTCTATCTTGATCTCTAGAATTTCCTGGAAACGGCAGGTGTACTTACTTCACATGGAGCGAAAGCCTCCTGGGATGATCTCAACACCAACCTCAACAAAAACATAAGCTCAGCCTTTCTGGGCACCGTTGAAACAATTTCCAATTTCCTTACCGATGACTTTTTTGACATAGAAACGTCAAGGATTATTTTAAACAAAACCACAGTCAACAACTCAATAAACAACTTTTTCAATTTAAACTCGTCTGTTCTGATAGACATACCGGCATCTGAAGCTTCCTTCAATTCAATCACCATAATAACATTTGACTCCTTGGATAATGTTTTACCTGTGAGAAACAGTCTGAACAACAGTGTCAACACCATCAACGGAAAAGTGGTTCTGGTGAAGGTGAATGGCACAATCAAGAATGTGACGTTCAGTTTTGACGTACTGAACGAGACACTGGCCAATCCTCAGTGTGTTTTCTGGAACTTCAACCTTTTTGACGGCCTTGGAGGATGGGATGATAAAGGATGTGAACTGCCGTCTAAAAAGAATGGCACTGTCACCTGTCACTGTAATCATCTGACCTCCTACTCCATTTTGATGTCGCCTTCCATTCCAGCTGTGTTGCGTGTCCCTTTGGATTTTATCACTTACATTGGAGTTGGCATATCAATGGGTTGCTTGGTCGTGTGTCTCATCATTGAGATGTTGGTATGGAATGCTGTGACTGGAAACAACACATCTTACATGCGTCATGTCTCTATAGTGAACATCGCCGTTTCCCTTCTGATTGCTGACATTTGGTTCATTATTGGTGCAGCAATTTCCGAAAATGAAAAAAAAGATCTTGCTGCGTGTTCCACAGCAACATTTTTCATCCACTTTTTCTACCTGGCTCTGTTTTTCTGGATGTTGGTGTCAGGCCTTTTGCTGCTCTACTGGACTGTCATGGTGTTCTCTCACATGTCTAAACCAGCAATGTTGGCCATCAGTTTTTCTTTGGGCTATGGAGCTCCCCTCATCATTGCTGTCATAACTATCGCAGTGACAGCCCCAGGGAAACAATACATCAGAGATAATGATGGGGTTTGCTGGCTCAACTGGAAAGAGTCAAAGGCCCTTCTGGCTTTTGTGATCCCCGCCCTGACCATAGTGGTCATCAACCTTTTGATCCTGATTGTGGTTCTGTTCAAAATGCTGAGGAGAGGTGTGGGGGATGTTACTCAGCCAGATGAGAGAAATGCTTTGGTGGTCATCGCCAGGTGTCTGGCCATTCTGACTCCCTTCTTTGGTACTACCTGGGGACTAGGAGTAGGAACCATGACTGCACCAAACAATCTAGGAATCCATATTGTGTTTGCAATCTTCAATTCATTACAGGTATTTAACTCAGTTAAATAACACTAGTAACTAACTGGTCCTCGGTTAAGTGCAATTGACTTGAAAGATTTTTTCTTTTAAATGCATTAAATTCCCGATGGCATGTTATACTAAGTTAAGATTTGGATGAATGTTTACAATTAAATATATACTGAATTTGGTATAGTAATTCCATCTTTCACCATGTTATCATTCAAAGGGTTTGTTCATCTTGGTATTTGGAACACTTTTGGACAAAAAGGTATGTTCATGACCCACTTACTGATACCTCTCATATTATTTATTGTAATGTACTTTGTAATGACAATTAATATATTTGATGAACTCCTTGTCTGTGCTTTCAGATCCGGGAAGCTCTAACAGGAAGGTCACGAGTGTCCTCCAACCGCACAAAGGTAAGGGATTTTTTTTCACGTGCGCTGAAATGCTTACTTACAGGCTCTAACCAATAGTGCAAAAAACGTATTATGTGAACAATAGGTAGGTAAATAAATTAAACAACAGTAAAAAGACAGGCTATATACAGTAGCGAGACTATAAAAGTAGCGAGGCTACATACAGACACCGGTTAGTCAGGCTGATTGAGGTAGTATGTACATGTAGATATGGTTAAAGTGACTATGCATATATGATGAACAGAGAGTAGCAGTAGCGTAAAAGAGGGATTGGCGGGTGGTGGGACACAATGCAGATAGCCCGGATTAGCAAATGTGCGGGACCACTGGTTGGTCGGCCCAATTGAGGTAGTATGTACATGAATGTATAGTTAAAGTGACTATGCATATATGATAAACAGAGATTAGCAGCAGAGTAAAATGAGGGGTTGGGGGGGCACACAATGCAAATAGTCTGGGTAGCCATTTGATTACCTGTTCAGGAGTCTTATGGCTTGGTAGTAAAAACTGTTGGGAATGCCCTTTTGCCCTAGACATGGCACTCCGGTACCACTTGCCATGTGGTAGTAAAGAGAACAGTCTATGACTGGCGTGGCTGGGGTCTTTGACAATTTTTAGGGCTTTCCTCTGACACCGCCTGGTGTAGAGGTCCTGGATGGCAGGCAGCTTAGCCCCAGTGATGTACTGGGCCGTACGGAGTACCTTCTGTAGTGCCTTGTGGTCAGATGCCGAGCAATTGCCGTACCAGGCAGTGATGCAACCAGTCAGGATGCTCTCGATGTTGCAGTTGTAGCACCTTTTGAGGACCTCAGGACCCATGCCAAATCTTTTTAATTTCCTGAGGGGGAATAGGCTTTTTTGCGCCCTCTTCACGACTGTTTGTTGTTGATGTGGACACTGAGGAACTTGAAGCTCTCAACCTGCTCCACTACAGCCCCATCAATGAGAATGGGGGCGTGCTCGGTCCTCCTTTTCCTGTAGTCCACAATCATCTACTTAGTCTTGGTTACGTTGAGGGATAGGTTGTTATTCTGGCACCACCCGGCCAGGTCTCTGACCTCCTCCCTATAGGCTGTCTTGTCGTTGTCGGTGATCAGGCCTACCACTGTTGTGTCGTGGCTGCATAATATAGTTTGATTATGTTTATAATTAAATAATTATGTTATAAATCGAAATGATTTGTTGCTGGCCACAACATGTTTATTACACTATTGTCTATGCTTACTCATGTGACCATTTTATTGTATTTATCACTTTATTGAACATGTTAGGAAGTTTACTACCTTTAAGCAAGTATTGAATGTTTTATATTTGTCACGATAATTTTCAATCCCAATGATGATAACTAAAAAATTATTTAAGCTTTGACCAATACCCGAGGTTTGTAAGACCCTGGATTTAATAATAATTAGGCAAAGACTCAGCTTCTGCAAAAGGTCCGTAAAGTTTATTCAGAGAACGTTCTGAAGTCCATAATACAAAGACATATCATTTTATAACTCCTACCCCCCACCTACTTACACGCACACACCGACTGTAAAGGCATTCTTCCTCCTCTTCTGAGGAGGAGTAGCAAGAAGGATCAGAGGACCAATGCGCAGTGTGGTAAGTGTGCATAACGTTTATTTTAAGACATAAACTGAACACTATGAAATACAAAACAATAAACGTGAACATGAACGAAAACCGAAACAGTACCGTGTGGCAACAAACACTCAAACGGAAACAAACACCCACAACTCAAAAGTGAAACCCAGGCTACCTAAGTATGATTCTCAATCAGAGACAACTAACGACACCTGCCTCTGATTGAGAACCATACTAGGCCGAAAAAGAAACCAAACATAGAAAAACAAACATAGACTGCCCACCCCAACTCAAGCCCTGACCATACTAAATAAAGACAAAACAAAGGAAATAAAGGTCAGAACGTGACACCGACACACAAACAGTAGGGGGATTACACGCACACACAGACACACAAACAGTAGGGGGATTACACGCACACACAGACACACAAACAGTAGGTGGGATGTGTCTTTCCCCACAGTCCACACTCCTCGTATATCACTACCAAGCTGGCAGTTCCATACCGTTCCCTCCCTCATGAGATTAGAGGGACCTTGACAGTGTCTCTTTCATGTCGTACGTTTTTGAAAGTTCTAACCAGGGGCCTGTTGCACAAAACTAGGATAAGGGATTAAGCCAGGATATCTTGGTGATCCTGGCTCAATTGATCCGTAATCCGGTTGCACTAAAGATGGATAGGGGGCAGGAGGATATGTTATGGTATAAATTACCATGGAGATTTATTCTGTGGAGCTAGCCTGCTCCAGACCAGGCTAAATTCCAGGATCTATTTAATCTCATCCCTAATGTCAGTCAGCAGTCACCACAAATGGAAACCAATAGTTATTTCACTGCTCACTATACATTGTTATCACATATAACTAGACCCACTGTTATTTAAACGTTTGTGATCATTAATTTCAATGATTTTGGATAAAAAATGATTTTTAGATGTTGCTATCATTAGATAATTTACAGTTTCCCATAGACTATAAGGCTATATATAAAATGCTAGAATATTAGGGCCACAGAGGGGAAAAAAACACAAGTCATAATATTGTAACCAGTTGTTTTAAAGGAGGACAGTTGTTAAAATGACAGATGTGGGGCATTTCGTGAAATTGTACTTCAGTATGGTTTCATAAACAAAGACATGCTGATGTGCCAGAATATTAAGTATCACATTGTCATAAGTATCAAAACTGTAAAAACAATATGTAGCTTTTCTGCAGAAAGAACCAGCCTCATAAATTTATGACTTTATCCTTTTTCTTCAGTGTGGCCCTAGTACTCTGTCATATAAACAAATACACATTCCATATGAATATAAAAACACAATGTGTAACATTATGTTCCTTTATTGAATAAGGACAAAACAAAGCAGGTAAACCATCAGCTCCTTTCAAAACTGAAGTCACAGTGACTCTACAAGATGGAAAGCACAGAATCTAAGCATATTATACAAAATGATACATATACAGACCTTTGAATGTGTATAACACACCCTGCATGTCTGCACACTAAAATAAATGCAGGACAAATCCATACACATCAACTGAACAGACAAATGAATGGCTGCAGTAGCCTCCCTGCAGCCTTGTATTACACACAGTATACCGCACAAACATCATAAGAGGCCAAATTCGTCAAAAAACGAACCCAAAAAAACCCAAATTCCTCTGCCACCGCAGGACATATTTAACCAAAATTGAAAGCACACATACTAACTAAAATAATTCAACACATATTGGTCCCTCAGCAGCCGACCACTGTCGTCATCAGGGAAGATTGCCGGATTGTCCCAGTCCATGGCTGGTGGCACTCTGGGGGCCCTCTCCTTCCTCAGGCAGGCCACATTGTGGAGGACAGCACAAGCCACAGTAATATCACATGCCCTAACAGGGCTGACCCTTAATTTGTGAAGGCAGTGAAAGCGTGCCTTCAGGAGGCCAAAGGTCATTTCAACTCTGGCCCTGGTCCTGGCATGGGCATGGTTGTAGGCCTGCTGTGCTTCCTGGGGGTCTGTGAAAGGTGTCAGGAGAAAAGGCTGGCAGCCATACCCCCTGTCTCCCAGCAACACACCAGAGAATTCACCTGTCAACACAAAATCTCATCATTACTACCTCATAAACACAGTGATATTCTTGACACAGCCATGATGGTTATAAATAGGGGTTGTGTGGCTTACCTTGTGATAGGCACTGATAGATTTCAGAGGCCCGAAAGATTCTGGAGTCATGGACTGAGCCAGGCCATTTTGCCACAACATTGCTGATCACACAGTCAGCATTGCAGACCATCTGAAATCATAAGATGAGGAATATTACACCAATCAATGCACATCACTGGCAATGCAGAGTGTTCGTCAATGGACAATATCAAAAAGTTATGTTCACCTGAACATTAATGCTGTGAAAGGATTTCCTATTCACAAAATCGGCCTCATGGGCACCTGAGGGGGCTTTTATCCTTATGTGTGTGCAGTCCACTGCACCAATGACATTGGGGAAACCTGTCACACAAAGTAATGAGTATCCTACTATGTGTTAACAGTTGTCCTGTAATTTGTAGATCCTCTTACCTGCAATCCTATAGAACTCCTCTTTGATGTCACAGAGTCTTCTGTGGCCAGGGAAGGAGATGAAGACATCTGCTAATGCTTTGATAGCCAGACACACACTCCTTATTGTGCGGCAAATTGTGGCCTTGTTCAGCTGTTCTGCATCCCCCACTGAGTACAGGAAGGCTCCACTAGCAAAAAAGCGCAAGGCCACACAAACCATTTGCTCCACACTCAGTGCATGGCTCCGTGCAGTGCGGTGCTTAATCCTGGGACCCAGTAGTCTGCATAGATACCTGATGCCATCTGCAGAAAACCTGTATCTTTCATATAGATGGTCATCAGGGAAGGCCAGTGGGTCCAACCGGTCCCTGAAGACCCTTTCTCACCTGAAGGCTCTCCTCAGCACAAGTGCTTCTTCATCCACCACATCTCGCACGAATGGGCATGCCATTGTCAGAGCAGAAAGGAACACACAATTTTGGGCCTTCATATAGGCTAGTGGCCACACCTGGTGCTGGGGGGGGGGTGGGCAAAAGAGGGCGATGCCTTATAACGATGACTTGGTTGTACTGATTGCTGGGAAAATAAAAAAAACCTTAGAAAGATGCCACCGTCCTGTGTGCTCACAATAAGAGCTCATATGTCATGGCTCACTTGACTTTACGAGAATATACCTAATTTTTATTTTGAGCTGTGTCATCTTCTTGGAGCTGGGGGAGGAAAGAAAAATAATGATTAATACATTTGTGTTACAGTTAGCATACAGTGTACATTGAAGGCATATCTCACCTCCCTCTCAAGTTTTTTTATTTCAAGGTCCAGTTTCCTAATTGTCCTCTTTTTTATTTCGAACTCCAGTGCAAGATTTTCCATCTTTTTCTTCTTGTACTGAATGTCTATGTCTGCCAGTTCTATTTGGCACCGGAGGTGGTTGCCATACAACTTTCTGATAGCTTGTGAGCTCTGTGAACACAATACAATTAGCGCAGCTGGAATTTGGCAGGATGTGGTGTCCTTTTATTAATACGCACTATGTTGCCAGGCTGGTTTTCCCACTGTATAGCATCTGGGTCCTGTAAAAGAAATTAGATTTTTTGATTTTGATGAGGACTCCTCACCATTGTAGAGTAAATAGTACTTTCACAGTCTTAACATGATACCTCATGCCTTCTGGAATCCAGAGAGATGGTCTCCTCCTCATCATCGTCTCCATCATGTGCTGTTGCTGCTGCACTGGGGCCTTCACCCTATCACATTTAATCGGATTCATATTGAAGCTAGTAGACAAGACATGCCAGGCCTACAGTATGCCTTTGATGGAGTACTCACTGGATCAGCATCGTCTGGTGCTTGTGCTGGTGGCTCTAACAGGAACACAGTGCTGCCAGACACTGCAAGGCAATAGGTAAACCAAAGTCAGACAGTCCAAATTGATTCAATATGAATGTGGTTGTATCCCATGTAGAGATGGAAGGACATACCTTGAATGAAGCGGGTGGCATCTTGGGAGGAACCTATGCTCGTCTCTTTCCCCCCAGGGATCCCCTCTAAGACGGGCCTGCCTTTATTTAGCTCCAAGGCCATGTCCTCTGCTGGGGTAAGGTCAGCCTTTGGTGACCCACCACCCGTGCCTTGTCTGTGGGTATTCTTTTTCACTGCTAAAACAGTACAGACAATGTGTGAGCAGGCACCTTCTGGGTACAATATATGCTTGTGCTTTGTTAAATATTAGTCAGGGACCATACCATTCTGCAGAATGTTCTTGTATTTGATTTTGACCTGCTGCCATGTCCGTTTTGGCCCGTTCATGTTTAATCTACACACACACACACACACACACACACACTTAATGGAGTCACACTGCAAAAAATTACTTGGTATTTTTGTCTTGTTTTCAGTAAAAATATCAAAAATTTTATCATAGCTTTATACAGTGTGATGGAGTTACTTTACACAATTTCACTCATATCTGCAGTGCATTTCAATAAAAAAAATTAACCGTTTCATAATTACAGTACAACTGCATTTTTGGAGATGTGAATTAAATATTTGAATTGTAATTGTGATGTTTCAGCGGAGCGGTGAGTGTGTAATTGTGCACTACTTACGCATTCAGGCGGTCTGCAATACTTTGCCACGCTTTTTCTCTTTGCTTTATCACTGTGGCGGTGTTGCCTTTCTTCTTAATTATATCTTTTACCTCCTCGTATGCCTCCATGAGGATTTGTGCTTCCGACGGGGAAAAGTACGCGGCTCTAGTTGCCATGGTAAATCAGTTAATCTGTGATCTGTGGCGGGGTCTATTTGAGTGAGCCGTGAGCGCGCACCTATCCAGGATTGGTTTCACCTGGCTTAATGAATCCGTGTCTGCTCATCCTGGCTTGGTCTTTGTGCAACCAATTAAGCCTGGACGCACATGTTTTGGCTTCATTGAGCTCAGCTGAGTCATTTATCCCGGATGTCTTAATTCTACTTTTGTGCAACAGGCCCCAGGTCAGGTCATGTTTAATTGTTGTCATGTTTAATTGTCCTCTGTGTTTTCTTAGACACACACACACAAATCTCTCCCTTACTTGTCTTGACCAAACCTTATTGGACTTAAGTTTATCAATAGTTACGTTAGTCTAATTTATTCATTACACATGTTACATAATCTAATAATTATGTTTCAGGGTGGAATTCTTTAGTCATTACCTTAAACATACAAATTCCCTTATCAATATTATATTTTCATTTCAGACCACAAGTGCTGCAACCTCATCGTCAGGTGGTGTGGGCTTTTTCCGGATACGGAGGAGAAGTAGGTCTATAGTATAAAGCAATACTCTTAGGCAATTGGGCACAACTTCCCATTAAGTTGCCCTTATACATAGTACATAGTGCCATTGTTTGACCTATTGTTCCTACTGTTCCAGATGTTTTCAATGTTTCAGCAGCTCCAACATCCGGCCCTACTGGTGCATCATAGACTTTCATCAACACTTAACTCAATGCAACAAATGTGATTATAATGAAACAATCAAAAGGTGTTGTCGCGCATCATCAGTTGACGCACTGGGTTAGAGTAGCTAACACCTTGAGTGTGACCTTGAAGTGACTGCCACTAAAGATCTGACCCCAACTCTCAGTGACATCATTAGGGGTTATGTCTAACACAAAGCCATTCATTATGAACTATATGGTATGTTAACTTTTTATCGGGATTATTGAGTATTATATTGAATAACATGATTATTGTTTTTTTGTGGGGTGGGGGTGTTTAAATAAGAGTATGACTGTGTAAATGGATTAATCAGCTAACATGAAGAATTGAGATTGTTCCTGAAATAACACATTACATTCTCTCTTTGAATAATTCACTGTTCATTTTGTCACAATTTATATTACGTTTAATTTACATGTAAAAGGTCATATGTTCTCTTGTCTAAGACATTGCACTTTGGATACTAAAGAATAGTTGTTGATATCATGGTTTAAGTCATTCTGTGTGTATGCAAATTCTGAGGGAGACTAAAAAGAGGGCAAAACATCCAAAAGATAACGGCTTTACATTGAGCGGAATGTAAGAAAGGCACCGCACACACTGATGTACAATGCATTTGTCACAACCATTGTGCTACAATTGAGTTATTATTCTGTACCAAAATAATAACATGTGTTGAGAAGACACGACACAGTAACAACATTTGTGCAGACAAACTCCATTGTATCACAAAAATGTATGTTGTATCACAATTACTATGTGTCAAATCCATTGTAGATCAGCTTTATGACCTCACTTATGATCCATGATGTATCTCGTTTTGTCTCTTCATGTTGGCTATTATCAATTTACAAGTTGCATGCATGCTTTGCTTTTTTATTTAAATAAAATGTGGCAAACAGCAGTCGTTCAGCACATTATCTGATTTGATTTCGCATGATCTTGCATTAACTTAATCATAGACCATTATATCTTGACATCCCAACTGTACACGTGCCTGTAGGGATAAGGTAGTTGGCACAATGATGATATAATAATTATTTGAAGGACTGCACAATGTTAACTAAAGAGCATGCAAGGTAATGGGTCTTTCTTGGTTTCGTTTCACGCAGAGCACTTAGGCTACTTTGTTTACATTCAAGAAATGGCACATATTTCTGTAAGTTTAATTATTAGTTAATAGAAAATGATTAAAATACTTTAATTAATTAGTTAATTTGACAATTTTGTTGTGTTGTTCTGGCAACCATTGATACAGTAGCATGTTTATGTAATGGATGTGAAACGGCTATCTTAGTTAGCGGTGCTCGCTAAATAGCGTTTCAATCGGTGACGTCACTTGCTCTGAGACCTTGAAGTAGTAGTTCCCCTTGTTCTGCAAGGGCCAGGGCTTTTGTGGAGCGATGGGTAACGATGCTTCGTGGGTGTCAGTTGTTGATGTGTGCAGAAGGTCCCTGGTTCGCACCCGGGTATGGGCGAGGGGACAGTCTAAAGTTACACTGTTACATTGATGCTATTGTCCCGGATCACTGGTTGCTGCGGAAAAGGAGGAGGTCAAAAGGGGGGTGAGTGTAACGGATGTGAATAGCTAGCTAGTTAGCGGTTCTGCGCGCTAAATAGCGTTACAATCGGTGACGTCACTTGCTCTGAGACCGTGAAGTAGTAGTTCCCCTTGCTCTGCAAGGGCCGCGGCTTTTGTGTAGCGATGGGTAACGATGCTTCGTGGGTGTCAGTTGTTGATGTGTGCAGAGGGTTCCTGGTTCGCGCCCAGGTATGGGCGAGGGGACGGTCTTAAGTTATACTGTTACATTTAGTCTAGGGAGTGTCCAGAGGATGTACATACAGTAAATCAAGCTGCCTCATGCTACAGAAACAGGAGATAGGCTCCTGCACTATGGGCCATTCTGGCTTGGACAAGGCTTACTTTTCCCAGGCTTACTTACTTACATGTTTTGTATGCATGTGTAAAAATATATATGTTTTCTAAAATTACCTCCAGAATTTCTATAGAATTACAACACCTAATTTCAAACTTTGAAACAGCCAAATACCAATTCCCATGTCAATTCACACAACACTTCCTGTCAGCCGGCAGTCAAACTGCACGACAGTGCTGTCGTTCACTCGTGAAACTAAAACTAACCTCAATGGCTAAGTTTAGGCATCAATTCAGAGTGGTTAAGGTTTGGGTTAGGGTTAAAACATAAACATTTTAATGAAAAGAAACAACAACAATGTGCCTATCACTGAGATTGAACCTGCGATGTTTGAAGCCGTAGCCCACCATTTAGCCCATCCTCAACCAAATGTTGAGCATGGGCTAAATGTGGCATCAACACAACCAATCATGATTGTTAAACAAATCACTTCAAAAAGTAAGTTACCTTTGCACGTTTGTCCAAAATAATTCCAGCACTGTGCACTCGCCAACTTTCCTCAAATTCGGAAGTGGCTCAACAAGCAAAACAGCGCCCCTCTTTCTTACTATATATTGCCCATGTATCTTATGCTGTTTGGCCAAAAGGAGTATTGCATGCCACACTCTTTTTGACCAGACAGCATCAGATACATTGTCTACACATACTGAGACAGAGGGGTGCTGTTTCACTCGCTCGGTTGCTTTATCTGAGATTGATGAGTCTTTCTGTCGGCGCATGTCTCGTCAAATAGATTATTAACATTTAAATATTTAATTTGTTCAGGCAAGGTGGCACAGTAGGGTGAGCCAGGCCTCCTAAGGCCTGCCCATAACACAGGCCCTGCCTCAACCCCATCCACCACACCTGAGCCCTGAGGCTACTATAACAGGCACTTGCCTGGCCCCCAGTGGACAAGTAATTGCCATGTAAATATATAATGTCACTTTACTATTGTAAAGTGCGTGGATAGCGTGTAATCCACTGGAGTTTGGGATTATATTTATTTTTATCTAAAAAAATAGGACTTGTTACAAAATACTGTATACTTTGCATGGTGCGTTAACTTCCTAGTACAGGTAGTTCTTAGAAAGAGGCAGGTCTCAATTTTCCTACAAACAATAAAAATGGCAGAAATAATGTCTGTGGATTTGCGATACTCCTAAAACATTTGCATGACTGTGGCTTTGACTCAGCCTTTGTTCTGGTTTCTAAAAGTAGGAGTGGAACAACATATTAGGTGATGTTTCTTTAAAGTCTACTGTAAGCATAACTTTATGATAACCATCAGTTTAGTTAAGCAAATCTGTGAGGTCAGGACAACGCATAGGTCTACCCATAGACAGTATAACCACATTGATGGATTGGCATTACAGTAAAGTAATAACTGAAACGCAAACAAAAGTTAATGCTAAAATAAGACTAAAAGTAATGTCATGAGTGAGATCGGTTAATTAGTTGAACACAATTGAATTTCATGTCCAACCTGCCTTTGCGTCAGTTGAAGCTTGTAGAGGTATGACAGTCAATTGGTACTGTTGTGTTGTGTGTGTATCGTCTTATATTTCCCCTGGTTTTGTTTTCGTGTAGGAAAATTATAATTTTTGCACCGAATTGAGTTCCTACCCAGTGGGCAAAACTCATCACAATGATGCCATTACTACCAGATGATGACATTATGATCTCAATTCAACTGAGTGTATACTGTACATTAGTCATTGAGCACTGTATCACTATTGCGTCGCGCTGAAAAACACAATTTACTAGTGACTGTATTCATGATACAACATTGCCTTATTGCTTAATTGTACGTGGCTCTTCCTCTTTTCTGATACTTTGTTGCTGCCAGTAACAATTTGCATCTTCTCCATGGTGATGATGTGTTTGCACAATGTAGCTCTAGCCACAAAGAGACTGTAAACCAGGGGTAATAAACTAGATTCAGCCGCGGGTGATTTTTGTCAGAGCAAATGGTGGGGAGATGGAACCTAATTCTAATCATTTGTACACTGCAAATAGCACGAATAGAATATATTTGAAAATAACAATCATTTCATACCTTCATTGCAAAGAGACATAATTTATTTATCTTTTTTCATTTGTGGGACTACTTGGGAACAGATCTTCTAAATTCCAAAATTTCCAAAATGTGTTTTTTTTTAAACCCAAAACTAAAAACAATATAAACCATATATATGCACTACCTTTCAAAAGTTTGGGGTCACTTAGAAATGCCTTGTTGTTGAAATAAAAGCACATGTTTTGTCCATTAAAATAACATAAAATTGATCAGAAATACAGTGGAGACATTGTTAATGTTGTAAATGACTATTGTAGATGGAAACAGCAGCTTTTTTTAATGGAATATCTACATAGGTGTAAAGAGGCCCATTATCAGCAACCATCACTCCTGTGTTCCAATAGCACGTTGTGTTAGCTAATCTAAGTTTATAATTTTAAAAGACTAATTGATCATTAGAAAACCCTTTTGCAATTATGTTAGCACAGCTGAAAAACTGTTGTTTTGATTAAAGAAGCAATAAACCTGGCCTTCTTTATACTAGTTGAGTATCTGGAGAATCAATATTTGTGGGTGCGATTACAGGCTTAAAATGGCCGGAAACAAAGGCCTTTCTTCTGAAACTCGTAAGTCTATTCTTGTTCTGAGAAATTAACTTCTTGATGCACCCAATCCGTTAGCGGCATTTTCGTCAACCACCGCTGAATTGCAGAGCGCCAAATTGAAATTAAATTACTAAAAATATTTAATTTTCATGAAATCACAAGTGCAGTATAGCAAAACACAGTTTAGCTTGTTGTTAATCCACCTGGTGTGTCAGATTTCAATAAAGCTTTTCGGCGAAAGCACACCAAGCGTTTATGTAAGCACATCTCTTTCAGTAGACAAAATATTACAAACAGCTAGCAGCCAAGTAGATTGGTCACGAAAGTCAGAAAAGCAATAAATTAAATCGCTTACCTATGATGATCTTTGGTTGTTTGCACTCACGAGACTCCCAGTTACACAATAAATGTTCCTTTTGTTCCATAAAGATTATTTTTATATCCAAAATACTTCCATTTGGTTGGCGCGTTATGTTCAGAAATCCACAGGCTCGAGCAGTCACGACATCGCAGGCGAAAATTCCAAATAGTATCCGTAATGTTTGTAGAAACATTTCAAAAGTTTTTTACAAGTTGTTTTTACAATATGTAATCGATAATATATCAACCGGGAATGTAGCTTCTTCAATAGGAGAGAGAGAGAAAATGGCTGCTCCAAGCTGTTGTGCATACAAAACGCTGCTGGCACCCAGTCATACAATGACGCAATGTGATCTTTCTCGCTCATTTTTCAAAATAACAGCCTGAGACTATATCTAAAGACTGTTCACACCATGGGGAAGCCATAGGAAAAGGAATCCTGTTGATATTCCTTTAAATGGAGCAAAGGCAGGCTATGGAACATGGAGCTTTCAAAATAGAGGCCACTTCCTGGTTTGATTTTCCTCAGGTTTTCACCTGCAATATCAGTTCTGTTATACTCACAGACAATATTTTTACCGTTTTGGAAACTTTAGAGTGTTTTCTATCCTAATATGACAATTATATGCATATTCTAGATTCTGGGCCTGAGAAATAGGCAGTTTAATATGGGTACATTTTTCATCCAAACATCAAAATACTGCCACCTACACTCAAGAGGCTATTCCATGCGAGAAATTGCCAAGAAACGGAAGATCTTGTACAACGTTGAGTACTAGTCCCTTCACAGAACAGCGCAAACGGGCTCTAACCAGAATAGAAAGAGGAGTGGAAACTGAGCAAGAGAACAAGTACATTAAAGTGCCTAGTTTGAGAAAAAGACCCCTCACAAGTCCTCAACCAGCAGCTTCATTAGATAGTACCCGCAAAACATCAGTCTTAATGCCAACAGTGAAGAGGCGACACTGGAGTTCCTCTGTCCAGTGTCTGTCCAGTGTCTGTTCATTTTGCCCATCTTAATCTTTTCTTTTTATTGGCCAGTCTGAGATATGGCTTTTTCTTTGCAACTCTGCCTAGAAGACCAGCATCCCGGAGTCGTCTCTTCACTGTTGGTGTTGAGGCTGGTGTTTTGCGGTTACTATTTACTATTTGGTTGCTGACAATGGGCCTCTGTAAGCCTATGTAGAAATTCCATTTTATTTTACTCTGCCATTTCCAGCTACAATAGTAATTAACAAAATGAACAATGTCTATACTGTATTTCTGATCAATTTGGTGTTATTTTAATGGACTAAAAATGTGCTTTTCTTTCAAAAACAAGGACATTTCTATGTGACCCCAAACTTTTGAATGGTAGTGTATATGAAAAACACTTGTGGGCCAGTTTTTGCCTGTTGGCAAGCCCTGCTGTAAACCATTCATCCCATTGTTACAGGAAAACAATCTGGCCTTCAAGGAAATACTTATTAAACTCAGAATTGTATGTTGTCATACGATACAACATTGATTTATTTTATTTTTTATTTAACCTTTATTTAGCTAGGCAAGTCAGTTAAGCCTAGGTGTCCTGCTAGCGGGACAACTTCCAGTGAAACTGGAGAGAGCGCAGTTCAAATAAATAATCATACAAATTATGGATTTTAAACATTTAGGTACATACTTATATCTGTTGAAAGCTTAAATTCTTGTTATTCTAACTGCACTATGTGATTTACAGTAGCTATTTCAGCGAAAACATGCCATGCGATTGTTTGAGGACGGTGCACCACAGCAAAACATTTTTCCACCGGCACAGGTTTCATAAATACACAAATAGCGATTAAATATTCTCTTACTTTTTGAAAATAGTCCTCTGATTTGTCATCCAACGGGTCCCAGCTATAACATGACATGTTGTTTTGTTAGATAAAATCCTTCTTTATATCCCAAAAAGTCTGTTTAGTTGGCACCATCGATTTGAGTTATCCACTTGTTCAACTTGCAGAGAAAGGAATACAAAAATCTACCCCTAAACTTTGTTTCAACAAGTCAAAATACATTGCTATTTACTCCTCAGATACCCCAAAATTGAATCAAACTATAATATTTCTTACGGAAGTAGTATGTTCAATAGGATATCGATTTTAGCAGGTGCATACTGTCTTCATGGCGCGCGCGAACACGAATTTCCAAGACTGTGTCCCTGTACTAAAACTGATATTTCACATTTGTTTTTATAGTTACATGCCTGAAACCTTGAACATAGACTGCTGACACGCTGTGGAGGCCATAGGAATTGCATCCAGGGAGCTAATTCTCAGTATGACCTTATACTTGCCATTCTAAGAGGATGTTCTCTCAAACAAATACAATTCTGTTTGTTTTTTGGGGGGATTTTCTCCTACCATTGTGTTATATTCTCCTACATTATTTTAACATTTCTACAAACGTAAAAGTGTTTTCTTTCCAATGATACCAATTATATGCATATCTTGGCTTCAGGGCCTGAGCAACAGGCAGTTTACTTTGGGCACGTCATTCAGACAGGAAGTGATAAAAAATCCCTAAGAAGTTTAATTTTAAGAACATGATGTTGTTTTGTCCATTTGAACCAGTATTGAAGTAGTGACGAGGTCACTGTTTCTCAATGTGTGTGGCACACTAGGCTTACAGTTATGCCTCATCAAGCACTGTGTTCTGTAATGTCTAGAAGGTATATACTTGCAACAAAATAACCAACCAAATTGGGGCACTAACGGCTCCATCTGTCTTTCCTCAATTGAATGTATAAGAATTAAATGTATAGGAATTACATGTATAGGAATGACAACATTTCCTCTTGACAGACAACATTTTGACAGGATGTAACCTCCTCAAGGAGAAAGCTGTATTTGGTAGCCAAATGCAGATGGAAAGCTGAAGGCCCATGTTGACCAGTCCAGATGGCATAGGGAGATACCAGCCATGCAAATGGCAAAGATCCCTTTTTCAAAGTAGCTACTCATTGTCATATGTCGCCTCCGTCGTGCTGCTTTCAAGCATTTTCCCATTTACTTTAGTCAGACTGTTCACCGTGAGCATTCAGCCTACCCCGATGGTCTCCTGGTAGACATGGATGACAAACTGCATCCCACCTTTTGATCACTAGTTTCACAGGTCAAACCCAGGTTTAAGAGCAGATTTCTTGAGGCAAGGTCAGTAATCTCCTCTTATTGAAAAGCTATTATCTTTCATCATTTCTATGCACTGCATTTACAAATGGTTCATACTGCTTAATACTTGGGGGTTGCCCTGTATATTCTTATTCAAATGTGTGCCAAGTTGTGGTTTGAAAATACATTTTGAAAGAATATGAAAAAAATGATTGTGTCAATGAAACATCTTATTCCATGAATATTGTGAGACATTTTGATTTGGTAACATTTTAAGTAGTCTAATAATTAGTTAGGCTAGATTTCCCAGGCCCAGATTTACCCTACTTCTGGATTAAGAAGTACTTTTAATTGAGACTCTCCAGTTCATTTTTTTCTCACAGTCTTTTCAAATAAAGTGAACTTCAATAGACAGATAATATAAAGGTCTGGGGCAATGTAACCTGGTGTACCATCTCATTAATGCTCAAATGAATGTCATGTTGAGAGTACAGATGACTTCAGCCGTCAAGTGTATATAGGCTGCTTCTGTGTAGTCTTCTGTTCCATTCACACTAACCTGGTGTACCATCTCATGAATGTTTAAATTAATATCATATTTGAGAGTCCATAAATTAATGAGTAACTAGGCATATTTTGTTTTTATGTGTTGTGATACAAAAACAACCTCTTAACGGACCATGATGTTTTGTAATTCCGGGATTTAGTATCAACATGGTGACCAAGCTGACTGTGTAGGTGTGTTGAGCTATTACTGCTTTTTGGGGTCTGTTCGGTTTCGGTTCAAACGGTTTTCAATTTCAGTTTTGATTAGATATTAAATACACTATGCATTACGTGGGTTAAATGCTGGAACACTAAATAACACAATTAATACAAGTCCCATGGTGGTAGTGACTGCCCATTACTGCTTATCACTAATTAACTGTAATTTAATCACATTACTTGACTTTAATAAAATATTTGTTTTATTTGAAGACTTCATTATTTAATTCCAAGTCATTATCTCATCTCTATATCTCATCTCTATATAATCTCATCTCTTTTATGACTCTGAATACCAGCTACGAATTACTTAGATCATGTATTTATAGGCTCGCCGATCAACTGATGAACAAGTTTAAGCAGGCGTGCAATGAATTGTGGTCTTTGTAGTTAATTGCTGCTTTAAACTATGTTCAACTCCCTACTACATCGCACAGTTCAGGAATCATCTGATTTATCTCTACAGAAACTGCACATGGAGCTCACAGAAAACAAGAACAAAATGGAATTCAAGTAAGTGAACTGATGTCGGTCATTTAATCAAATCAAATGTGTTTATAAAGCCCTTCTTACATCAGCTGATATATCAAAGTTTTGTACAGAAACCCTGCCTAAAGCCCCAAACAGCAAGCAATGCAGGTGTAGAAGCACGGTGGCTAGGACAAACTAGGAAAAACTCCCTAGAAAGGCCAGAACCTAGGAAGAAACCTAGAGAGGAACCAGGCTATGAGGGGTGGCCAGTCCTCTTCTGGAGGAAGAGTTGTTTTAAAAAACGAAAAATAACCTCAAGTAAAATGTTGATAGTATTCTTTAATTAATAAACACGAGCAAATACATGTGCTGTGGTAGTGTGGTTTAATGAAATAATGGCCATGTGAATAATTGAGAGGACATACAGTGTACATAGTAAGTTGATTGTTCTATGTTTTATTTAAAGAGCAGGGATTGATTGACAAGGATTATTCAATGCGTCATAAGCAGGTGAACAGGACAAGCTCACCACCTGCTGTGTCTGTATTATGGGGTAATGCAAAGTAATGCAAAAGAAAGTTTGACTAGCTAATTTTGGACTTTGTATACTTCAGGAAAAGGAGCTCAGGAGATAAAAGGCTAATCAATAATGATCATGACCTATATTATTTACAGCAGTATCTACTTCAGAGTGAAACATGAAATAAAATAAACCACCCAGAGATGGACAATAAAATCTGAATAGAATAATAAAAGCAACAAGTAGCACGGACTCAAATGAGACACAAATAAAACAGTAAGGTCGATAATAAGAACTCCAATGGGGTATCACTACAGTATCACTATTGTCTGTCATGAAAATTGATGTTTTAATTCATTAATGTGTCCAAATTGTTGAAGCAGTGTAAATCTTCTTTGCATCCATCAGACAAACGATGTGGGCCAGAGCGGTAATACTTTACTGCGGCGTGGTATTCCTCTACCACCAGGTAAGCAGTACAGTTGAAGTCGGAAGTTCACATACACCTTAGCCAAATTCTTTTAAAATCATTTTTTCACAATTCCTGACATTTAATCCTAGTAAAAATTCCCTGTCTTAGGTCAGTTAGTAACACCACTTTATTTTAAAAATGTGAAATGTCAGAATAATAGTAGAGAAAATTATTTATTTCAGCTTTTATTTCTTTCATCACATTCCCAGTAGGTCAGAAGGACCAATTAGTATTTGGTAGCATTGCCTTTAAATTGTTTAACTTGGGTCAAACGTTTCAGGTAGCCTTCCACAAGCTTCCCACAATTAGTTGGGTGAATTTTGGCCCATTCCTCCTGACAGAGCTGGTGTAACTGAGTCAGGTTTGTAGGCCTCCTTGCTCACACACGCCTTTTCAGTTCTGCCCAGAAATGTTCTATAGGATTGAGGTCAGGGCTTTGTGATGGCCACTCCAATATTTTGACTTTGTTGTCCTTAAGCCATTTTGCCACAACTCTGGAAGTATGCTTGGGGTCACTGTCCATTTGGAAGACCCATTTGTGACCAAGCTTTAACTTCCTGACTGATGTCTTGAGATGTTGCTTCAATATATCCACATAATTTTCCTACCTCGTGATGCCATCTATTTTGTGAAGTGCACCAGTCCCTCCTGTAGTGCAAAGCACTCCCACAACATGATGCTGCCACCCCTGTGCTTCACGGTTGGGATGATGTTCTTCAGCTTGCAAGCCTCCCCCTTTTTCCTCCAAACATAATGATGGTCATTATGGCCAAACAGTTCTATTTTTGTTTCATCAGACCAGAGGACATTTCTCCAAAAAGTGCGATCTTTGTCCCCATGTGCAGTTGTAAACCGTAGTCTGGCTTTTTTATGGCGGTTTAAGAGCAGTGGCTTCTTCCTTGCTGAGCGGCCTTTCAAGTTATGTCGATATTGGACTTGTTTTACTGTGGATATAGATACTGTACTTTTGTACCTGTTTCCTCCAGAATCTTTACAAGGTCCTTTGCTGTTGCTCTGGGATTGATTTGCACTTTCGAACCAAAGTACTGAGCGGTATGACGGCTGCGTGGTCCCATGGTGTTTATACTTGCAAACTATTGTTTGTACAGATGAACGTGGTACCTTCAGGCGTTTGGAAATTGCTCCCCCTGATGAACCAGAATTGTGGAGGTTTACCATTTTTTTCTGACGTCTAGGCTGATTTCTTTTGATTTTCCCATGATGTCAAGCAAAGAGGCACTGAGTTTGAAGGTAGACCTTGAAATACATCCTCAGGTACACCTCCAATTGACTCAAATTATATCAATTAGAATGTCAGAAGCTTCTAAAGCCATGACATTAATTTGGAGAATTTTCCAGAGCTGTTTATAAAGGCACAGTCAACTTAGTGTCACCCCTGACCTTAGAGAGCCTTAGAGAGTCTCTTTTTGGTTTGGTCAGGGTGTGATTTGGGTGGGCATTCTATGTCCTTTATTTCTATGATTTGTGTTTCTATGTGTTGGCCGGTATGGTTCTCAATCAGGGACAGCTGTCTATCGTTGTCTCTGATTGGGAATCATACTTGGGTAGCTCTTTCTCCCTCCTTTCAGTGTGGGTAGTTAACTTTGTTTGTGGCACTTAGCACTGTTAAGTGTCACGGTTGTGTTTGTTATTTCTTGTTTTGTAATTTCTTGTTTTGTAATTTCTTGTTTTGTTGGCAACATTTTAAATAAAAAAGTAAATGTACTCTCACCACGCTGCACCTTGGTTCACTTCTTTCGACGGCCGTGACACTTAGCGTATGTAAACTTCTGACCCACTGGAATTGTGATACAGTCAATTATAAGTGAAATAATCTGTCTGTAAAAATTACTTGTGTCATGCACAAAGTAGATGTCCTAACCGACTTGCCAAAACTATACTTTGTTAACAAGAAATTTGTGGAGTGGTTGAAAAACGAGTTTTATTGACTCCAACCTAAATTTATGTAAACTTCTGACTTCAACCGTACATTGCAGTAGTACTTGAAATGAGCCAGTAGGACAATTTACACAGAAGCCATGGATGTTAGTCAAGTAAACTAAGTAAAGGTAAGCACCGATTAAAAATAACAGACATGGAGGGAACCTAATGAATGTATCTTATTTCAAAGATGAATTCTAGTGGACATATGTAGTTATTGACCCTTTGATGATGAAATCTAACGTGTCTCTCTCTCTCTCTCTCTCCATTTACACAGGCCTTAGCAGTGGGTGAGTTATTTGATCTACAGATTTATGTCTGAACACATAACAAACCAAGCAGGTTACTCTCTATGACGAGAACTAGAAAAGGGCCACATGAGGACAAGTGAATTTACTAACTCTCTCACACCAGCAGATGCACACTCTTGAAGACCCTCCCCAATCATTAGAATTAGCTGCCGAAAAGGCTCTCTTGCACATTTGCCTAAAATACAAATGTTCCTTTGTGTCACTGATTGTTTTAGATACCTACATGGCTGAGTTCATGGTAGAGAGCAATGTTACATTTGACATCTCTGGTACTCTATCATCGATCAAGGAAATAACTACAGATAATGGAAGTATGACCATTGAACTGCTTGAACTAACAGCGGGTACAGTATCATTATTTCTACCAAATATGGTTTTATAGAGAAATGTTCCTCTATCAGTGTTTTTTCATCCGTAGTCTGATTGTTGTTGATTGATCATGTGTGTTTCTGTGTAGAATGTGAAATTGTTGGGGGTAATTCTAAATGCAACTGTTCGACAACGTACATCTGGAGCAACGCAGTGTGTGACGAGTTCCAGTGCTGCAATGGCTCGTCTTGTAATGCAAATATTTCTGACTTGCCAGCCTTCTGTATTCCCAAAGTGAAAGGTATTATTGTTGATATTTATTTTTACTTCCATTATTTGATATGATCAATAGGATGGATAACACTGTTGTCACAATTCTAATGTTTTGTTTTTGTTTACATAGTTTTCTTTAATGGAACAGTCACAGTGGAAAAAGTATTTAGTGAAACTAATACTATCAAACAACAGGTACATTTTCATTTTTATATTTAGGGAATTAAAATCTGATGAAATAGTATAATTTATCTGTGCCACCAGAGACTCTGGGTTCGTGCCCAGGCTCTGTATATGCACTCCTCCCGGGTGGCGCAGTGGTCTAGGGCACTGCATCGCAGTGGTATCTGTGCCACCAGAGACTCTGGGTTCGTGCCCAGGCTCTGTCACAGACGGCCGTGACCGGGAGGTCCGTGGGGCAATGCACAATTGGCCCGGACGGGGTTAGGGAGGGTTTGTCTCATCGCGCACTAGAGACCCCTGTGGCGGGCCGGGCGCAGTGCAAGCTAGCCAGGTTGCCAGGTGTTTCTTCCGACACATTGGTGCGGCTGGCTTCTGGGTTGGATGTGAGCTGTGTTAAGAAGCAGTGTTTCGGAGGACGCATATATATGCACTCCTCCCGGGTGGCGCAGTGGTCTAGGGCCACTATCTGTGCCACCAGAGACTCTGGGTTCGTGCCCAGGCTCTGTATATGCACTCCTCCCGGGTGGCGCATCTCTCCCGATGAGACAAGATAGTAACTACTAACAATTGGATACCATGAAATTGGGGACAAAAGGGGGTAAACTTTTTAAAAAAGAACAAAAAATGTCCAGATACATTTCTTATAATGTGAACATGTGATACATTATATTTAATCTTGATTAACACAATTACTTTTTCTCTCAGCTCACAGAGGGTTTTCAACAATTAAATGGGTTTGAGGGCCTTAATGTATCTGGACCTAGGTAATACATTCAACATTTATTATAGGATATATTCATTCCTTAATATATGAGTGCTTGTTTTTCTCCCCAAAGATGCAACATCAATTTTTGTTTTTGTCTCCCTTTCACCCATTGGCAACTCAATATTGACACATAAGGGGTGATGGCCACATTGTTGATTTCGAAGTGGATGTCAGTGTCATATTTCTGACTAAAAAACTTACAAAAATAACAGCTGACCTGGAAACGACTGTAGGCTCCTCTGCCAAAATATCTGTTGAAACATCAGGTAAATGTCCTCCCTCTTCCATTACAGTACAGACCTTTCACATAGTGATATTAAGACCATGAGGAGATCTGCCACATTAGGCTCAGATAAGGCACAGGAGAAAATACTGTGTGAAAATACTAATGAAAATGGAGTCTCTGCACACTCCAATCAGATGCAGTTTCAGAGTTGCAAAGCTTTTGGTTATGATATGATAACCTATGGACCATACAAACAAGTGCAAAGACAGTATGATATTAAGAAATGTAGCAAGAATTATGGTATGAAATTTATTAGGTTATGTTGGTAATGATGATGTAAAACGTGTAAAGATCTATTGTATTATTTTTTGTATTGATATTGTATGTCTCTACTTTTCCACAGGATTTGTGAGCATTAAGTATCCAATGAACAAAGTGCCATACCGCTCAACACCGACGCTGAGTTGCACATTTAAAGAAACAACATTTGATGAAACAGGTGGCTCTTGGAACTGGAACTTGATAAAGGGAAGTGAGACATTTGGTCTGAACACTGGAACCAGCATAACCGTGACATTCCCAGAGGCATCACCTAACTGTACCACAGTCCAAATTAAAAAGTTGTCAGGGAACTGGGCAGGTGTGTCTGAGAGACCTATGATGCTTGCCAATATAAATCGAGGGAGTAGGATTATATTTCCGGTTTATGTGGTTATTGTAAACAGTGCATCTGTTCGATACTGAAATAGACCTACTGATATGATCCTGTTTATTGCTTTTTTATTGCTTCTAAAGGAATGTATAAGTGTGGATTTTCCCAAGGATCCATTGTGCATGCAGCCTCTGCAGAGTTGAAGGTAGCCCTGCTACCAGATCAGATCACCATGACGAGTACCCCACTGACTGTAGAATGCCATGATATAAACTCTCAAAGTGTGATGGTCAGCGCAACCATCGAGAACAGCACGGAGATGTACAATGTTACTTGGTCATACCAAGCTCAAATGGAACCCCCAAATCAATCCTCAGGTACTCTTTATGAACTGTGTCTTGAACTTTGTATCATCTTATTTGTCTTTGTGCTCAAAATGTATAAAGTTGCAGTAACTTGAGAAAAATGTCAACATTCTTTTCTAGTCTCGCCAGCGGGGACCAGCTACAACATAACTTCAAAGATAAATTGCGAGCAAACAGAATTACCACATGTTTTCACAGTCAAATTTACAAACCAGGAGAATGAGACTGAAAGTGCAAGCATAACTATACCAGTGATTTATGGTATGTTTAGGTTGTATGAGTCCTTTGAATGAATTTGCTTAATCCTCTTCATCCTTTTTGGACATAACGCCACTTTAACAATTCACTTAAACACATTTGAGTGACAGTACTAAACTTGTATGGTTTATTTATACAACATGTACAACAATGAAGTGGATGTTTAGTTCTTATTAATACTCCTCACTGACCAACGCTTGTTTTTATCAGCTGAGGAAAAGGAGATGGCTTGTTTAGTAGACTATCTTTGGCCAAAAACCCCAAAAGGTGACACTATTGTCATCCGACAATGTGAGCCGAGGAGAGTGGGGTATAACGAGAGGACATGCAAGGGGCCTGCATGGATGGATGTGCTGGATAACTGTGTCAATGAGGAACTTAATCAAATTCTCATTTCAGCAGCAGTGAGTATTGCCTTAAACCTCCTGCAGTCATATAACTCTCACACTTTCAAGTTGATATGGAACATTGGTAGTGTTTTGGTGAATGTCTATGTTTTGAGTGAAAGCGCTTGCATTCTTGCATTACAGTAATATGATAACATTACTCACGGGTTGGTGATGAATCACATTCTTCAACTACATATCCAGCCACTGGAATAATGTGACTATAATTAAAATGTTTTAGGCCTGTAGAATGTGTTGGTATTGCAAATAAATTTACTATTCCATGTGTGTTATACCATTCCAGAACTTTAGAGAGGGACTTGGGGCCACACAAGACATTGCTCATGAAATATTTTCTGGGTTGAAGAACAGCACAGTTGCTGACACGAACAGCTCAGTTGCTGATTTGAATGCATCCATCAGTATTCTGGATGTCATGTCTGAAGCATCAGAAACTATCACCCTGGATGAGTCCGTTGTAGATGTGAGCCATTCTGTTTTTTATTTGAGATAGATTACTCTTTATAGGAGCAATCTGCTGTTGATACGCCCATTTGACTAAAGTCATGATATGCTAAAGTAATGATATATAGCCATTGATTCTAGAAAAATATAACTTATAAATGCTTATGTAACTTCAACTGTCTTACCCCATCATAACCCAAAATATAAGCTTGTTTACTCCAATGTTTGTAAACAATGGAATTGCAAACAAACACTGTACATCTGGAGAATGGTTAAAACTATAATTTCAGTCTCTGCATCCATAGCTCTCTCTTTGGATTTGAGAGTGGCTACATTCCTCCAGCTCCATCCCTGAGATATTGTCCAAAACAGTTGCACTTTGTTATTGTTTGAACTGCAGATTGCACCTTTAAACTGTTGCCAACTATTGGGTGACTTGCACATACCCCAGTCAAGAGTCATACTGCTGTGTACAATATATCTCATACAGAAACATTCATTTGTAAAATACAATTCACAGGTTTTTCTTGATGCAGCAAGCAACATGTTGAATAACCCTTGGAAGGCAGTCAACAAAACCATTGAATATGGAATGTCTTCAAAATACCTCAAGTCTGTCGAGGGTCTAGTGAAGAACATAAAAATGAATATCAGTAACGGAAATGACACCCCAAATCTACAATTCAAACTCTGCCGAGCTCAAAATAACTCATCTTGCAATCGAACTGTGTTTGGCGTTGAGGTCAATTTGGCCCAGTCCTCAGGAATAGTAAAAACTGTGGGAGTAAAAAACCTGGCTGACAAATTAAACAATTCAAAATTCCCAGACAGTGAGTTCCCTAGCATTGTGGTGTCAGCCACACTGCAAAACAGTAACGACTCCAAAATAGACATCAAATTGGACTTTCCCATCAACCAGTCAATGTCTCGAGACTCTAAAATCCTCTGTGTGTTCTGGAACACCACATTAAAGGAATGGTCTGAAGAAGGCTGCAAGTGGAAGGAAATGGTCAACAACAAAAGCTACTGCGAGTGCACCCACCTGACCTCCTTCTCAGTGCTCATGTCCAAGACCCCGGTGAACCTGCCCTTTCTGGATGAGATTACCTACGTAGGCCTGGGCATGTCCATCTGCTCCCTTATTGTCTTCCTCTTCATCGAGGCGCTGGTGTGGTCGGCTGTTGTGAAGTCCAACCTCTCACACTTCCGCCACACAGCCCTGGTCAACATCTCTCTATGCCTTTTAATGGCCGACTGCAGTTTCCTGGCCTCCTCCATCCCCAGCATCCCTGATACCTGGTGCCTCATACTGACCGTGACCAAGCATTTCTTCTTTCTGGCTATGTTCTGCTGGATGCTATGCCTCAGCGTCATGCTACTACACCAGCTCATCTTCGTCTTCCACCCGCTGAGGAAGAGGGTGTATCTGCTCTTGTCCACCGTCCTCGGGTATGTCTGTCCCACAGTGATCGTGGCAGCTACCTATGTGTACTACAAATACACAGGAAACCCCTACCACAACAAAACAACCTGCTGGCTCATTTACGATGGACTTCTGAAAGGGTCCATTTACGCATTTCTTCTGCCCATCGGGACGATTGTTTTGATGAATCTGTTCTCCATGTGTGTTGTCATCATGACGCTCATAAAGTCCAATGTCCCTGATGGAAGTAAAGCCGACGAGAAAGAGACAGCCAAAAGCATCCTGAAAGTGGTCGTCTTTTTAACACCAGTCTTTGGGATAACATGGGTTTTGGGATTTTTTGTGCTCATTGATATCAAAGAAATGATGGGTGTTGTGATGCATTATGCTTTCACCATCACAAACTCCTTACAGGTACTTTTTCATCCATTTTCCATCACAAATATTCTTGTCTGAAACTATTGTGAAAAATACCATTGTATTTATTTATTGTGTCAATTTTTTCAGGGCTTCTTCATTTTACTGACTGGATGTTTTGCAGAGAAGAAGGTATTTGTCAACCATTAGGGATCTTATGTGATTTAATAGAGTGTTTCAACAGTGAACTCTGTATACTATGTACTACCACTACTGCTTTTTGTCATGTTAATACCAGGTGCGAGATGAAGTGTTGAAAGTCATCTTGGCTGGGGTGAGTTCTGCTCTTCTAGTTGCTTTTGTCTTCCCATTCATTTATAGAGCTGGAGCATGTGTTTACATTTTCTTTAAGTTGCTCTTATACCTGTGTAGTAATGCTATAATTATGCTAGTTACGACATTGTAATTACATAGTACTATGGCAATTGTTCTGTAATGGAACTGAATGGCTTTTGTTATACACAAATGGAATATGGAGTGTGTAGTAACAAAAAACTCTCGGCTCCATTCCTTTGTAATTAGAACGCAAAGCCAATTAAAGTACAACATACCAACATTGCAATACCAATGGCGTTATTATAGAACGAACAGTGGTACTACACAGAAAAGCAACTTAATGTCAAGTGTTACTGAAAGCTCAGATCACCTCTCTTACCAGGCACCTACTCCCAAAGAGAAAAGTGAGAATATGAAAGTCCCCTTCAAATAAGTGATGAACATCAAGGTTTGTACAGTCTTGATAAAGGACGAACACGTCTGCAGCTGACAAACACATGTAATTTAATAGATGCAATTAACTCTTAACTATTACACAATGTTTTACTCTTCAAGCCCTTATAAGTTAAATCAGACGTGTTAGTACTGGGCTGTAATAAAAGCCTGCACACATTAAGGGTCTGCAGGATTGGGGATTGAAGAACACTGTACTCATCATATGTTTTCTACCTCAGAGAACTAGCTATATACTGGATCAAGCTATATACTGGATCAGGACCAACCCACCCATCTGCCACTACTCTCACCCAGAGGGAAACATCCACCTGGTTGGTTCCTCAAAGACAGTGATGGCTGGGGTTTAGGTGGTGTTTAGATAACATGATTTCATTATATTATGTCAATAACATATTAAGTTTCATGTTAATTACTAAACTCATACACATTCATCAATTGCTAAACACATCTTTGTGATTTCCTGGAAACATTTGTATTCATATTTTCTACAAACAGTACTGTAGCATACTTTGACGTCAGAAGAGATGTCATAATATTACTGCTAATTTGGTCAATGACATTTCGTTATATGATTTATTAATTGAGTTGACCTGTACTTGCATTATGACTGTAGATGAAATGTGTAAATCAAAGTTATTGTAATAAACAATAAGGCCGGGATTCAATCAGAGGGGTGCTGTAGGCCCGGTCTTGGCTGTTCTGCCACCCTAGGCGAGACAAAAAAATTGTTGCCCCTGCAAAACTAGAAAAGTCCCAGGAAGAAAAATGATGTTCAAAACACTTTTACAATACGTATTTTCTAGAAGTTGAAATCAGGTACATTTTCAGGTCTGAAAGAAAGTTGAAAATAAGTCATTTATAGATGTCTATGTTTGGACCAAATCAAGGCCGGTCCAGACTAGAAAAATCTGAACCAAACATTGACGCCCATGATTGATTCAGATTTGGTCCATCTATGTGGTATGCTTACCGTTTGTAAAACATGTCGGCGTAAGGCCGTGCTTACTGGGGTGTAGCCTACCATGTCAGCACACAATGGAATCTTATGAATGCCCATCCATGTGATAGGCCTACTGTTTGAAAAAACAGGCAGTTGCATTGCCTTTATTAGTTCTGATTCCTATGACTAATCAATTTGGCTATTTAAGCTCTGAATATCAGCTACCCAACTACATCAGGAAATATCCTGAGCCTATTTGCAATGAGAATCAATGAGTTTACACAGCGGGAAATGTGGAAGTATGTTTATTTTTTGCTCTTCAAAAATGATGGATACAAACTTGAAACCACTGGACCGAGTTTGGGAAACACTGTTGTAGAAAAGCACATTGCCTAGCAACAAGGTGTCTTTTAAAGGCTATTTCTGCAACATTTGAGGAGATTTCATTCATTGTAAACACGGCAGATATCGTCTCAAGCGGGAAATTAGCTTCAAATGCACTTAAATTGCTGAGCACTTGTAAACAACGCACCTTTGATTGAATCCTGGCCTAATTGTTATTTAATTTAATGCTAGAGTAAAATCTATGGTGAAAAATTATTTAGGCCCTGTCAATATTTGAATCCATAGTTTTACCCCTCCTCCCAAAACCAATGTGCCTGTTCATTGTGTAACCTGAAGTTTTTTGTGCTTTGTGTTTTATCTTTTAAATGTTTGCGTTATGCTTTTTGAACCAGGTCTCTCTTGCAAAGTACATTTTTAATCTCAATGAGACTAAGGGCTCTATTAAATTCGTATCGCGGAAGTTCAGAGTTACAGTGTGATTTGCCGGAGACTGCATTCACAATAAATGTCAGGTATACTCCCTCTCTGGCCTCTAGGTCACCAGACTGCTGGTTATTACTTACACCTGTCACCATCGTCACGCGCACCAGAGCTTATTGACACTCACCTGGCCTATTTATGTCACTCCCTTTGGTTCCTTCCCCAGGCGTTATATTTTCAGTTTCCTGTCTGTGTGCTGTTAGTGTTTCTTGTTTTGTATTATATTCGGTTTATTTATTAAATATTCACTCCCTGTACTTGCTTCCTGACTCTGACTCTTACGCCTCAGCCAGCTCGTTGGGCTCCAATGCCTCTGCCGGTTGTCACCCAGCAGGTTTGTCAGGTTTCCGCGATCGGACCGCTCCTGATCCTGATTTGTATTATGTTCCATCTATTTATTAAATATTCACTCCCTGTACTTGCTTCCCGACTCTCAGCTCGCATCGTTACAGAAAATGCTGCATATGTCGGCTCAAATTGGAAATGACCTTTACATTTATATTGCTCAATCTGTAACGCTTCAGTAACACAGATTGACTAGAGCCCTAACATGGTTAAATAAATAAAAAATCTAAGCTCACTGCCACCAATTTATTGTTAGGAATATAGCAGCATAAATTGTGGCTGTAGAGCAAATGCTCTAGCAAATACAGCAAATGTAGGTAATAGAATGAAACTAAGATTGACTAGCTTTACTAGGGAAGGGTAGTCCCTCAATTAGTCTATGGACTAGATTCAATCTGGAACGTGGAAGATCATTGTTAGAGTGCGATTGACATCTTAAGGCAATGTTTCCACGTTCGCAGAGACTGAATTCACACTAAGACGCTGCATATAGTGGTTCAATCAGAAGTTACCTATAAATGTCAATTGCGCTGTAACACAGATCTTCTGCGGTCTGGATTGAATCTAGCCCTATGTTAATAATTATTTATTACATTGTTATCTGTATGTGTGTGCTCTTTCAATCATCTCATAATCAATTAAATAAATCAACAGAAATGTCACAAACAATTATTTTATTCTTGAGCAACTTGCAACAATGTTGTTTTAGTGCATGTATGTACAATTACAAGTGTCCAAACCAAACAAAAACATATATTTTTTTTTACATACAGTTGATACCAGGGCTGGCTCCAGGATGACATCCCCGAGGGGGCATTTTAAATCCATGTGGGGGAGGGGGGGAACAATTAGTATTGCTTTAGAGCTCCAATAAAACAAGGTAGATTGGTCCTACTAATGTTCAAATGTACAAAAATGTATCTGACATGTAGCCGTACACATCAACAACCAATGCTTTATAGAATAACACAAAACATTTACCTGGAGTTAACTCTGCAAATGGCACTGCTGGGTGATCTGAAAGTCATAGTCAATCAATCAAAAATATAATAATACTTAGCAAAAATGTTTATCTTTAATTAATATTCTGTAGAAACTATGAGAATAGAAAGGGTCCGAACTTGTGTGAAACATCACAGCGAAGTTAAAAAATATATATTGCAAAAAGAACTGGATGGTTTATGAGATAGATGGGAGGGCTTGAGGGTAGTTGAACGATGGGACTAAAAAATTAAAAAAAAGATAACTATTGTCAACTATACTGTGTCCTGAAAATGTAGATAGTATGTACAGAATAAAATGGAAGTAGAAGCCTTAGTGTTGTTGTCCATTAGTTTACTCCAATTATGGGAAGGGTGGTAGGGTTAGGGGAAAATAAAAAAGTTAAATATATTTAACATATACAGTGCCTTGAGAAAGTATTCGGCTTCTAGTATTCTAACACCTGGATATGTTTATTTTTGAACCATTCCATTGTAGATTTTGCTTTATGTTTTGGATCATTGTCTTGTTGGAAGACAAATCTCCGCCCCAGTCTCAGGTCTTTTGCAGACTCCATCAGGTTCTTCCAGAATGGTCCTGTATTTGGCTCCATCCATCTTCCCATCAATTTTAACCATCTTCCCTGTCCCTGCTGAAGAAAAGCAGGCCCAAACCATGATGCTGCCACCACCATGTTTGACAGTGGGCATGGTGTGTTCAGAGTGATGAGCTGTGTTGCTTTTATGCCAAACGTAACATTTTGCATTGTTGCCAAAAAGTTCAATTTTGGTTTCATCTGACCAGAGCACCTTCTTCCACATGTTTGGTGTGGCTTGTGGCAAACTTTAAACAACACTTTTTATGGATATCTTTAAGAAATGGCTTTCTTCTTGCCACTCTTCCATAAAGGCCAGATTTGTGCAATATACGACTGATTGTTGTCCTATGGACAGAGTCTCCCACCTCAGCTGTAGATCTCTGCAGTTCATCCAGAGTGATCATGGGCCTCTTGGCTGCATCTCTGATCAGTCTTCTCCTTGTATGAGCTGAAAGTTTAGAGGGACGGCCAGGTCTTGGTAGATTTTCAGTGGTCTGATACTCCTTCCATTTCAATATTATCGCTTGCACAGTGCTCCTTGGGATGTTTAAAGCTTGGGAAATCTTTTTGTATCCAAATCCGGCTTTAAACTTCTTCACAACAGTATCTCGGACCTGCCTGGTGTGTTCCTCGTTCTTCATGATGCTCTCTGCGCTTTTAACGGACCTCTGAGACTATCACAGTGCAGGTGCATTTATACGGAGACTTGATTACACACAGGTGGATTGTATTTATCATCATTAGTCATTTAGGTCAACATTGGATCATTCAGAGATCCTCACTGAACTTCTGGAGAGAGTTTGCTGCACTGAAAGTAAAGGGGCTGAATAATTTTGCACGCCCAATTTTTCAGTTTTTGATTTGTTAAAAAAGTTTGAAATATCCAATAAATGTCGTTCCACTTCATGATTGTGTCCCACTTACTGTTGATTCTTCACAAAAAAAATACAGTTTTATATCTTTATGTTTGAAGCCTGAAATGTGGCAAAAGGTCGCAAAGTTCAAGGGGGCCGAATACTTTTGCAAGGCACTGTATATATATATATATATATATATATATATATATATATATATATATATATATATATACTGTATACGCAGAAGTCAAAAGTTTGGACACACCTACTCATTCCAGGGTTTTTCTTTATTTAAAATGTTTCTACATTGTAGAATAATAGTGAAGACATCAAAACTATGAAATTGCACATAGGGAATCATGAAGTGACCAAAAAAGTGTTAAACAAATCTAAATAGATTTTATGTTTGAGATTCCTCAAAGCAGCCACCTTTTTACTTGATGACAGCTTTGCATACTCTTGGCATTCTCTCAAACAGCTTCACCTGGAATGCTTTTCCAACAGTCTTGAAAGAGTTCCCACATATGCTGAGCACTTGTTGGATGCTTTTCCTTCACTATGCGGTCCAACACATCCCAAATCATCTCTATTGGGTTGAGGTCAGGTGATTGTGGATCCCAGGTCATCTGATGCAGGACTCCATCACTCTCCTTGGTCAAATAACCCTTACACAGCCTGGAGTTGTGTTTTGGGTCACTGTCCTGTTGAAAAATAAATGGTAGTTCCACTAAGCGCAAACCAGATGGGATGGCGTATCACTGCAGAATGCGGTGGTAGCCATGCTGGTTAAGTGTGCCGTGAATTCTAAATAAATCACAGACAGTGTCACCAGGAAAGCACCTTCACACCTCCTCCTTCATGCTTCATGGTGGGAACCACACATGTGGAGATCATCCATTCACCTACTCTGCGTCTCACAAAGACACCGCTGTTGGAGCCAAAAATCTCAAATTCGGACTCATCAGACCAAGGACAGATTTCCACCGGTCTAATGTCCATTTATTGTGTTTCTTGGCCCAAGCAAGTCTCTTCTTATTATTGGTGTCCTTCAGTAGTGGTTTCTTTGCAACAATTTGACCATGAATGCCTGATTCACGCGGTCTCCTCTGAACAGTTGATGTTGAGATGTGTCTGTTACTTGCACTCTGTGAAGCCTTTTTTTGAGCTGCAGTTAACTCTAATGAACTTATCCTAAGCAGCAGAGGTAACTCTGGGTCTTCATTTCCTGTGGCGATCCTCATGAGAGCCAGTTTCATCATAGCGCAAATGTATAAAAATGAAAAAATGTAACATGACATTGACATAAGCATTCAGACCCTTCATTGAGTACTTTGTTGAAGCATCGTTGGCAGCGATTACAGCCTGAAGTCTTCTTGGGTGTGACGCTACAACCTTGGCACACCTGTATTTGTTTCTCCCATGTTCCTGCCGCTGAAAAACGTGCCCAAAGCATGATGCTGCCACCATGCTTCAACGTAGGGATGGTGCCAGGTTTCCTCCAGACATGACACTTGGCATTCAGGCCAAAGAGTTCAAACTTGGTTTCATCAGACCAGATAATCATGTTTCTCATGGTCTGAGAGTCTTTAGGTGGATTATGGCAAGCTCCAAGTGTGTTGTCATGTTCCTTTTACTGAGGAGTGGCTTCCGTCTGGCCGCTCTACCATAAAGGCCTGATTGATGTTGTGCTACAGAGATGGTTGTCCTTCTGGAAGGTTCTCCCATCTCCACAGAGGAACTCTGGAGCTCTGTCAGAGTGACTAGAGTGCTCACCTCCCTGACCAAGGCCCTTCTCCCCCGATTGCTCAGTTTAGCTGGGCGACCAGCTCTAGGAAGTGTCTAGGTGGTTCCAAACGTCTTCCATTTAAGAATGATGGAGGCCACTGTTCATTGGGATGCTGCACAAATATTTTTGTCCCCTTCCCCAGATCTATGCCTCGACACAATCCCGTCTCTGAGCTCTACAGACAATTAATTTTGACATCATGGCTTGGTTTTTGCTGTGACATGCACTGTCAACTGTGGGACCTTATATAGACAGGTGTGTGCCTTTCCAAATCATGTCCAATCAATATAATTTACAACAGGTCAGGCCAATAAAGTTGTAGAAACATCTCAAGGATGATCAGTGGAAACAGGATGTACCTAAGCTCAATTTCGAGTCTCATAGCAAAGGGTCTGAATACTTAAATAAATAATGTATCTGTTTTGAAAAACTGTTTTTGCTTTTTCATTATAGGGTATTGTTTGTATACTGATGAGGGGGGAAAACTATTTAATGCATTTTAGAATAAGTCTAACGTAGCAAAATGTGTAAAAAGTCAAGTGGTCTGAATACTTTCCGAATGCACAGTAGTTGAGAACTTTAGGACTGAAACTATGTGTACCCAGTCAAACAGCAGCCATGGAGGTCAGCCAATCATTTGTTATTGAGGTTGAAGCACCTGAAAAATGGATCAAAAGGTCTGGTCTACCTAGTACCATAAAGGGTGTACAACCGAATGATGAAGACACGATGAAAGTGTCAGCGCCCAAGAAACCAGTTCCAAATTTGCCACAAGTTCCTCAGATACATCCAGACATGTTGGGGCACGAGGGGAAAAATTCAGACGGGCGAGTATCTGTGTTTTTTCTTTTTCCATGCTGACGTGTGTGTGTGTGGGACTTCTTGTGATCTTCGGGGTAGTGTATTGGACTAAATGTAGGACGGAAGACTTGGTGATTTTCATTCATTAAAGTCCTTGGTCAATTGTGGGACAACGATGCTATTATGCCCTTAATCAGTGATAGTGTATGAGGCTATTTGGGGAGCCAAAGGTCTATTGTGACTTTTTATCAAGTTTGTGGGTGGAGAAGAGGGGGGTTTGGTTGGGCATGTTGAAACCTTTTGGTTTTGAGGGTAGGGTTTGTTTGGGGGCCTGTTGAAAGTGTTTTGAATGGGGTGTGTTTTGGGGGTCTGGGTAGAAATCCAACAATGTAAACAAACTGTGTGGGAATATAATTAGGTCTCCCAGAGCATTCACTCCTGGCCCAATTGGGAATATCAATATGAACCAGGCATATTATTATCTGGAAATTCTCTGATCTCAATACAGCATTGGTCATTTAAACATAGAAGGATATTTATCTGCTACAATTCCCCATTCAATACTGTTGTTTGAAAAACAAGCACTCAAGCTAAACACAAAGCTAAACATACAAGCATGTGATGATAAATATAATTACTTCTCAATGTGCACATTTTAGGTGCGGGCACCAGTATAGCTATTTCAATATAATGTTGATATATTTTTATTGATAAGAGCAAGGCGTATTATGATTTCAGTTTATCTAAGCTTCAATGCCATACAACTCTCCTTCCGTGGCCTCCAATTGCTCTTAAATACAAGTAAAACTAAATGCATGCTCTTCAACCGATCGCTACCTGTACCTACCCGCCTGTCCAACATTACTACTCTGGACGGCTCCGACTTAGAATACGTGGACAACTACAAATACTTAGGTGTCTGGTTAGACTGTAAACTCTCCTTCCAGACCCATATCAAACATCTCCAATCCAAAGTTAAATCTAGAATTGGCTTCCTATTTCGCAACAAAGCATCCTTCACTCATGCTGCCAAACATACCCTTGTAAAACTGACCATCCTACCAATCCTCGACTTTGGCGATGTCATTTACAAAATAGCCTCCAATACCCTACTCAACAAATTGGATGCAGTCTATCACAGTGCAATCCGTTTTGTCACCAAAGCCCCATATACTACCCACCATTGCGACCTGTACGCTCTCGTTGGCTGGCCCTCGCTTCATACTCGTCGCCAAACCCACTGGCTCCATGTCATCTACAAGACCCTGCTAGGTAAAGTCCCCCCTTATCTCAGCTCGCTGGTCACCATTGCATCTCCCACCTGTAGCACACGCTCCAGCAGGTATATCTCTCTAGTCACCCCCAAAACCAATTATTTCTTTGGCCGCCTCTCCTTCCAGTTCTCTGCTGCCAATGACTGGAACGAACTACAAAAATCTCTGAAACTGGAAACACTTATCTCCCTCACTAGCTTTAAGCACCAACTGTCAGAGCAGCTCACAGATTACTGCACCTGTACATAGCCCACCTATAATTTAGCCCAAACGACTACCTCTTTCCCTACTGTATTTTATTTATTTATTTTGCTCCTTTGCACCCCCATTATTTGTATTTCTACTTTGCACTTTCTCCCATTGCAAATCTACCATTCCAGTGTTTTACTTGCTATATTGTATCGACTTTGCCACCATGGCCTTTTTGCCTTTACCTCCCTTATCTCACCTCATTTGCTCACATCGTATATAGACTTGTTTATACTGTATTATTGACTGTATGTTTGTTTTACTCCATGTGTAACTCTGTGTCGTTGTATGTGTCGAACTGCTTTGCTTTATCTTGGCCAGGTCGCAATTGTAAATGAGAACTTGTTCTCAACTTGCCTACCTGGTTAAATAAAGGTGAAATAAATAAAATAAATAAAATAAATGCTGTTAACCTACAGTATACAGTGCATTCAGAAAGTATTCAGACCACTTTAATTTTTCCACATTTTTTTGTATTACAGCCTTATTCTAAAATGTATTAAATAGTTTTTCCCCCTAATCACTCTACACACAATATTCTATAATGACAAAGTGAAAACAGGATTTTAGCAATATTTGCAAATGTATTAAAAATAAAAAACAGAAATACCTTACCTTGATTCTCGAAATTGAGCTCAGGTGCATCCTGTTTCCATTGATCATCCTTGAGATGCTTCTACAACTTGATTGGAGCCCACCTGTTATACATTCTATTGATTGGACATGATTTGGAAAGGCACACACCTGTCTATATAAGGTCCCACAGTTGACAATGCATGTGAGAGAAAAAAACCAAGCCATGAGGTCGAAGGAATTGTCCTTAGAGCTCAGAGACAGGATTGTGTTGAAGCACAGATCTGGAGAAGGGGACAAAAACATTTCTACTGTGAAGGTTCCCATGAACACAGTTGCCTCCATCATTTGAAAATGAAAGAAGTTTGGAATGATTGGTTACATCAATATTTGTCTTACATTAAATAAATCATAGTTTGAAAGAATAGCTGTGAAATAAATTGCATAAAGAAGGGACCAGGAAATCTGGTCACAATGCAGACAGTGGATGGATAACAGAATGGAGACAATATCAGGACAGAGAACCCATGTTAGCACCAGGTATAAATGGGGCTATAGAGGGGCGTTGGGATTGAGCTGGTACATACCGAAGCAGTGCCGTAGATTGGTTTAAGTGTCCAAGTGAACCAGAGAGGCCCTTTAGCACTTGATAGTTTTTCTGCTATGGTGTAGACTACAGTGCTGCTGACACGTGGGATGTTACATAACCAGTTCAGAGTGCCTTCCCATGCAAACCAGTGTTAGTTAACAATAACAGGTTAAGCTCAGTCCAAAAAGGAAACTGATGGTGGACAACACTCCTTGGCTGGAGAAATAACTTTTTTTCTTTGACAGTGACTGCCCCCACCTGGTAAGTATTGAAAAGTACCCCTCTCTGCATTCAAAACAAATACGACTTGTGTTGGCGCTTCTTCCCTCACCTCCTGGATTTTCAATGATTCTTATAATGTTTAACCTTGCTCAACTGGTAGCATCACATTTGCTAACGGTTTCCAATCGCATCAGCCCAGGGTGAAGAGTTAGTTTTATTATTTTGAACATGTGGGAGAATTGCTCACAGACAAAGTAAGCAATTCAGGCCCTCAAATGTTGAAAGCGTTTATTTGTTAACAATTGACTTTGCAATAACCATAATTAGGCATAGTATCAAACTGAATATAGAACAATAGTTGATAACAGGACAAAATGAAGGCTTGTGCTTTACAAAACCTTGGAAACAGAATTGAGGGCGGGGGCTGGGCAGTGGGTTATTGGAATGCTGCTTCATGTAGAAGTTGGTGTATTTTCAATTTTACAGCACTCTTCTTTCTATGGGGGAGCTTCCTAAGATACGGGAGCAAACTAAAGAAGAACATCTCATCCTCTATGTCCTCCAGTCCGTCCATCCCATCCATCTGCCACCTCCTCTTCCGGCTGGGCCCATTGGATCCCGACACAGTGTCAGGAGAGGAAGCATCCTCATCGTCTGCCTGGCCCCCCTCGATCTCATGGATAATGTAGGCTGATTTATCGTCCACACCTTCTGTGGCACTTTCCCTGTTCCTCTCCCTTTCCTCCTCCAAGTCATCTGTGGTGTCTCCTTGCAAGCCCTTGGGCTGGATGAAGGGGGTAAGGAAGGACATGCTTCTGCTGTGCATCCAGGTCTTCTTGTGAATGTCCAGCTCCCCAGATGCTCTCCTCTGCTGCTCAGCCCGCTTGAATTTGACAAAAGTGTCCCTCAGGTTCTTCCATTTATTCCGACAGTCATCCACTAAACACCCCAAATGACACGTAACACAAAAAGAAGAGGGGAGTGGGGTCAGGATATCTGCATCGAACACAAATAGAGCAATCTCAATCAGACCTATGGATAGTCTGATCATGATTAAAATACACACATGACATTTCTTGAATGTTATGTAAACATGTATTTATTCCTAATTTACCTTATTGCAGGGATCACATTGTTGTTTTATTTGAGGGATAACAATTTGCAGGTAGCTAACTAGCTAAGGATGTAGCTAGGTACGTAGCTACATAGGTGAGAGAAAGTTTGGTCAACAACAGTTCAAGTAGCTAGGTAGCGATAGTTAGCTAGTTGGCTAGCTTACTAGCTAACGTTAACTGGGTAGTTAGCAAGCTATTGCTAGCAGCAAGCTGACCTTACCAGGCATTTCCACTTGCAGACTTACAGCCCTCCATGCCCTTGCCTTTCTCTGTGAGTCCCTGTATGAGTTTAAAGTTACGTTATACAACTCAGGGTAATCCGAAACAGCCGAAATGATTCTGTCAGCCATTTGCATGTTAGCTTTCAAAGCACTCGCTGATGCTACTACTCGCTTTGAATTCAAAGACAGTGCGCATGCGTATCAAATGTTTTCCAAACGCTGATAGGTTAAACTTGAAACGCTTGCTTGCTGGCTAAAAGCCTTTACATGGTCTGTCTGATCTCTGCATTGGCTGTGCAGCATTTACGAAGATATGGCCTCTGCTGAAGTCAGAGCATTCACACTTCTTGCGTCCCGCTGGGCAGCCGTGAAGGAAGTTGACAAGGAAGTGAATTTGTGTTTATACAGGACCTCCCGCACTCACCTACCGTCAACCAATCATGTCAATGCAGAGCTATACGTAGCCCTCCACATTGTTACATCATTTGAGAGGCGCACAGCGATGCGGTACAGAGCTCAATTTGGCCTCTGCATTCCTCCAGAGGCTCTATAATTGCGTCACACCATCCATACGGTGCCTCCACCACATTTCAGATCAAGCATAAATTGACTAAATTAGCTACCACAATGCTTGAGACAGATGTAACTAACTAGCTAAAACAAATAGATTGTATTTATGAAAATCAAAACAGAACAATTCTAAAATGCAACGTTAAATGTTGCGAAAAATACAAAACAAACAAACATGCAGTAGCATTTGCAGCCGGATAAAAATGATGTAGTTCATGTTGTTTGATAAAGCTAACTGTTTTACGACAGGAAACACTACGACGAGGTGGCCGAGTGGTTAAGGCGATGGACTGCTAATCCATTGTGCTCTGCACGCGTGGGTTCGAATCCCATCCTCGTCGATTATTTTTTATCCCTTGCCAAAGTGTACAGTCATCAGTAATACACAGCAATTAAGTATGTTCTGTGCTATCCAGAATATTTTGTCGATATTTGCACGCATAATGTACAAAACACATTTAGTCAGAAATTCATTTAAATTGAAGGCATGCATGGAACATGTATACTGCATGTTTTTAATTAACATTTCAGAATGGTATTAATATAGTCAGATAAAGTGCAATACAGTAGAAATCACAGAGGAACACCAACAAATACACACAGCAATATAAATATTTGCTCTCTTAGTTTGTTAGCACAACAAGTGCAATGCCTACTATTGTTTTACTATTTTTCCTTTAGTTTATTTAGCTTTTTTTTTTACTTACATTTTTTTTGCATTGTTTGTTGAGTTGTAAGTAAGCATTTCACGGTAATTCAGCGCATATGGCAAATAACATTTGATTTGTTTATTAGCCTAGTTCTTTTTCAGTGCTCATTATCATCTTGATAACCCATGTTGTGGGATCCTGTCGTTCTGTGCTCAGTGGCTTGAGAACCAGCTGGGACTCCTTGGGAGCATGTGGCACCATATTCACTGCTCATCCTCAAAGAAAGGTGACTTCTCTCCCTTCTTTTCTCATAGGAGCATTCGGTGTCTTTACTGCCTGTGTTCTAGAAGGGAACAAAACTAGCTTAAACATTTTTCAATTCGGTTCAGAAAAAGAGTTATGTTTGAGTGTGACTGCTAAATTATTAAAGTTAGTGTATGTTTAACCAAGAATTTGACTGAAGATTGGAAACAAATGCATATGTGGTCTACATTTCTGACTATGTTGTGCAGGCTTTATGTGTCGGTCCAGAAACTTTTCCTGACCACTTTACCTGACCAGAAAACAACTCCGGGGCTTAGTGCCTATCACCAGGTTGTACCTAGTCAACTCACATGGTCAGGAAAAACTCATGACTCTTATGTGATCAAGAAAGACTCCTGGCCGTATGTGTGTGTAATGTTTTATGTACCTTACCTTGTTATCACTCTGATGTTCATCTACAGCATACTGGTATTTGGCAGTGTTGAGACCAAGTAGACCAGCCAGTTTTTCCCCAAGAAAATCACAAGCTGAAGGAAAAAACATGTTATGTAAGACAATGCTTTCAAAAAAATTGTTTCAAGAGCACACATGAATGGAATGCAACTTACTGCGCAATGACTTCCTGCCCAGAGACAAAGTAAAAGCTCTCCATGGGAGTTTGGGCTAAAACACACACACAGATTAGTGCTGCATTCCAACTGTGCTCATGGACTAAACATTATTTATACTAAGAATCAAAATCTTAACTGTTTGAACACTTCCCTACCATGTCTTCAGGCTCCCTAAACACCTCCTCTTGTAATGTATCCTCCTCCTCACTGTCATCTTCCTCCAGAGTCTCACCGCTGGCGAAATGGATGACCCTCCTCTGCAGGGATAGTGAAAGACCTCTGAACTGTCTCTCCTGAATGTCAGGACCCCGAGAGACACACACTGTTAATAACCCCATATCCTCTCATACCTGTCCTGCATAAACAATTCAGAAAACATAAGGTCTGTGGTTGTGCTTGATAATGGTGTGTGTGCGTACTACATTAGCTTATGATAAGCAATTTCTACTGACGCCATCTATTTGCCAAGGGATAGTCTTAAAGGGCTATTAGTATGTTCCATACAGGAAGCAATCATAAAAGTAGCTCTGAATTGGGATACTGAAGACGTATTTATAAAGAAATGGCTGTAACCTTATGACAGGTAAGCCCTTTAGCCTACATATGAACAGCACTTACTTCCTTGAAACTGTCCCTCATTCTTCACACTGAATAAATGATTTTCCTTTCCTTGTGCTGCTGCCTGTAGAGCAAAAAAAATGTCTCAGCTCAGAGTACATACATTTCCTCCACTCTGATGGCACTGGAATGGTCAATCAAGGCAACAGAAAAAAAGCAAGATACTCGGTCCTACATTAGTTTGAAACCTGATACTCAACACACCAGAAACATGCTTACTGTGTTCACCAGTCAGAGACTGCGGTCATTGGATGACAGGCTACTAATTTCAGTTTTCTTGTAAGGCTGAGGGTTGGGCTTGTTCCACTGTGTAGAATTTCAAGGTTTATTGTTAACTGCTATATGCAGTGATGTTGTTCCTCTGGCTAATGATACTTGAGTGCAGCACACACACACACACCCTGTTCTTACATCAGAAAATAAGTGTTTGATTGCGACATAAAATAGTAACCCAAGGTTTCTTGACATTTTATTTTAAACATTTTCCATGAAGGGCACCATTAGATGAAGAGTAATGACCTTCAGGTTGACTTGTGTAAACATTGTTATGATACAGCAAACTGTTTTCATAAATGTGTTAATTAAAAATAAATCTAATTGGTCCTTAAATGTGAAAATGAATTGTTCCAATAATAAAAAGTAATTTCTGTGTGACTATTAAGATTTAAAGTGCAAAGGCATTATAATGTGCTTTGAGGTTGAACAGAAAGATTTCACAATTTTCTTAATTGATTGGCAAGTTACTATACCATACTGGAGGTTACGTTTTCCCCTATTGTACCTCCTCAGTAGATGCTAGCTGTCATTAACATATTTTCAAAAACAACTCTTAGGCAACTACAGCAAATCAGTACTCTAAAAACTACAGTAATATGTATATCATTGTCATTTACAGATAAAACAAACATTTGTAATTCATTTGATTAATTTACAGAATATAACAAAAGATATGGTAGGAGAAAATCCAAAGAAAAACCAAACTGATTTTTTTTTTGAGAGAGACCATCTTCTTAGAAATGCAAGAGAAAGGTCATATTGAATATTAGCTCCCTGGATGCAATTCCTATGGCTTCCACAGGGTGTCAGCAGTTTAAGTTCAAGGTTTCAGGCTTGTAACTAAAAACAAATGAGAAATATCAGTTTTAGAAGGACACGTCTTGGAAATTTGAGTTTGGGCGCACCATGAAGACATTACACACCTGCTAAAACCGGTTTCCTATTGAACACTTCTTTCCGAAATAAATATTATAGTTTGATTACTGAGGAGTAAATAGAAACGCATTTTGACTCGTTGAAACAAAGTTTAGGGGTAGATTTTCAGATTCTTTTCTCTGCAAGTTGAACGAGTGGATTACTCAAATCGATGGCGCCAACTAAACTGACTTTTTGGGATATAAAGAAGGATATCATTTACCAAAACGACACTACATGTTATAGCTGGGACCCTTTAGATGACAAATCAGAGGATGATTTTCAAAAAGTAAGATAATATTTAATCGTTATATGTGAACATATGAAACCTGTGCCGGTGGAAAAATATTTTGAATTGCGCGCCCTCCAGTTTCACCGGAAGTTGATCCTTTAGACCAGCAACCATGGCCACTAGTCAGAGTTTTTTTTAAAACACATTTCTGAGCGTCAGGAAGACCTACATCACCTTCCATATGGCACAATGTTATGGAACGTTCAAAGGTTTCGTGTAAAACAGGCCTGCTCCTCTCTCATGTAGAGTCGTCATTATATTTAGAACATCGAGCTTTCCTGAGAACTTCCAAGATGATGTTCCATGTTCCTACTGAACAGCCAGCCTTGTTCAGGTTATTTTGACCCAATACATGCACCGCCTCAAGTCTCCAATAAAGAAGGGAATATTAAACAATGGTTATTATCATAAATACAGGCCATACCCAGCAATGACTAGCCTTGGGTATGAATAATGTGATCCTGTGTGTACAGTGTCCTTTCAGTTGCAAAAAAACTGTAATTCAATTAGAGAATCTCAGCGATTGAAAAATAAAATTGAAAACATACAAATGATTGGATAATCATCGTGGAGTGTTATAAGTTCTTACTATATTAATTGTCCGTTTCTTAAAGGACAGCAAAAAATAAATATCCAAAATCCCCAACAGGACTAGTGAGAACATATAAAGTCTGACCCAATAATATTTGATCATGAACATAAAAAAAATAGAAAACAACTATGTATAAAATGAACTACAACAGATGGTCATGCTACTGTAAATCACTGATCATAAAACACTACAGATAAAACAAACCAATGCATCAATAAATCCATGCAGTCATGTTTTTCTTGTCACCCCCCCCCCCCCCCCCCCCCCTCCCCCAGTTTATGATATGACGCAGCCTGTATCTTTCTGAGGCTTCAAATCTGGTTCCTTCATTGGCTTAACCTCTTCTTCCTGCTTGGGTTTGGCCTGCAATCAAAATGGCCAGAGAGAAAAATGTGAAACCATTTGTTCCAGAACCAGACAAGCAAATTAACAAAATCCTTTGTGTTTTTACATGATTATTATCAGTAACATGACAAAATATGTGAAGACAAAGCTATAGTAACCAAATTATATCTGTTGCAGTGCCAAATGTCTGAGCAGCATTACCTTCTCAGCTTTGGCCCCCTTGGTGAGGTCAAAAGTGGTGTAGACTTCAGGGGTGCACTGCTCGCTGACGGCTGGGAACTCAAAGGATATTGGCTCAGCCAGGCCATAGCTAGCCTTCAGCTCTAGCTGGGGCACCTCGGCTGGGACCTTGTGAAAGTATCTGGAGCAATGAAATTTGTATAAATGCTACAACTACTTACTGTTATTTACTATACACAAATAAATGTTATTCTGGATGTGTGTGTGACTCACATGAATCCATTTTCTCTCTCGCACTTTTGCAATGTATTTTTGATCAGGCCACCCAGCGTGGTGAAGAAGAGCTGCTCAGAGGGCTTGGCTGTGCTACCCGGCCCTTTGGTCTGACGGTACTCTTTGCACAGAGCCTCGGCTCTGGAGTAGCCTAAACACAGCAAGCATGCGGTATAAGTGTTTGCAATTGTTAAGATGAAGAGACATCTGTGTAGTGCTTCAAAAATGCAAAACACAATCTAGCACAGAAATACCAACACTTTTCTGCTTCTTGGAGAGATTTTATTGACTCGCCACACTTGTCGCTCGCGAGGAGAGTTTGTCCATGGTAGCAATATGCCTGGAAGTGACAAATAATAGCATCATTAGAATTAGTATCTTAGCATTTACAGAACAATCAAAAACAAACAAACTCAACTGTCTAGACTGCTCAAGGACATACATAGGCCATGTAGAAGTGCTGTTTCAGCTGGAGGTAATTCCTCCACTTACTGCTGCACTCTGGTTCCAGGGTGTTCAGTGTGTGGTCTGTGAAGACCGAGAGGATAACATTATTTTGAGTGACCAGCAGGACAAACAGAGGTTAGATCAAGACATTCCTATATAAGATCATTACAAAAAATGAAACAAAGTCAGGATGTGACAGGAAACCCCTAAATACTTACCAGCTTTCTGGTAGAAGTTTGCGGTCTCGAAGGCCAAGGCTGCAATGAGAGTGGCGTTATGCTTGAGTTCAATCGCTCTGGCAATCGTCACTGCAAACATCAAAAATTAAGTTAACAACTGCTGATATAATTTTACAGCATTATGATATCCTAGGTAAGTCCTGTTCTCACTCAGTGTAATCCCACATACACACTGCCATGAGATTGTCATAAGACTCCAGAGTTTTCTCTGCCAAGACACGTTGTCAGCTCCTGACCCTAATAATTATGCAGAGAAGTGGACTGAGTCCAGTGTAGCTACCTTCCTGTGCCTCTGCTTTGCACTGGACCATGTAGGTGTCCATGACTCTGGGGTCTAGGTCCCGGCCCTTCTCCGCTGGGGTGATGAGGCGGGGGATGTGGACCTCCTACAGGAGAGAGACCAGAGAGGAGGACGGGTCTGCTGCCAGACACAACCATGCACCAACAACCAGCAACTTGGGTTCAGGTTGATGATACTGTAATGTATTCACATTGTTCACCATGTGTTGAGGTTAATGTAAAGTGGGCAATATGGGAACCATAGTTGATGGGTTTATCAGTGTGTGTGTGTGTTTTTTTTTTTTTACTTGCTGATTATCTCACTATGCAAAGTGACTTTAGGTGTCTTGAAAAGCATTTAAAATAAAACATTAATATAATTATTGTCATTATACAGAGACAAAATAAGCTAATCACCTTGAGGTGCTTGAAAATCCCAGCAGCAAATTTCAGGCTCCTGTGGACATCTTTTGCTTCTACCTCAGTTATACTGAAAAGGGGTGAAAATTAGAATGTTAATATGTTCCCTTTACAATATTGATATGTCAATGGAACAAGTGTGAAATGACATCAAGGTCATAAATGACCTTTCTTGCATAATGAGATATATTGTATGAGAATAAATTAGTAAAGTAGAAAATAAACATACTTTTCCTTTCCTGCAAGTCTTGAGGCAAACTTGGCGTGCCAAATTGCAACATTGAAGGCCATGGAGACCAGTTCAAAAACAGCATCTTGTTGGGCACTAAAGGGACAATGGGACAGGATGTTAATAACAATAATAGTATTGGAGAGAGACCGTGTATTTCAATAATGGACGGAAACATCTGTTTGAGGTGAGAGAACTAAATAAAATATTGAGCCTGAGTAATGAAGTAATAACACATTTATAAAATGTCAGCTGGAAATACAAAAGAACCAAGACAAGGCTATAGGTAGTTCTCAATTAAACGTCACAATACAGTGAAGAGCATTTGATTTAGTTGCTGGGTGGCAAGGAGAACCCCAGCATAGTCAGAACTACACATTTACAATTATTCTACATTTAGCTCTATCAGAGCATGCAACTGCCAGCTTTTCATGTTCAGTAAACATTAATTTATCTTGTAAACTTTGATTTGTGAGGATAGCCTATCCATTGCATTCGGAAAGTATTCAGACCCCTTGACTTTTTCCACTTTGTTACGTTAGTCTTATTCTAAAAAATGCTAAATTATTTTTTCCCCTCAATCTACACACAATACCTCATAATGACAAAACAAAAACAGGTTCAGACATTTTTGCAAATGTAATAAAAAAGTTAAATATCACATTTACATAAGAAGAACTCAGACCATTTACTCAGTACTTTGTTGAAGAACCTTCGGCAGCGATTAAAGCCGAGTCTTCTTGGGTATGACGCTACAAGCTTGACACACCTGTATTTGGGGAGTTTATCCTACTTTTCTCTGCAGATCCTCTCAAGCTCTGTCAGGTTGGATGGGGAAGGTCGCTGCACAGCTATTTTCAAGTCTCTCCAGAGATGTTAGATCAGGTTCAAATCAAGGCTCTGGCTGGGCCACTCAAGGACAATCAGAAACCCTGCGTTATCTTGGCTGTGTGCTTAGGGTTGTTGTCCTGTTGGAAGGTGAACCTATGCCCCAGTCTGAGGTTCTGAGCAGGTTTTCATCAAGGATCTCTCTGTACTTTGCTCTGTTCATCTTTCCCTCGATCCTGACTAGTCTCCCAGTTCCTGCCGCTGAAAAACATCCACACAGCATGATGTCACCACCATGCTACATTTTTTGGTACTCTTCCCCAGATCTGTGTCTCGACACAATCCTGTCTCTGAGCTCTACAGACAATTCTTCAACCTCATCGCTTGGTTTTTGCTCTGACATGCAGCGTCAACTGCGGAACCTTATATAGACTAGAGGTCGACCGATTAATCGGAATGGCCGATTAATTAGGGCCAATTTCAAGTTTTCATAAGAATCGGTAATCAATATTTTTGGACACCGATTTGTAGATTATTAGTACATTTTTTTTACACCTTTATTTAACTAGGCAAGTCAGTTAAGAACACATTCTTATTTTCAATGACGGCAGAGGAACGTTGGGTTAACTGCCTTGTTCAGGGGCAGAACGACAGATTTTTACCGTGTCAGCTCGGGGATTCGTTTTTGCAACCTTCCGGTTACTAGTCCAACGCTCTAACCACCTGCCTTACATTGCACTCCACGAGGAGCCTGCGTGGCAGGCTGACTACCTGTTACACGAGGGCGTTAAGAAGCCAAGGTATGTTGCTAGCTAGCATTAAACTTATTTTATAAAAAAAACAATCAATCTTAACATAATCACTAGTTAACTATACATGGTTGATGATATTACTAGTTTATCTAGCGTGTCTTGCAAATTGAACACTGCACCGTATTGTGGCGTTTTATTGATAACGACCTATTGTACTGTAACTAACACCTTGACTGACATTTACTGTATGTTGTATGTGTAGAGCGCTGACTGTGGGGCTGATGGGGGTAACTAACCACCTCTGTGAAACCACCTATGGGCTAGCAGGCTTTACCTTGGGGTGTTTCCTTGAAATAATCGATGCGGTGCCTGTTAATTTCTCATTGAATCACAGCCTACTTCGACAAATGGGTGAAGATTTAACAAGCACATTTGCGAAAAAAGCACTGTCGTTGCACCAATGTACCTAACCATAAACATCAATACCTTTTTTTAAAACCTGCATATTTAAACCTGCATATTTAGTTAATATTGCCTGCTAACATGAATTTCTTTTAACTAGGGAAATTGTTACTTCTCTTGCGTTCCTTGCAAGCAGTCAGGGTATATGCAGCAGTTTGGGCTGCGTGGCTCATTGCGAACTGTGGGAAGTCCATTTACTCCTAACAAAGGCCGTAATTTTGACTGGTACTGTATATCGTGAGGCTACACTGATGGATCTGAAATTACTTGATCATTTGATGTTTACTGACCATGAAAAGCATGCAGTTACTTGTTGTATAACTCTGATGACAGAGCAAAATTTGCACAGTTGTTTTGCATGGAATAATCAGAAATGTGTAGTTCTGACTATGCTCTTCAAGAGGTAATATTACAACAAAATAGTGAATTTTTTTTTAACAATCCCTTAAATGACACGCAGTTGTCAATGTTTTTAGCAGAGCTGGGAGTCTCCTTTCCCCGCAGCAGGCAAATTGAACACTCTGCACCGTATTGTGGCGTTTTGTTGATAACGACCTATTGTACTGTAACTAACACCTTGACTGACATTTACTGTATGTTGTATGTGTAGAGCGCTGACTGTGGGGCTGATGGGGGTAACTAACCACCTCTGTGAAACCACCTATGGGCTAGAAGGCTTTACCTTGGGGTGTTTCCTTGCAAAGTGTCAGTCCACTTGAAGTTCTGCATGAACCGAAGCTTGTTCTCTTGTTTGGTGCCATCCAGAGATGCAATGAATCCTATGTCATGTCAAGCAATCAAAAGACCAGAAACAGATTATTAATAGAAAAAAAAAGGAATAGTGATGCATGATGAGCAGCGTGTAGAGAGACCATACAAAAACACTATAAAAAACAGTGAGCACTGTTAAAGACAGAGTAGAAAAGGCATAAACAAACAGCACAAGTTCACCTTGTAAGAGTGAGAAATAAGTATCTGTGGCATTTTTCATGATCTCGGGATCGCAGGTGGTATCTGTGAACATCTCCAAGAGTCTAGCCCTCGATGTCCTCAAGTCACTATTGAGGAGAGAAATATAAGAGAAATATCAACTGACCCTTCGCTAAGCCCCGCAGCAGAATTTTGGGCAACCAATCACAGTGCTCCAATGGATAGCAACTGTTGTCGAGTCAGACACCTTGGATGCGCTCATGTTTAAATCGCATGAAAGCCAGTGAGGGGTAAGGCAAAACCGGAGAGTTTTCTTTAAAAATAAATGTTTAAATGGCTAAATAGTTGAACAGTGCACCAGGAGTACTTGCTACTCTGATTCCTGAAATGCAGAGCCTGTGGTTGGAGTATTTTTTTATCCAAAATTATACTTGTTACATTGTTTGCCACCTCAGCTGGTTAGCTAGCTGTCTCATTGACTGCCAAACATTGCTAATGCTAGCTGGAGAACCACTTACTATAACTTGTTTTCTCAAAATGTATGTTAGCTAGCTAAGTTAAATGTTATGAATACAACTCCCATGTTGTCGACATCATAATACAATTTGAGAGCACTAGTTAGCTCCAAAAGTGGTGTCATGACGTGGCTTTCTTTGGGTATAGCGAGTACCATCCCCCTCTCTCTCACACCACCTCTCTCTTCCCCCTACACCCAGGCTCTGTTATCTCAGGTCGTACATTCCTGGAGGAGACCCTCTTCCCTCCCGGCCATGCAGTATAGAGAGAGAGGGTTCACAGTAGAACAAAGGAACTTCTTCTACCTCACAGAACTTGAGAACTGAACAAAATCCATGTTTTGGAGAATATGTAAACGGTCGGTGGAGAATCCAGCTACAACCTGTCCATTTTGTCAAATGTTTGTGACCTCATGATAGACAATACAGCCACAATACCATAACTCTGTTTATACAAGAGTCTCCGTTATGAGATTTGCATCTAATTATTGTATAAAATGAATGAGTAAAGATTAAACTATTTGCGAAATGATGTAATGCGATTTTAAACTGTTTAATGAAAGAGTTAAATTTGAAAGGGAATTGGATTCCAAGTCATTGGCCCGCCCCATGAAAACAGACATTGATCTGGCGTCATGGGACAGCCCATTTCTGCTGTTCCGAATATAAACCCCACCTGGAAAAGCCCGTTTCAGACCAAGCGTACCTCGATTACCGAGAGGGCTAAGGTTTGAGTAGAGACCATGCATTCCCTCGGTTTTTGAATTCCTAACCAAACCACGTGGAACATTGGCTACACTGGTGGGAATGGTTCAACTCTGAGACTATCAATCCCGACAGAATAAGAACAAATCTTCGATACGAATTACTAGTCTGCAGCTAGAATTTTTGTTGACTGAATGCGAAGACCGACAAAACATCTATACTATAGGAACATTTCTGAATGGACTCTGAAGTATCCAAAAGACTTCATGGGAGAGAGAAGTTCAGATTAACTTTCCAACAGAAAGAAGGATGATTCCAACAGAGATCATGAAGACACACTGAGTGTAAATATATAATTTATTGATTGCAATTATTCCCGAATGAGTGAGCGTTCATGTGCAAAGGATTAGCATTTCAATTATAATTATCAACTGTGTAGTGTCTTTTGTCTTTCGCGCCCTTCTCAGCCGCTTTGTCTACCAAGCGTCATATCAGTTTAGCCCACTAGGGCACATCCCCTATCATTTCCTTGTAACCATATCTACTTTGTTTGCTTGTTTATGCATTTCTGTGATTATTTAGTTAGTTAGTAAATAAATGATTAAGACAATTGATGTATGGATGATTCATAGTGAAGGCTGGGTTCGTGCAGATAACCAACAATTTACGACGTTTGGAATTAGACTAACGTGAGGTAAATAATAATTAATTAATTAGAAGACTAATTGATCAGATATTAAAATATCTAAAAGGTTATATTAGGAAAATTATAACTAATCTGAAGATTTTCCTTGGTGCCCCGACTTCCTAATTAATTACATTTACATGATTAGTTTAATCACGTAACAATAATTACAGAAAATTGATTTGATAAAAATAACAGTCTTCACTTTAATGATGCCAAAGACACGACAGTGGCTAGCTTTGACTGTATGCTGACAGTGAATTCAGAGCAATGGCTAGCTACTAGAAGGCGACCGATTAATTGGCATGGCCGATTTCAAGTTTTCATAACAATCAGTAATCAGCATTTTTGGAAGCCGATTATGGCCGATTACATTGCAATCCACAAGGAGACGGCGTGGCAGGCTGACCACCTATTACACAAGTGCAGCAAGGAGATAATGATGAAACGTGTTCAATTTGGTTTAAATAATGCAAAAAAAAAAGTGTTGGAGAAGTAAAAGTGCAATATGTGCCATGTAAGAAAGCTAAAGTTTAAGTTCCTTGCTCAGAACATAAGAACATATGAAAGCTGGTGGTTCCTTTTAACATGAGTCTTCAATATTCCCAGGTAAGAAGATTTAGGTTGTAGTTATTATAGGAATAATATGACTATTTATCTCTATACCATTTGTATTTTATATACCTTTGACTATTGGATGTTCTTAAAAGCACTTTAGTATTGCCAGTGTAACAGTATAGCTTCCGTACCTCTCCTCGCTACGACCTGGGCTCGAACCAGGAACACAACGACAACAGCCACCCTCGAAGCAGTGTTACCCATGCAGAGCAAGGGGAACAACTACTCCAAGTCTCAGAGCGAGTGACGTTTGAAACGCTATTAGTGCGCACCCTGCTAACTAGCTAGCCATTTCACATCACATCGTTACACCAGCCTAATCTCAGGAGTTGATAGGCTTGAAGTTAAACAGCAGTGCTGCTGGCAAAATGCACCAAAAGTGCTGTTTGAATGAATGCTTACGAGCCTGCTGGTGCCTACCATCGCTCAGTCAGACTGCTCTACCAAATCATAGACTTAATTATAACATAATAACACACAGAAATGCGAGCCTTAGGTCATTAATATGGTCGAATCCGGAAACTATCATCAATCATTTTGCACGCCCAATTTCAGTTTTTGATTTGTTAAAAAAGTTTGAAATATCCAATAAATGTCGTTCCACTTCATGATTGTGTCCCACTTGTTGTTGATTCTTCACAAAAAAATACAGTTTTATATCTTTATGTTTGAAGCCTGAAATGTGGCAAAAGGTCGCAAAGTTCAAGGGGGCCGAATACTTTCGCAAGGCACTGTATGTATGAAAATAAAAAAATACATTTAAAATAAATAAAAACAAAATCTGCTTTTTTTGGTCCTCCAATAATCGGTACTGAAAAATCATAATTGGTCGACCTCTACTAGCTCCACTTAAGTGATAATGCCAGAGAAGCCGTTGCTTGGAGGATATATTGGCACGGGTGTTGTTAGGCTCGAGGCGAAGTTGAGGGCCGACAAACCGTGCCAATATATCCTCCAAACACCGGCTTCGAGGGCATTATCACTTTTATTCAAAATAATAATGATTGATATATTTTCTATTAAAAACGTTATTTTTATGAATGTATTCATACTATTTCATCCTTCCACAAGATATACAGTACCAGTCAAAAGTTTGTACACCTACTCAGTCAAGGGTTGTTGTTAATTTTTACTATTTTCTACATTGTAGAATAGGGGCATCTTCTGTATACCACCCCTACCTTATCACAACACAACTGATTGGCTCAAACGCATTAAGGACAGACAACAAGGCACACATGTTAATTGACATGCATTCCAGGTCACTACCTCATGAAGCTGGTTGAGAGAATGCCAAGAGTGTGCAAAGATGTCATCAAGGCAAAGTGTGGCTACTTTGAAGAATCTCAAATATAAAATATATTTTGATTTGTTTAAACACTTTTTTGGTTACTACATGATTCCATGTGTTATTTCATAGTTTTGATGTCTTCACTATTATTCTACAATACAGAAAATAGTACAAATTTAAAAAACAACCTTGAATGAGTAGGTGTGTCCAAACTTTTAACTGGTACTGTAGTCCCGACACAAATCTAGGGATGCTACCCAAGCCGGCTGGTAGTTTGTTCAATCGATTCCATTGCCAGAGACGTGACCCAATCGTTCAGTCTTTTTGTTCTGTATCTATGGACGTGACCCAGTTGTTCATTCTAAATTATCCATTGCCATACTGGCTGCTAACGTTCTTATCCCTTGCTTGCTAACTAGCCAACTATGGCTAACTTACAGTCACATCAAACAGTGCAGCCAGAACAACAACAAAGTAGCTGCATTTGCATGAGCAGTTTTCAAGTGACATTTATTTGGATACATCCATAACAATGAGCTAATGATGCGCGATTTCCCCGGCATATAAAATGTGCTCTCTCGTCCGGACACTTTTGTTCGAGAGCTAAACTACAAAAAAAAAAACATGAGCTGGCGCACACCCAGAAAATAGTTTGTGTGGAGGTGGTGACTAACGGCAAATAAACTATAAACAATCAAAATAAAGAAAGTCGCACACCCCATGTGTAATCTCCCAGCAATTTAATGGGTATTTACAGAGAGCTAGCCTACAACACAGCTAACACAATCACTTCAAACTAAAGCTGGAAAGACTTTAAACTACCTGCACTTCGTTTCATTTTACCTGTTTTCTATTGATAGTTCTTTGTATGTACCCATAAAATTATGATGATTCATGGTTTCGACTGGCTGACTAAAGCTGCCTACCTGTCTGTCGGTCTGTCTCCTCCCGACACGTTCATTACTACGGGACAGCTGGAGATCGAATTTGAATATTGAAACGTGTAAATGTCGAGAGACAGACAGCAAGGTTTGTACAAACCTCCGCTGGTGAAAACTAAATGTTAGTCTAAAATAAATGTAAGATAATGTCTAGAGGCTTTTTATAATGGAGATCAAGTTTATAAATTGCCTGGCTGGGCTGATGAGACAGTGGATTGCAGTGTCAGATGGAACAGAGTAAATAGGCAATTTAAATTAAAAAATTTAGCCGGTGGTAACTTGTGGAATAGACACCTGCTGGAATAGTAATGGCACTAAACTCCGCCATGGCTCGTTGGACAATGCCTATTTGGAAATTAATGCTTTTGGGGTTTTGGATAAACGCAGAAAATAAGGTCTGTGCTAAACACAGGCTTAGGCGATCTTATACGTGATGTTCTATGAGAAAATCTAAATCAGCTAAGAATTTAAGTAATAAAAAAAAAGCACATAAAGGCTTCATAATTCATAAAGGCCAGGTTAACTGACTGATATTATCTCATAGGACAAAAAGTATAAGATCTCCTAAGCCTGTGTTAACCTCACTTATTTTCTGCATTTATCCCAAAACCCGAGTCCACCTTGGGATAGTCTGAAAGAACCTGAGCAAACTAATTTCCTGCAAGCTGGCAAGCTCTATTAGGCTTCCTGGGAAAAATGTTGTAAGAGTAACCGAGGGGGGCAGGGCATAGCGAAGGGTCAATTGTCATTGAATGGATATCAATTGCAAAGTGTACACATGTACATACTTGCATATCTTATTTGCTGATGGGCTACCAGCAACTCCATAGAAGTTGAAGGAAACAGGTGCAGTTGCTTTCAATGGGTTTCGGTGGAACCAATGAGTCATTCTGTGGCTTGGATGGTAAAAGCTGGATGTCTGATAGATGAAGCAAAGGGAAAGGGACATCAATTAACAATATTCAAACATACATAATTGCATATAAATTGGCCTGATTTGATATGATAGTAAACGTATCTTACTTGTTGGCTGTGGCTTGATGACAACAATCAATGACGGTCTTGCCTTGACGTGTACACTGATGGCCTAGCAGCTAGCACAACTGCTTGGCTAAGCTTAGCTAGCTTCTCACTATGTAGGCTAGACGGGTGGGCATATTGCTAGAAGACGTATTGTAAACCTCTTCCATACTACATTGTTCGTATAATGTTACTAGATAGCTACCAACTCAACTAAATAGACGTGAATATTACTAAGGAGCTAGTCTGTAACCTAAACTAAATTATGGGGGGGGGGGGGGATTAGTCGGATTCCGTTGGTTTACTCTAGGAATCAAACAGAACGAGACGAGGACAGTCTTTACTGAAAATGTCCCATAGAAACTCTCGTTTTCGTTGCAAACGTTCCACGTTTGGAGTAAACGGTTCCGTTTGCAAAGACGTTTTGCAACGGAATACGACTAATGAATACCCACCCAAATGTGACAGCAGCAACTCCCAACTAGCTAGCTAATGTACTGTAGCTAACGTTAGCGACCTAGCTTTCGAATTACCTAATGGACAAATACGAAAATCTATAAACACAAGTCTAGTTTGTACAATATTATGGAAGTGATATTTACGAACCTTGGATCTGACAATCTGAAGATGCACTTCCGGAAATAAAGGCACAGAATGGATCTTGACCAGTGGAAAAAGCGTATTGAGTCATGTGACCACTTGCTGCTTCTTGGGACAGGTCTAGTATCCGCTTTTCTGCTTTAACTGTAACGTTAATACATTTTAATAAAAATTGTATAACTGATCACAGACCAGTTAAAACTATTGACTACCAAATAAACCCACTGATTGGAGAGCTTTGGGCATTTAATTTCCTCACATGAACATATCACATTCATAACCAGCCCATTTACAAACCATCACTTCTGAAGATTGGCATCACAGCCTACATTTTGTCTTACCATCTCATACTGTAGTTACATTTCTTTGGAGAATAAAAACCCACACTAGAGCAAATAGACAGATATGCTATCCAAATGCTTATGTATGAGTATTGTAATTTAAAGTAAAACATGGGCAGAAACACTATTTCAAGCCTTTGTCTGAACATAATTTCACAAATCCAATTAACATTTCCCAATAGGAATATTGCCACGTTCACGTGCAAGTCGGAACTAGGAAACTCAGAAATGGCCAACTTGCTACCTGGTTGTAGTTATACGGGTGCCACGTTCAACCAGTTAGCAAGTCGGACATTTCAGAGTTTCCTAGTTCCGACTAGCATGTGAATGCGTAATTTGGATCAGTTAACCAACATGAAACAGTTTTAACAAAAATATCTGCAAAAGATTGTGCTTTAGAATAAAAGGTGGGGGAGTATCAATCTAATGTATTTATGAAGCTATTTTTACATCAGCAGATGTCACACAGTGCTATACAGAACCACAGCCTAAAACCCCAAACAATGCAGATGTAGAAGCACGGTAGCTAGGAAACACTCCCTAGAAAGGCAGGAACCATGTATGAAACTTAGATAGGAACCAGGCTCTGAGGGGCGGCCAGTCCTCTTCTGGCTGTGCCAGGTGGACTATAAGAGTACATGGCAATTGAAAGCCAGATTGGAATAACCATTGGAGTAACCATTCAATGATATTCAGCATTCATTTGTCATATAAATATACAATGAATATACAAAACATCAACAACACATGCTCTTTCCATGGACTGACCAGATGAATCCAGGAGAAAGCTATGATCACTTATTGATGTCACTTGTTAAATCCACGTCAATCACTGTAGATGAAGGAGATAAGACCTTAGACAATTGAGACATGGATTGTGTATGTGCCATTCAGAGGGAGAATGGGCAAGACAAAATATTTAAGTGCCGTTGAAAGGGGTATGGTAGTAGGTGCCTGGTGCACAAGTTGTCAAGAACTGCAACGCTGCTGGGTTTCACACAACAGTTTGCCGGGTGTATCAAGAATGGCCCACCACCCAAAGGACATTCAGCCAACTTGACACATCTGTGGGAAGCATTGGAGTCAACATGGGCCAGCCTCCCTGTGGAACACTTTCGGCACCTTGTAGAGTCCATGCCCCAACAAATTGAGGGTGTTCTGAGGCCAAAGGGGGGGGGGGGGGGTAGAGGGGCAACTCAATATTAAGAAGGTGTTCCTAATGTTTGGTATACTCAGTGTATATTGCATATGAGATCTTAAACTACACATGGTATAACCAGCAGAAAGGGGAATGTCTACAAGGCACTGATTAATAAAAAAAATAAAAAATTAAAGAAGCAACTGCATCCTATACATTTTCACCACTGAAGGGAAACTCTTCAATGCACCTTAGGTTACATTTATACCTGTATTTTAAAACAGATCCAAGGATGTCAGCTGGTTTAAAAAATAAAATCGGTGCATTGTCAAATGCAAAGACATAGGAGAAGGAAATAAACAGATTTCCCTTTTAGGCAAATTGTGTGTGGGGGAGGGAAGAGGAATATCGTGCAAGGCTATGAAAATATTTGCTAAAGCAAAAATAGGTAATCCTTGTAAGGTCATAATGATGAGAAATTAAACACACTAATATCAGTCAATTCCTGTTGTTCCAATGTAAAAAATAATAATAATAATTAAACCACACATTTCAGTCAAACAAATGTCATACTGTAGTTTATGTACAGTAAGTAATTCCCCAGTAAAACCAATTGTCAGCTACAACGTGATCATTGGTTTAGTGGCATATATATAACAAGACATTTCATGATTGTCACTTTCTATATACAATATAACCTATAGCTGTGTGCATTACATATCAAACAATTACTTTTGCTGTTGTTTTTCTATTTGTACTGTATGCACCACATATCATTTAAAGCACAACTATTATAATTGTGGATGGGTAAGGGATTCTGAAGCTGGACAAGCGTCACCCCATTTGGGCAAACGGCTCAACTCTCTTATCTGTTCTGAAGAATGTATACAAATGGCAACGATCTAACATGTAATAGAAGTCAAGGATGTATAACGCTGATTCAGTTTTATTTTCTATGTAAAGTAATTTATGTGCACCATAATAATTAGCTGCTGGTGCTGAAACATTGTATGTTCTTTTTTTATGAAGTATAACATCGTAATGCTTTACTTTAAATAAAATGTGTCTTCATTTTTAAGAAATAAAAAGAAAACCCAGTTACATAAAAAGAGAAAGCAAAAATAATCAGCTTGTTTATAATCTGTTTTGAAACATAAAGAAATATATTTGGCGATCATGTTACTTTTGGTAATAAGAGTAATAACAACCAAGCTATAAATCACACTGCTGCATACACACCATAACAAACCCCCAAAATGTTTTGTAAACCCCTTGGAAGACCTCATTAAAAAAAAAATATATATATATATATATATATATATATATATATATATATATATAACGCACTGCAGCCTTTGGAACCCTGAACATTTTAAATGGCACTTATTTCCTCAACCCTCTCAGTACATCAAAAAGATGAGAATGAGAAGTCCATTGTTCATAGACGTTTGGCATAGTTATTACAAAGGACATGGTCACGGATATCACCCCACCCTCCGTTTTTCATATGAGCCTTGTGCTCCACTGAATCTGCATTTGTTAGGGCCAGGGACTGAGGGAAGAGGGAAGCTTTGGCAAGCTTAAGGGACACCTGTGCTTTCTTTAGGGCCAGCTCAGGGCGACAGGCCTCCTTGTTCTGGTGCAGCCCACAGTTACCAGTATGGAGAACCCTGGACCCCTGGGCCACCAGCACTTTGAGTGGCTTGGAGATGCAAGTCCCTGACAGGTGCTGGAGGGTCCAGTCCCAGTTGTAGTCATCGTAGGAGCAGAAGTCATTGTTGCACCCCATTAGCTTGTAGTACACCTCTCTGGAGATGCCCATGCCAATGTTGTGCTTGGTAGACATCCACCCGGCAGTCTGCACCTTGTTGCTGAGCTTATCAAATTCTGCCATGCCGTTGTAGTTGCCTAGTGCCAACATGTCACAGTCAGGGCAGCTGCTCTTCCTGTATTTAACCATCTCCTTGAAGAGGTGGTAGAGGTCGGGCAAGATGAAGTTATCCTCCTCGAGGAAGACAACAAAGCCACTGTAACCTTGCAGAGCCTGCACTCGCTCCCACACAAAGTGAAGTTTCCACCACCAGTGGTGTTTGGTCTGTGTGATGGAGGCGTCCCTATAGTGGCCATATGAATCTGGATGCTCAGCGTTGAGGCATCCTGTTTTTAAAGCATCGTCCTTGGATATGTCTCGTGGACAGTCCCGTGAATCCTGCCCAGGAAACTCACTGGGATAGAGCTGTGTGCTGTAGGGGAAGTATATTTGCAAGACCTTGCAGAAAGTTATCCCTTGCACTATGTAATTGATTTCCTCTGAAAAATAGTCGTGGCTGAAAATCAGCAGTAAGTTGTGGACCTCAGCTGCATTTTCCAATGACTTGATGAGTATTTTGAGGTAGTCTGGTCTGTTGTGAACCTGAATAACCAGGACCAATTTAGTCTCCCCAGGATACTTGTTCGCATTCTGAACGTATTGCTTGTAATTGGCATTGTAAATAGACTTGATCAATTCTGGAACAGAACTGTAATGAAACTTTGCCTTGTCATCAGGCAACATGTTTTCCTGAGCGACAACACCCGTGACTTCATCAGAAATGAATACACGTGTTGTGATCATGACAGTGGCAATAATAAAAGAAACACCAAGGATAATGAGCAGGTTCTTTTTGAGAAATCGTAACCTCATTTTCGTAACGTTAAAGGCAGCCGTTGTATGCAATAATGATGGTTTGAATCACCTGACTATTGAAAGCGTCCTCATCTTGTTTGCATTTGCCATTTTCGATGGAACCCAAATGCAGCAGTTTCCACAGAACGTTACAAACTGGTACGCGAAGAAATCGTTCGTTGATGATGACTCTTTTTGCTGACACGGATCTGTCAGTTCGGTTGATCGATATCATCTGTTGCTATTGCTGTTTAGAAGTTTAGCGATCGGGTGTATCGCCTGTGAAAAGTAACAAGATTATGAAATAATGTAGTATTCTCTATGTCAAACATTTTAGATTTGTTTCCATTCATGAAGTTAATTTACAGTGGTTGAGTTGACTTACCAAGAGCGAGGTGTCATGTATCACTACAAGGCTATCCGGAAGAGTGTTTTAGGACTTTGGACTGCCATATAATGAACGTGTAACAACATTGAGTGCTGACGTGTCCTATTCAGCCAACAGGAACAGGCAGAATTCTTGGTGAACGAATCAGTGACCTATCTATGCTTATGTATTACGGGACCTACACTATAGGCTACATCCATGACTTTTGAGAAGATCTGTTGAGAGTAATGGTATAGTTTATGCTATTCAGTGTTATATTAATTCAATTAAGAATGAGTTTCCAGTAATCAGAATATTACATTTTGTATAATTCGGGCATGTTCTTTCTTATGTCCAGGCCAGTGGCGATTTTAGCATGTACATCTTGGTGGGGTCCCCCCCAAAAATGTGGGATCCATGCCAGCAAAGCCACAACACAACACTAAACAATACATGAATTGCACTATCCCACTGCTCCACCTGGCTATCAGCGGAGCCTTGTCTGGCAGCAAAACAGTTAATTCAGCCTCATTTACTGCCTTTAAAAAAAACATAGCTGATATGGCTGACTTGCTTAAGCAAATGTGGTTTCTACTGACAATTGAGATGTACAAACTATGGCATAAGTGGACGACAATCGGATAAGAGACAATCAATCCGTAATTTTGATTAAATCCTTCATGAGCAAGTTAGGACGGACATAGTCAATATAACTATTTGTTCAGCACTTTTGAAATGTACATCGACAGAATTCAGAACATGGGCTGTTCCTGTAGTGTTCTCACTGTACACCAAGTCAGAACCGTAGGATAAATAAAAGGGGCATATAAGCAGACAATGAAAGCTCTTACAATATCCGATGATTACATTTCTCAAAATGTCAGAACATGAAGGGAAATTAAGAGGAGAAAATAGACCAAATGATTAGGGTGAGGCACATGGGCTACTAACAACTTACTACACAATATTAGTATTAGTATTACTTTCTTAGCTACCATATACATATCTCTCTGGCATATTACATAATTTATGCAGCAGCATACATGTCACGTCCTGACCTTAGTTCCTTTTTTATGTCTCTATTTAAGTTTGGTCAGAGCGTGAGTTGGGGTGGGTATTCTATGTTTTGTTCTGTGTGTTAGATTTCTATGTGTTTGGCCTGGTATGGTTCCCAATCAGAGGCAGCTGTCAATCGTTGTCTCTGATTGAGAACCATACTTAGGCAGCCTGTTTTCCCACTATGGGTGATGGGTAGTGCTTTTCTGTTTTGTGTGTCTTCACCTTACAGAACTGTTTCGTTCACTCTCTCGCTGTTGTTGTTTTTTTGGTTATTGCAGTGTTCAGTTTATTTATTCAAATCAACATGGACACTTACCACGCTGCGTTTTGGTCTGATCCTTCCTATTCCTCATCCAAGGACGACAACGATCGTTACAATACAAGACATTTTTGAACATACAAGACCTTGTTGTGCTGTTGCCACTTGAACGGGAAGGCAGTCATTTGTGGGTATATTTTGTCATCAAACATTGTCATCGAAGTCTGGCATTCTCTGGATTTATGGTGCTTTCAAGACAATTGGGAACTAGAAAAACAGAAGGTTGAATCATGATGACGTCAGTGATCTTCAGGTCGTGGCTCTAGAAAGAGGCCCGAGTTCCCAATTTACAATTCCGAGTTGAATGAAAGTTCAAAACGTATTTTCCCAGTCATAGCTCACTTTTCCCTAGTTCTCAGTTGTCTTGAACTCACAAAAATTAGATTTTTCAGTTCTGTTATAACAGTTGTTTTGAGCGCGGCACAAATCATGCTTCATTGACAGCATAGCCAATATTGAATGTTTATAATTTTAAACTAGGAAAAGAGACCCTTAATCTTAGATTTGGGACCACACAGCCACTCCACTGAATAGCAGGCTAATGATTGCTTTGCTATGCTTGCAGTTAGCCACTGATTCCTTCCAAACCACTCATTGTTGAATTTGCGATTTCCAACTTGTTGTGTAATGTTTATGTTGAATGGCCGATGAGCACCGATACGGTTTATCTATAATTTCTCTTGATTATTTCTCTTCATATGACAAGGATTAAAAAGGATTTGCCAGTAGATTGTCGACTTGATTCATGATGACTGTATGATGTTGACATGATCAGTCCAATCAAAGCGACTGTAGATATAACGTGATTAGATGATTTATCTGTGGCCAATGACCTTGAGCCTTCTTGGATGGACACTTCTACTGTAACTCTATGGCAGCCCCCAAGGCGCTAGAATCTTTTAAAGGTCTACCCTTAGGCGGTGACATAGTGTCCCCATGAGTGACAGAACACTGAGACAATGCTCCGTATTTTCTTCTGGCACCACCAAAGAAAGCACTGAACATGGCTGAAACACCAGCATTGTGGAGCTTACTTACTCAAGAAAACAAATAAGAGACCATGTTTGTATGCAGCTTTATTAACTCAATGATATATATATATTACATTGTTTGAAAACTGATATGTGACACATGTTAATGCCAAAACAATATGCAAAATAGGCAACAACAAACCAGAGGTGGGGCTCAAAACAGGCTCTTCCCCACCTCTTTTTATATGTGATGCTCTAAATGACAGGTCGCCACTGGTCCAGGCTATGGCTTGTGCAAGGATCTCTTCAATCAGGTTGGACTGGTTAAAGCTGCCTGGCTGGTATGAATGAGACGTGCCACACTCACATGGAATGTATGTGTTAGGGGTTGTTGATTACAGTAGTTAGGTGCCGAAACATACTTGTTAGGGTTACAAAATGAAAACACGACTGTTTAAGCTCTCACGAAATGTTCCAAAGACAAACGCTTCTCTCGTCAAACTAGAATCGCCTTTAACTATTCAATCCAACATTCAACTATGTCATGGTATATGTCTGCTGTTGTGCCCTTGTAGCCTTCCACACTAGTCTATTACATAGTCTATTACATAGGGTATTCCACCAGGCGGCTGTGAAATTCTCTCCACAGTTTGATGACATTCCAGAAGGCAGAGAAACACCCATATCCATATGATAATAACCACACAAACATTTACATGGAGTTTTGTTTTGGATCCCATAACAGAAAGGGGATCTGGGGTGGATCTGTTAACGCCTAACCCCACCTGGCACCGCTGTCATTTGTCTCTTTCCCCCACCCAGACCAAATCAGCATGGTCACACACCAGAGGTACCAGTCCTCGCCCATATAACCAACTTTCTGGGTCAGACAAAAGCCTAAAACATTTACATGAATCACAAGTTGCTAAGTAAAGTTGTTCATAACTTTCACCTGTAGATGGCAACAGTAAACAACAAATTCAGTACCTAGACCCGTTATGCACTGCTGTATCACATTTTGTTATCCACTTCCCCCATTACTCTACTTTTTGTTTCTAACCAGGGATCCAGCTCCTTGTGTTCTGTACTATGACTTATTGTTCTCATTATAAGCATTCATTCATGTGCGTGAATCAACTGCATTGGTTATCATAGCCAACAGAAAAAAATGGTTATAACCTAGCTGGTTAAACAGCAGTAAGGAATTGACTCTGCAATTAAAATGTAATGATTTGTAATGATATACAATGCATTCAGAAAGTTTTCAGACCCCTTGACTTTTGTTACGTTACAGCCTTAATCTACACACAATATCCAATAATGACAAAGCGAAGACAGGTTTTTAGACATTTTTGCAAATGTATTAAAAATAAACAACAGAAATACCTTACTTACATAAGTATTCAGACCTTTTGCTATGAAACTCGAAATTGAGCTCAGTTGCATCCTGTTTCCATTTATCATCCTTGAGATAATTGGAGTCCACCTGTGGTAAATTCAATTGATTGGACATGATTTGGAAAGGCACACACACAACCATCTCTGCCAATCAGGCCTTTATAGTAGAGTGACCAGACAGAAGCCACTCCTCAGTAAAAGGCACATGGCAGCCCGCTTGGAGTTTGCCAAAAGGCACCTAAAGGACTCAGACCATTAAAAACAAGATTCTCGTGTCTGATGAGAAACCAAGATTGAAGTCTTTGGCATGAATTCCAAGCGTCACATCTGGGGGAAACCTGGCACCATCCCTACGGTGAAACATTGTGGTGGCACTATCATGCTGTTGGGATGTTTTTCAACGGCAGGGCCTGGGAGACTAGTCAAGATCGAGGGAAAGATCAACAGAGCAAAGTACAGAGTGATCCTTGATGAAGACCTGCTCCAGAGCCCCCAGGACCTCGACAGGGTTAAAGTTTACCTTCCAACATGACAATGACCCTAAGCACACAGCCAAGACAATGCAGAAGTGGCTTCTGGAAAAGTCTCTGAATGTCCGTGAGTGGACCAGCCAGAGCCCAGACCTGAACCCGATCAAACATCTCTGGAGAGACCTGAAAATAGCTGTGCAGCAACGATCCCCCTCCAACCTGACAGAGCTTGAGAGGATCTGCAGAGAAGAATCTGAGAAACTCCCCAAATACAGGTGTGCCAAGCTTGTAGCGTCATACCCAAGAAGACTTAAAGCTGTAATCGCTGCCAAAGTACCCTTTGTCTGAATACTTATGTAAATGTTATATTTCCGGGGGGGTTTTGCAAACATTTCTAAAAACCTGTTTTTGCTTTGTTATTAGGGGTATTGTGTGTACTTCACATGAAACAAGCTCACAATCCCTCTGTGCCTGTAACTTTAACCACATGAGACATGACGCTGATGTATTTAATCTAAAGGTTGGACCAGTGTTTCAGGCTAATTTGTGGTCTCAGTCACTGAAAAGTTGGATGATCACATACATTCTCTGAGCTACACACAGCATGGGATCAGACACAACATCTCACAAATGTTTGTTTTACCAAATATGTGCATCATGTTTCAAGGAACCTACTTATAGTCTTTATTTAAAAAAAACATCCAAGATGGAGTAGCAGTGCAGACGTGGTTTGTTGTCCTCTCGTTTACTTTTTATATATTTAGTCTCTTTTTTGTATATATTCCAATTTAATTTTTAAATTAAATATACCTTCCGGTAACCCGCCTCACTCAACGTGACACGGATCCGCTATTTTTTTAGACCTTATAGCCATAACTTTCATCAGAAGGTAGCCAGCTAATTATCTAAGTTACTAGCCATTTACTCATTGTTAGCCACTGCTAGCAGCCTTTACCCTCTGCTCAGGCACCAGCCGTTTTTTTAGCCTGGATAATACCTGCCAGCTTCTGACTTTTTTTCTCCACTACAACGTCAGATTCCTGCCGACCATTGATCATCACAGCTAGCTATCTTCAACTGAGTGACCCAGCCCAGAAGCTAGCCCTGAGCCAGGCGCATCTCCCGGCTAGCAAACAAATTCCCACAACTACAATACCTCTTTCGCCATCTGGCCCGGTCCCGTCGTCGACACGGCGCCCCGCTGTACCACCACGACTGGTCCGCAGACATAATTGCATCAGCTGTGCCTTCAACCGGCCTTTGCCGGACGACGGAGCAGACACTTCTACTTACCCCAGACTGCTAACTTTAAACGCTGTGTCTCCCGCGTGCTAGCCTAGTAACGACTACCTAGCTGCTTCCCTGTTTCCTCTATTGCTTCATCTGCCCATTCATCGCCATCTTACCTTGTTGTTGACTTAGCTGATAAGCTGTTGTTGTCTTACCCGTTGTTGACTTAGCTGGCTCTCCCAATCAACACCTGTGATTGCTTTATGCATCGCTTTATGTCTCTCTCAAATGTCAACATGCCTTGTATACTGTTGTTTAGGATAATAATAATTGTTTTAGTTTACTGCGGAGCCCCCAGTCCCACTGTACATGCCTTAGATACCTCCTTTGTCCCACCTCCCACACATGTGGTGACCTTACCCAGTATAACCAGCATGTCCAGAGATGCAACCTCTCTTATCATCACTCAGTGCCTGGGCTTACCTCCACTGTACCCGCACCCCACCCTGTCTGCACATTATGCCCTGAATCTATTCTACCACGCCCAGAAATCTGCTCCTTTTATTCTCTGTCCCCAACGCACCAGATGACCAGTTTTGCTAGCCTTTAGCCGTACCCTCATCCTACTCCTCCTCTGTTCCTCGGGTGATGTGGAGGCTAACCCAGGCCCTGCGTGTCCCCAGGCACTCTCATTTGTTGACTTCTGTAATTGAAAAAGCCTTGGTTTCATGCATGTTAACATCAGAAGCCTCCTCCCTAAGTTTGTTTTACTCACTGCTTTAGCACACTCTGCAAACCCCGATGTCCTTGCCGTGTCTGAATCCTGGCTTAGGAAGGCCACCAAAAATTCTGAGATTTCCATGCCCAACTACAACATTTTCTGTCAAGATAGAACTGCCAAAGGGGGAGGAGTTGCAATGTATTGCAGAGATAGCTTGCAAAGTTCTGTCATACTTTCCAGGTCTATGCCCAAACAATTCGAGCTTCTAATTTAAAAAATGAATCTCTCCAGAAATAAGTATCTTACTGTTGCTGCCTGTTATAGACCCCCTCAGCTCCCTGCTGTGCCCTGGACACCATATGTGAATTGATTGCACCCCATCTATCTTCAGAGTTCGTTCTGTTAGGTGACCTAAACTGGGATATGCTTAATACCCCAGCAGTCCTACAAGCTAAGCTGGATGCCCTCAATCTCACACAAATTATCAAGGAAACCACCAGGTACAACCCTAAATCCGTAAACATGGGCATCCTCGTAGATATTATCCTGACCAACTTGCCCTTCAAATACACCTCTGCTGTTTTCAATCAGGATCTCAGCGATCACTGCCTCATTGCCTGCATCCGGTATGGGTCCATGGTCAGAAAAACCGCCCCTCATCACTGTCAAACGCTCCTTAAAAGACTTCTGCCCAGCAGGCCTTTCTAATCAACCTGGCCCAGGTATCCCGGAAGGATATTGACCTCATCCCGTCAGTCGAGGATGCCTGGTCGTTCTTTAAAAGTAATTTCCTCACCATCTTAAATAAGCATGCCCCTTTCAAAACATGTAGAACTAAGAACAGATATAGCCCTTGGTTCACTCCAGACCTGACTGCCCTTGACCAGCACAAAAACATCTTGTGGCGGACTGCAAAAGCATTGAATAGTCCCCGCGATATGCAACTGTTCAGGGAAGTCAGGAACCAATATACACAGTCAGTCAGGAAAGCAAAGGCTAGCTTTTTCAAACAGAAATTTGCATCTTGTAGCTCTAACTCCAAAAAGTTTTGGGACACTGTAATGTCCATGGAGAACAAGAGCACCTCCTCCCAGCTGCCCACTACACTGAGGCTAGGCGACACGGTCACCACCGATAAATCCATGATAATCGAACATTTCAATAAGCATTTCTCTACGGCTGGCCATGCTTTCCTCCTGGCTACCCTAACCCCAGCCAACAGCACCGCACCCCTCGCAGCTACTTGCATCCCCAGCTTCTCCTTCACCCAAATCCAGATCGCAGATGTTCTGAAAGAGCTGCAAAACCTGGACCCGTACAAATCAGTTGGGCTAGACAATCTGGACCCTCTCTTTCTAAAATGATCCACCACTATTGTTGCAACCCCTATTACCAGTCTGTTCAACCTCTCTTTCATTTCGTCCGAGATCCCTAAAGATTAGAAAGGTGCCGCGGTCATCCCCCTCTTCAAATGGGGTGACACTCTAGACCCAAACTGTTACAGACCTATATCCATCCTGCCCTGCCTTTCTAAAGTCTTCAAAAGCCAAGTTAATAAACAGATCACTGACCATTTCGAATCCCACCGTACCTTCTCCGCTGTGAAATCCGGTTTCCGAGCTGGTCACGGGTGCACCTCAGCCACGCTCAAGGTACTAAACAATATGATAACTGTCATTGATAAAAGACAGTACTGTGCAGCCGTCTTCATCGACCTGGCCAAGGCTTTCGACTCTGTCAATCACCGTATTCTTATTGGCAGACTCAATAGCCTTGGTTTCTCAAATGACTGCCTCGCCTGGTTCACCAACTACTTTGCAGACAGAGTTCAGTGTGTTAAATCGGAGTGCCTGTTGTATGGATCTCTGGCAGTCTCTATGGGGGTACCACAGGGTTCAATTATCGGGCTGACTCTTTTCTCTGTATCTATCAACGATGTCGCTCTTGCTGCAGGTGATTCATTGGGGATCGACTTCTAGCAGACGACACCATTCTGTATACATCTGGCCCTACTTTGGACACTGTGTTAACTAACCTCCAAATGAGCTTCAATGCCATACAACACTCCTTCCGTAGCCTCCAACTGCTCTTAAACGCTAGCAAAACCAAATGCATGCTTTTCAACCGTTCGCTGCCCGTGCCCGCCTGACTAGCATCACTACTCTGGACGGTTCTGACCTAGAATATGTGGACAACTACAAATACCTAGGTGTCTGGCTAGACTGTAAACTCTCCTTCCAGACTCATATCAAACATCTCCTATCCAAAATCAAATCTAGAATCGGCTTTCGATTTCGCAACAAAGCCTCCTTCACTCACGCCTCCAAACTTACCCTAGTAGTAACTGACTATCCTACCGATCCTCGACTTCTGCGATGTCATCTACAAAATAGCTTCCAATACTCTACTTAGCAAATTGGATGCAGTCTATCACAGTGCCATCCGTTTTGTTACCAAAGCGCCTTATACCACCCACCACTGCGACCTGTATGCTCTAGTCCGCTGGCCCTCGACATATTCGTCGCCAGACCCACTGGCTCCAGGTCATCTACAAGTCTAAGCTCCACCTTATCTCAGCTCACTGGTCACAATAACAACACCCACCCGTAACACGCGCTCCAGCAGGTACAGTGCCTTGCGAAAGTATTCGGCCCCCTTGAACTTTGCGACCTTTTGCCACATTTCAGGCTTCAAACATAAAGATATAAAACTGTATTTTTTTTGTGAAGAATCAACAACAAGTGGGACACAATCATGAAGTGGAACAACATTTATTGGATATTTCAAACTTTTTTAACAAATCAAAAACTGAAAAATTGGGCGTGCAAAATTATTCAGCCCCTTTACTTTCAGTGCAGCAAAATCTCTCCAGAAGTTCAGTGAGGATCTCTGAATGATCCAATGTTGACCTAAATGACTAATGATGATAAATACAATCCACCTGTGTGTAATCAAGTCTCCGTATAAATGCACCTGCACTGTGATAGTCTCAGAGGTCCGTTAAAAGCGCAGAGAGCATCATGAAGAACAAGGAACACACCAGGCAGGTCCGAGATACTGTTGTGAAGAAGTTTAAAGCCGGATTTGGATACAAAAAGATTTCCCAAGCTTTAAACATCCCAAGGAGCACTGTGCAAGCGATAATATTGAAATGGAAGGAGTATCAGACCACTGCAAATCTACCAAGACCTGGCCGTCCCTCTAAACTTTCAGCTCATACAAGGAGAAGACTGATCAGAGATGCAGCCAAGAGGCCCATGATCACTCTGGATGAACTGCAGAGATCTACAGCTGAGGTGGGAGACTCTGTCCATAGGACAACAATCAGTCGTATATTGCACAAATCTGGCCTTTATGGAAGAGTTGCAAGAAGAAAGCCATTTCTTAAAGATATCCATAAAAAGGGTTGTTTAAAGTTTGCCACAAGCCACCTGGGAGAGACACCAAACATGTGGAAGAAGGTGCTCTGGTCAGATGAAACCAAAATTGAACTTTTTGGCAACAATGCAAAACGTTATGTTTGGCGTAAAAGCAACACAGCTGAACACACCATCCCCACTGTCAAACATGGTGGTGGCAGCATCATGGTTTGGGCCTGCTTTTCTTCAGCAGGGACAGGGAAGATGGTTAAAATTGATGGGAAGATGGATGGAGCCAAATACAGGACCATTCTGGAAGAAAACCTGATGGAGTCTGCAAAAGACCTGAGACTGGGACGGAGATTTGTCTTCCAACAAGACAATGATCTAAAACATAAAGCAAAATCTACAATGGAATGGTTAAAAAATAAACATATCCAGGTGTTAGAATGGCCAAGTCAAAGTCCAGACCTGAATCCAATCGAGAATCTGTGGAAAGAACTGAAAACTGCTGTTCACAAATGCTCTCCATCCAACCTCACTGAGCTCAAGCTGTTTTGCAAGGAGGAATGGGAAAAAAATTCAGTCTCTCGATGTGCAAAACTGATAGAGACATACCCCAAGCGACTTACAGCTGTAATCGCAGCAAAAGGTGGCGCTACAAAGTATTAACTTAAGGGGGCTGAATAATTTTGCACGCCCAATTTTTCAGTTTTTGATTTGTTAAAAAAGTTTGAAATATCCGATAAATGTCGTTCCACTTCATGATTGTGTCCCACTTGTTGTTGATTCTTCACAAAAAAATACAGTTGTTATATCTTTATGTTTGAAGCCTGAAATGTGGCAAAAGGTTGCAAAGTTCAAGGGGGGCGAATATTTTCGCAAGGCACTGTATATCTCACTGGTCATCCCCAAAGCCAACATCTCCTTTAGCCGCCTTTCCTTCAAGTTCTATGCTGTCAGTGACCGGAACGAATTGCAAAAATCGCTGAAACTGGAGACTTACATTTCCCTCACTAACTTTAAACATCACCTATGTGAGCAGCTAACCGATCGCTGCAGCTGTACGTAGTCCATCTGTAAATAGCCCACCCAATCTACCTACCTCATCCCCATATTGTTTTTATTTACTTTGCTGCTCTTTTGCACACCAGTATCACTACTTTACACACCATCATCTGCTCATCTATCACTCCAGTGTTAATCTGCTAAATTGGCCTATTGGCCTATTGGCTATTGGCTAAATTGGCCTATAATTGGCCTACTATGGCCTATTTATTGCCTTACCTCCTCATGCCATTTGCACACACTGTATATAGACTTTATTTTTTTATATTGTGTTAGTGACTGTACGCTTGTTTATTCCATGTAACTCTGTGTTGTTGTTTCTGTCGCACTGCTTTGCTTTATCTTGGCCAGGTCGCAGTTGTAAAGGAGAACTTGTTCTCAACTAGCCTACCTGATTAAATAAAGGTGAAATCAAAAAATTGGAGAGTGGTGAAAAGGTAGCAAATGTATCTCATAGACAGTAAGCTTTGCGTGTAACGATTGGGATCTCTTTTCTGTGGATTATGAAATAAGGAACTGAAACAAATAACCAATCAAGCATGATACATGTCATGTTTTTCTTGGTACAATAGGTGCAAGTACAATAACCTCTCACATCAGATTGGATATCCGTATATCTACACAGCAGGAAGACATTACATAAAAAAAAACATCTAAATTCTGCAAGCACTTGTAGTAAGGGGGTTCAGACAAGTGACTTGCAGTTTGGCTACACATTGTAAATATGAACAAGCTGGAAACTCTCTGTCTCTCCACATCTCTCTCTACCTCTCCATCTCTCTCTCTCTCTACCTCTCTGAGTTTTTGTTTTGGAAACAGCTTAACTGTTTCATTGTTCAAAAGGCAGTTCTATCCCGTGGCTTTTTGAGAAAATACATAGAACAATCACCCCAGTCATGCACGACTTCCTTCTGCCAAAAAAATGTGATTTCACCTCCTAACTACCAAAGCAAGTAAACGTTTTCAAGAGAAAACATCTATGTCGGATTTTTTTCTCCCAATTATGTAATCCTGTATCTCTATTTACATGGGTATGAAGCAATCGTTTCACTGACTCTGGGGCCAAATTGCAAATGCATTTTTTTCCTCTGTCACATCCTGATCTGTCTCCACCCCCTTCAGGTGTCGCTTGTTTTCCCCAGTGTATTCATCCCTGTGTTTGCCTTGAACTCAAGCCTGTCTGCCACTTTGTACCTCCTGGACTCTGAACTGGTTTTGACCTTTTGCCTGTCCACGACCATTCTCTTGCCTACTCCTTTTTGTATTATTAAACATCTTAGACTCCAACCATCTGCCTCGTGTCTGCATCTGGGTGTCGCCTTGTGTCATGATATCCTCAGAGGCACCAGAATTCTTTATGCTAGTCTTTCCAAACCAAATACATCTTAACACTTGTATGCCTATATTAATGACACATTCTGCTATTGTGCGGACAAGAGATGAAAGAGGTCATTCTTAATGACCATTAATCATTTTATTGTGTATAAAGGCTCTCTTGATCATTTCGTTTTTAGTTGAACCAAACCCCAATTTTAAGGTAACAAATGAAGGCCTTTTATCCCAAAATGTTGCTGTCTTTCTTTTGTTTCCAGATATGCATGGACTGAAACAAGTCAAACAGATTAGCAATATTCATATATATATATGATCTTCTCTCTACTAGTAGTATTTACAGTGGGGAGAACAAGTATTTGATAACCTGCAAAATCGTCAGTGTTTCCTACTTACAAAGCATGTAGAGGTCTGTAATTTTTATCATAGGTACACTTCAACTGTGAGAGACGGAATCTAAAACAAAAATCCAGAAAATCACATTGTATGATTTTTAAGTAATTAATTTGCATTTTATTGCATGACATAAGTATTTGATCACCTACCAACCAGTAAGAATTCTGGCTCTCACAGACCTGTTAGTTTTTCTTTAAGAAGCCCTCCTGTTCTCCACTCATTACCTATATTAACTACACCTCTTTGAACTCGTTCCCTGTAAAAAAGACACCTGTCCACACACTCAATCAAACAGACTCCAACCTCTCCACAATGGCCAAGACCAAAGAGCTGTGTAAGGACATCAGGGATAAAATTGTAGACCTGCACAAGGCTGGGATGGGCTACAGGACAATAGGCAAGCAGCTTGGTGAGAAGGCAACAACTGTTGGCACAATTATTAGAAAATGGAAGAAGTTCAAGATGATGGTCAGTCACCCTCAGTCTGGGGCTCCATGCAAGATCTCACCTTATGGGGCATCAATGATCATGAGGAAGGTGAGGGATCAGCCCAGAACTACACGGCAGGACCTGGTCAATGATCTGAAGAAAGCTGGGACCACAGTCTCAAAGAAAACCATTAGTAACACACTACGCCGTCATGGATTAAAATTCTGCAGCGCACGCAAGGTCCCCCTGCTCAAGCCAGCGCATGTCCAGGCCCGTCTGAAGTTTGCCAATATCATGCGCCTCATCACCCTCCCCACCACCTTACATCCAGCTTTAGCCAGAAACTCAGTCACAAACAGTATCATCTGCTGATTCAGGTAGTTATTTAATTGTAACTTGAATTGAGTTCTGATCAGTCATGCATGACTTCAAACTGAACTGATTATTTTCTTTGAACACATTTCCCTCTGACTGTTATTCCTCTGATCATATACAAATGTGGCTTTGATTGACACTTTATATTTTTCAATATTAAGTTGCTCTCATACCTGTGTAGTAACCATGTAATTACTATAGTAACAACAGTGTTATTACATAGTATTTGTAAAATAATCATTCAATTGCAAAAAAAGGACAGTTCAGAGATCACCACATTAAATGTAATGTCAACAAGCTCATGGCAAGCTATTTTACTATACATGAATTAAATTACAGTAACCCTGAAAAGAATGAACACCGAAAGAGTGAATGGGAGATTTTAATAGATCCAGAGGCCACAGCGGTGGATCGTCTTTCCAAATAATGCATTTTCCACAGGGCCTTATGGTGATGGAGACGAACTCATCATGCACAATACCACAAACGGATCCTACAGTGTGTGACATTCTCTTTGGACTTAAACAGCTGTTTCTAGTCAGAAATGTCTCTAAGCAAGCCAACCAGAGTGAAAACAGTGGATGGAACTGGGCCACAGAGTAGCACCGAGCCACACGGAAAACGGCAGTGTGGTAGAAAGCTGAGCTGAGCAGAAACAGCTGGAGACGTGCCCCTCTGACACTTGCCCTGTTGTGTGTGTGTGTGTGTGTGTGTGTGTGTGTGTGTGTGTGTGTGTGTGTGTGTGTGTGTGTGTGTGTGTGTGTGTGTGTGTGTGTGTGTGCACACGTTCAGTGTTTAGGTGGTGGTATCACTTTATAGTGAGTTTTCATAGTATTGACATCGCTTTTACAGTAGCCTATCACACAACTAATGTGTAATGCAAATTAATGATAAAAGAGTGAAGGTTTGCCTACGTACTTCTTTTAGTAAGCTCCACACGGCATTGGTCCTACTACTGCAGGTAGAAAATGCATACAAATTTAGGCCTTTCTGAAATCCAGCCATATACACAACAACTTTTCATTTTGCACACAAGAAAGCACACAATGTTGAAGAGAAGCCCCACGAAGACTGGTAGCCCAAGATACGCTCATTAAAACAGCACACACCACACACCGTAACCATCGATTCAGGACCATGGACAGAAGGCTACCGCCAGTCAGATGAAAGGATATGTCACGACTTCCATCGTTGATCCACTTTTCATTTTCCATTTGTTTTGTCTTGTTTTCTTACACACCTGGTTTCCATTTCCATCCTTAATTGTTGTGTATTTAACCCTCTGTTACCCCCATGTCCTTGTGTGGAATTGTTTGTTTGTAAGTGCTTGTACGTTATGTTACTGGTGCGCGTCGGGTTTTGTACCCATGTAGGTTATTTTTGTATTGCCGTGGGTTTTGTATTAAACTGCTCCGCCTATTAGGTGCCGAAGATGTGGATGTTGATTAAGGCAGCCCCCTGCACCTCAGACACATTTCAGTTGAAGGCATTCAGTGGCACAACTGACTAGGTATCCCCCCTTTCCTTTCCAATTTCAGCACCACCGGAGTGGACATCCAGAACAACAGGAGCACTGCGCCAGGGCTCACCTCAGAGCACAACTAATTAGGCTACATTGGTCATTGTCCCTTAACCCTTCAAATAAAGCAAAGCTGTATATCCATCACTGGCAATTAGACCCACAAAAACAAGAAGCCTAATGACATTAATAATCACAGATAAATCTATTAAGTAAAAAGCAAAAGCTATACATTACATAACTTTTTTGGGGGCCAAACAACCAGTATGTTGTTACATGAGGGAAAACCAATGAATAAATAATTCTGTAACAGCGGCCACAGCCATAAATGTTGTAGCTTACTATTTAGAAGAGTTGCAACCTCCTCGATGCTATGTTGAACCTCATGAGAAGCTTCTGATTTCATTCTCCTTCCTGGCAAAATGTACTTGTTAGGTCCCTCTCAAATGCAAGATGAACAAGCTTCGCTTTTCATTGATGTAACATGCTCTGTGTTCACTGAATACATTCTTCATGGTGGAGAAAGAATTTTCACACATTGCTGTAGGTGCCCCAAAAATGTTAATAATGTTTCAGTGCCAATAGAACAGTTGGCATTGCTGACAAACGCCCGTTGTATCTTTGATGAACACTGAGTGGGGTTCTTTTGTTGTTGCTGGCTGTGGTTGTTGCTGGCTGTGGTTGTTGCTGGCTGTGGTTGTTGCTGGCTGTGGTTGTTGCTGGCTGTGGTTGTTGCTGGCTGTGGTTGTTGCTGGCTGTGGTTGTTGCTGGCTGTGGTTGTTGCTGGCTGTGGTTGTTGCCGGCTGTGGTTGTTGCTGGCTGTGGTTGTTGCTGGCTGTGGTTGTTGCTGGCTGTGGTTGTTGCCGGCTGTGGTTGTTGCCGGCTGTGGTTGTTGCCGGCTGTGGTTGTTGCCGGCTGTGGTTGTTGCTGGCTGTGGTTGTTGCTGGCTCTGGTTGTTGCTGGCTGTGGTTGTTGCTGGCTGTGGTTGTTGCCGGCTGTGGTTGTTGCCGGCTGTGGTTGTTGCCGGCTGTGGTTGTTGCCGGCTGTGGTTGTTGCCGGCTCTGGTTGTTGCTGGCTCTGGTTGTTGCTGGCTGTGGTTGTTGTTGGCTGTGGTTGTTGCTGGCTCTGGTTGTTGCTGGCTCTGGTTGTTGCTGGCTCTGGTTGTTGCTGGCTCTGGTTGTTGCTGGCTGTGGTTGTTGCCGGCTGTGGTTGTTGCCGGCTGTGGTTGTTGCCGGCTGTGGTTGTTGCCGGCTGTGGTTGTTGCCGGCTCTGGTTGTTGCTGGCTCTGGTTGTTGCTGGCTCTGGTTGTTGCTGGCTGTGGTTGTTGCTGGCTGTGGTTGTTGTTGGCTGTGGTTGTTGCTGGCTCTGGTTGTTGCTGGCTCTGGTTGTTGCTGGCTCTGGTTGTTGCTGGCTCTGGTTGTTGCTGGCTGTGGTTGTTGTTGGCTGTGGTTGTTGCTGGCTCTGGTTGTTGCTGGCTCTGGTTGTTGCTGGCTCTGGTTGTTGCTGGCTCTGGTTGTTGCTGGCTCTGGTTGTTGCTGGCTGTGGTTGTTGTTGGCTGTGGTTGTTGCTGGCTGTGGTTGTTGTTGGCTGTGGTTGTTGCTGGCTGTGGTTGTTGCTGGCTGTGGTTGTTGCTGGCTGTGGTTGTTGCTGGCTGTGGTTGTTGCTGGCTGTGGTTGTTGCTGGCTGTGGTTGTTGTTGGCTGTGGTTGTTGCTGGCTGTGGTTGTTGCTGGCTGTGGTTGTTGCTGGCTGTGGTTGTTGCTGGCTGTGGTTGTTGCTGGCTGTGGTTGTTGCTGGCTCTGGTTGTTGCTGGCTGTGGTTGTTGCTGGCTGTGGTTGTTGATGGCTGTGGTTGTTGCTGACTTCACTTTCGCAAGAATGTGCGAGCCACAATAAACTCTGCTTCCACTGGTTCAGTTCGTTAGTTGCTAGTTGCTGGGGTAATGGAGGTGCAGGTGGTTGTTGTGATGTTACCCTCATGCTGCTGACGCTAGGCTCTGGCTCTTCTCCATCTTGTTGGTCAGCAGGCAGTGAGGGGGATGGGCGGGTATTACATTTGATGCTAGGCTCCTCAACCTCGGTGGTCAGGCCTGCTGCAGGTAGCTCTTGACATGGTGGTCCTCAGTTTTTTTTTTTATCTTGACAGTGCCCAGCCATTTTCGGATATCCATGCTGATCAAAGTTAGCCAACTAACTATAATTATTCAGCGCATCGCTACCAAAACTTAACGAAGCAAGTAGATACTAGCTAGCCTATTGCTAGCTGTAGCTGTCTGCAAAAGGGAAGAAAAAAAATCCCTTTCTGTGAGGAAAACCGCCTGTAGTTAGGAATCCAAATGAACTTCCTAAACAAGGTATGACATTGCATGGCTAGGTGCCCAATCAAAATATATTTTGGGATTTTAACTACTAAATATTCAATTATTACATCCCCCCTTTCTCACCCCTCTTCAGATCATGAACACACACCTGGCAAATAGCCTTTGTCCTTGTCTGTGTTACTGGCAGGCCAGGCAGCGTTACATTGGCAAAACGGGGCAGGGTAACTCATATACCATTTGTTATGGTTATCGGGAAACAAAACTGGGGGGCACAAATTCTATCTGGGAGGTGTATGCCCAGCTTTGCCACCCTCTAGAGCCGGCCCAGGGGAAGTCAACCAGCCGATACAGGTTACTCAAAAATTATTCACACATTGTTGTCTTCTGTATTTTAAAATGTGTACCAGTTCAGAGTCCAGGAGGAACCGAAGGGTAGACAGGCTGTAACTGCATTCAGAGGTGGAAGAAGGATCGGACCAAAGCGCAGCGTGGTAAGTGTTCATGATGTAATATTTGATGAAACGAACTGAACACTGAAATACAAAACAATAAAGTGAACGACCCAAACACTCACACGGAAAACAAACACCCACAAACCAACAGTGAAACCCAGGCTACCTAAGTATGATTCTCAATCAGAGACAACTAACGACACCTGCCTCTGATTGAGAACCATACTAGGCCGAACACAAAAACCAACATAGAAAAACAAACAGACTGCCCACCCCAACTCACGCCCTGACCATACTAAAACAAAGAATAAAATAACAGAACTATGGTCAGAACGTGACACAGGCTCGAGGTCAGGGCAGGCAGAATGGTCAGGCAGGTGGGAATGGAGTCCAGATAACAGGCAAGGGTCAAAACCGGGAGGACTAGAAAAAAGAGAATAGAAAAGGAGTACGGGAAAACACGCTGGTTGACTTGAAAACATACAAGATGAACTGGCACAGAGAGACAGGAAACACAGGGATAAATACCAGGGAAATTAAGCGACACCTGGAGTGGGTGGAGACAATCACAAGGACAGGTGAAACAGATCAGGGTGTGACAGCATCTGCATTCATCAACTTTTGTGTGGTTATCCTTAAATACATTTCCAGACTTGCCCAGAGAGAAATGTTAATGTTGTCAATTGTGTATTCTAGATAATGTTTTATTTGAAAAAAATCACCAAAATTGCATTTGACCCACTTCTTTAGTATTTTACAGATAGAAAATGAAAAAAGTATTCATCCACAATCTGATCTGGACAAATCCAGTCCTTGTGGGTCTTAGCATAAATATTTTATATTTATAAATATAACACTTCATCCAGTGTTCAGAAAAATGTAGTCAAAACTACTACAGCTGTGAGACAGCAATGTTGAACTGTTACCCAGTCTTATGAGTCACAGAGGGGGAGGAATGTTTAAAAGCCAGCAGATAGGAGCAGTGTGACTAATGTGAAGAAAACAAGAACATTACATTTTGGGGATTAAGAGCAGCAGTTCTTGAGAGAAGAAGATCCACTTACGGATGTCACAGAAGACAAATGTTGACCATGGCGACTCTCCTTGTCACTTTCTGACCTTAGTTCCTTTATTATGTCTTTGTGCTAGTTTGGTCAGGGCGTGAGTTGGGGTGGGTAGTCTATGTTCTTTTTTATATGTTGTGTTTAGGTGTTTGGCCTGGTATGGTTCTCAATCAGAGGCAGGTGTCGTTCGTTGTCTCTGATTGAGAATCATAGTTAGGTAGCCTGTTTTCCCCATTTTAGTTGTGTGTGATTGTTTTCTGTGTCTTCACCAGACAGAACTGTTTCGTTTTTGTTTCTGTCTTTCTCCTTGTTATTTTGTTTTTGGTGTTCAATGTTAATAAATTATCAACATGGACACGTACCACGCTGCATATTGGTCCGATCCTTCATACTCCTCGTCAGAGGAAGACGAAAACCGTTACACTCCTTGGTAACAGCTAAACAAAAGTGTAGACTCTAGAGATGGCATAATGAAGGACCAATAAGAACTGTGGAGGTTTTAGACATTTGTTAAGTACATTCAATTCAATTAACATGTTGAACATATTGAATATGATGAATACATTAGCATTTTGGTTCAGTAAACCACACGTGATAGGTCACTTTTGTCTGGACCTGGAAACTTTAAGATTTACTTCTGTGTGGGAGTGGGATAACATAGTCTGCTCGCCACAAGACTATCTGTGTTCAAACTTTGTCAGTCTCAAATGCAGCACCTCTGCCATGATCTTCTGGCCAATGTGCGTAAAAAGGGGAGGGAGGCAAATCCAGACTCATTGTGGAGAAGAAACATCAGTTTGGCCAGAGTGATGTGGATGGTGTGGTGGAATTATTGTAATCAAAATGAGAAACTTTTAGATTTCTTCAAAACAATCCAACTTTATTATTTAATTAGTGCAGTAATGGAGCTGGTCGGTAATCACCCCTGGAGGTGATCACTGAGAACTCAACCTGCTGGTTTGAGCCACAGCATTTTATAGCAAAGTCCATCCTCCTTCAGTCTACATGACAAAAAAAACAGATATATAGAATGGGTCACAAGGTTAAGAGTTGTAAGAAATATACTTATAATTCACAGCAGACAGTATCTGCTGTAAAATGTAAAAACTGTCATTGTGTAGACACCAGGGTCTGCCCCCCCAACTCCATACTGGAGCCATCTCCCCCTGGTACCCCAGTACAGAAACATGAACTCATGCTCTAGAATGCGGTATCACCCAAAGACATCGTAAATCTCCTGTCCATGTTAAATCTCCCAGAGGCCCACTTTCAGTTCACACAGACACAATAGAGTTATAAGAACCCTCTATTATGTTGCAGAAAACAACCATTTGATGCAATTACAGCATTGTAATATAATCTTGCAATTTTGCTCTCACAACGGGTAGGCAAGCAAACAGACTTTCCAAAGAGTGTAGTAACCTGTCACATTACATAACAGAAAAGTTCAAACTAACCAGATTTAAAACACCTCATAGACCACTTGTCAATTTGTCTCCTTTTGACAGGCTATTGTATGTTTTGGGGGACTTTTTTTCTGCACCCATCTTGCCAATATTTTAGATAAAGAGGGAGGAACTGAGGTAGCTACAATGAATCATGCCATGGTCCTTTAAGATACAGTATGTATGTGGGAGAGCTTCACTACATAGGCCTGGCCGATGTATAGTTAGTTACAGCTTCTACCACTCTGTGCCAGACAGTAAAATCTTGAGACCGGCCACCTTTTAACCCTGAGATAGTGTCCTATTTCCTTATATAGAGAAGTGTCCTTTATGGATACATTATGGATTAAGTGTTTGTGATTTCTCCTTGCAGTTGGCCTGAGGAACCAAATGCACAAACATACAAATTCTCAGTAAATTCGTGAAGTGTCATCACATGGCGCACTTCAACAGAGTTTACTTTGAGTTAATGGGATGCAAAGGTAAACTCATTGCTCTTTCCTAGGATTGATATTTTGCCAAATGTTTCAACAGCAAATCAGGAGACAGATGATGGAGGATTCCTGAAGGAAGCATCTGGCCCTGTTGAGGAAACGCCAGCTTCTACAGAACATGCATGGCTTGTGTGAGAACACAACACTAGCGTGGTAGGCCAGTGACTGCTGTGGAGAGGTTCTAGGAAATCTTTCCAGACCAGCCAAGGTTACCAGACCAGCCAAGGTTACTGAACATCAACAGCTCCACTCTCATAATTCATCATGGTCTGGAGGGGATCCAAAAAACCCTAAGCTCGTTTTGGTTCTGAAAATGAATTGATGGTCAAGTTGATTATAGACTTTAGTAATATGGAAGGAATTATAACTACTGTATGCATAATGACTACCAATACGTCAATCTCAACAAAATCAAATTCCTTTACTCTCATTAGACTGAAACTTTACCAGTTGAAAGTATGCATAAATACAATATATTATTGTATTACAAGTTCAATTTATTAAAACAATTGAATATGCAAATGTGGCAAACCGTCCTTAAATATGTGCTAATTTGCATATTTTGAGAATCTGTTTTTCCAAAACATTTCTTCAAGGCAGAATTATTTTTGTTTTGTTGTGATAAGACACTCAATGGTCAGACTTTACAGATTTGTTTATCAAAATATTGTAATTTCATGGAATTATATACAAAAAAAACACTATTAACCTGTTGAGTGTAGGGGGCAGTATTTTGATGTTTGGATGAAAAACGTACCCAGATGAAACTGCCTATTTCTCAGGCCCAGAATCTAGAATATGCATATAATTGTCAGATTAGGATAGAAAACTCTCTAAAGTTTCCAAAACTGTCAAAATATTGTCTGTGAGTATAACAGAACTGATATTGCAGGCGAAAACCTGAGGAAAATCCAACCCGGCAGTGCTGTTTTTCCTGAAAGCTCTCTGTTCCATTGCCTGCCTTCTTTTGGGCAAATTCTCATATCACTTTGCTCAATTTGTCACATACAAGGATTTTGTATGGCTGTTGAAATGTGCAAAACATTAAATCAGCTGTGCCTGGCCCATATGTAAGGCCCTCTGAGTTGTTGTTGGTGACGCTTTACTTTCTTGACTGTGTCATGGGACCTGCGCCTACGCTTGGCACGCTCTATTGAAGCAGCATCAGCTCTCACAACTCCTCTCTGATTGCACCAGTGTCACCAAAGTGCTGTCAAGACACAATTTGTTCATCAGATTTGTTATAGCAGTGGCTCCCTCACTGAACATAGCTACTGCCATACTGGCTGCTCCGTCAATGCCGCTTTTGCCCACGAAGAAATTTTTGGGGCATCGACATTCATTTTCATTCTGGGTGCTAGATTCTTTTGAGGACATTATCATTTGACATCCTATGATATACAGGTACCATTTTCTGTGCAACCTCTCTATTAAAAAATATATGGCCTCCAAGGTTTTTGTGACAGGGTGGATCTTTACCATTTTCTATGGCTCCCTGGTACCAGCACCAATGCACAATACTGTATTAATGACTGTATTTTTGTTTATTCCATGTGTAACTCTGTGTTGTTGTATGTGTCGAACTGCTGTGCTTTATCTTGGACAGGTTGCAGTTCTAAATGAGAACTTGTTCTCAACTAGCCTACTTGGTTAAATAAAAGTGAAAAATAAATACATAAAAAACACACCAATCCCGTGGTTGGAAGTGAATTGTCTCTTTTGCCAAGTGCCGTCAAAGGATACATTAGTCTATGATGGCATCAGTAACTGTTATGTCTGGGTCTATATCTGTATCCTCATCCTCTTTCAGCAACTCTGTTATGTCTGGGTCTATATCTGTATCCTCATCCTCCTTCAGTAACTGTTATGTCTGGGTCTATATCTGCATCCTCATCCTCCATCAGTAACTCTGCTATGTCTGGGTCTATATCTGTATCCTCATCCTCCATCAGTAACTCTGCTATGTCTGGGTCTATATCTTTATCCTCATCCTCCTTCAGTAACTCTGCTATGTCTGGGTCTATATCTGTATCCTCATCCTCCATCAGTAACTCTGCTATGTCTGGGTCTATATCTGTATCTTCATCCTCCTACAGTAACTCTGCTATGTCTGGGTCTATATCTGCATCCTCATCCTCCATCAGCAACTCTGCTATGTCTGGGTCTATATCTGCATCCTCATCCTCCTTCAGTACCTCTGCTAGTAACTCTCATTATGTCTGTCGACATCACAGACATAACTTCAAGACTACATATCAGCATGTTACCCTATGTAAATATTAGCAAATCACCATGTATTAACTTCATGTAAAGCTAATTTCTCACTAATCACATTGTGACCTGTGTGACAGTCTCATTGTATGTCATGATATGTTTTCCTATCACTCTGTTTTGTTAACTTTGAATACATTTGCTGGAGCAACAAAATAAATATAAGGCTATTTCCTTGCCTGACGAACCCCCCCCCCCCCCCCCCCCCCCCCCCCCCCCTTCTATCTTGGGACTGCAAGGCATGGCACACTTCAGAATCATTTTTGGTGACCTATCATACCCTCTGATGTGTGCCGCAGGAAGTATTAGACTCTAGTCAACAATAGTTTTCAACAATAGTTTTCAGAGCCCTCTACTGTTCTCTCTACCCATCCCTCAATCCCCAATCCCATTGTGCTTTTCCCTCTTATGGCTTTTCCTACATGTGTAGGTACAGTAGTTATAATAAAATAATAAAAACAATAATACATCTAAAATTTGTACTCTGTGCGAAAAAGAAAGTTCAAACGTATAAGTTAACATGAGTGCATATCCATAATCACAGTAAACTGTTATAATAATATAAAATAAATCATTCAAAAATAAATACATCTATAATAGTATAATAAACAAAACTATGACTGAATGTGCCTCCATGAAGAATCCTCTCTCCAATAGGTCCCTTCGCCCTCAATAGGACACCCCCAGCACCTCCCCCCACCCCTCAACCACAAAACACAATAATGACAATAATAATAGAAAATAAAATAGAAAATATATATACCAAGATAGATACACATACACACACATGTATAGTACATATTCATAAACATATTCACAGGACACTCAACTTATCTCTTAGCTTTTTTATGCAGGTGACATTTCCACCTGGATGACAGCACATAATCAGCAAGACGAAGATGCTCGTCATCCGAGGGAATGCCTTCCCATTCTCAGATGTTAGATAATCCAAGATGATCACGCCATTTATATTGAAGCCCTTGTCAGCTCCAGATTTGACTACTTCAACTCACACCCTGCTGGAATCACTGCATTCTCAGATTCCCCTCCACTGATTTGCACCCTGGACAGGCTCCCTATTGCAGCTGTTATGTTATGTTATGCTGTTATGTTCAGGATTCTAATTCTAGCCTACAGGGCCATTAATACCTCTCAGCCTGGATAAGGTGCTGTATTGTTGTTCTTTCTCTGCGATCTACAATTGCGAAATTCTTGAAGTTGTCTTCTCTTTAAGGTTTCAGTGGGCAACCACCAAGACCTCGCTGTGTACTGTTGCCTAATTGGTTGAATGAGTTGTGCTGCAGGTGTCATAACTGCAAAGTAACTGCTGATTATATAACCACCAATTCAACAAGCACTTTGATAGTGATTTACTTTTCTACTAGGAATACACTTGTTGCTCTGTGTTTATATTAAAAACATATGTTGTTTGTGCTTTTACTCTAGCATTGAACAGGTTAGGTAGCAGTTTTGTACTTATCATATTGCATATAATATACTGTATATGTTACATTTTACGCCATCTACCATAACATGTTTTTGTGGTTTCAGCATATACTGTACAAATTGATAACTTTTAAATGAATTAGATTTGCCAAAGGTACATTGATTCTCCCCTGATCCTCTTTATTTTCCCCTGTCCTTATTTCTAAATTTAGTTAAGTGCACAATATGTTGTACTCCCAAATTGTTTATTTCTTGATGACTTGATTGAAACCCCATTAAAACTTTAAACAATGATTTCCCCCAATGCTCTCGTTATTTTAGCTCTGACTTGAGACTTCCGTTATATTGTGTGTGTGGAGGGAAATGGCCATCTTGGCCTGACAATCACATTTTAATTTCCAATTAATGTCCTTTGGGTGTTGTCTTTGGCAATGACAAGCAAACCCATTGAAATGTTAGAAAAGTAACCCTGTCACCTGCTGCCCAGTGCCAAAGACCTTGAGCCTGTAAGCCTGAGTGATTGTGCCATTTCTGGCCATACAAAAAGTGACAATAGTATTTCAATACTTGTTAGTCAACATGCTCAGGGTCAGAAAGTTAATGAAGTAAGCCACCTCTTTCCTCACTAAGTCTCCAGTCACATTAAACTTGGCCAGTTGGATGTGCTTTATTGACTGATGATTGGAGAGGACATTGTGTTTTGTACATATTACACCACATCCTCAAGCATCCCTATGCCAAGGTATTGTTTGCATGGGTATGGAAACCAACCTGTATTGGGGGTGATAAAGATGAAAATAAAATGCTCAACTCAATAAATTTACGTTTTGTACTCATAATATTTACAGATATTTTCCAGGAGCTGACAGGATGATTGAGTCCCCATTGCTTAAAACGTTGACCGTTGTTACTGTGCCCGCCCATCAGAATATGTTTTATGTAATATTTCCTGCAACTGCATTGACAAAATGTTAACACACTTACAGTAGGGTGTTCAAATGTAAATGATTTATTACAAAAATAAAATAAATAATCACGATCGTGAACAGGAGTAGCAAATCACCGAGCAGTCTCCTGCTAGTCTACCGTCTGTTTATTTAGGCGGGGAAAAAAACAACTCTATAAAGAACAGAGGTTAGTGACTGGCTCAAAATTGGCTCAAAATTGGCTCAAAATTGTCTCCATATAAAATGTTCAAAATACCAGAGCTTTGGAAATGATTCCATGCAGTCTAGATGCATATCTGAGCTTCATTCATCCCTGTGTTTCATTTTGTGACTAAGAAATCAGTAAGGGGATGGTGGAGACCAATAACAGAATTTGCCCTAATACCGTGTTTGAAGCTAGAACATGGTAGTCTCAGCCAATTTGAGTCTGGAACCTGCTATTTGCTCTCATGAAGTTATTTTTTTAAATGACAGACCTCAGATTAGTAGCCTAACGTTTCTTGTAAGGACTTTTTAACTACAACTTCACTGGAGCGATTATGGATGAATTCCTGTTACCGCTGTTTCTATGCTGCCTCCTTGAGATTGTGAGAATAGCCCATAAATGGATACGTGGATACTGTGGCAGGCAGAATTTGCTCTGTCTTCCATGTAAATGCCAAAAGAGCACTTCATTTATGCCCTCCCCTACCTCCAATTATAAATAATAAATTATGGTCTTTGATGTTAAGGTCATAACAACTCCAACTCACCCTTATTTACTACACTACTCAGTGAGTTTCTGACATATTGTGTGTGTTTCATTGGACATACGGTACACTACACAGTACATTCACATATGAATTCTTACATGTAATGAGGCAATAATAGCATGACATTAGAAACGGCTGCAGACACTCCAAGTCACATACGCACATCATTAGCGTTGACACTATGTTCTTCTAGAGAGAGAGAGAGGGTGTGTGTGTGTGAGAGAGAGATGGTAGAATGAGCTCTTGTAAACATCCATGAGAAGTTACATCCACTATTTATTTGTTTATTTTAATTTTGAAACAGGAAATTCCTTCCTTTGCTTCTCAGGGCCGTTGCCACACTCACAATCAGCCACAGTTAATCTGTCTCTGTTGGCTTCACTGATTTGGTTCAGGGTATCAAAGGCCTAACCATAGAAATAGCAATGAGGAGTCATCTGTTCAGACACCACAGCCAATGACATGGTGAACCTGCATTATAGGGCCAGGAGTTGTTTCCTGACCATGTGACCTGAGCAGACAAAACTCTTGCTCTAGCCCCTATATCTACAACACCAAGCAGTAATTTCATGCTGATCTAATGTTATTATAGTTTTTATATGGAATTACTATGCTCATTAAACACTTAAGTTTCCAGTAAGTGCCTCAATCCCCACAATAACACATGGTGGCACTCTTGTAGGGCTTCCAATTGGCTCATTCATCAGCCTCCTCTCCCTTGTAACTAACTATTCACCAGCTGTCACGCCCTGACCGTAGATATCCTTTTATTCTCTATGTTTGTTTGGTCAGGGTGTGACTCGGGTGAGAAAGTCTATGCTTTCTGGTTCTTTGTTTTTGGCCGTTTTTTGCTCACGGTAGGGAGCGTGGTACTGGTGAGGCACCGTGTTATGCCGTGAAGCGCATGGTGTCTCCAGTGCACGTTCACAGCCCGGTGCGCTATATTCCAGCTCCCTGCATTGGACGGGCTAGAGTGGGCATCCAGCCAGGACAGATGGTGCCAGCTCAGCACTCCTGGCCTCCAGTGTGTCTCTTCGGCCCAGGATATCCTGCGCCGGCTCTGCGCACTGTGTCTCCAGTGCATCTGCACAGCCCAGTGCGTCCTGTGCTAGCGCCCCGCATTTGCCGGGCAAAAGTAACCATCCAGCCTGGACGGGTTGTGCCAGCTCTACGCTTGAGACCTCCAGTGCGCCTCCACGGCCCAGTGTATCCGGTGCCTACTCCACGCACCAGGTGAGACCTGTTCCAGTTCCACGTACAAGGTCTCCATTATGTTTCCCCAGCCTGGTAAGCCCTGTGGCAGCTCCACGCACCAGGCTTCCAGTACGTCTTCTCAGACCGGTGAGACCTGTTCCGGCTCCACGTTCGAAGCCTCCAGTGATGATCCATGGCACGAAGCCTCCAGTGATGATCCATAGCAAGAAGCCTCCAGCGAGGGTCCCCAGCCCGGGGACTGCAGCGAGGGTCCCCAGTCCGAGGCCTGCGACGAGCGTCCCCAGTCCGAGGCCTGCGACGAGGGTCCCCAGTCCGGGGCCTGCGACGAGGGTCCCCAGTCCGGGGTCTGCGGCAAAGGTCCCCAGTCCGGGGTCGGCGGCGAGGGTCCCCGCACCAGAGGCGCCACCAAAGTGGGGGGAGCCCGAGGTGGAGTGGAGTCTGTGTCCCACACCGGAGCCGCCACCACGATGGATGCCCACCCGGACCCTCCCCTATAGTGTCAGGTTTGTGGCCGGAGTCCGCACTTTTTTTGGGGTGATGATTCTCAATCAGGGACAGCTGTCTTCCGTTGTCTCTGATTGGGATTCATTCTTAGGCGGCCTTTTTTCCTTTTCTCATTTGTGGGTTGTTGTCTTAATTTAATGCATGCATAGCCTTACGGAGCTTCACGTTCGTTTTTGTTGTTTATTGTTTTGTTGGTGACATTTAGAAATAAATTAAAAGGTACGCTCACCATGCTGCACCTTGTTCCGGTCATTTTCAAGACGACATTCGTGACACCAGCTCGTGTTCTCAGTCAACTTACCTGGTAAAATAAAAATGAAAGGGCAATATCATATTCCCACATTCTACTCAAAAAGTGAACATTCACAATCCCAAATGTGTGTATTGTAAAATTACCTATTTGGCTGCTATGAATGTGTATTGTAAAATTATCTGTCATGCTACTGTTATTTTCCAAGTCTAAAGGGCAATTGAGGCTTTGCTAAAATATCTGCTAAAATCCAGATGCATCTGTGTAAGTAGGCCAGATTGTAACGGCTCTCGTTGGTGGTAGGAAGAGTAGACCAAAGTGCAGCATGGAAAGTGTTCATTATTCTTTTATTCAAAAAACACTCAAACAAAATAACAAAAGCTAAAACGAAAGTGCACAGTTCTGTCAGGCTAAGAAAATAAGATCCCACAACTTAATGGTGGGAAAAAGGGCTGCCTAAGTATGATCCCCAATCAGAGACAACGATAGCTGCTTCTGATTGGGAACCACACTCGGCCAAAAACAAAGAAACAGAAAACATAGAATTTCCCACCCGAGTCACACCATGACCTAATAAGGATCTCTAAGGTCAGGGAGTGACACAGATATACAGTGCCTTGCGAAAGAATTCGGCCCCCTTGAACTTTGCGACCTTTTGCCACATTTCAGGCTTCAAACATAAAGATATAAAACTGTATTTTTTTGTGAAGAATCAACAACAAGTGGGACACAATCATGAAGTGGAACGACATTTATTGGATATTTCAAACTTTTTTAACAAATCAAAAACTGAAATATTGGGCGTGCAAAATTATTCAGCCCCTTTACTTTCAGTGCAGCAAACTCTTTCCAGAAGTTCAGTGAGGATCTCTGAATGATCCAATGTTGACCTAAATGACTAATGATGATAAATTGCACTGTGCAAGCGATAATATTGAAATGGAAGGAGTATCAGACCACTGCAAATCTACCAAGACCTGGCCGTCCCTCTAAACTTTCAGCTCATACAAGGAGAAGACTGATCAGAGATGCAGCCAAGAGGCCCATGATCACTCTGGATGAACTGCAGAGATCTACAGCTGAGGTGGAAGACTCTGTCCATAGGACAACAATCAGTCGTATATTGCACAAATCTGGCCTTTATGGAAGAGTGGCAAGAAGAAAGCCATTTCTTAAAGATATCCATAAAAAGTGTCGTTTAAAGTTTGCCACAAGCCACCTGGGAGACACACCAAACATGTGGAAGAAGGTGCTCTGGTCAGATGAAACCAAAATTGAACTTTTTGGCAACAATGCAAAACGTTATGTTTGGCGTAAAAGCAACACAGCTGAACACACCATCCCCACTGTCAAACATGGTGGTGGCAGCATCATGGTTTGGGCCTGCTTTTCTTCAGCAGGGACAGGGAAGATGGTTAAAATTGATGGGAAGATGGATGGAGCCAAATACAGGACCATTCTGGAAGAAAACCTGATGGAGTCTGCAAAAGACCTGAGACTGGGACGGAGATTTGTCTTCCAACAAGACAATGATCCAAAACATAAAGCTAAATCTACAATGGAATGGTTCAAAAATAAACATATCCAGGTGTTAGAATGGCCAAGTCAAAGTCCAGACCTGAATCCAATTGAGAATCTGTGGAAAGAACTGAAAACTGCTGTTCACAAATGCTCTCCATCCAACCTCACTGAGCTCGAGCTGTTTTGCAAGGAGGAATGGGAAAACATTTCAGTCTCTCGATGTGCAAAACTGATAGAGACATACCCCAAGCGACTTACAGCTGTAATCGCAGCAAAAGGTGGCGCTACAAAGTATTCATTTAAGGGGGCTGAATAATTTTGCACGCCCAATTTTTCAGTTTTTGATTTGTTAAAAAAGTTTGAAATATCCAATAAATGTCGTTCCACTTCATGATTGCGTCCCACTTGTTGTTGATTCTTCACAAAAAAATACAGTTTTATATCTTTATGTTTGAAGCCTGAAATGTGGCAATAGGTCGCAAAGTTCAAGGGGGCCGAATACTTTCGCAAGGCACTGTATATAACGACACAGCTATAGTATAATTTGACAGTTCTGTTTAGCCCTTTAGTCAGTATACTTTTAGTAGGTTAATTGTGCATTACTTATACTCTCATACTTACTTTCAAAGCAAAGATCCCAAAAGAAGTAACATCTTGTTGGCATGGGTGAGGAAGGGTACCACATACCCATCTGGAGATATTACACCCCTTCTCTCTCAGGAATGATCTGAACATATATGTTAAGAACTGTACAGCATTTTGAAACACTTTATTGATTACAATATAGAGATTAATAACAGTATAGCATTTCAAATACTTTATTGATTCCATTGTAAAATTAATATTAAAAGCAGTTTTTACCTTGTTCACCCCCTGGCATCTTTTTATCTTTCTGGCACTTTATCCCATTGGTTTGAGGAACAGAGCCCTCTTCTGGGATGGAAGGATAACCTCTCAAGTTTAGTTAGTTAGTTAGACAGACAGACAGACAGACAGACAGACAGACAGACAGACAGACAGACAGACAGACAGACAGACAGACAGACAGACAGACAGACAGACACATATTACATACACATAAATACACACATATGGCACACACACATTTTACACAAGTATGTGTTCACATGTATATTCTGTATCATGTATATAGTTCTTAGTACTGCCTTAGCGGCTCTTACCGTCACAGTCCAGTGGTTGTGTTCATTGATGATGCCAATAATGTACTTGTACATCATTGGATCTGTTACGGTGCGTGAATGAGGACCCAAAAGCGAATTAACGTAAACAGAGCTTCTTTAATAAGAAAACAAACGTAGGCTCAGATGGACCGGCAGGTTCCGACAGGACAGGACAAGGTTGCAGCAAACATGACGATAGTCTGGTTCAGGCATGAACAACACAAACGAGAATCCGACAAGGACAGGAACAAAAACAGAGAGAGATATAGAGGACTAATCAGAGGGAAAAAGGGAACAGGTGGGAAAAGGGGTGACGAGGTAGTTAGGAGGAGACAAGGAACAGCTGGGGGAAAGAGGGGGAGAAAAGGTAACCTAAAACGACCAGCAGGGGGAGACAGGGTGAAGAGAAAGGACAGAAACAAGACACAACATGACAATACATGACAGTACCCCCCCACTCACCGAGCGCCTCCTGGCGCACTCGAGGAGGAAACCTGGCGGCAACGGAGGAAATCCTCGATCAGCGCACGGTCCAGCACGTCCCGAGAGGGAACCCAACTCCTCTCCTCAGGACCGTACCCCTCCCAATCTACTAGGTACTGATGACCACGGCCCCGAGGACGCATGTCCAAAATCCTACGGACCCTGTAGATGGGTGCGCCCTCGACAAGGATGGGGGGGGGGGGGGGAAGACGAGCGGGGGCGCGAAGAACGGGCTTGATACAGGAGACATGGAAGACCGGGTGGACGCGACGAAGGTATCGCGGAAGAAGAAGTCGAACTGCGACAGGATTAATGACCTGAGAAATACGGAACGGACCAATGAACCGCGGGGTCAACTTGCGAGAAGCCGTCTTAAGGGGAAGGTTCTGAGTGGAGAGCCAAACTCTCTGACCGCGACAATATCTAGGACTCTTAGTTCTACGCTTATTAGCAGCCCTCACAGTCTGCGCCCTATAACGGCAAAGTGCAGACCTGACCCTCTTCCAGGTGCGCTCGCAACGTTGGACAAAAGCCTGAGCGGAGGGGACGCTGGACTCGGCGAACTGAGATGAGAACAGCGGAGGCTGGTACCCGAGGCTACTCTGAAAAGGAGATAGCCCGGTCGCAGACGAAGGAAGCGAGTTGTGGGCGTATTCTGCCCAGGGGAGCTGTTCTGACCAAGACGCAGGGTTGCGAAAAGAAAGACTGCGTAAGATGCGACCAATAGTCTGATTGGCCCGTTCTGCTTGACCGTTAGACTGGGGGTGAAAGCCGGAAGAGAGACTGACGGAAGCCCCAATCAAACGGCAAAACTCCCTCCAAAATTGAGACGTGAATTGCGGACCTCTGTCCGAAACGACGTCTGACGGAAGGCCATGAATTCTGAAAACATTCTCGATGATGATTTGTGCCGTCTCTTTAGCAGAAGGAAGCTTAGCAAGGGGAATAAAATGAGCCGCCTTAGAGAACCTGTCGACAACCGTAAGAATAACAGTCTTCCCCGCTGACGAAGGCAGTCCGGTGACAAAATCTAAGGCGATGTGAGACCACGGTCGAGAGGGAATGGGAAGCGGCCTGAGACGGCCGGCAGGAGGGGAGTTACCGGACTTAGTCTGCGCGCAGACCGAACAAGCAGCCACGAAGCGACGCGTGTCATGCTCCCGGGTGGGCCACCAAAAACGCTGGCGAATGGAAGCAAGCGTACCCCGAACGCCAGGGTGGCCGGCTAACTTGGCAGAGTGAGCCCACTGAAGAACGGCCAGACGAGTAGGAACGGGAACGAAAAGAAGGTTCCTAGGACAAGCGCGCGGCGACGGAGTTTGAGTGAGTGCTTGCTTTACCTGCCTCTCAATTCCCCAGACAGTCAACCCGACAACACGCCCCTCAGGGAGAATCCCCTCGGGGTCAGTGGAGGCTACTGAAGAACTGAAGAGACGAGATAAAGCATCAGGCTTGGTGTTCTTAGAGCCCGGACGATAAGAAATCACGAACTCGAAACGAGCGAAAAACAGCGCCCAGCGCGCCTGACGCGCATTAAGTCGTTTGGCAGAACGGATGTACTCAAGGTTCCTATGGTCAGTCCAAACGACAAAAGGAACGTTCGCCCCCTCCAACCACTGTCGCCATTCGCCTAGGGCTAAGCGGAAGGCGAGCAGTTCGCGGTTTCCCACATCATAGTTACGTTCCGACGGCGACAGGCGATGAGAAAAATACGCGCAAGGGTGGACCTTGTCGTCAGAGAGGGAGCGCTGAGAAAGAATGGCTCCCACGCCCACCTCTGACGCGTCAACCTCGACAACGAACTGTCTAGTGACGTCAGGTGTAACAAGGATAGGTGCGGATGTAAAACGATTCTTGAGGAGATCAAAAGCTCCCTGGGCGGAAACGGACCACTTAAAGCACGTCTTGACAGAAGTAAGGGCTGTGAGAGGAGCTGCCACCTGACCGAAATTACGGATGAAACGACGATAGAAGTTCGCGAAGCCGAGAAAGCGCTGCAGCTCGACGCGTGACTTAGGGACGGGCCAATCAATGACAGCTTGGACCTTAGCGGGATCCATCTTAATGCCTTCAGCGGAAATAACAGAACCGAGAAATGTGACGGAGGAGGCGTGAAAAGTGCACTTCTCAGCCTTCACAAAAAGACAATTCTCTAAAAGGCGCTGGAGGACACGTCGAACGTGCTGAACATGAATCTGGAGTGACGGTGAAAAAATCAGGATATCGTCAAGGTAAACGAAAACAAAGATGTTCAGCATGTCTCTCAGGACATCATTGACTAATGCCTGAAAGACAGCTGGAGCGTTAGCGAGGCCGAAAGGAAGAACCCGGTATTCAAAGTGCCCTAACGGAGTGTTAAACGCCGTCTTCCACTCGTCCCCCTCCCTGATGCGCACGAGATGGTAAGCGTTACGAAGGTCCAACTTAGTAAAAAACCTGGCTCCCTGCAGGATCTCGAAGGCTGAAGACATAAGAGGAAGCGGATAACGATTCTTCACTGTTATGTCATTCAGCCCTCGATAATCTATGCAGGGGCGCAGGGACCCGTCCTTCTTCTTAACAAAAAAAAACCCCGCTCCGGCGGGAGAGGAGGAGGGGACTATGATACCGGCGGCAAGAGCTACAGACAAATAATCTTCGAGAGCCTTACGTTCGGGAGCCGACAGAGAGTATAGTCTACCCCGGGGGGGAGTGGTTCCCGGAAGGAGATCAATACTACAATCATACGACCGGTGTGGAGGAAGAGAGGTGGCCCTGGACCGACTGAACACCGTGCGCAGATCGTGATATTCCTCCGGCACCCCTGTCAAATCACCAGGCTCCTCCTGTGAAGAAGAGACAGAGGAAACAGGAGGGATAGCAGACATTAAACATTTCACATGACAAGAGACGTTCCAGGAGAGGATAGAATTACTAGACCAATTAATGGAAGGATTATGACAAACTAGCCAGGGATGGCCCAAAACAACAGGTGTAAAAGGTGAACGAAAAATTAAAAAAGAAATGGTTTCGCTATGATTACCAGAAACAGTGAGGGTTAAAGGTAGCGTCTCACGCTGAATCCTGGGGAGAGGACTACCATCCAGGGCGAACAAGGCCGTGGACTCCCTTAACTGTCTGAGAGGAATGTCATGTTCCCGAGCCCAGGTCTCGTCCATAAAACAGCCCTCCGCCCCAGAGTCTATTAAGGCACTGCAGGAAGCTGACGAACCGGTCCAGCGTAGATGGACCGACAAGGTAGTGCAGGATCTTGAAGGAGAGACAGGAGTAGTAGCGCTCACCAGTAGCCCTCCGCTTACTGATGAGCTCTGGCTTTTACTGGACATGAAGTGACAAAATGACCAGCAGAACCGCAATAGAGACAGAGGCGGTTGGTGATTCTCCGTTCCCTCTCCTTAGTCGAGATGCGGATACCTCCCAGCTGCATAGGCTCAGCACCCGAGCCGGCAGAGGAAGATGGTAGTGATGCGGAGAGGGGGGCAACGGAGAATGCGAGCTCCTTTCCACGAGCTCGGTGACGAAGATCAACCCGTCGCTCAATGCGAATAGCGAGTTCAATCAAGGAATCCACGCTGGAAGGAACCTCCCGGGAGAGAATCTCATCCTTTACCTCTGCGCGGAGACCCTCCAGAAAACGAGCGAGCAAAGCCGGCTCGTTCCAGCCACTGGAGGCAGCAAGAGTGCGAAACTCAATAGAGTAGTCTGTTATGGATCGATTACCTTGACATAGGGAAGACAGGACCCTGGAAGCCTCCTCCCCAAAAACAGATCGATCAAAAACCTGTATCATCTCCTCCTTAAAGTCCTGATACTGGTTAGTGCACTCAGCCCTTGCCTCCCAGATTGCCGTGCCCCACTCACGAGCCCGTCCAATAAGGAGAGATATGACGTAGGCGACACGAGCAGTGCTCCTGGAGTAAGTGTTGGGCTGGAGAGAAAACACAATATCACACTGGGTGAGGAACGAGCGGCATTCAGTGGGCTCCCCAGAGTAACACGGCGGGTTATTGATTCTGGGCTCCGGAGATTCGAAAGCCCTGGAAGTGGCCGGTGGATCGAGGCGGAGATGGTGAACCTGTTCTGTGAGGTTGGAGACTTGGGTGGCCAGGGTCTCAACGGCATGTCGAGCAGCAGACAATTCCTGCTCGTGTCTGCCTAGCATCGCTCCCTGGATCTCGACGGCTGAGTGGAGAGGATCCGAAGTCGCTGGGTCCATTCTTGGTCGGATTCTTCTGTTACGGTGCGTGAATGAGGACCCAAAAGCGAATTAACGTAAACAGAGCTTCTTTAATAAGAAAACAAACGTAGGCTCAGATGGACCGGCAGGTTCCGACAGGACAGGACAAGGTTGCAGCAAACATGACGATAGTCTGGTTCAGGCATGAACAACACAAACAAGAATCCGACAAGGACAGGAACAAAAACAGAGAGAGATATAGAGGACTAATCAGAGGGAAAAAGGGAACAGGTGGGAAAAGGGGTGACGAGGTAGTTAGGAGGAGACAAGGAACAGCTGGGGGAAAGAGGGGGAGAAAAGGTAACCTAAAACGACCAGCAGGGGGAGACAGGGTGAAGAGAAAGGACAGAAACAAGACACAACATGACAATACATGACAGGATCAATCTGAAATTTCAAAGAGCAGGGATAGTTGCTTGAGTTAAAAATCTGTCAAATATAAGAAATAATATTATGAGAATAATCCAACCAACCTTAAGTTTGGATTTCTTGCTCCCCAAATGCCAGTAATTTTAAAGGTTATTGTAGAAAGCTTGCTCGGTTGACTGCCTTTAAAAATGTTGCACCAGATGGAACATGTAGGCATTGATGGTCTGACAGTAAAAAAGACAATGAAGTTAAATCTTTAAATGGAAAAACAACAATTTAGGTTTTCCTTATAAATTCACAGAAAATCACACACATGCAGTGTTTACATATACTGTATATGCAACACAGTCTTACCTCACTTTCCAGCTCCCTATTTGGACCAGTTCTGTGGAGATCACGATAAAAGATTTTAAATGGGCCGATTCTAGACAACAGCACATACAGTTGAAGCCGGAAGTTTACATACACTTAGGTTGGAGTCATTAAAACTTGTTTTTCAACCACTCCACACATTTTTGGTTAACAAACTATAGTTTTGGCAAATCGGTTAGGATATATACTTTGTGCATGACACAAGTAATCCTTACAAAATGTGTTTACAGACAGATTATTTCACTTATAATTGATTGTATCACAATTCCAGTGGGTCAGATGTTTACATACACTAAGTTGACTCCTGCCTTTAAACAGCTTGGAATATTCCAGAAAATGATGTCATGGCTTTTCGAAGCTTCTGATAGGCTAATTGACATGATTTCAGTCAATTGGAGATGTGCCTGTGGATGTATTTTAAGGCCTACCTTTCAACTCAGTGCCTCTTTGCTTGACATCATGGGAAAATCAAAAGAAATTAGCCAAGACCTCCTTGGGAGCAATTTCCAAACGCCTGAAGGTACCACGTTCATCTGTACAAACAATAGTTTGCAAGTATAAACCCCATGGGACCACGCAACCGTCATACCGCTCAGGAAGGAAGCGTGTTCTGTCTCCTAGAGATGAACGTATTTTGGTGCGAGAAGTGCAAATCAATCCCAGAACAACAGCAAAGGACCTTGACCTATGTCCACAGTAAAACGAGTCCTATATTGACATAACCTGAAAGGCTGCTCAGCAAGGAAGAAGCCATCACTCCAAAACTAACATAAAATAGCCAGACTACGGTTTGCAACTGCACATGGGGACAAAGATCGTCCTTTTTGGAGAAATGTCCTCTGGTCTGATGAAACAAAAATAGAACTGTTTGGCCATAATGACCATTGTTATGTTTGGAGGAAAAAGGGGGAGGCTTGCAAACTGAAGAGCACAATCCCAACCGTGAAGCACGGGGTTGGCAGCATCATGTTGTGGGGGTGCTTTGCTGCAGGAGGGACTGGTGCACTTCACACAATAGATGGCATCATGAGGAAGTAAAATTATGTGGATATATTGAAGCAACATCTCAAGATATCAGTCAGGAAGTTAAAGCTTGGTCGCAAATGAGTTTTCCAAATGGACAATTGACGCTAAGCATACTTCCAAAGTTGTGGCAAAATGGCTTACGGACAACAAAGTCAAGGTATTGGAGTGGCCATCACAAAGCCCTGACCTCAATCCTATAGAAAATTTGTGGGCAGAATTGAAAAAGCATGTGCGAGCAAGGAGGCCTACAAACCTGACTCAGTTACACCAGCTCTGTCAGGAGGAATGGGCCAACATTCACCCAACTTATTGTGGGAAGGCTACCTGAAACGTTTGACCCAAGTTAAACAATTTAAAGGCAATACTACCAAATACTAATTGAGTGTATGTAAACTTCTGACCCAATGGGAATGTGATGAAAGAAATAAAAGCTGAAATAAATCATTCTCTCTAATATTATTCTGACATTTCACATTCTTAAAATAAAGTGGTGATACTAACTGACCCAAGACAGCTAATTTTTTACTAGGATTAAAAGTCAGGAATTGTGAAAAACTGAGTTTAAATGTATTTGGCTGTTGTATGTAAACTTCCGACTTCAACTGTATACATATGTTCCTCCTCAAGCCTCTGTAACACCTGGAAAATGTACCTGTAGGTGTACTGAGATATATAAATGGATCAACCTGATAAGATTACATACATACATTTGTTTATATCAGTAGCTGCTGCTGCTGCTGCTGGTGTGGTGGCTGAGGAAGTGGAGGCTGCTGGTGTGGTGGCTGTGGAGGCCGCACCTGCTGGTGTGGTGGTTGTGGAGGCTGCACCTGCTGGCGTGGTGGCTGTGGAGGCCGCTGGTGTGGCGGCTGTGGATGCTGCACCTGCTGGTGTGGTGGTTTTGGAGGTTGAGGCTGTTGATGTAGTGGCTGTGGAGGCTTACACCTCTGTTTTGACCCGTTCATCCTTTCTACCAATCCATTCATCTGGGGATGGTACGTTGAGCAGAGACTTCTTCAGATCGGCAGAGCCTTGCAGACATTTTAGTTGATCTTTTTTTATAAAAGGGGATTTTTTTTTAGAAAGCTGAAGACATTTAAACCAATATTTAAGTTGAGTAACACAGTTACTATTTACCTCATTGACAAACTCCTTCCCTTGGTCTGTGAGTATACGTTTTGGAGCCTCAAACTGATAGAGGTCTGTGACCTCCTTAGCAGACTTTGTGCAGAGGGGGTATGCCTGTGGCCATTTAGTGAGGTGGTCAATCATAACACAGATGTACTGGTGTCCGCTGTCCGTCTGTGTCAGTTTGCCGATAAGGTCCATCCCAAGTAGTTCAAATGGCTGAGTGACCTTGAGGAAACATTGAACACACTTTACATTAGGTGTGTATTAGCTATGCTATAAGTATATATCAACACCTGTAGTAACAACACTGTAGATGGAATTGCTATGTAATTAACCTATCTGTTAGGTTAGGGTCATCTACATCACATGTGCTAAGACACGCACAAACTTACACACACAGAAAAACAACTGGCTTTAGTGGCTCTCTCCAGGCAACCAGGGCAATAAATCAGAAGAGTGACAGGGGGAGAGGTCTCCACACCCACACAATCCCTCACAGTTCTACTGTGAAACCTGACACCTTCACACTAGTGTTTGAGTCAATTTCTCAAGAAAGTACACAGGATTGCTAGCCACCAGGTCCAGACATTACCACCTGGAAAACTATCCATGTCCAATTTGAAAAAATGTGAGGCACAGCAGAGGCACCAATCAGATTTGACTCAGTCCTATACCGTGTATCCACCTATAACCTATACTGCTAAACTGCAATTATATAGCTGTTCCTGAGTAACTGCAATGTTGTTTTGACAGGTAAGCTAAAGTTATGTAATGACATAGTAACAAATGTACACTAAATGTAAAATGTTAACATTATGACTTTATATTCTCAAAATAAATATATGACATTTTGTAAATGCACATACCACTATTGGAGTGTACTCCACCTCCTGTTTTATAGATGTCATGCTGGCCAGGCAAGGTACACATTGTGACACCTGATTGAAGGAGGAAAAATAGTAGGACTGATAGAGCTATAGTTTTCAAACGTGTTTCAATAGTTCTCAATAGCAATTGCCAACTATTAAAACAAACGCAAAAACATCTGCATATTTTTTCACAAGAAGTATCAGAATAGAATAGCCAGTTTCATTTAGATAAGAGGAAGTTAGACAAACAGGTAATTATAAATCTATGTCAGCGGACATCCCTGGCCAATAAAATATTTTTGAGATTGCATCTCTTGTTTTTTTGTCCACAAGGAGTCCCAATGCTGGTGCATGGAACTCAACAAAGATGTCGGCCTCCTCAGCAAAGTCTATGCTTTCTGGTTCTTTGTTTTTGGCCGGGTATGATTCTCAATCAGGGTCAGCTGTCTTCCGTTGTCTCTGATTGGGAATCATACTTAGGCAGCCTTTTTTCCTTTTCTCATTTGTGGGTTGCAGTCTTCGTTTAATGCATGTATAGCCTTACGGAGCTTCACGTTCGTTTTTGTTGTTTATTGTTTTGTTGGCGACATTTTAAAAAATAAAGGAAAATGTACACTCACAACGCTGCACCTTGGTCCGGTCATCTTCAAGACGACGCTCGTGACAATATTTTGATAAAAGGATAATCTATGAAACTATGACATTAGATAAATCACTCATCCGTTTGGATTTGATAGTCATATGCACAGATGCATTATTAATCCCAATGTTAAATTAAATGATCGCAGTTTAACACAAGTAGATCTTACCTTGATATCACAAAACAGTTTTGTAAACTACAAATTAACACAACAACATCGAATTGACACAAGATTTGCGACTAAAAGGCTGATCTCTGAGGAAGATTGAGGGCATAGGGTTTAAATGACTAGACTTGGCCTGGTGTCGTAACGGTTTCGAATTGCTATAAGACGATATAATAAATATTATAGTCATGATGGTAGATAAGATAACGGTTTGATAGTTTCAGACCAATTAATAACGGAATAATCAACAGATAAAGTGTACTTGTAAGTCTCGCCTCACCTTCTACAACAAAATGAATGGCCTTTTTCTGAAAACGTTTTTTTTCATCCTTGGTCAAGCCCACGGGATAGCCACCATTGCTTTTGTAATTGACAAAGTTACTATAGGTTGCAGGATCCATTCTTCTGAAAACATCAGTTTCGAAATTAAATCAATCAACTGTGTTCTAATAATCTGCAACGTCATGACATTTAAGCAAGTTGTGTAATTTGGATAACATTGCCTAATGTCAGTCTTCAATGAAGCACTTGTTGTTGTTTTACTGATAGGTCAATCGCAAATGAGAAGTATTGCGTAGTGGAGGTAGGCCTGACGTCTTCCATGATATGTTGTGACACTTTAAAAAAATTAAAAATAAAAACTCTTCAGTATGAAAGCCATTAACACTAAAATTAGGTACTCTATCACAAAAAGAGGCTTTAGCACCTCACAGAAAGTGTACATACAAACTTATCATTTCATTCTTAATCATCTGTGATGCTGACAATATACAGTATGTTTTTCATAACAGTGTAGCCATATCACCTTATTAGTCATAAGACGAATGAGTCTGTATGTATGTGTATGTGTTATATGTTGGATTTGGACAAGCCACAGTGATGGAAAATAAATTGGTTTGTTCTGTCGTTATTGTATATCATGATATTTGTGAGACAAGACAATACCATATGTTATGATTAAAAAGACAAACCAAACCTGTTGTGTCATTTGAGGTTAAGTGAATATACAATGCTCTTCTGTCACAAACTTGTGTAATAATCTATTAAGTCTAAGGCACACCAAACATATATACTGTACCTAATCACATTTTCCTCCTAGTGCCCAAAGCAATACTGAATCACTGATCAATCCAAATGCAGACGAAAATTACGTAATTATTCAGTCATGTTTTTGGACCAAATGTGAGACTGTGTAGATCCCTAAATCTAAAAGATTGGATTAATGTTGAAATGTCAATCCCTTGTAACCAAGGATTGGTCTGTGAGAGGAGTCGTTTGGCCACAGTTGGACCACAAACTTCTTGTTGTTACTATCTTAATCTTACTATGAGTCTTGTGTGACATAAATTGACAAGATCGCCAGCAGAGTGGAAAAGAACATTGTGGCAAAGGGCATTGTGACATATGCTGTAGTGAGAAAGTTGGAGAATAAGCATGGCTGTACTTGCCAAATTCTGATGATGATGATCATTTCGTGAATGATTTATCCACATTGTGACGTCTCAAAGATGTCATAATACCGTCTGTATAGGCTAGTAACACATGCAATTTTCCTCCTCTGTGACATCATCAGATACATAATCACTATTTACTCACTGCTCCTGATCAGACACGATCAGCCGAAATGTGCCCACTGGCACAGAGCAAGATGATGCATGGCAGACAGAAGCAATCCCTGATGACAACAATGCTTACAGATAACCACAACATTCCCAGTAACAAGCCAATGGACCATTTCCAGAATGTCTTAATTTATGGAATATTGCCATCAAACATAGACATTTTTAAGACTTCAGTTTATTGTCTGGAGGTAACTGTAACGTTGCCTTCACAATAGTCTACTCTATAGTAGAATGGCGCCGGAAAGTATGGCTGATGTTTTACGTGCTTAAAAAATAAGTTACGAACAACGCAAAAAATATAATAATAATAAAACAGTTGTTTAAACTGTTTTATTTTGTTTGTTTTTTTGCGTTGTTCGTAACTTATTATTTAACTCATTTTGTACATGATGTTGCTGCTACCGTCTCTTATGACCAAAAATAACTTCTGGACATCAGAACAGCGATTACTTACCAGGAACTGGAAGAAGCTTTTTCCATTAACGAGTCCGACGTGGAGGATATACTGCTTTCCCGGGAATGGGCCTAAATCACTGTCTGTCATAATGGTGGGTGTAGCTGGTGTGTGCAGGCAGGCGCAGGAGAGCAGAGAATTGGGAGCAACGTAACTTCGCTCAGAATAATGAATGGTGCAAGGTACAACACTACACTTGCCCAAACACAAACACACGAACATCCATTTTTACGCACGGGCCAAAAACAGCACCAGTCGAAATAACCAGTCACCAACATTACCAAACATGACAATAACAATCCCGCACAACACCATGGGTGTCACGACCCTTGGGGTTCTCTATGGTGCAGTAAGTCAGAGTGTGACTAGGGGGTGTTCAAGTACTATATTTCTATGATGGTGTGAGTATGGTTCCCAATTGGAGGCAGCTGATCATCGTTTCCTCTAATTGGATATCATACTTAATGTGGTCCTTTTCCCACCTTGTGGGAAATTGTTTTGTTTTCAGTTAGTGTCTTAGTGTGCTCTGTACTGTACGTTCGTTGATTCTTTGTTGTTTTTGTTAAGTTTGACTTAGTAATAAAGTATGTGGAACTCTAAACACAATACACCTTGGCCCGCTCCTTTTGACGGATGTGACAATGGGGGAAACAGAGGGTTAAATACATCAACAATAATTAGGGGAATGAAAAACAGTAGAAACAAAGACAAAACAAATGGAAAATGAAAAGTGGTTCGGCGATGGCTAGTAGACCGACAATGTTAAATGTGCAACCAGAAGGGGGAAAAAACTCTAGACCACCTTTACTCCATACACAGAGATGCGTACAAAACTCCCTCACCCTCCATTTGGCAAATCTTACCATAATTCTATCCTCCTGATTCCGGTTTACAAGCAAAAATTAAAGCAGGAAGCACAAGTGACTAGATCAATTAAAAAGTGGTCAGATGAAGCAGATGCTAAGCTACAGGACTGTTTTGCTAGCACAGACTGGATTATGTTCCGGGATTCTTCTGATGGCATTGAGGAGTACACCACATCAGTCACTGGCTTCATCAACAAGTGCTTCGATGACGCTGTCTCCACAGTGACTGTGCGTACATACCCCAACCAGAAGCCATGGATTACAGGCAACATCCGCACTGAGCTAAAGGGTAGAGCTGCCGCTTTCAAGGAGCGGGACTCTAACCTGGAAGCTTATAACAAATTCCACTGTGCCCTCCGACAAACCATCAAACAGGCAAAGCATCAATACAGAACTAAGATTGAATCGTACTACACCGGCTCCGACACTTGTTGATGTGGATTGGCTTGCAAACTAGTACAGACTACAAAAAGGTAAGCACAGCCGAGAGCTGCCCAGTGACGCAAGCCTACCAGACGAGCTAAATTACTTCTATGCTTGCTTCAAGGCACTGAAACATGCATCAGCGCATCAGCTTTTCTGGACAACTGTGTGATCACACTCTCCGTAGCCGATGTGAGTAAGAACTTTAAACAGGTCAACATCCAGAAGGCCAAACGGATTATCAGGACGTGCACTCCTAGCATGCGCTGACCAACTGGCAAGTGTCTTCACTGACATTTTCAACCTGTCCCTGACTGAGTCTGTAATACCAACATGTTTCAAGCAGACCACCATAGTACCTGTGCCCAAGAACACTAAGCTAACCTGCCTAAATGACTACTGACCCGTAGCACTCACGTCTATAGCCATGTAGTGCTTTGAAAGGCTGGTCATTGCTCACATTAACTCCATTATCCCAGAAACCCTAGACCCACTCCAATTCACTTACCGACCCAACAGATCCACAGAGGATGTAATCTCTATTGCACTCCACACTGCCCTTTCTCACCTGGACAAACTGGATCCTGGACATCCTGACGGGCCGCCCCAGGTGGTAAGGGTAGGTAACACACCCACTACGCTGATCCTCAAAACTGGGACCCCTCAGGGGTGTGTATTGAGTCCCCTCCTGTACTCCCTGTTCACTCATGACTGCACGGACTGAAATTATGTGTTCTTTGGACTATGAGTGCCCCTCATCTCCTTCTTTTGAGTTGAAGTGTTGTGCAGGGTCCAGCTGAGGTCCAGTCATACACTACATGGCCAAAGGTATGTGGACACCCACTCGTCGAACATCTCATTCCAAAATCAAGGGCCTTAATATGGAGTTGGTCCCCCATGTGACGCCAGCATCCACTCTTCTGGGAAGGCTTTCCACTAGATGTTGGAACATTGCTGCAGGGACTTTCTTCCACTCAGCCACAAGAGCAGTAATGATATCAGGCACTGATGTTGGGCGATTAGGCCTGGCTCGCAGTTGGCATTCCAATTCATCCCAAAGGTGTTCGATGGGGTTGAGGTCAGGGCTCTGTGCAGGCGGTTACGGTTGACTGGGGCAGCTCTAGCAGGACGAACTGACTTGTTGGAAAGGTGGCATCCTATGGCGGTACCACTTTCAAAGTCATTGAGCTCTTCACTAAGGCCATTCTACTGACAATGTATGTCTATGGAGATTGCATGGCTGTGTACTCAATTTTCATATACCTGTCGGCAATGGGTGTGGCTGAAATAGCCAAATCCACCAATTTGAAGGGGTGTCAACATACTTTTGTATACACAATGTGTTTGTTATTGTAACAGGGTTTGCCTCAAGTTAATAATATTCCTGTCACCACGCCAGACTGGCCAGCCCATATTTTTTTTTACAGTAGGTGTATTCCTGTCCCTTGTGCGCAGGGCTCAGGGCGGATGGGAACGGTGTGCAGCAAGGAAGGCTGAGGAGAAATATTCTCATTAATGATGACTAAGTAATGTCCAGGGAAATGAATGTCTATGAGGAAAGAATTGCCTGCCCAGGAAAAACATTGTTAGGGCCCTAGTTATAGGCAATTCCTGTTCAGTTTATGTGGTCGGGAAAATCTCAGGGTTTAGTCATGTCTAATGCAAGAGAAACCTGAACGTGGTGTGACACTGCTTGGCTCTAGTAAGCATTGATTTAAGGTTACAAGTTAAAGTCCTTTGAAGAGGCTAGTAAACATACCAGTGGAAAGCTGGGATTGGTACATCATTTTTTAAAAACTTTTAAATAAATGATTTATACCCCTTGATTCTTGAAGTATCTAATTTATAAATGCCTCCTGCGCTTAGTTCAACTGTCATACCCCATCAGAATCCAAAATATATGCTTGTTTTACTCAAATGTTTGTAAACAATGTAAATGCAAACCAAACAAAATCACATTTATTTGTCACATGCGCCGAATACAACTGGTGAAGTTCTTGCTTACCAGCTCTTCCCAACAATGCAGAGTTTAAAAGTAAAATAGTAACAGGAGGAATAAAATACACAAGAATGGAGCTACATACAGTAAGTAGCAGTACCAGATCAATGTGCAGAGGTACGAGGTATTTGAGGTAGATATGTACGTGAAGGCAGAGTAAAGTGACTAGGTATCAGGATAGATAATAATAAGGTATTTGAGGTAGATTTGTACATGAAGGCAGAGTAAAGTGACTAGGTATCAGGATAGATAATAATAAGGTATTTGAGGTAGATTTGTACATGAAGGTAGAGTAAAGTGACTAGGCATCAGGATAGATAATAATAAGAGTCAAATAAAGAATAGAGCAGCAGCAGCAAATGATGAGTGTAAAAGTGTGTCTGTGTGAGTGTGAATGTGTGGTGTGTAATGTGTGTTTGTGTTGTGTCAGTCTGCCTGCCTGCCTGCCTGCCTGTGTTTTATGTGTGTGTGTGTGTAACGGATGTGAAACTGCTAGCTAGTTAGCGGTGGTGCGCGCTAAATGGCGTTTCAATCGGGGACTTCACTTGCTCTGAGACTTAGAAGTAGTAGTTCCCCTTGCTCTGCAAGGGCCGCTGCTTTTGTGGAGCGATGGGTAACGATGCTTCGTGGGTGACTGTTGTTGATGTGTGCAGAGGGTCCCTGGTTCGCGCCCGGGTATTGGCGAGGGGACGGTCTAAAGTTATACTGTTACATTGATGCTGTTGACCCGGTTCACTGGTTACTGCGGAAAAGGAGGAGGTCAAAAGGGGGGTGAGTGTAACGGATGTGAAACCGCTAGCTAGTTAGCGGTGGTGCGCGCTAAATAGCGTTTCAATCGGTGACGTCACTTGCTCTGAGACCTTGAAGTAGTGGTTCTCCTTGCTCTGCAAGGGCCGCGGCTTTTGTGGAGCGATGGGTAACGATACTTTGTGGGTGACTGTTGTTGATGTGTGCAGAGGGTCCCTGGATCGCACCCGGGTATGGGCAAGGGGACAGTCTAAAGTTATACTGTTACATGTGCATGTAAACAAACAAACACTGTACAGCCTCAAAACATGGTTAAAACTATAATTATCATACCAGTCGCTGCATCCATAGCTCTGTCTATGAATTGGAGAGTGGTTACATCGTTTGAACTGCAGATTGGTGCTTTAACTTCGAGACCACAAACTAAATTATTCGGAACTCAGTTTAACAGATGTAAGATCTTAATTTGAGCCAGTTTGCTACAACAGGAAAATAATGTGAATTATTATGTGGATTATAAATAATGGACATTTTTGCAGGGATTGATACATTTTTTGTTAGGGTAAATCAAGTGAAAATTACAAACTTTAGAAGCTTTATAAAAACTCAAATACACAACAACTTGCATTTTCTGTGGTGCAGGAAGATTCTGAGCAACAAAAGAGTGATCAAATTAAGATCCTACACCTCTATCTACTTGTCTACTGATTCCACTCTCAAAGTTACCACACGGGTTTGCCTGCAATTTACCTACCTCATCCCCATACTGTTTTTATTTATTTACTTTTCTGCTCTTTTGCACACTAGTATCTCTACCTGCACATGACCATCTGATCATTTATCACTCCAGTGTTAATCTGCTAAATTGTAATTATTCGCCTACCTCCTCATGCCTTTTGCACACAATGTATATAGACTCATTAAAAAACAATAAAAAAAAATATTATACTGTGTTATTGACTTGTTTATTGTTTACTCCATGTGTAACTCTGTGTTGCTGTCTGTTCACACTGCTATGCTTTATCTTGGCCAGGTCGCAGTTGTAAATGAGAACTTGTTCTCAACTAGCCTATCTGGTTAAATAAAGGTGAAATAAAAATAAATCAATAAAAACTACCAGTAGTCTGTGTAGGTAGGATGAAGGCAAAGGCTACGACATGTCAGGGTTTGTTTTTCTGTCCCTGGAGTTCTATTAGCCTGATTTAAATATCCCTTCTTTTTGCATGTACCGAGTGACACAAAACAATTGCTGGAAACACATTCCAATGTGTTTATACATAGGTCAATAAACCATCCTGTTGTACACCAAACCTCTCAGTTATTTTCTCAGTAGTAAATGAAATCTGTCAAAAACTAGAGCCTCTGTGTGATTTCCTATTGGAGAAGCCCTATTTTACAAACTTAGGGCTGGCTGTCTCTGAAAACACATTCCACCACAGGATATGTTCTAACTGAACATCCACTGTCTCCCCGTCCATCTCCTTCCATTCAACAGTCTCACTCTGAGATCTAGGAAAATATTAATTATGACCGGATTCTGAGACTCAAACCCCCAGGAATAAAATTTTAACTCAGCCTACCCAAGAGATGGAATTTGTTATCCATTAACCACAGTTTTTCAAAACTCACTTTTGTTTGAGTCTATGTTGTGTATTTTGTACGAATAAACATTTTTATGATTGCCGCCATGGGTTTAAGTTAGGTGAAGTTCACTCACTTGATGATTAACATTGCCTGAGACCTGAAAACTAATCTCTAAGCCCTTCCAACTCAAGTCTTGACCTCAAAGCCAGTTCCACTGCATTTTTTAATTGTTCCCCTCTAACACGAGTGTGCAATTAATTATCAGGTAGAACAGAAAACCAGAAGGGTCCGGACCATAGGGTAAAATTATTATAACCCTGCTCCAGGCTTAAGCTCACGTTTGATACCCATGCAGTCAGTCCTGGTTTCTTTTGAAATCACTTCATCATCTCTGATGAACATATCTTCATGCTGAGCAAGCTTTGTTGCTAACAAGGTTTTCACACTTACTAGACTTTTTGCTAAACTTCGGCTAATCATACAGGATTACTACAATATAAACTTGCAAACTTGTCATGACCGTAAATATTGCTTTCAAAACACCATTGTCAAGATTAACTATTACACCATATAATAGATTAAATATTTGCTCATATTTTCACATTACACCTACCTCAGTATATTGACCAGTTTTGGGACAGTTGCTAGGTGGGGGGGGGGGGGGGGGGGGGGGGTTCGATGAAGACGCATGGTATTTTTCTTGTTTAAACTTAAGTGAGCTGTGGAGGAGTGATGTGATCTAAGAGTCCCGTGAGGCCATTTCCTGCCATTGAGTCGGTGGATCTACCTTTCCTCCCGTTCTAACACAGGACATGATTTACACTACAATTATTATCTGTGCCTCTCAGGCAGCGAAATACAATATCCTCACAGTGAGTTCCTTGAGGCAGAGGGTCAAAGAGGGTCAGAGAGGGTCAACAAAGCAAAGCAAGGTAAGCTTAGACTGTGGCAGACAGAATACCAAAATATGACTGGCTGGGTTGAGTCCACTAGCAATAGCATGAGGCATGCCAAATAATTTTGAGAATAATTTCACTAGAATCATATTACGTGGTTTCAGGGTTGGACAATCACAACATAAACGTGAGTGAGTAAGACTTTTCATGTATTCATTACACATGGTACATTTCTGTGTCAAATTTGTGTCAAATTACACAACTGCAAGTTATGAGAAGATTGCAAATTGCTGCTCCTAAAATGCAATGTTTTTGTTAAGACAAAAATGTAAAGTTTCATGTTTTCAATATGGCATGTCTACATGTTCTTTAATAAATATATAAATATCTTCTTTCATCCTCCACAATCTATAGTTTTCCATTGACAACAACATGAGGGAATCTTTTTCAAGGGCATTTCGACCATTTCCATAAAGGTTATCATCAATGTAGAGTTGGTAGCCATCTCATCTCACCCATGATACATTATTTTCTGACAATGCTTCTTACTCAGAGAGAAATCACTCCCGGGTGGGTGTGTGGCACAGAGAAGGTTATCAGTACAGACCTCCTCCCTTTCTCCTCATGCTCAACTACACCCTGCAGGGGAAGACCTCCCATTTCCCCCATTACGAGTAGCCTACATCTAGATAAAACACTGTTGTACCCTGTGGCCACAAAGAACTGGTCCCTTTTGAGGTACTGCTTACTCAATGATATGCTTCAGATATGTTATTGGTGGCACCAGCAACGACGGAACTGGCTGTGTCAGAATGTGGCTATGCAAACACAAGCCAAGTAAGTGTTGGAAAGAACAGGCCCTGTTTCTTCCGTTCTGGATATCTTTGATTTTCCCAAAATAAACATTTCGCTGCAGACACATCTTGACGTTTTCACTAGTAAGTTTAATCAAATAGATATGCAAAACAGAGAAAACATTTTCCCAGGCATATCAAGAAGCCATCAATAATTCACAAACGCCACTACTTGTCATACAATGTCCATAATGGTCTTCATCGTGACGACCTCTTCGTCATGAAGACCACAGTAGGCCTAATCAAATGAGAGGGTTAGACAGATTTTGTTTCCATTGCATGAACAAAAGATTGCTTCCCCGAATGCCAAAGCCACCTCACTTCCACCCCATTTTCAATTTCTCTCACTTCATCCATTTTTATCAAGGGAAATACAGACACTGAAATAGCATGCCGTTTCTATCAACTGCTACCGTGAATTGTGGGGTGGCCTTAGAGGAAGTGAGCCCACCTTCCACGTCCTGTAGCACAATGTGTCACTCATGACTCACACTCTCCCCCTGGGAAGGGTCCCTCCCGCGAGTGATTATGTTCCTACTCCTCCCAGACAAACAGAGAGACCTAGAATCACTACATGGACACCTGCTCATAGAACATTTTATTCCAAAATCACGAGTTGGTCCCCCATTTGCTGCTATAACAGCCTCCATTCTTCTGGGAAGGCTTTCCACTAGATATTGGAACATTGCTGCGGGGACTTGCTACCATTCAGCCACAAGAGCATTACATGCTGACTAGACCAGGTACGTGCGTCCGCGTGCACAATCGCATGTTGATTTGGTCCTGACGAGATCAGGACACACTGGTTGAAATATCTTTGAACCAACTATATTAATTTGTGGACAGGTCAAAACACATGAAACATACATGGCCATTTAGCTAGCTAGCTTGCTGTTGCTAGCTAATTTGTCCTGGGATGTAAACATTGGGTTGTTATTTTACTTGAAATGCACCAAGGTCCTTTTTTTCCTGGATCTTTGTAGAATTTTGGCCCATTTTGAGTCACACAAAAGTGTGTGTTCTCTACTCCGACAATTAATCCACAGGCATGTTGTCCGGTCCTCTGGCAGTCTCTATGGGGGTGCCACAGGGTTCAATTCTTGGTCCGACTCATTTCTCTGTATATATCAATGATGTTGCTCTTGCTGCGGCCGATTCCCTGATCCATCTCTACGCAGACGACACCATTCTGTATACTTCTGGCCCTTCCTTGGACACTGTGCTATCTAACCTCCAAACGAGCTTCAATGCCATACAACACTCCTTCCGTGGCCTCCAACTGCTCTTAAAAGCTAGTAAAACCAAATGCATGCTTTTCAACCGTTCGCTGCCTGCACCCGCACGCCCGACTAGCATCACCACCCTGGATGGTTCCGACCTAGAATATGTGGACATCTATAAGTACCTAGGTGTCTGGCTAGACTGTAAACTCTCCTTCCAGACTCATATCAAACATCTCCAATCCAAAATCAAATCTAGAATCGGCTTTCTATTTCGCAACAAAGCCTCCTTCACTCACGCCGCCAAACTTACCCTAGTAAAACTGACTATCCTACCGATCCTTGACTTCGGCGATGTCATCTACAAAATGGCTTCCAATACTCTACTCAGCAAACTGGATGCAGTTTATCACAGTGCCATCCACTTTGTTACTAAAGCACCTTATACCACCCACCACTGCGACCTGTATGCTCTAGTCGGCTGGCCCTCGCTACATATTCGTCACCAGACCCACTGGCCCCAGGTCATCTACAAGTCCATGCTAGGTAAAGCTCCGCCTTATCTCAGTTCACTGGTCAAGATGGCAACACCCACCCGTAGCACGCACTCCAGCAGGTGTATCTCACTGATCATCCCTAAAGCCAACACCTAATTTGGCCGCCTTTCCTTCCAGTTCTCTGCTGCCTGTTACTGGAACGAATTGCAAAAATCGTTGAAGTTGGAGACTTTTATCTTCCTCACCAACTTTAAATATTTGCTATCTGAGCAGCTAACCGATCGCTGCAGCTGTACATAGTCCATCTGTAAATAGCCCACCCAATTTACCTACCTCATCCCCATACTGTTTTTATTTATTTACTTTTCTGGTCTTTTGCACACCAGTATCTCTACCTGCACATGACCATCTGATCATTTATCACTCCAGTGTTAATCTGCTAAATTGTAATTATTCGCCTACCTCCTCATGCCTTTTGCACACAATGTATATAGACTCTTTAAAAAAAATTATACTGTGTTATTGACTTGTTTATTGTTTACTCCATGTGTAACTCTGTGTTGCTGTATGTTCAGACTGCTATGCTTTATCTTGGCCAGGACGCAGTTGTGCATGAAAACTTGTTCTCAACTAGCCTACCTGGTTAAATAAAGGTGAAATAAAAAATGAAAAAAATGTAAAGATAAAAGGGGAAACTTAGTTAGTTTCTAGTAATATCTCCTCCTTCAGTCGTCGTCTTCTTCTTCTTCTTCGGACTTTATATGGTGGTTGGCAAACATATTTAAGGTGCATTACCACCACCAACTGGACTGGACTGTGGACCTCAGTTCATCTTGCAATCACCCATGTGGGTATATGCTCCTAAAAACCAATGAGGAGATGGGAGAGGCGGGACTTGCCATGCGTTAAGCGTCAAAAATAGAACCATGTTCTATTTTAGCGCCTGGCAACGCAAACGCTAGTTGACGCGAGCGAGCAGTTTGGATGAAATTATTGAATAACATGTATGTGTACATTTATTTTGCAATGCTCATGCACGTAACGCAGGTGGTGTGGTCAGCATGTTAGTGAGTTCGGGCATTGATGTTGGGCGATTAGTCCTGGTTCGCAGTTGGTGTTCCAATTCATCACAAAGGTGTTCGATGGAGATGAGGTCAGGGCTCTGCGCAGACCAGTCAAGTTCTTCCACACCGATCTCAACAAATAATTTCTGTATGGACCTCGCTTTGTGCACATGGTCATTGTCATGCTGAAACTGGAAAGGGTCTTCCCCCAAACTGTTGTCGCCTAGAATGTCATTGTATGCATTGTAGGCCTACCATGAACAACGATAAACAACCCCAGACCATTATCCCTCCTCCACCAAACTTTACATTTGGCACTATGCATCGGGGCAGGTAGCATTCTCCTGGTATCCGCCAAACCCAAATTCGTCCGTCGGACTGCCAAATGGTGAAGCGTGATTCATCACTCCAGAGAATGCATTTTCACTGCTCCAGAGTCCAATGGCAGCGAGCTTTATACCTTTCCAGTCGACACTTGGCATTGATCTTAGGCTTGTGTGCAGATGCTCGGCCATGGAAACCCATTTCCTGAAACTCACGACGAACAGTTCTTGTGTTGACGTTGCTTTGGAAAATCGGTAGTGAGTGTTGCAACCGAGGACAGACCATTTTTATGCGCTAAGTGTATCAGCACTCAGTGGTCACATTCTGTGAGCTTGTGAAGCTTACCACTTTGAAGCTGAACCATTGATGCTCCTAGAAGTTTCCACTTCAATAACAGCACTTACAGTTGACCGGGGCAGCTCTGGCAGGGCAGAAATTTGATAAACTGACTTGTTGAATATCAAGCATAATAAGATATTATTCCGAATTAATGTATTCAAATATAACCTAAAACGTGTTTAAATCACCTCATGAAGAATGTGTTTGTCCTCGTGTCCTCAGAATGTGCCATTTGGCTGCCCAATAGGCATTCTCATGAGAGAGAACCATGTAAACACAAGGAGAGAACTGAGCAAATTAGGCTGCATATCACTGAAAGATGTTATCTACGTTTTTGATGTCATTGATGTGTTTTCAATGTGTTTCTTATTTAAATGCTAGTTTTGCCATATGTGCGTAATTTGGCTATAGCTTACTATAAATATACATTTCGTGTGTATGTTGTGTGTGCACGTGTCAGTTCAATGTCTAGGTTTGATTTACATTTGGTTGAGTTGTCAACTAACGTGAATTCAACATGAAAAAAAATCGCCATGTTAGATTTAGTTAATGGTTGGGTGAAAATGTTACTTTTTGCAAATCTAATTAGTTTTCCACGTTGATTCAACCTCAACACATTGATATTTGGGGTTGAAATGAGATGGAAACAATGTTGATTCACCCAGCTGTTACCCAGTGGCTGGTTGTTTAGCATGATAGGCAGGTTAAGAGAGAACTTGTTTGTTCTTGGTCAGCAACTACGCCATCCAGAAAGGAACTTCCTTCCTTGATCAATCGAAGACATGGAGGGAGGCTTATATAAATGGGAGTTATCGGCAGTCTTAACGTTCATTCTGCAACTCAAGCCATGCCTAATAGACGAGTAGCCTACATCTAAATTCTATGCGATTTTTTATATTTAGTTTGAGGCGTAGGAGATTGTTTAAAAAAAATGTGGGATACAGTAGCAATACTCGTTGCCCTGACGTTCCTTTTGAGAGTGAACGGGGAAGCCCCCCTCGTCGGATACTGCATGGGGAAGCAGTGCTTTGCCGTTTTCCAGGACCAAGCTAACTTTGGAACCGCTCAAAAACGTTGTGAGGAAAATAATAATGGATATTTAATGACAGTTCGATCTTTGATATCACATAGCATCCTTTTAATATTACTTGGTATTCATACAGGAGATTATTGGATTGGTTTACATTTACCAAGCGGGCAATGCCCCGACCAAGCATCGTTTTTACGAGGGTACAGGTGGATAACTGGAGATAATGAAACCAAATTCCAGAACTGGGGGCGCTTTGAAGATGTCTGTTCTTCAAAATGCATTTCGGTATCAAAATACGACTTTGTGTGGAAGGAACAACCATGCGAAAGTAAAGTAGATGGATATATTTGTGAATATAAACTTGACAGTCCCTGCCAACATGTAATTGTAAAAGGGGACGAATCAGTTCTGTATGAGACTCCGTTGGGATTCAAGGGCGAGAACCTACTGACATTACCCCTCGGAACCACTGCAACGCTCAAATCCATCGGGTCGAAGTATATCTGTCTATCTGAACAGTGGCTACAAGCACCGTGGAGTTGCGAGGTATTCAAAGGTGGCTGTGCGCATGACTGTTCCTCAGTTAATACTAAACCTGTATGCACCTGCCCACCTGGAAAAACTCTCCAGGACAATAACGTCACATGTGAAGATGCGCAAAATGACCCCTGCCTTGACTCAGGATGCGCACATCTCTGCCAAAAAAAAGATGACAGCTACACTTGCATGTGTCAGCATGGGTATGCACTGGCAGAAGATGGGAAGCATTGCAAAGACATTGATGATTGTGTCGATAACAGACAGTGCCCTGGACATAACATTAAGTGTGTCAATACTGTTGGTGGATTTAAATGCGAATGCCATAAGGGATATGTGTTTGAAAATGACAAATGCGTCGATGAAGATGAATGCTCCATGGGTCCATGTGACCACGAATGCAGAAACACAATAGGCAGTTACAATTGCTCCTGTTGGGATGGATTCATAAGAATGACCGAAGACACCAACCGGTGCCAATTTGTTTGTTTAGCCGAGTGTTCCCCAGAATGTGACCCAAGTAAACCACATCATTGCAACTGTCCAAATGGTTACATACTCGATGACAAAAATGGGAAGTCAATTTGTGTTGACATAGATGAATGTGAGATGGATGAGTGCCATCATAATTGTACAAATACGTATGGAGGTTACCTGTGTTCTTGTGATGAGGGATTCGACTTGGTTGGTTTCAATGATTGTGTTGAGAGAGAACCGTCAAATGTTTCAGGTTTTACCATACCATTTACACCATTTGTTAAGCATCCAACTGAGCGCCCTTCCACTGTAAAGGCTGGGGGTCTTCTTGGAATTATAGTATGCATTGTCATTGTTATTTTGGTGATGGTTGTACTTATTCACCTGATACTAAAACGTCGAGGTAATTTAGACATTGCTTTCGAAAGCCAAGATTTTGGTAATCACGATTTGCAACAAGTCACAATGGATAAGTACAAAACATTATCATTTGACAGACAGTAGATATAGGACAATCAAAATTTTGTTGGATAACTTTGTCATTTTCATTGTCATTACCTTTTTACACGTCTGCAAAGGAGAATCAGATGTTTGAATGTTTTATATTTTTATTTCATACAGTTGTAGTAAACCTATCATAAATGTAATGGCTCCATAAGCATCTCATTACTGAAAATGCAGACCTGTCTAAGTAACCAATACAAAGTAGGCCTATAACTTGCAAATTATAATTTCTTCTTTTATATATACACTACCGTTCAAAAGTTTGAGGTCACTTAGAAATGTCCTTGTTTTTGAAAGAAAAGCACATGTTTTGTCCATTAAAATAACATAAAATTGATCAGAAATACAGTGTAGACCCCAAACGTTTGAACGGTAGTGTATATTAAATTGTCATTATTTGTGCGTCTTTTACGTTCTCACCACAATACCCAATCTTTTGTGAAGTGTGACCCCTTGTGGACTCTGAAAGAGGTTGCTTTCTGATGACGCTTATTTATCCTTATCGCTTAATAGTCAGCCTTTTTTCTTTGACTATAGCAAGGTTTCCAATCAATTGGCAACAGATTTTCGTGTGAATATTCTAGAATCTGCATAAGGAAAATATCTGCATTTTCCCACTAGTGGTATTTTACCACCTGCATTGCTTGCTGTTTGGGGTTTTAGGCTGGGTTTCTGTACAGCACTTTGAGATATCAGCTGATGTAAGAAGGGCTATATAAATTCACTTGCCTGGCCAATTGTAAGCCGCCCTATGGGACTCCCAATCACGGCCGGTTGTAATACAGCCTGGAATCGAACCAGGGTCTGTAGTGACGCTTCTAGCACTGAGATCAAATCGAACCAGGGTCTGTAGTGATTTGATCTCAGTGCTAGAGGCGTCACTACAGACTTCTGCTGTGGCTGCATCACAGTAAATGCTGTACAGCCACAGCAGATGTCGGATTGACCATGCAGAGCCTTTAAGGCTAATGCCATCACTCCAGTCCTCGAGTAAGCACAGCAGTACACAGTTTTATTGTAGCCCAGGACAAGTACACCTGATTCAACTTGTCACTTAATGAACGGTGCAGAATTATTATTTTTACTACAGATGGCTACATTGGTCCAGTAATGCAGGACTATTAAAGGCCCAGTGTACGACTTTTGTGAAAAAAACATATGTATTACTATTTTTTATTTATTCCGATTTTTTAGGGGGTGCTGCAGCACCCTCAGGACCCCTACTTCCTGCTGATATGGGTTATTATATCAATATTTGCACACACAATGTTTGCACTGCTATTTCTCATGTAATTAATTTTACTGACAAAAAGTTAACACACATATGGAACGAACAAATGATCTGTCCGCATTTATAAAATTGTACCAAAACTTCCTGTTTTCATTACAGCTGTCAGGATTTGTATTTGTTTTATAAGGTAGGACTTTACTCACATAAAAACATGGTTATAGGTACACATATAATCCATAGTAGATGTCTTCAGACCCAATATGCATAAATAATTTTTTTAAAGAAGGAGACCCATTCCGAATGGACCTGAAGACAGTCAGACCCGTTCCGAAAAGGACCGTGGAAAACAGACCCAAACAGACCCGTGCTGATTCGGATCAGAGAGACCCGTTCAGATCCGAGAGTAAGAGAGATAAAGAAACCTCTGACTAAAACAATAGTTGTCTACCTCACGGTTCAGCTGCCGGAGATTTGAGCAATAAATGTATCAAGGCATGGCATGCATATAGGCCTAGGAGTCCAAAGTATAATATTCATATTTAAAAATGTAAAAAACATATTAAAGGAGACAAGTTTAGGCCTAGCCCTGGAGAGACCGAGAGAAAGATAGAGATATGCCTGCGCCATGTTCCCAACATCAACATGGATTTCTTTATTGTCAGATAGGCTACTACTGCTATACAGATACATATAGGCGTAAAGAAGGAGGCTAATTCGTTAATTTTCGAATATAGAATATATTTTATAAAAGATAAGCATTATATTGTTAGATTAAGGGAGTAGGCTAACTCTGGTAGTCCTAAAACATTCTTCCTCACATCAAGTTCAACTGTCGGAGTCAGTTAGAGTGCAGGTGTGTACTGCCTTCATAGCCCTGCTGTAGGTACTGTAAGCCTAATAATATCCATACCACACCAAACCTTCACAAAAGTTGCTTACTTTTGATATTACCCTAATAAAGTTAAGTCAGTGTTTATCGGGAAAATACGAACAGGGTATTATATTGCAGCATTAAATTCATTACCAACAAAGGCATACCAAACAAATGACAGCAATTGGCTAATGCTATTTATTTTTACAACATTTTTACTTTTAACCTTAAACTAAATATGGAGCACAAAATTAAATAAAGAACTTAATTTAGCCCATTAAACTTTCTCAACAAAATGAAACAAAACAACTTTTGCATAGGCTATTTAAATTATTAAATGTTCCTAAAATAATGACAGATTTCCAAAAGCTAAATGTTGTTACTCGTTGCCAACTGAGGTCCAATTCCTTTAATTTGGCTTTTGGAAATCTGTCATGTTCACAAAGATCAGTGCAGGTTGAATTCCTTTCATCTGGTTACCATACAGATCTAGTGATACCAAGGAGACCAGTGGTCTGAGATAGTCACCTTGTAACACAGATTCAGTCAGGTCACAATTATTTAGCGAGAGAGTTCACATCATAGTCACATCCTAAATAGGATGAAAAGCTTATGTGAAGATGATTTGCTTGGCTTTCAAGGCAAACACTTTCAGCTACTTGACTTGAGCAGCATCCAACTGAATAGTATGACTCAATGTGGCTTTGACTGGGAAATATGCAGAAATCCCTTACGGAACATGTCCATGGAGATACTTGACTTACCGTCCAATGGATTCAATGTGGACAAGGCAAAACTGTTTTTCAGTGCAATCCGAGGAACCAAAATTCCCCATCTTATTCTGGAACACAGCACCATGGGGAAATCATTTTGTTTCAGCGACGTCAAAGACCCAGACAGGAAAACATTGAGGGCTTGAAGAATAGTGGTGTCAAGATTCTAGATTTGTCCAAATGCTTTATTTTTACTTTGCAATATGCAGTATTCAGTCCACTGAGAGAGGTACAGGACTTAACAATAGCCCAAAACAAAATGAACAAGATTGAGTTTTTTGGCCTACAATGGCTGAACCTGTCACACAATCTTATAGGGGAAATCTATTCTTACACATTTGAAAATCTACCCAGTATTTTAGAACTAGACTTATCGTACAACCATATTGGTGCATTGGGATATCAGGCATTTACAGGACTTCCACACCTGCAAGTCCTTGATCTTACAGAAAACTTTTTTCGTGATCTAGGTACAAATGGTTACCTTGCACCACTCCCAAACATCCAACTTCTTCGTTTGACTGATAGTAAGATCACATCCTTAGAAGGCCTCGCTGGCTTTGCTGATAGTACGATCATACTTAATATTCAAAACAACAGGGTAACTCATTTAGAGGATGTATATATACATTGTTTTAGCTAAATGAATGCATATAGCTTCTCTGGTATGGTAACAACTTCAAAAAGTGGTGCACCGTTAACAATAATATTTCAGTGCCAGCTGTGAACTATTTAAAGTTGCTTGAGCTAAGGAACACCGCTCTGCAGGTGATATGGGCACGGGGAGAGTGTTTGCATGTTTTTGAAAATCTTGCCAACCTTTTTAGTCTGGATTTAAAGCTTGAACTCCCTGCAGGCTCTCCCAGATGGTATATTTAAAGGCCTGATCTCTCTGGAAGAGATGAGATCTCCACTTCAACTTCCTCACATACCTCCAATCAGACATTTTCCCAGAGACTCTCAAAACACTTCACCTCTCTTACAATTCCTGGCCTCTCCTGACCCAGCCGCTTTCCATTCTCTCAGCTGGATCAACCTGTGTAGGAATCGATTCCACTGTGACTGCGGCCTGGAGGACTTTCTGACGTGGCTGAACAGGACTAACGTGCCTTTTCCAGACCCTGGCGTGGATGAATTCAGCTGTGATTTTTCCTCAAATCTCCATGGCATCAGCCTGTTGAATTACATCAGTCATATCATGTGAGTAGAATGACGAGGGGCTGGTTCAGGAGCTGAGGCTCTCGCTCTTTGTCTGCTCAGCCCTGATCACCGTCGGAACGATTGTTTTAGCCCTGTCTCCGTGGATACTTCTTCGAAGTTTACAAAAAGGTGATCGCCAGGATCCTGGAGGGCCCTAGGAAGGATCATCCTGCTGATGGGCCCCGGTAGGACGCTTACTTATGCTTCAGCAACAACGAATACAAGTGGGTAGAAACTGCCCTGTTGAAGAAGCTTGACTTTCAGTTGGCAGAGTGCAACATCCTCCACTGCTGCTTCGAGGCCAGAGACTTCATCCCAGGTGAAGATCACCTGTCCAACATCAGGGACTCCATATGGGGGAGCAGGAAGACTGTGTGTATCGTGTCTAAAGAGTTCCTTAAGGACGGCTGGTGCCTGGAGGCCTTTACCCTGGCTCCGAGCAGGATGCTGGAGGAGCTCAGAGATGTTCTCATCATGGTGATCGTGGGGAAAGTCCCCCATTACGGACTGATGAAATGCGAAGCCATTAGGACCTTTCTCCAGAAGAGGGAGTATCTACAGCGGCCGGAGGACACACAGGACATAGAATGGTTTTATGAGAAGCTTATGTCCAAGATTCTTAACGACAGGAAGATCAAAAAGGACACAGCCAAAGATAACAATGGTGATATCACACTTGTAAATATGCAAGCAGTTGGAACTTAAAGATGCACTCTCCAACTTTTGTATAATTTCAGGCAGCAGTTTTGAAAGTGGTGCTCACATTTTTTGTTGTTGCAATTCCTATCATATATTACAAATCCAATTCTTACTATATGTTACAAACACAGGAGGCTGCTGAGGGGAGAACGGCTCATAATAATGTCCAGAACGAAGCAAATGGAATGGCTAGAAATACATGGAAACCAACGCTGGTCCAAATGCCAATTTGAACTATGGGACTCCCAAGTTGTGATACAAGTTGTGATACAGCCTGGATTTGAACCAGGGTGTCTGTAGTGACACCTCATGCACTGAAATGCAGTGCTTTAGACATCTGCGCCACTCAGGAGCCCCTTCACTGTATTGTGAACTGTATTTTGAAATATGACATCATTTTTTGACTGTACAACATAAATCATTGTTACCATATTGATTACAGTCAAAACACAAGCATTTTCGCTACACCCGCAATAACATCTGCTAAACACGTGTATGTGACCAATTTAAATTGCATTTGAATGGAGAGGGTCCTCTGTATTTTGGCATAGCTCATTTTTTTACCACTAGATGGTAGACTCAACCTGTATTCACCAATCTTGGTCCTGTGAAATATGACCTGTTTAGTGTGTTTTATAGTGTGTACGTTGCAATTCTCTCCTATTATACATTTACACATTGTAATATAATTATTGTAAGAATTGTATTACTTTTAATTAAAACCATTAACACTTCAACAGCACTACTCTTATAAATTTGAATCATTCTGTGAACTTTTATACTGACTGCATTCTTTCACTTGTTCAGTCACTGTTTTTTTTAAATCCCCTATCTCCTCCCTATTTCCTCAATATAGAGTGTATGTCTGAAAACAGGATGCCACTGGACAGAGAAACTTCCTTCTGTAAGTATTTTTTATTTTTTTATTCAGATCCCCATTAGCTGTTGCTGATGTAGCAGCAACTCTATCTGGGATCCAAGTAAGGAGGAGCTGAGAATCAACTCATCCTCTCTCAGCAGTCACAGTGTTTGGGACTTGCATACGGAAACCTCTCCTGACCTGTGGTAATTAACACCACACATGTTTAGACCTCTATTTTCAAGGACCCTAGAATTCAATTTAAAAAGATTAGCAAATATTTACCAAGTAAATAAACTGCAGGTCTCCCCTTTCAAGTTATTTCAGGGATACGTAGTGTTTGTGGAACACAGGCGCACGCCGGTCAGATTACCCTCACAAGAAAATGTAATAAACACTGCCCCCTAACCATAGCCAATATTTGGCCTCTGTTAAAACAAATATAATATACCTTCCGTGCAAGCTGAAGTGAAATCCATTGACCGGAGTGGCCAATCTACAGTGAGCTGCCCTGATGTATGAAGGCACCCATGGTGGAGACCTAAGACCAGGGAACACAGAACATCCAGTCTGGGTCGTATGAAGCCCATCAGTTCAGTATAACAGGAGCTCTCATGCGAATCCCTCTAACGCCTCACTTTCCCCCTTGGTGATTAAACTTATGCAATGTGTTTTTAAGGGTTTGCTTGTAGGTTTGTATGGTGTTTGTGTGTATGGGATTTGGGAGGGCGGGGGTGGGCAGATACATAGGGGCAATTCCACGAGAACGGAATTACGCTGAGACTCTGATATTTTACTTTAAAATGTATGCCAAGTTAAGAACCTAAGTCAGTGTAATTCTGTTACCATGGAATTGCCCATATCAAAACAGAGGTCAGTAGTGACGTACAGTGGTACCTTTGACTTGTATCTCTATTTCGGAAGGGGATAAGGGAAAATAATATTGAAACATTTCCATTTAAAGCCACAGAGGCCTGTTTCTTCCAGTTTTCTGTACTTGCTGACTGCAGAAACATTTAGGCACTGGTAGCCTACCCAACCCAGGTTAGAGGCCCTGTGGTAGTAAAGGAGTTGATGGAGCATCTACAGTCAACTTCTCTGAGTGCTGTCTGTCCTCGGAGAGAAAGACGGGCCTGAGTGGCCATCAAGAGCATGGAGTTTTAATAGAGCATAACTGCTTTCCCATCTACCCCTGGGGCTCCGGCTGTAAGTGTTTGGTACAGGGACGTATCTTATGTTTCCGCCAGAGGATCAGCCTTCACATTCCAGAAAGGAAAGGAAAGGAAAGGCAGGGAAGGGGAGAGGACCTATTTCCCAATTGACCCTTCGGAAACAGGTGTTTTCTGCACTTGAAACACTGGTGTAGCCTTGCCAACGTGAAAAGAGAGAGAGAGCAGAGGGATAAAGGATTAGGAAATTATTCCTGCCTCCGTCACCTGTTTTTCTAGCTATATCTCACCTACAGTTTAAAGTTCTACATTATTCAAGTTATCTCCCCAGGTAGACACTTCCTACGAGACTGCAAGAGCAGCCAACTTTATGAAAATAAGTGCATTTTTGATACCAGGAAGTTTATATACAGTGCCTTGCAAAAGTATTCATCCCCTCCTATTTTGTTGCATTACAACCTGTAATTTAAATGTATTTTTACTTGGATTTCATGTAACGGACATACACAAAATAGTCCAATTTGGTGAAGTGAAAGTGGTGTGCGCATATGTATTCACCCCCTTTGCTATGAAGCCCCTAAATAAGATCTGTTGCAACCAATTACCTTCAGAAGTCAAATAATTAGATAAATAAAGTCCACCTGTGTGCAATGTAAGTGTCACACGATCTTAGTATATATACACGTGTTCTGAAAGGCCCCAGAGTCTGCAACACCACTAAGCAAGGGGCACCACCAAGCAAGCGGCACCATGAAGACCAAGGAGCTCTCCAAACAAAATAACTCTGATGATCTTTGCCTGATAAATGGTTACATTGTAACCGGGGGTTGACACCTCATTACTCAGGAAGAAGACCTTCAGACTACTCAGTCTATATCATGAAGGGCTAGCCGTTCATCTGTATACTCCGAATATTAGGCAGAGAATGATGTGTGATAAACCTACAGGTAAGTACCAAAATAATGGAAACACTTGAGTAAATGAGGGATACACAGTATATTGAAAGCAGGTTCTTCTACACAGGTGTGGTTCCTGAGTTAATTAAAGATGCATTATGCAGAATGTGCTCCGCCATTGGCTAATAGTTTGCCTAATTTCAGTTTTTGACAAAACAAGCAAGTACAGTGACAGTGTTTTCCATCATTTGTATCATCAGTTGTATCATTTGATTTACACATCATGCCTACCACTTTGTAGATGCAAAATATGTTTTATTGTGAAACAAACAAGAAATAAGACAAAAAAACTGAAAACTTGAGCGTGCGTAACTATTCACCCCCCCAAAGTTAATAATTTGTAGAGCCACCTTTTGCAGCAGTTACAGCTGCTAATCTCTTTGGGTATGTCTCTATAAGCGTGGCACATCTAGCCACTGGGATGTTTGCAAATTCTTCAAGGAAAAACTGCTCCAGCTCCTTCAAGTTCTGCTGGTGTACAGAAATATTTAAGTCATACCACAGATTTTCAATTGGATTAAGGTCTGGGCTTTGACTAGGCCATTCCAAGACATTAAATGTTTCCCCTTAAATCACTCGAGTGTTGCTTTAACAGTATGCTTAGGGTCATTGTCATGCTGGAAGGTGAACCTCCGTCCCAGTCTCAAATCTCTGGAAGACTGAAACAGGTTTTCCTCAAGAATTTCCCTGTATTTAGCACCATCCATCATTCCTTAAATTCTGACCAGTTTCCCAGTCCCTGCGGATGAAAAACATCCCCACTGCATGATGCTGCCACCACCATGCTTCAGTGTGGATGGTGTTCTCCGGGTGATGAGAGGTGTTGGGTTTGCGCCAGACAGCGTTTTCCCTGATGGCCAAAAAGCTCAATTTTAGTCTCATCTGACCAGAGTACCTTCTTTCATATGTTTGGGGAGTCTGCTTTGCTGCTCCTTCAGAGTTATCTTTGATGTTTTTGTTGCCTCTGATGCCCTCCCTGCCTGGTCCATGAGTTTTGGTGAGCAGCCCTCTCTTGGCAGGTTTGTTGTGGTGCCATATTCTTTCCATATTTTTTTATAACGGATTTAATGGTGCTCCATGGGATATTCAAAGTTTAAAAAAAAATTATAACCCAACCCTGATCTATACTTCTCCAAAATGTTGTCCCTGACTTGAGTTCTTCAGTTAACTTTCTGAGACAAGTGTTTCAATTTGTACCATCTACACTATATGACAAAACGTATGTGGACATCTGCTCGTTGAACATCTCATTCCAAAATTATGGGCATTAATATGGAGTCGGTCCCCCCTTTGCTGCTATAACAGCCTCCACTCTTATGGAAAGGCTTTCCACTAGATATTGGAACATTGCTGCGGGGACTTGCTTCCATTCAGCCACAAGAGAATTAGTGAGATCGGGCACTGATGTTGGACGATTAGACCTGACTTGCAGTTGGTGTTCCAATTAATCTCAAAGGTGTTGGGATGGGATTGAGGTCAGGGTCCTGTGCATGCCAGTCAAGTTCTTCCACACCAATCTCTACAAACCATTTCTGTATGGACCTTGCTTTGTGCACAAGGACATTGCCATGCTGAAACAAGAAAGGGCCTTCCCCAAACTGTTACCACAAAGTTGGACGCACAGAATTGTCTAGAATGTAATTGTATGCTGTAGCGTTAAGATTTCCCTGGAACTAAGGGGCCTAGCCCAAACCATGAAAAACAGCCCCAGACCATTATTCCTCCTCCATCCAACTTCACAGTTGGCACTATGCATTGGGGCTGGTAGCGTTCTCCTCGCATCTGCCAAACACAGATTAGTCCGTTGGACTGCCAGATGATGAAGCATGATTCATCAATTCAGAGAACGGGTTTCTACTACTCCAGAGTTTAATGGCAGCGAGCTTTACACCACTCCAGCCAATGCTTGGTATTGCACATGGTGATCTTAGGCTTGTGTGCGGCTGCTCGGTCATGGAAACCCATTTCATGTACTTGATTTTATACACCTGTCAGCAACAGGTGTGGCTGAAATAGCCGAATCTACTCATTTGAAGGGGTATCCACATACTTTTGTATAACAGTGTATCTTTCTTGTAGTTGTCTCCTTGCAGTGAAGTGGCTAGCCACTCCTCCCCAGTCAAAGGCACGTACTGATGTATCTGTGCCATTCCTCAGGGCAGGGGTCAGGGCTGCAGAAACATTGGGGCTAGTTAAACAAGGGCAATCTTACACAGGAGACATGTCATTTTGAAAAGCTTCCAGGTAGCGCGAGGTGAGAGGTTCGAACAGTCATACCTATGATTGACCTAAAATCCCATCTGCATCCCTCAGTAATTGGCAAGGCTGAACAGGAATAGGGATATGTATTAGCTGGAACTAGAGCTAAGAAATGTCCATGCCTAGTTCCTGTATGACCCTTGCCTGAGAGTGTGCAAGAGAGAGGGAGTGAAGGGAGTAATTAGAGAGGACTTAGCAGTCGCTAGAGGAATTTCTCCTCGCTCACAATATGTCAAAGTTTTATTGTACCCCTGATTAAAGTTAAGAGTTGCTGCTGATCTTTGTTTTTGAGAGGGTGATGGTGTCAGAGACTACGGGGAGATGGGCTACAGTGCCAGCCTGGTGTCTCTCTCACAGATAATTACAGGCGTCTGGTAGCCTACAATACAAGTTCAGAGCTGCGCATCTGACACTAATTCAAGACTGAAAGTGTAATTATAAATCTGTATGCCGTGCTGTAGTGAGTCATACTGCCTGCAGAGCCCGGTCTAATGTATATGTTTGCTCTGTAGCAGAAGGTTTGGCCAGGATCTTGGACCACCAGGGAAACCTGTTAGAAGGGGGGATGGATGGCAGGAGCCAGAAGAGCAAATAAAACACAGGAATCGTGAATGAATGGAATTCGTAAATGAATAGGATACTTTTTATTGGACGGAGTTAACAAAGGGCAGCCAAAGATTCTGAGAAAGGTAATAAAATAGCATGTCATTGATATGTTACAAGATCAAATGATGGGACCCATATGTGTTATACTATTGTTGGGTTTTAGAGTTTATCTTTGAAATTCATGCCCTTTTCACATACGTCCTTGGTCACTGTTAGAAAATGACTCTGTGGATGAGGGGTGTGGATGGTCTATAACAGGGTTCCCCAACTGGGAATTTGGCATGCGGATGGTTTTATCCCCCCGCCCACACCAGAAAATCAGCTCCAAGTGATTTTATTTTTGGAAATCTGTTGCCAAGTATTCCAACGCATAATAGAGAGATGTGATTATATGCAAATGTAAGCAAGGTTTCAAATGATTGTGTTTTAGTCAAATATATATCTGTTTGGGCTCCTTGCGGTCAATCTGCAGTCTACAAATAATTTGTAATTATGTTCCGGTCCCCTGACCATCCGCTCAATATTTTATTTTTTATCTAGTTGAGGATCCCTGCTGTAGGACGTCAGCATTTCTCATAGACTTACAGTGTATGACCAGCTTGGAATGTGATGCAGGCTCTTGAGGAGTGGAGATTAGAAATCAAACATCTGTGTGATGTATGAGAGCCCAGCACAGCACTGTGGCCTCAGGCCAGACAGAGCAAATCTTCTCAAGGCGCCAGTGGGAGTGAGACAATGAAACAGGTGTACCATTTGTTATTCCAAACCATGCCCTTTGAACAAAACCTTGAGATACTTTCATTTCATACTATAGGAGCTGTGTGAAAAAATAGACAATTGGGTTAAAATGACTTTATAATCATACAGTACATCTTTCATATTGGACCGAGAGGCATCTGGCAACGTGAAACAGACGTCTAACTAAGAAGGCCTGTGGTTCTTAGAGAATAAAGTATAATGGTTCACCTTTCCGTAGACATGTTAGAGCTCCATAAACACACAACATATTTACTGTGTACTCAAAAACAGTACATCTGACTGATCAAACCAATTTTATCTGCATAGTAGATACAGTAATCACAGAACATATAGGACCATACTTTTAGATGAAAGACATGAGGCACTTGGTCTATGAAATATACCAAGCACTTTAATTGCACAGGGACACTGCACATTATAGCTTGATATGACAAACGTTTACTCTTTAGATATAGTCTTTCAGAATTATCTTATAAGTTTATTTGCTGTCAACATAAACTTTCAGATAAGGGTTTTGAATTTATTGCAAGAGCAGGCACATTGGCTTCAGCTTTTGGCACATTAAACTCAACAGAATTGCACTTTACTTTCAAAGTTCTGTTAAAACAGTAGAGTTTCTTAGGAGAGGCTGAGGATGCCCTCTCCTTTTTGGGGTTCTGTTTGCACTTTTCAACACTTTCTTCATGTGTGATGGGAGTAGTACTAGTTTCAAGCTTCTCCTGGTTGCTGGGCATCTTATGACAAGCGCCCTTTTGCGTTGTGGTGGACACATGATTATCCACGCTTGGAGCGTTTTCCGTTCCATGGGTGGCCCTGCAGCAGCCTTGGTGTGTGTGGGCTAACGTGCAGCCCAGAGGAGAGGCAGGAGGACCTTGAGTCTGAGCTGGGGTTTTAGGACTGTCACCAGGGCCAGAGGACCCTCCAGTCCGGTGTGAATCCTCCAGCCCAGATGGGTCTGGGGCAGCGCTCTGGTCCCTGGGGAGGCCACCCAGGACGGGGACAGTGTGAACACAGTAGCTTCTGAGGTGGCAGCTGTGAGGGCCCTGTCTGGGCATCCTGCCCGGGGTGCAGTGGTGGAAGTGGGATGGGGGACAGTGTACATAGTTCATACGGCAATCTATGGGTTTGTAGACGGCGTCCAGAGTGGATAGGAAGTTCTGGCCTTTGTTGGCATGGCTGCCTGTTAGGGTGAACTGAGGAGTGGGGCACGGGGAATCCTGGGTTGTTTGAGTGCATGGGTGGGGAGTCCACTGCATACCCATAGACTGCTGAGGAGGAGGGGGGTCCCCACATGTGCAGGTTGTGTTATGAGAGTACTGGCATTTGGATCTGGGTTTAGTAGCCAGTGTGCCCAGTCCCTTTTCAGAGCAGGGCCCTCTGCCGGGCTCTGCCTTGCTCTTAAAGGGGATGTGTGTGCAGAGGGCAGAGTGGGGGGCTATTCCATTATAGAGCTGGGTGCACGTCTCCTGTTCCTCTGCAGGTTTCTCCTCATTCCTAGGGTTTGAAGCTAATGGTTCCAGTTCGTAATGCTCATGCTCCACCTCTCCTCCTCGACTGTCCAGTTGGTACTTGGTGCCATGCTTGCCCTGGGGCGAGGGGACGTTGGTGGTGCCCTCTTTGAAAGCCTGGCACTGAAACCTCTTGGGCAGAGGGATCTGTCCACAGGTGCCCTGGGGGCCCAGGCAACGGCACATGCACTGGAAGAAGAAGGTGGCGAAGGCCCAACTGATGCACATGATAAGCATCATGAAGGTGCCCAGCTGGGTGTAGGCCAGCACCGTGGATGGCATCATCATCGCCCCGGCGACAAACGTGGTGAGTGCCGCCATGGCAATAGCGGAACCCATCCGGCCGAGGGAGAAGACGACTTTCCCCTCGCGGTCGGGGTCAGGGGCGAGGCGATAAGCGACTCCATAGTGCACCGCGAAGTCCACCGACAGACCCACCGCCACTGAGATGGTGACTGACTCCAGCACGTTGAGCTCCCAGCCCAATAGAACCAGCGAGCCCACCGTGACGAAGATGGTGCCCGCGATGGAGAGGATGGCGTAGAGGCTGATGATGATGTTCCAGGTGGTGAGGAGCATGACCACGAAGGCCACCACCACGGACAATGCCATGGCGATAAGAGTGCCATCTGATAGGCTGTCCTGCAGGTCATAGAACTCCAGGTTGCTGACGAACCAGCCGTAATTCAGCCCGGCCGGGGCGCTCTTCAGCTCCTCCTGGATCCAGGTGTCCACCTCATGGTAGAACTGGTGCATCTTCTCGTAGGCCAGTGTGAACAGGTAGGCGCTCTGGAACTCCAGGACGATGGCCCGGATGGTGTCGTTGATGTCGAAGCGAGGCCCGGGGGTCTTACTGTCCAGGTGGAAGCTGGTGCTGCGGTCCAGCTCCATGATGGCCCTCTTGATGCACAGCTCAAAGATTTCCTGCTTGTAGGGGAATGTTGACTGGCTGCAGCAAGGGTAGACCGAGGCCTCTTCACAGTCCCGGTTCTCCATCCACTGCTTAAAGGTCTCAATGAAGCAGCTGGTGAAGTCCTGCTCCTCCGACTGGAACACAAAGCTCTGGTTCCTTAGCCTCTGGCAGAAGTTGAGGATCCACAGCTGGGAGGCTGGGCTGGCGATGTTGAAGGTGTTGTCCAGCATAAGTTTGCCTTTGTTCTTAGGGTTGAGGGGGTCCCCATTGTCCACGGGGGTGACCCCCCAGATGATGGTGATGGGCATGTGCAGGTCCTCCCCATGGTGGACTCTCTCAAACATGAACAGTTTCTTGTACTCTGCGTCGTAGCGCTCAAAGGGGTGGGAGGAGCGGAACACCTTGAACTCTGAGAGCTCCAGGGAGGGCAGCTTCATCTTGGGGTTGACACACACCACGTACGCCCCTCCCACTGTGAAGGCCAGGAACCAGAAGAGCCAGAGGTAGCGCAACTTGATCACGATGCAGGGCAGCACCTTCTCAAAGAAGATTCGGGAGGCCTCGGAGATGGTGAACAGGCACTTGCTGGCCTTCTGGCACAGGTTGGCCCAGAGAGTGCAGAACCCACTCTGCTGTGGGGGAGGTTGAGAGCAGGTGAAGATGTTGGGCAGGTAACGCTCATGGAGCACCACCACGGCCGGCAGCCAGGTCACCATCAGTATGTAGTTAACCAAGATGGCCGTGCCGGCGTAAACGCCAAAACAACGGATTGCGGTGATGTTGCTAACGTAGTTGGCGTAGAAGGCGGCAGCCGTGGTAAAGCTGGTGACGAACATGGAGAGGGCGGCGTGCTGCAGAGTGATGCTCACCGTCTCCGACAGCTCAGCGTTGGGCTTGTCGAACTTGGTGTAGTTCCACACGTCACAGAGGACAAAGGCGTCGTCCGCCCCGATGCCCACCAGGATGATGAGGGCCGTGAGGTTCATGAAGGGGAAGAATTCAAAGTCGAACACCATGCGGTACAGGAAGTAGGACACGATCAGGGAGCTGATGATGGCGATCATGGTCATCAGGGTGATGAACACAGATCGGGTGTACACACACATGACAAACAGCACAATCACTATGGCTATGGCCGGATACACGGTATCCGTCAGTAGGTAGTCCTGGAACAGGTTATGTTTGATACCGAACTCAATACCCGTGATGGTGGTGATGCCGTCCGAGCAGTTCCAGTTCTCAAAGTTGTCCAGGTAAATGTTCATCATGGTCTCCCCTTTCTCTGTGGGGGAGAACAGCATGCCATGTTTCAGGACAGGGATAAGGTAGTCGGTGTTCTTTGGGCTCATAAAGTCTTTGTCCACCAGGAAGTGGAAGATCTGGTAAACGGCGTTGTACTTGGTGCACTTGCGGGGGACGATGGTGCACTTGGATTGGTCCTTCCTGCGCGTGGTCATGTCCCAGCAGTCGGGGCCAAGTGTTCCGTTGTGGTAGTATTTGGCGCAGGAGCGCAGGATCTTGAGGGTGTGTGACACGTCGCGCTCTGTGATCTTCTGGCAGGAGGACTTGTTGGTGAGGATGGCTACGTAGTTACCCAGGGTCCAGCTGGGGCAGCAGGAGGCGTCGGTGGTGCGCTGGCACAGGCTCCAGTACTGGGGATGGGAGCGCACCTGGGGACAACACAATACAACAAGATATAAGAACAGAGTCTGACTAGAACATAACTATTGACCCAAGGAGACCATAACAGGAGACAAGGCCAATATATCAGTTGGGTTAGTTCCAGCCTGAGGCAGCATAGACACCCAACATACAATTTCTAATATGATGGGGCTTAGTTCAGGCATTGAAAAATCATTAACATGGCACAATTTGACATGAGCAAACGCTGAGGCACATCATCAACAGTGCTGTTCCACTTACCCGTGTATTGTCCAAATTGCACATGGATTTAATTGCTTGTATATTCCAAAGGTTCTTCCCCTCTGCAGATGTGAATACTAATCTGGAGTATCTGTCACCTGCACATACATTAAGAGCATCCGGTTAGCATTTCATCGTAGTCAAACATTCAGTCAGTCAAACACTTACTAGACAAACACTTGAAACGGGAGAAGCATGATGAGTTTGTACCTGGGACATCACAGAAGAAACTGTCTTTACTGAAGTCCCAGTCAGCTTGTCTTTTATCTCTGTCAAAGTGATCTTCAGCCCACCTGTCCTCTTGGTGACTGGAATACAAAAGTAATGGTGTGATTGCACTGCTAACACTTCATACATTACAATGAAGTTTTCTATCAATTCTGAAGATCCACATGACAGAACGAGACTGAATCCGCTTAAAGCAAACACACAGCAGAGATTTGCACATGGTAACCAAAGAGTACGAAAAGGTCATTCTTAAAACAAACTAAGGAAACGGGTTTAGACCGACCCATTTAAGCGATTACAAAGCCAGTGATTATATCATAATCGGTGAAGTGATCACTATCAGATTGCAATCTTTATTTTTCTAATCATTATAATAGCCAGATCATTGTGATGAGCAGGGGTTTCAGGGACACATCTGAAAGAGACATTCTTCCTTTAATCAGGAGTCTGTCAGAGGAGACTGAGGCCATGGCAGAATGATGCAGAGAGTCCTGTTGACAGGCCTGACCCTGGAGCCTCCCCCTCCCCAGTGATCAAGATGAGTAATGGAGATGGGCCGGGGATTGAACAATCTCCCCCACCAATCCTCTTGCAGGATGGGATTGAGATTTAGTGTGTGTGCTTGTCTGTTTCTGTCTGTCAGCAGGATACATCACTCCATTTCATGGCCTGAGGCCTGATCCTGACCAGTCCCCTTCATCAGGGATGTTGAATCAATACATGTGTCACTAAAGGGTTAGAAGGATGACATTAAATGGACAGGATCTGTGAGTTCGGCTTTGTTACCTTTTCGCCTGCTCGTCGGCATACTTGAATGGGTAGTTAGCTAGGGTTGCTTTGTACCCTGTGTTTTTCACCATGTTATTCCATGTGACTAATCGCTGGCCTATTGCCGTGCCTCGTGGCTCAAATCCCTGAAGAAACAGACAAACAGAGGACATCTATTTATTAGTTCACCAGGAAATTGACCTTCGACATATTGGACTCTTCACATGCACTAAATATAATGATTTTGGTGTGTCAGAAACACTAAGTTTTCAATCTTGATCAAAATAAAGACCAGTATTTTCTATGGAGAAAGTTTTGTGCTTTCCTTCGATTGGCATGGCCTACTCACCAGTAAGGGGTCTGAGAAGTCTGGCAGGTCTGGCACCACAATACCCACCAGGGCACACACCACGATGAGGACTGTACACACCCCCAGCACCACCACTGGCCAATCAGCAATCAGCTCTGCATAGCTGGAGATGAAGGTCAGGTGTTGATTAAACACAAAGCTGATGGCTTTATAACTATACGAATATTATATGTACTGATAACCAAACAGAAAAGAGAAGGGTACACTAGTAGAATATCCAAAAGAGTATAAGGTGCTCATTGAAACGTCATGTAGATATTTAAGTATATTCAGTGTTCTGACTTGAGGGAAACTCAGTGGAAGGCATGTCTTGTAGAGGAACGTGAGGTGGTTAGCAAGTTCCAGGCACAGAGAGCCCTTTCCACATCGATAACTGTGATGATTCACTACACAGGAATGACAGCTCGGCAGGGTTTTGATGGACTCAAGGAGAGCGAGAGAAGAGCTTTCGTTAAAAAAAAAATAAGATAATTATTTTTGGCAGATCTTACCTTTTTGGGAACCGAAAAGGCCTTGCAGGGCTGAAAAACAAAAGAGAGATAAATCAGATTTACATTTAGAAGTCAAAGCAAAATCCAATCAGAACCAGATTTGTCTCGGCATCCGTGCAGGGGGAATATGTTTCTTCATGAAAGGTTTTTGAGCAGCAATGCAGCACACACCTTGTGTGGAACAACTAGCTCTATTCAAACTTACATGCCCTCAGGGGACAGCGACCTCTTTTTGGTGAACTTTTGGTTTTCATTAAATAATAATAATGTATTCAAAAACCACACACAAATGTAGCGCCTGAAGAATCTCTGACACTAACCGGTTTAGACAAGAGTAACATCAATATCAATCTCTTTTAGGTCTGCTTTCTGTTTCTAACCTACAAAGCCCCACACAGTGCTGTAGTGCATGAAGAGGACTAGAGTCCCATTAGTGTGATCTCTCTTGTGCCATAAACACAGACAGAGAGGATCAGCACTGGGCTTCCCCGTTGCCAAAAGAAGCTTTCAGCGGCTCTGGATGTGTCTGGACTTCCCATCAGCACCTTCCCAGATCAGTGGGAAGCCTACGGACTGCAGAGTGCAAGCACAAGTCAGGGGGAATCAGATACGGCCACCGGATCACACAGGGCCCAGGAGAGATAAGAGCAAGGCCAGGAGCGTGAGGATATGGGGACAGGAGGGAGGGAGGGTAGAGGTGGGGCGGAGATAGGGCTGGGCGATATAGCCAAATATCATGTCACTGTATTTTAAAAGAATTGGATGGTATGGCGGTATTTGACTATATTTTTTATGTTTTTGAATAATAAAAGTTGTACATTTGCTTTATGAGTAGTAAATGATCCCAGGGTGGCAACACATACATTCTAAGTGATTTCAATGGGTCTTTCTCCATTCTGATTGTTTTATACTGTTCAAAAATAATTTCAAGCATTTTCATACATTTCTGTATTTGCTGTACTCATTTGAGATCATTTCCACACTGCCACGTACGGATACACGATATGGGCAAACAATCTAGGCCTAATTTTTAACCAAATGTTGCAAATGCTATTTGACACTTTTGGAATCATGGAAATAAATCTAATCAAATCAAAGTTCATTTGTTATGTGCGCCGAATATTGTAAATACACCAGTTAGTGTCACACCCTGACCATAGTTTACTTTGTATATTTCTATGTTGTGGTTGGTCAGGGTGTGATCTGAGTGGGCATTCTATGTTACATGTCTAGTTTGTCCAGTTCTATGTTCGGCCTGATATGGTTCTCAATCAGAGGCAGGTGTTCGTCATTGTCTCTGATTGGGAACCATATTTAGGTAGCCTGGGTTTCACTGTGTGTTTGTGGGTGATTGTTCCTGTCTATGTGTTTTTCACCAGATAGGCTGTTTTAGGTTTTTGTTACGTTCATCACGTTCTTTATTTTGTAGTGTTTGCATTGATTCGTGTTTTACGTTTGTTCATTAAAACATGGATCGCAATCTACATGCTGCATTTTGGTCCGACTCTCCTTCTCACCAAGAAAACCGTTACAGAATCACCCACCGCCAACGGACCAAGCAGCGTGTCAACAGGCAGCAACAGCAGCGTAAAGAGGAATGGACATGGGAGGACGTTTTAGATGGCAAGGGCTGTTACACTTGGGAGGAGATACTGGCTGGAAGAGATCGCCTCCCATGGGAACAGGTGGAGGCACTTAGGAGAGCAGAGGCAGCCGGAGAGAGGAGCCGGCGATATGAGGGAACACGGCTGGCAAGGAAGCCCGAGAGGCAGCCCCAAAAATGTCTTGGGGGGGGGGGCTAACAGGGAGTATGGCTACGCCAGGTAGGAGACCTGGGCAGACTCCCTGTGCTTACCGGGGGGCTAGAGAGACCGGACAGGCACCGTGTTATGCAGTGGTGCGCACGGTGTCTCCAGTGCGGGTGCATAGCCCGGTGCGGTATATTCCAGCTCCGCGTGTCGGCCGGGCTAGATTGAGCGTCGAGCCTAATGCCATGAAGCCGGCTCTACGCAGCTGGTCCCCAGTGCGTCTCCTTGGGCCGGCTTACATGGCACCAGCCTTGCGCTCGGTGTCTCCGGTTCGCCTGCATAGCCCAGTGCGGGCTATTCCACCTCGCCGCACTGGCAGGGCGACCGTGAGCATTCAACCAGGTAAGGTTGGGCAGGCTCGGTGCTCAAGAGCTCCAGTGCGCCTGCACGGTCCGGTTTTTCCAGTACCACCTCCACACCCCAGCCCTCCGGTAGCAGCTCCCCGCACCAGGCTTCCTGTGCGTGTCCTCGGCCCAGTACCACCAGTGCCAGCACCACGCATCAGGCCTACAGTGCGCCTCGCCTGTCCAGCGCTGTCGGAGCCCTCCTCCTCTCCAGCGCTGTCGGAGTCTCCCGCCTGTTTAGCGCTGTTAGAGCCTTCCTTCTCTACAGCGCTGCCGGAGTCTCCCGCCTGTTCAGAACTGCCAGTTTGCAAAGAGCTGCCAGTTAGCATAGAGCTGCCAGTTAGCATAGAGCTGCCAGTTAGCATAGAGCTGCCAGTTAGCATAGAGCTGCCAGTTAGCATAGAGCTGCCAGTCTGCATAGAGCTGCCAGTCTGCATAGAGCTGCCAGTCTGCATAGAGCTGCCAGTCTGCAAGGAGCTGCCAGTCTGCAAGGAGCCGCTAGAGCTGCCAGTCTGCAAGGAGCCGCCAGAGCTGCCAGTCTGCAAGGAGCCGCCAGAGCTGCCAGTCTGCAAGGAGCCGCCAGAGCTGCCAGTCTGCAAGGAGCCGCCAGAGCCGCCAGTCAGCATGGAGCAGCCAGAGCCGCCAGTCAGCATGGAGCAGCCAGAGCCGCCAGTCAGCATGGAGCAGCCAGGGCCGCCAGTCAGCATGGAGCAGCCAGGGCCGCCAGTCAGCATGGAGCAGCCAGGGCCGCCAGTCAGCATGGAGCAGCCAGGGCCGCCAGTCAGCATGGAGCAGCCAGGGCCGCCAGTCAGCATGGTGCAGCCAGGGCCGCCAGTCAGCATGGAGCAGCCAGGGCCGCCAGTCAGCATGGAGCAGCCAGGGCCGCCAGTCAGCATGGAGCAGCCAGTCAGCATGGAGCAGCCAGAGCAGCCAGTCAGCATGGAGCAGCCAGAGCTGCCAGTCAGCATGGAGCAGCCAGTCAGCATGGAGCAGCCAGAGCTGCCAGTCAGCATGGAGCAGCCAGTCAGCACGGAGCAGCCAGAGCTGTCAGTCAACCAGACTCTTCCAGATCTGCCAGTCGACCAGACTCTTCCAGATCTGCCAGTCGACCAGACTCTTCCAGATCTGCCAGTCGACCAGACTCTTCCAGATCTGCCAGTCGACCAGACTCTTCCAGATCTGCCAGTCGACCAGACTCTTCCAGATCTGCCAGTCGACCAGACTCTTCCAGATCTGCCAGTCGACCAGACTCTTCCAGATCTGCCAGTCGACCAGACTCTTCCAGATCTGCCAGTCGACCAGACTCTTCCAGATCTGCCAGTCGACCAGACTCTGCCAGATCTGCCAGTCAGCCAGACTCTGCCAGATCTGCCAGTCAGCCAGACTCTGCCAGATCTGCCAGTCAGCCAGACTCTGCCAGATCTGCCAGTCAGCCAGGATTTGCCAGATCTGCCAGTCAGCCAGGATCTGCCAGAACCGCCAGTCAGCCAGGATCTGCCAGAACCGCCAGCCGGCCAGGTTCTGCCGGATCCAACTACCTGCCTGGGCTTCCTCTCAGTGCTGAGCTTCCTCTCAGTGCTGAGCTTCCTCTCAGTGCTGAGCTACCCATCAGTCCCGAGCTACCTCTGTCCCGAGCTGTCCCTCTGTCCCGAGCGGTCATTAAGGAGGGTAACCTATCTAGGGACGCTAAGGAGGTGGACTAAAACGATTATGGAGTGGGGTCCACGTCCAGCGCCAGAGCCGCCACCGCGGACAGATGCCCACCCAGACCCTCCCCTATAGGTTCAGGTTTTGCGGCCGGAGTCCGCACCTTGGGGGGGGGGTACTGTCACACCCTGACCATAGTTTACTTTGTATATTTCTATGTTGTGGTTGGTCAGGGTGTGATCTGAGTGGGCATTCTATGTTACATGTCTAGTTTGTCCAGTTCTATGTTCGGCCTGATATGGTTCTCAATCAGAGGCAGGTGTTCGTCATTGTCTCTGATTGGGAACCATATTTAGGTAGCCTGGGTTTCACTGTGTGTTTGTGGGTGATTGTTCCTGTCTATGTGTTTTTCACCAGATAGGCTGTTTTAGGTTTTTGTTACGTTCATCACGTTCTTTATTTTGTAGTGTTTGCATTGATTTGTGTTTTACGTTTGTTCATTAAAACATGGATCGCAATCTACATGCTGCATTTTGGTCCGACTCTCCTTCTCACCAAGAAAACCGTTACAGTTAGTCAGGCTGATTGAGGCAGTATGTACATGTAGACATGGTTAAAGTGACTATGCATATAAGATAAACAGAGTGTAGCAGCAGCGTAAAAAGAGGGTTTGGGGGAAGCACAATGCAAACACAATGCAAATAGTCCGGGTAGCCATTTGAGTACCTGTTCAGGAGTCTTATGGCTTGGGGGTAAAAACTGTTGAGAAGCCTTTTTGTCCTAGACTTGGCACTCCGGTACCACTAGTAGAGAGAACAGTCTATGACTGGGGTGGCTGGGGTCTTTGACAATTTTTAGGGCCTTCCTCTGACACCGCCTGGTGTAGAGGTCCTGGATGGCAGGCAGCTTAGCTCCAGTGATGTACTGGGCCGTACGGACTACCCTCTGTAGTGCCTTGCGGTCAGAGGCCGAGCAATTGCTGTACCAGGCAGTGAAGCAACCAGTGCTCTCGATGTTGCAGCTGTAGAACCTTTTGAGGATCTCAGAACCCATGCCAAATCTTTTCAGTTTCCTGAGGGGGAATAGGCTTTGTCGTGCCCTCTTCAAGACTGTCTTGGTGTGTTTGGACCATTCTAGTTTGTTGTTGATGTGGACGAAGAGGAACTTGAAGCTCTCAACCTGCTCCACTACAGCCCCGTCGATGAGAATGGGGGCGTGCTCGGTCCTCCTTTTCCTGTAGTCCACAATCATCTCCTTAGTCTTGGTTACGTTGAGGGCTAGGTTGTTATTCTGGCACCACATGGCCAGGTCTCTGACCTCCTCCCTATAGACTGTCTCGTCGTTGTCGGTGATCAGGCCTAACACTGTTGTGTCGTCTGCAAACTTAATGATGGTGTTGGAGTCGTGCCTGGCCATGCAGTCATGGGTGAACAGAGGGTACAGGAGGGGACTGAGCATGCACCCCTGTGGAGCTCCAGTGTTGAGGATCAGCGTGGCAGATGTGTTGCTACCTACCCTCACCACCTGGGGTGGCCCGTCAGGAAGTCCAGGATCCAGTTGCAGAGGGAGGTGTTTAGTTCCAGAATCCTTAGCTTAGTGATGAGCTTTGAGGGTACTATGGTGTTGAACGCTGAGCTCTAGTCAATGAATAGCATTCTCACATAAGTGTACCTTTTGTCCAGGTGGGAAAAGGCAGTGTGGAGTGCAATATAGATTGCATCATCTGTGGATCTGTTTGGGCGGTATGCAAATTAGAGTGAGTCTAGGGTTTCTGGGTTAATGGTGTTGATGTGAGCCATTACCAACCTTTCAAAGCACTTCATGGCTACGGACGTGAGTGCTACGGGTCTGTAGTCATTTAGGCAGGTTGCCTTTGTGATCTTGGGCACAGGGACTATGGTGGTCTGCTTGAAACATGTTGGTATTACAGACTCAATCAGGGACATGTTGAAAATGTCAGTGAAGACACCTGCCAGTTGGTCAGCACATGCCCGGAGCACACGTCCTGGTAATCCGTCTGGCCCCGCAGCCTTGTGTATGTTGACCTGTTGAAAGGTCTCACTCACGTCGGCTACGGAGAGTATGATCACACAGTGATCCGGAACAGCTGATGCTCTCATGCATGCCGCTGTGTTGCTTGCCTCGAAGCGAGCATAGAAGTGATTTAGCTCGTCTGGTAGGCTCGTGTCACTGGGCAGCTCGCAACTGTGCTTCCCTTTGTAGTCTGTAATAGTTTGCAAGCCCTGCCACATAAGACCACCGGCTCCGATGCTTTAGTATGATTCAATATTAGCCCTATATTGACAATTTGCCTGTTTGATGGTTCGTCGCAAGGAATAGCAGGATTTCTTTTAAGCTTCCAGGTTAGAGTCCCGCACCTTGAAAGCGGCAGCTTTACCCTTTAGCTCAGTGCGAATGTTGCCTGTAATCCATGGCTTCTGGTTGGGGTATGTACGTACAGTCACTGTGGGGACGACGTCCTAGATGCACTTATTGATAAAGCCAGTGACTGATGTGGTGTACTCCTCAATGCCATTGGAAGAATCCCGGAACATGTTCCATGCTGTGCTAGCAAAACAGTCCTGAAGTTTAGCATCTGCTTCATCTGTCCAATTTTTTATAGACCGAGTCACTGGTGCTTCCTGCTTTAATTTTTGCTTGTAAGCAGGAATCAGGAGGATAGAGTTGTAGTCGGATTTACCAAATGGAGGGCGAGGGAGAGCTTTGTACGCGTCTCTGTGTGTGGAGTACAGGTGATCTAGAATTGTTTTCCCTCTGGTTGCACATTTAACATGTTGATAGATATTTAGTAGAACTAATTTAAGTTTCCCTGCATTAAAGTCTCTGGCCACTAGGAGCGCCGACTCTGGGTGAGTGGTTTCCTGTTTGCTTATTTCCTTATACAGCTTCCTTATACAGAGTGCGGTCTTAGTGCCAGCATATGTCTGTGGTGGTAAATAAACAGCCACGAAAAGTATAGCTGAAAACTCTCTAGGCAAGTAGTGTGGCCTGCAATTTATCACACTATACTCTACTTCAGGCGAGCAAAATCTAGAGACTTCCTTAGATTTCGTGCACCAGCTTTTGTTTACAAATACACAAACTAATAGTGTAATTATAGAACGCTAGTGAATTTAAATGAAGAAGCATAGTGAAAACTGCATTCTTGTCATCAACATTGTTGCAATCGCTGCATTGACCATGATGACTTAATGCAAGTGTCTTGTGATCGAGGAACAACAAATCTGTTCCTTGAATGATGGGGCGGCGCTAGGACTGTGTGGAAAGCGGCATGGAGAGAGATGACTCAAGTAGCGAAGTAAACTACAAAAATTGACATTACATATGGCGTATCACATTTAACAAACCAAACATTCAAATACCGTTATAGAAAGTAAAGTAAAAACCCAAACCGGTCCGTGCATCAATACCGGTATATCGTAAAATACAGTATACCGCCCAGCCCTAGGTGGGAGATGTCTTCATATGCCATAAAAACGAGTGTACAAAACATTAGAAACATGACCAGGTGAATGTAGGTGAAAGCTATGATCCCTTATTGATGTCAATTGTTAAATCCACTTCAATCAGTGTAGCTGAAGGGGAGGACAGAGGTTAAAGAAGGATTTTTAAGCCTCGAGGCAATTGAGACATGGTTTGGGTGTGTGTGCCATTCAGAGGGTGAATGGGCAAGACAAAAGATTTAAGTGCCTTTGAACGGGGTATGGTAGTAGGTGCCAGTCACACCAATTTGAGTGTGGGCTTTTCATACTCAACAGTTTCCCAGCCAACTTGACACAACTGTGGGAAGCATTGGAGTCAACATGGGCCAGCCTCCCTGTGGAACACTTGACACCTTGTAGAATCCATGCCCTGACGGATTGAGGCTGTTGGAACGCAAAAGGGGGTGACTCACAATATTAGGGAGGTGTTCCTAATGTTGTGTCCACTCAGTGTATACTCTGACTGGTCAAACTGACAGCGAATGGCAGTGACAGACTCACATGATCACATACACACAGGCTGGTGGCTATGAAGTCTCTAGAACTGTGGACAGACTGTCCTAACATTATGTCCTAGGGACGATAGACATTATTACTTTACACTGCAACCGTGACATGTTCATCCTCATTCTCATCTTCTATTCACTGCAACCTGCATGAGTATTGCACTACCACGGTCACAATTTGGCACAGGCCTCACAGCCCACATCATGGACAAGGTAAGATTACACAAGAAACATAAACAAGGAAATCAGTATCCCAAACAGGGAAGTGAGCTCAGACGATTCTCTGCATTAGTCAATCACAGTGCACGCACACAGGTGCCAGGAGGTGGCTGTATTTTTCCTCATTCTCCCCTTTAAAAGGGAATCCATGGAATGCTATAATTAGTGGTTGCCATGGCACTGTGAAGCACAGATGAACAAAAGCTATTGGCAGGAATTTTTCACCACAGGGTAACTTCTGGGGAGGCAGTAAATCCACTTTAAAGTTAGCTGGACATGTTAATATGACAACCAGATGTTGTACGGCACAGGCTTTGAACAATCATCATATTGTAGACACAAGTTGAGTCCCATTAACACTACCAACCTGGAGTGAAGCTCTTTGCCATTTTTTTTTGCATTCAAGTAGACAGGGATTTAACCTTTTAAAATACGAGAGCCTGATACTAACAATGCCAAATGAAAAACACATTCCCCCTACCTTAAGTTAGCATTGTTTGCCAAGGAAAAATCTGTAACTTCATTTATTCTATGCCGTCTGTTAGTTTCCATGTACGGGCCTCGAACAGAGGAATTCGGGACAGAGATATGGCCCAGAACGAAGGAGAGTTATTGTAAATGGTTGAACTGGATTCATAAAGCATCTTTAGTCGTGGAGCCATCAAAAAAAGCACTGCTGCCTATTTATTTGCGCGATCTGTTTTGGATCTATTTTAAACTTTCCGAACCCTGACCACATTTCAGACGAATAAGAAGATGTCTAAAACAGAGGTAGCCCTATACTTTGGATTTACGACAGACATCCGAATCCTCAGATTCTATTTCAGCATGTTTTTTTGCATGAAGCAAACTTTTAAATATTTTTTCACTTAAAAAAAAACAAAGTATAAGCCTAGAATATGAATTGAAGTTGGCATTAAAAATATCAGCTTTGTGTCTCAATTCTCTTTTTTCCAATCTGTCAATGGGAGTAGTAATGTGAAAAAATGCAGACTAATGTCCTTGGAAAAAACACCCTCTAAAGGAGAAGAGAGGAGGTGCTGGGGTGGGGAGGAGAAATCCGTTGACTGATGATCACAGGCTCTAAATCCAGCAGGATGACAACCCACAGAGTCAGGTTTCCTCCCTTCCTCTGATCCCAGTCCCCTTCAAACAAACTCCCACAATTCTTCCACAAACTTACAACAGCTACCCTTCCTAAATGTTATTCTATTTACCCGAAAGGGGAATGTTTATGGATCACAGGGTTAATTAATAAAGTTACTTGGGAGCAGCAACCAGGTCAGGCCGCGGTGGCCATGTTGACGTGTGGTGGAGTGAAGGGAGGAGAGAGAGGGGTCAGGGGTTACAGAGCTGAGGAGGGAAAACTGCTAACAGACACAGCATATATTCTGTAATAAGGGGCTGCATGAAGTGCTCAAGTCAGCCCAATTACTGTCAACTCTCAATTATTTGCTCCTGTGATTAAAACTCACTGGAACACTGCACACAATTAGAGTCTTGTTCAAGTTATGGAATTGTAAGAGTTGCTTGAGGGTGAAATACAAATATCAGCACGTTACCATAGGCATAACATACAGCAGTGAAATGCTGAGTTTTAAAAAGTATTGACCATCAGGGAGTAGCCACCAAAGTCAGGGCTCATCAACTTCCATTGTACACCTTAAATAGATTTATGAGGTACAGTATTCATTCTTACAAGCTCGTAAAATTGTATTTACAAGCTATCTACACAGCACAGGTCTCTGATAGTTATTTTGGGGAGAGAACAAGGCCTCTGGATGCAAGCGTGTATGAGAAAATGTTAAGTCTGAATAAGAGGTTATTGCTGTATAATAAGTCTATGCGCAGTTTGTTTGTGTGTTTGTAGAAGGGAAACGGAACAGCCACATCAGCCAGTGCATCGGGTCTGGAGGTCACAGCTGCCATCTCCACATTCTTGGGATTGAAATATGGGAGTGTACAAATTCCATACATACAGGCCAGATTTCAACACTGTAGCCAATAGTTACAAGCTGTCCAAGAGATGTCTTTATCATCCTGTGGCCTCGCTCCCTTTATAGCAACCAGCTTATCCCCCATGAGTCCAGGGGCTTCAGGACCAACCCCAAAGAATGTATGGGTATTGCACATGCTTTCACCAACACTGCACTGAGCTAACCAACAGACATTGTCAACTAGGCCGAGCAGGGCGAATTACCGATACCGATAAGTCATTATGGCAATAAGTATGTCCATGTCATGAATTATTAATGTGGTGGCTTATGGTGTTCATAAGTTATTTGCTCAATAGACTAGATCCACGATGAGCAAGTTTAACCGGTTTAAGCAATAATTCCTACAATATACCACCAATACCAACACCTTTAATTTCATAGTCATGATGATGGACTTCATGTCAGTCTTGACACAGATCCAACAGGAGGCAGTACTAGATGAGTGTGTTGTATGTTGGCCTATTCCTGTAACAGGACAACAGGTCAAAGTCTCTATTGCTGAACACATTCGGTACAAGCGGCTGCACAAGACCTCCAGCAGTGGAACCAATGGCTTTCAGCTGCCAGCCCAACCAGCCCCAACCCATCACATCCAACATCCGCATTCAGACCTTGAGGACCGGGCTTCTGCAAGACGGGAGGCTGTGTTACCATTTGCTTCTTGCATGACCGAGATTCCTCTACTGCACAAAGTCAAGGAGTGGAACCAACGGCAAGCAGCTGTGCTGACCCATCAAGTCCTCTCCTAGTGCCTTTATGAAGATGTCCAACAACATATTAAGGCATGGAAGCTGCTTGATAAGGAGATCTGGGAGTTTCGCATGATTGACATGAGCTGCCCACCCCTAGTTGACACTGTTGCAGATGTCATGCTGGCTAGAGCAGTTAAACAGAATGGTAACCAGGCTAGAGTTCCCTGCCTGTAGTGGTGGCCATTTTGAGAGTAAACCTCCCCCTCGTTTTTCTATATATTTTTTTATATAACCTTTATTTAACTAAGCAAATTCTTATTTACTCATCATTTGGCCCAATTTCAAGATACGCCCTCCATTAAGACTTGATACGTGATCTGGTGCATACATGTCTAGACAGAAAGGTAAACTCATGTAAAAAGCCCAAGCACCACATAATCCTCTTTGTTTATCTACAATATCCAGTTTCAAGCACAGCAGTGCCTCTAGCTCCTGCCTGGGTCTCTTTGATCCAGCACGCCCGTTTGTTGTCCTGGGACTGATCTCACAGAGATATCAGGGTATCTTTTGTGTAAAGAGATACATGTTCATCCCTCCCAGCTCCTCTTTATACTATTCTATCCATGTTCTCTGCTCTCTCCGGGCCATCTAAGGCCACAGTGTCTGAAGGCTCTCCAGCTCTAACCGCAACTCTTGACAAAGAGGGTTTGGCGAGACGGCGCTGTGACATCTTGGAAGTGTCTGGTGACACAGCCGTCTGGTGAGTTGCAGACCAGGGCCAGCGGCTGTTGGGGCTGAGCGTCAGTTAAGGCCAGTAATGAAGTCTGACCTGTCCTCCCTGAGCTGAGAGAGTGAGTGTGAGGATGGGTTTGGTGGCCGAGATGGAAAATTCCAACCATTAGCTATGTTCACCAAGTGCGCAGAGGCTGAAGAAACTAAGAGAAAAAAACTAGTGATTCATAAGAACCTTCACATCTACAGTATATCAGAATGACGTTAGTACACCAAGCTGCATGCATTGTTATGTTAAATGTTTGAATATTAATTGAATCCAGGAAGAATAATACAGTGTATTCTCAAGACTGTTTTGAAAAACTATGAGAACAAATATAGGGGAGTCACTATTGGAACCATAGATGAAGGTCCATTATAAACTAAATATACAATGCAATTTTGCACATACATGATTGAGGGATTGTGCCTTCAACTTAAATACCATTTGGACAGGCTGTTAAAAGGGCATTATACGGGATCATATTACATGCTAGTAACTATTTATAAAGCATTACAAAAGTTATCAAATCTTCCATTAGGCCTAATCCCCCAGGGAGCCGAGTCAGCCGTGGGAGGACCAGTAACGAAGCCTCACTAACTGCTCTCTCTACCAGAAGAAGAAAGAAAAAAGAGCAACCAAATTTGAAGTTATGACAGAGTGCTGTTCAGATGCAGCTTTGATCCTGGTTTATAGGATAGTATGGCTTGGGTGGGTACCTTTACGGGCTTTGCTTTGCGCCATGCTCAGGGGCCATTTAGTATAGAGCATGGACTGGAGCACAGTCTGGAGCAGGGGCACTGGGAGCTCACCCCTCCTGTTATTTTTCGTACGTGCATGTACGGGATCCCCCCCCCCCCCCGAATCCCTCCCACCCCCCCGAATCCTTCCCACCCCCACGAATCACTCTCACCCCCTTGAATCCCTCCCACCCCCCCGAATCCTTCCCACCCCCCCGAATCCCTCTCACCCATGGATGAGAGCATTAAGTTGGGTTTATTTAGGTGAAAACGTCTAAAACCAACAAAAGCGGCTTACAAGCTTCTAAGATTGTCACCAGATTGTCACCTTCACCAGCAAATTAACTGCCGAAGTAAGAGGCCAGGAGGGTCCCATTTCTCAAGTTTTACAACAGGCAGAAGTGTCTCAGTGTTAAGGCAGGTGATAAATTGTACCGGGGGGGAGAAAGCTTTTTGGCCCAATTCGGTTGATCCTGGGTAAAGGTACAGTGGGGCAAAAAAGTATTTAGTCAGCCACCAATTGTGCAAGTTATCCCACTTAAAAATTTAATTTTCATCATAGGTACACTTCAACTATTACAGACAAAATGAGAAGAAAAAAAATACAGAAAATCACATTGCAAATAAATTCATAAAAAATTCTACAAATTATGGTGGAAAATAAGTATTTGGTCAATAACAAAAGTTTATCTCAATACTTTGTTATATACCCTTTGTTGGCAATGACAGAGGTCAAACATTTTCTGTAAGTCTTCACAAGGTTTTCACACACTGTTGCTGGTATTTTGGCCCATTCCTCCATGCAGATCTCCACTAGAGCAGTGATGTTTTGGGGCTGTTGTTGGGCAACACGGACTTTCAACTCCCTCCAAAGATTTTCTATGGGGTTGAGATCTGGAGACTGGCTAGCCCACTCCAGGACATTGAAATACTTCTTACGAAGCCACTCCTTCATTGCCCGGGCAGTGTGTTTGGGATCATTGTCATGCTGAAAGACCCAGCCACGTTTCATCTTCAATGCCCTTGCTGATGGAAGGAGGTTTTCACTCAAAATCTCACGATGCATGGCCCCATTCATTCTTTCCTTTACACGGATCAGTCGTCCTGGTCCCTTTGCAGAAAAACAGCCCCAAAGCATGATGTTTCCACCCCCATGATTCACAGTAGGTATGGTGTTCTTTGGATGCAACTCAGCATTCTTTGTCCTCCAAACACGACGAGTTGAGTTTTTACCAAAAAGTTATATTTTGGTTTCATCTGACCATATGACATTCTCCCAATCTTCTTCTGGATCATCCAAATGCTCTCTAGCAAACTTCAGACGGGCCTGGACATGTACTGGCTTAAGCAGGGGGACACGTCTGGCACTGCAGGATTTGAGTCCATGGCGGCGTAGTGTGCTACTGATGGTAGGCTTTGTTACTTTGGTCCCAGCTCTCTGCAGGTCATTCACTAGGTCCCCACGTGTGGTTCTGGGATTCTTGTGATAATTTTCACCCGAGGGAGATTATCAGTGGTCTTGTATGTCTTCCATTTCCTAATAATTGCTCCCACAGTTGATTTCTTCAAACCAAGCTGCTTACCTATTGCAGATTCAGTCTTCCCAGCCTGGTGCAGGTCTACAATTTTGTTTCTGGTGTCCTTTCACAACTCTTTGGTCTTGGCCATAGTGGAGTTTGGAGTGTGACTGTTTGAGGTTGTGGACAGGTGTCTTTTAAACTGATAACAAGTTCAAACAGGTGCCATTAATACAGGTAACGAGTGGAGGACAGAGGAGCCTCTTAAAGAAGAAGTTACAGGTCTGTGAGAGCCAGAAATCTTGCTTGTTTGTAGGTGACCAAATACTTATTTTCCACCATAATTTGCAAATAAATTCATTACAAATCCTACAATGTGATTTTCTGGATTTTTTTCCCTCATTTTGTCTGTCATAGTTGAAGTGTACCTATGATGAAAAATTACAGGCCTCTCTCATCTTTTTAAGTAGGAGAACTTGCACAATTGGTGGCTGACTAAATCCTTTTTTGCCCCACTGTATGCATGAGGTAAAAACACTATGTACAACATAGCAACCCTGAGGGCAGAAACAGGGTAGTGTTGACCTATCTGTGGGCTTAACTCACTCCACATAGATGCAGACCTGTTCTAAGAAGCCAATGGAAGGCTCTGGAAGCAAACTGGGTGGTTCCCTCCCTCCTTCCCTCATCTTTCTGGGGAAGGCAGTGCTCATCTCTCCTTTCCCCTGATCTCCCCAGAGACACCAGGGTGCTTCTTCATAAGTCAAGGCTGAGGCTGGGCGTGATGGATGTCCTGTACAGTGGTTAATGGGCCAAATGGATAAAACGGTAGCGTGAAGAGCCCTGCCGCTACTTCACAGGGGTTCACATCAGGTCCAGGACTCCAGGCTCCCTCAGACCGCAGCAGGCATAGCAAACAGTTGTTATTCTTTATAATGTGCAAAGCCTTGTCAAACTGACACCCTGAAATCCATAGCACAAAGATCAATTTCAGGCCGCCTGGCTGGTCAGGACTTGCAGCTGTCAGACAGCTTGGCATATTAGTTAATGTCTCCAAAAATGATCTCGCACTGGGTGAAAGTTATCTGAGGCATGATTTTTTTAAAAGAGGGTCTATGCATTCATATCAAGGCTTTTCTGCATGTTTCCATATATGGCCCCTAGTCATAATCACATATTCAACTGATAGAAATGTTTTAATTCATCCAATATGATGAAACATTCCAGCTGGATGAGGTGTCATGTTTTATATGTTTTTCTGCACACCATGGAAACCAAAAAAATGGTACTTGGTACAAAATCAAACAGGCGTGAGATAATAAAAATATGCCGGCTATCTGAGAAAGTATGAAACCAATCCAAACTTGTGGCCGCTACAATAACATGAATGTACTGTAGCAGGAAGCAACGCACGGGCAAAACCCCTCCCCGGGTGAGTGGAGTGTGAAGGAAGAGGTTACAAACATGACATGACCCTGAATAGTTCAGTGTCAGCGGGCTCTTTGGGGGTTGTTCAGCCTTGGAAGGTCAAGCCAGTCTCGGCAGCACAGGTAGACGCAGCTCTCTCACTCTCTCTCTGGGAGACCAGCAGGAGCTGAAAGGTGCCTTGAGAGTGTTCTATCAAGACAATTACAGGCTTGGAAGAAACCAGCTCTGACTGTTTCCCCATGATCCTCAAATCATAAAAAAACAAAGTCACCATGAAGGATAATCTTACCATTCAGACACTGCCAATCTTAATGCATTTCCCAGACCCAGACAGAGAGATCCTTCATCTACTCAACAGATCTGCTGAGCTGGCCTTCTCCTTAATAGTGGATTTTGGTCATGACATTCAAGGATAAATCCATTTACTTCTCAGAGTAAAACACATACACACAGAAAGAGAGACTATAATCTTACAATGGGTGGATTAATACTTTCCATGTATTCTCAAGAGGAGTTATATACTGTCGTTCCTAAATGTATAGTTCTTGGACAAACACACAAAGGCCTGAAATGCCTGAGGAAGAAACTCCAGTGCAACCTTATCGGGAGGGGGAGGAGGAAGGGGCCTCTATAAAGCAGGGCGTAACAGCCAAGTGCTGTAATCATACATGTAATCCCCTGCCTAATCTCACGGATCACAGCCTTTGAGATCAAATTGATATTTGACACGATCTTGTCTGACTGCGTACCCTCAAATTACGGAGGCATTAAAAAGCCTCTCCCTCCATGCGAGGAGGGATTCTGTGGCGCACTGTGCTCCAACACGAGGGTAAAAGGAGAGGCCCAAAGCCCTGAACGTCTGGGGCCAGTCAGGGACCGGAGACTGTGTACCAGACAGCCAGGCTTATCCTTCCCTCTTATCTTTCCATCTCCAATCTCTCTGGAGACACAATACTACTGTACAGGGGATTGGAACTGAGAGCAACTCAACGTCGGCCTGTAATTCAAACCTGTCATCACAGAACAAGAGGGACCTATTTACTAAATACAGCGGCTGAGGAACATCAGCTCTTTATTCAGACACAGAATATATCATTTTTTTAAAGAAAGCCACAGATGCCAGCGAATGCATCCAAATGGCTGCAATGATATCCTTTGCCAAACCTTGCCCACCCAACTGCCTAATGTGCGTGGATGGAGCTTGCTGTGCGCACACCGGCACCTGATACGAGTATATACCTAATCTCTCACAGCCACAGAAGAGATTTCTCTAATGAAGTTACAGGGATCTAACTCAATTCGGTAGGAAATTTCCATGCGAAAAGATGTAAGCAAAAATATGGTTTTACACAAATGAACCTCTCCATAACTACTTGCTACCATAAAGAGGAGCTGACATGAGTAACTGCAATATTTAATTTTATTTTGTATGCTGTGGAGTTGGAGATAAATAACAAAATACACAAAGTAAGTAAATTATTAAGGAAAGCATTAAATGGCTCCAGTGTAAAATATATTTCAGTCTGTGGTTTGCAGGAAGGCGGGGAAAACGACTTGCTAAATGTGTCTCGCTTAAAAAAATGTTTGACAACAAACGTGGCAGAGTTCTCCCCCAAAGAATGTAAGGGCGGTGCTGCACCACCTTGTGGACTGGCCACTACGTAAAATTAAAGCTGCAATATGTAACTTTTTGGGGGGACCAAACCAAATTCTAATTTGCTACGAGACTCGAAATTGAGCTCAGGTGCATCCTGTTTCCATTGATCATCCTTGAGATGTTTTTACAACTTGATTAGAGTCCACCTGTGGAAAATTGTATTGATTGGACATGATTTGGAAAGGCACACACCTGTCTATATAAGGTCCCATACCACAGTTGACAGTTCATGTCAGAGCAAAAACCAAGCCATGAGGACAAAGGAATTGTCCATAGAGCTCCGAGACAAAATTGTGTCAAAGCTCAGATCTGGGGAAGGGTACCAAAACATTTCTGCAGCATTGTCTGTCCCCAAGAACACAGTGGCCTTTATAATTCTTAAATGGAAGACTCTTCCTAGAGCTAGCTGCACGGCCAAACAGAGCAATCGGGGAAGAAGAGCCTGGTCAGGGAGGTAACCAAGAACCGGATGGTCACTCTGACAGAGCTTCAGAGTTCCTCTGTGGAAATGGGAGAATCTTCCAGAAGGACAACCATCTCTGCAGCACTCCACCAATCAGGCACATGACAGCCCACTTGGAGTTTGCCAAAAAGCACCTAAAGGCTCTCAGACCATGAGACACAAGATTCTCTGGTCTGATGAAACCAAGAATCAACTCTTTGCCCTGAATGCCAAGCGTCACGTCTGGAGGAAACCTGGCACCATCGCTACGGTGAAGCATGGTGGTGGCAGCATCATGCGGTGGGGATGTTTTCAGCGGCAGGGACTGGGAGACTAGTCAGGCTCCAAAGTGCTCAGGACAGACTGAGGCGAAGGTTTACCTTCCATCAGGACAATGACCCTAAGCACACAGCCAAGACAACGCAGGAGTAGCTTCGGTTCAAATCTCTGAATGTCCTTGAGTAGACCAGCCAGAGCCTGGACCAGCCAGACCTGAAAATACCTTGCAGCGACGCTCCCAATCCAACCTGACAGAGCTTGAGAGGATCTGAAGAGAAGAATGGGAGAAACTCACCAAATATAGGTCTAGCAAGCTTGTAGTTTTACACCCAAGAAGACTCGAGGCTGTAATCACTGCCAGAGGTGCTTCAACAAAGTACTGATGAAAGGGTCTGAAACTTATGTAAATGTGATATTTCAGTTTTGTATTTTTTATATATTTGCTAAAAATTCTAAAAACCTGTTTTCGCTTTGTCATTATGGTGTATTGTGTGTAGATTGATGAGGGGGGGAAACAATTTAATGCATTTTAGATTTAGGCTATAATGTAACAAAATCTGATAAAAGTCAAGGGGTCTGAATACTTTTCGAATGCACGCCAAACACCAGTTTCAACATCAAAAGTGAAGAGGCGACTCCGGGATGCTGGCCTTCTAGGCAGAGTTGCAAAGAAAAATATATTTCTCAGACTGGCCAATACAAAGAAAAGATTAACATGGGCAAAAGAACACAAGACACTGTACAGAGGAACTCAACATCCCGGAGTCGCCTCTTCACTGTTGACGTTGAGACTGGTGTTTTGTGGGTACTATTTAATGAAGCTGCCAGTTGAGGACTTGTGAGGCGTCTGTTTCTCAGACTAGACACTCTAATGTACTTGTCCTCTTACTCAGTTGTGCACCGGGGCCTCCCACTCCTCTTTCTATTCTGGTTAGAGCAAGTTTGAGCTGTTTTGTGAAGGGAGTAGTACACAGCGTTGTACGAGATCTTCAATTTTTTTTGCATTTTCTCGCATGGAATAGCATTCATTTCTCAGAACAAGAATAGACTGACAAGTTCCAGGAGAAAGTTATTTGTTTCTGACCATTTTGAGTCTGTAATCGAACCCACAAATGCTGATGCTCCAGATACTCAACTAGTCTAAAGGCCAGTTTTATTACTTCTTTAATCAGAACAACAGTTTTCAGCTGTGCTAACATAATTGCAAAAGGGTTTTCTAATGATGAACTAGCCTTTTAAAATGATACATTTGGATTAGCTAACACAACATGCCATTGGAACACAGGAGTGATGGTTGCTGATAATGGGCCTCTGTACACCTATGTAGATATTCAATTTTTAAAAATCTGCCGTTTCTAGCTACAATAGTAAATTACAACATTAATATCTGCACTGCATTTCTGATTAATTTGATGTTATTTTAATGGACATAAAATGTGCTTCTCTTTCAAAAACAAGGACATTTCTAAGTGACCCCAAACTTTTGAACAGTAGTGTATGTGTATATGTATATTTTTTTAAACTTTATTTGTTATAATTTAAGGCCAGACACCACACCCTAATGGCTATTTTTGTGTTCTAGATTGCAGGAAATGGCAGTTACGCAAAATGATTTGAGTTATGACATCAGGGAGAAAGAAGCCACATGGAGGAAACCTCTGTCCCCGGCCAGACATACTTGTAGAGATTATCTCGTCTGGCTGAGCTGTGTGTTGGTACTGTCTGCATTGTGTTTGCCTGGGAAAGAGGACAGCCAGACCATGAAACCATCAGCACCTGTCCTAGAAGAGCCTCAATGCTGATGAGCGAGGGGAGGCTTGGGAGAGGCCAGGGGGACAGTCCCTGTGGATTGACGGGACAGGCTGGGGCCTGAGGAGGGACAGCGGCCCTGCAGCCCCTGGGGCTCTCAAAGCTCTCTTTTATTGGGGTTGGGGGTGCAGAAGGGGTGGCTCTGGGGCTGGTATTGTGCTACCTGGGTGCCTGGCTGGCTGACCCCTCCTCCTCCCTGCATCTACTGGGTTGGCACCCCTGGGACCACAGGTTATCTCCCTAGGAAATCACCTTGACCTCCACACAGCAGAACAATCAGGAATGGGTCAACAGGCAGGCAGAGGGATTATAGAGCTGAATTTAGATATGTGTTAGGAGAAAAGGGCAGTTCTAACTATGATTTCTCAATACAGGATCCAATTCTGTAGCATGCAAGCAGTTACATGACTGACATGGTGTAATGCAAAAGTACTACTTAACCATGTCAAATGTCGAACATTTTTCAGATATCACACTATCAGAACTTAAAACCTACCCTACATAAACAGACTCAAAAAACATTCCTCTGAGGCATAACTGGGGGAAAAGGCAAGGCTACAGTTACATGCATGTACAGATTCTTAAACAGCCATGTGCATAATGGTACTACATAGCACCCCTAACATTATCCCTAAATACCGTGATATGTTAGTAAGCATTCAGTCAGCAGCCATTTGGCAAGGAAACGCAATGAAAGGGCTTCTGTTGGAGAGGCAGGGTAATAGAGATATGCCTAAGGCCACCCCGTTGCAGAGAGAAGCACGAACCGGCGTACACACAGAAACACACAGTCATCACACACGTACCTGAGGCCAGCCACATTGGGCTGGTTCTGGAGGTGCTCCTGCCAGCGGTGGTGTAAACAAAGGGATGGAGGAGAGGCCTGCAGGCAGCAGGAGCCCGGGTGAAGGGGCAGGGCAGGGGCATGGGTCTGGAAGATGTGGCACTCCTGCTGGTTGCCGTGGCAGCACAGGGGGGGATGGAATGGGCAGCGGTGGCAGCACGGGGGAGGTGGAGACAGCGGAGGAGTAGAGGGGAAGGAGGTTGTGGAGGGCAGGAGCTTGGACAACCTTTGAGAGTCTGTGAGGTGTGATGAGGTGGAGGAAGAGGAAGGGGCCCTTAGGGAACCATTCTGCTTGATGATGCTTCCATTCTGACTCACTCTGGATCTCTGCTGCAGCTCCTTGTGCGGTGGTGTTGGCCTTGGTTGGTGCCTCTGCCTCCGCTGTGTTCTGGGTGTGGATACAACGCTGACGTCCCTTCTTTCCGTGCTGCTGAGGCTCGCACTGGCCTCTGTGACGCTGGGTGACAGGCTGCCATTGCTGAGGAGCAGGAGGTCACCATTGGCGTCACTCAGGGCCATCGTCCTCCTCCTGCTGGCCTGGCGCAGGGTTTGCCACTCCTCTGCAGAACATAAACGGAAAAGGGGAGGTAAAGCAGACAGGCCAATAGTTAGCTCTTAACTGTAGCTAGTCATGTTGACATTCAGATGAACATTGACTCTATTCACACAGAGCTGGTGAGCTGAGCTGAATGGGGCAACGAGAGGAAAGGAGGCCTGGAGCCAGGGAGTAGCGTGGGCGAAGAGGAGAGAATGAGACAGTAAACAGTGCAAGGGTTCACACTCAAAACTCAGATCAAAACAGAATGCAATGACCAGTCAGGAAAACAGATAATTAACTTGTTCTTTCTAGGCCAGGAGACTGGGAACAGATACAAGCTACACAAAGTTAATTAGTGATCAATCCTCATTGATTTTCTGAATTAAAGCTAAATGTGAAATATTAGTCAGTTACTTTACCATATTTCTCTACCTTCCTCACTGCCATTTTTGTCTAAATAGTGTGATGTATAATGTATGAATACGATACGATAGGGTATGAATTGGCAGCCTCTGTTCATGGAGTATGAGATAGGCTATTTCTTCATTATGAAAAGTACAAAATATTTCCAACAGAATAAGATTAAACAGAGGTCTTCAAGTGTTCATGTTGCTAGCATTTCAGACCCTATGACTCTTATTAAAGAATACTTTCAGGCTATGTGTAATATAAAATGACTTCAGTTGGGACATTTTGGAGTAAGATAAAATAAAAAATAAAAAATATGTTTTTGCCATGATATGGCTTGACACACTTAAAAAAAGTAGTGAATTGCCTTTCACAGGTAATGCACGGTTGTGGTTGGTTGTTAAGTTGGAAGGTTGCAAAACACCAACCCCCGCTGAAACAGATTTGACGTGAACCCAGATAAATAAATCTCTCTCAGTCTAATGTGACTGGGAGTCCTGAGAGAACCTCATCTCCCTACAATAACTAATGGCTGAGGTGGGGAGAAAAAAAAACTACTTCTCACTAGTTCCCACACAGTACGGTCTACTTCATCCACATCACGCCTAGGACCGAGAGATAGATATGGAACTGCACTAGATGGAAATGTACTGCAGTGCAGAAAATCCCCCTGTACATCACAACACATTATTACTACCATATCATAACGCAGAAATATTGCCTTAAAAAACAAATCTAATGAATGTGGCTTCTATTCTTCTTTATTTTCCTATTTGATAAACTATGCAACTTTTTTAAAGGCTACTTTCTTTACCGAACCTTGTAGAGATTTTGCATTTAAAAATATTCACATCTGTCAAGACAAACTTTACACATGACACAGCTTCTTGCAAATTACGTTCCCTCAAACTCACTACGGTCCCATTCCTCCAAGTTTGGCTTGGCTCCATGTGATCGCATATGAACACAGTACACACACACAATCGTAGGCTACATCAAATATATTGACGCCAAACTAAGCTGGATGTGTTTGTGTTCAACCGACACCCATTAAGATATACAATATAGCCTTCTAGGAAAACCTTTTCTCTATGCAGGGAAACAGCCATGATGCAGTGAATGTGAATGACTGTGTTCTGCGATGCCTCAACATGAATAAGGTAGGGGGTAACATGAGACTGACAGCCCAGTCAGGTCAGAGCTGTGGGAATGGGGGGGGAAGGAGAACTTCAACCTCACTCTGTCTGAAGGGCTCCGAATAGCAGGCAGTGCAGTGGAAATGAAGGTTACGTTTCTAGTTGACCAAAAATCACAAGTTACCAACAATGATAGAAAAGCTGAAAGGTGGCAATGAAATGATTAAGTATGAAAAAGAGACTTAAGAGAGTAGTCTGGATCTTTGTGATATGAACTGTGATATGAAAAACATGACTATGCTTGGCTAAAAAAATCAGTTGCATCCCTCTACCTGTACACATCTTCCTTCAACATTGCTCCACGGCCACAGGAATTTAGATGGCTGTGTGGGCTCCAATACTGAGCGCTGAAATCCAGGTGAGACATCTAGGCCAGTCTGTAGTCTGACACAAACAGGGGTCTGTGGCCCTCAGGAAACAACGGACAGATTACAGTGTGGAACGACTGTCCTAAAAAAGAGCACTGAGGACAAGTCCTTAACAATTACTTAATTAATAAACTATTTATATATCTATTTTTTTGTGTGTATCTGCAAACACTGGTATGTTACACATTTTGGTTTTAAGAATTGACGGTCACACTATGCTTACGACCGACACAATGAGGTTTGTGGAAACTGCAAAAATTTAGAATAACGGATGCATTTTTCTGCATTCATGTTGAGTTTGTGATTAATTTGGGGTGAATCTGTGCAACTACGAGGTACGCAGCAGGAGGCAAAGTACCTCATTCCTGTACTTAAAGCTAATAGGACAATCGTTAATAAGAGGACTCAGTCAAGACAGTTAATAACTTCCGCCTAATAACAGAATTTATCCTGGAAACTACGAGTACATGCCCGAGAGGACTATGAGGACTTTGACATTCATATTCTAATAGTGTCTGAGAAACTTATGACAAGCCTGAAACTTTGGCCCAGTTCCACAGCTGGGTTTTACATACCTATATGGCGTTCTCGCTCAAGGCTACTGCATTGTATCAAGTTAAATAGGTAAATAAGCTGGTTTGGTGTCATACCGTCATCATGCCTTGACCAATCAATGTGAAGCTGAAATGAAGACAAGCAGCATATTTATTTTTTCTATTTTATACTTTAGCCATAATGTATTACAATGCATTGCTCCAGAGAGAGCATTTGAAACCATATTAAATCATTTGAGTAAAATGTAGTTTTGTTTCAACTTTAAAGGTAGGCTGAATGACCACTAACGTTCTAACTAAGCTGCTGTCAAACTGAAGAAGTTTCTCTGTTTTTTTCGAAGTATGTCCATATTAGCCTACCAAATATAATGTTGATCAACTAAAGTTATGTAGATTACATGATGAGGTTAAAAACATTCCGATAGGAATCTACACCAGCGTTCAGCAAAAGACCGGTGCATCCCATTCAGCGAAACATCACTTTTCATTATTTCGTTCCAGTACCTTGTAACAGCGGAGAAGGAATCCGCTATCTACATCGTATCCTAAACTCCCACTTTAGTAGCCAAAACAGTTGGAACAACAGACACAAATATACATTTATAAACCATTAAGATTATGGGTTTTAAAACAGTATTTTTCAGAGGATCAATGCACAGCAGACATTTAATGGATTTTTGATACGGTACCTTATCGAAGTGTTCAAGCTCTGGATGCTTGCGTTTCGTTCGCGCTCGCCTAAATTGAATGTATTAACCGAAAACGGATTACGTTAACAGTATCCACAACTAGTTTAACAAAACACTCAGAAAGAGAGGAACACGTCGCGGCGAAAGAAGGTCGTTTCTCACTGAGAAGCGTTCTGCCGGAATGACACATACATGCACCCTGTCTCCGTAAACGCAGGCGGTGGTCTGGGTGTGGGACTGCGCACTAGCCCACTGATAGGATGTTCATGATGATGCTTGTCGACTTTTAACCCAATCAAGGCCTCTGCAGCACACAGCAGCTGGAGGAACGGAGGTCATCATCCTCATCATCATCATCCTCACAAGCAAGTTATGCCGCGTTCAAAACAACTGGGGACTCGGAAAAATATGAGGTCAAATCATGACGTCAATGATCTTCAGGTCGGAAAGTCGGAGCTCTAGAAAGATGCCCGAGTTGAAACTTCGAGTTTGATTACCGTTATAATCGATTTTTCTCAGTCTCAGCTCCTTTTTTTCCGAGTTCCCAGTTATTTCAAATGCACTGAAGTAGGAAGTCGGAGATTTCCCAGTTCTCATTTCTCGCGTTGCCATACCTTCAAAATCACGTAGTTTTTCGACGAGGCTACTAGCTAGTAAACAGCCAAACAAATTAGACTAGAAACAATGTATTATGAGTCTGATTTATTTCATAATCACAACAGGAAAATTAAAATCTTCTGACCTGCTTATTTTAGGATATTATTCAGACAATCACCGACTATTATTGAGAGGTTTCTAAGGCCAGGATTCAATCCGATCGCGCTTTGTCGCCTATCTGCATTCAAGATAAACGCTGCATACTGTATGTCGGCTCAATTGGAAATTATTATTTTAAATGTCAAGCGCATTATAACGCGGATTTCCAGCCAGAGGGATGTGTAAGAGAGAATAATGACCTAACACCAAGTTTACAAATTAAACTGACCAAAAAAAAATCAGCTGTCAAGTTAAGTTGTGAAATAATCACGGTTTTGGTATCAATACACCTTTTTGTTTTACCTCAAACCACTTCATTATGACCCCACCCACGTCATGGCCTACACCACATTAAAGATTACAGTCCAGCTGTGTTCCGTCCTTTGGCTGGGTTCTATAATGTAATAACTCCCTAAAATATACTCCCCTTTAGCTCAGACCTCCCTTTAGGTCAGACCTCTCTGCCCTGCCCATTCCCTTGAAATAACTGTGGTTTGATTCAAAACACACTGTGGACTTTCTGATAAAACCATACCCAACCAACAGTTGGGCCTCCGCCACACAATAAAATGTTTACCATATCCTTTAAGCTATTTCAAGAACATTTTGTGCCCATGTTGCATGTCTCCATTACACCACCATGCAATATCACAATCTTTCCCACATTGAAAAGATGAAAAACGGAAAGAGCTCGTCTTCCGGACTGTTGGAAAATCTTTGGACACTTTCTGTACTCAGAGCATTCTGCTCAGCGGGGGGGGGGGGGGGGGGGGGGGGGGGGGGGGGGGGGTTCTTCCTCACATGGAATCATGGAAAGGGAGAGGCTATACCTGGCTTTAATTTTAGCTGTCCACCAGTATCAGGACACAGTTCATATAGCACACCATAATATGCACTGCAGTAGGGTGCTGGCTCCAAGGAAAGTACCTAGGATTTCTTTGTTTAGAACAGTTGTGTTTACCATTGTTTACCAGCAGCAACCTTTCAGGTCAACTTTCATTGAGTCCTAACTGCTGTATAGGCCTACATTGTGGTTTGTTATGTACATCTGTAGTTTCAATGAGCAATACTAATGTTAACCTAGCAGAACATCCAACACAAATCTTCGCCAATGCTGGAAGGGGGGGGCCGAGTGAAACATTTTAGGAACCACTGCATTACGGGGCTAGTTAGCTCAGTGTGAATAAACGGCTTTATGGTTGAAGTGCAGAGCCTATAGCCCCATTAAACCTCATGAGTGGCTAGGATTATCACACTAAAGCCTGGTGTATCAGTATCCAGCCATGCCTGCGGTGGTCATCTGCCTGGTCAGCCCAGGCCATCCGAGTCCAGTGAGGATGCCCCCTTTGAAATAACAAGAGGCTGGCTGGTGGCCACTGCGGCCCTGGACAGCAGGGAAACCACATCAAAGGGCACAGTAACGGGATGAAGCTGTAATCAAAGCATACTGGTCCCAGCACTGATCACCCACAGTTCAAACTGACGGGCTCCGCCAAAAATGAAAGAGAAAAAAAAGAAGGAGAGAGACATTTCTAAACACTTCCAGGAATGGACCTGGAGTAAGACAGTTGTAGGAACGGGTTTTCTGTTTCATGTTCCCTGTTATAATTTGGAGCACCAATGGAAATGTGATAAGGTTTTGCAATAGCCTGCTCTATTGGAGCTTGTACTTCCTAAATGCAAGGGTCGAAGCAATATTGAAAGTACTAGGGTGACTAGTACTAGTAAAATACTGTAGGACAACTGAAGGATCCCTTACAAAAGACACACGTTCAGGTTTGCACAGATGCAGAATACATTTAGGCCTACTCTTAAACAAAATGCAGCACAAATGCCCAAAGTAAAGAGCCAAAGCCGCTCCCTCTTGCACATTCCAAGGACATAAAACTTCAAACAGCTGAGAGGAAAAAAACATGCAGTGCACAAAGGTTTCCTGCTATAAATTAAACATGATCCAACTCGCTTTTGATTTGGAAGCACATTTACGGTGACCTAATAGGCAATCGTGAAAGCTGAAATCAGGCAGGAACCATCCGTCAGATGATGTTACAACCCCATTGTGCATTGCAGTTACCCCTGCATGTGGTAATGGGGGGGGGGGGGGGGGGGTAGTATCACTCTCATCTTGCAGCATTGCTGACATTGCTGTGTGGCTTCTGTGAGTCTAAGTTTCGGAAACCCAGGGAAACCAAATAGCTCTGACACCCCCAGAGTGAGGACGGACATCTCCCACCCGTTTAACACTCCCCAAGTCTGCAGGGATGGCCAGGACTTACTGCCAAAGTTAGACAAGGCCTAAAGAGAACACTCTAGGTTGGGCCTAAATCTGTACGTTTATTAAAGTATACTAGACTTTATACACACTAACTGAATCTTCACCTCTCCCTATGACCACAGACAGTTAGAAGAATAGCCTTTGTGCTGAATTATCCTCATTGTCTAGCTGGAGATTCAAGGGACCAAAGAACAAGTGCAAGGAGTTGCTGGAGTAGCAGGAGAAAGTGCAACCACAACCAGCTACATGCTGTAGCCATGTGACCTGCTTCATGTCCCAGAAGAGAAGATAAACATGAAAATAGGCTGGAGAAACCTTGAAATTAAAGAGATACCGGGGTGGTGTAGCTGGATGGCCGTAATGCTAATCTACATTCCTCTTATAGGTGTTGATGGGCAGCTTGGAGGTGTAAATGAGATCACAAGCACCTGTTCTATACTCACTTTGACAGACTGATAGAAGAGTGACATTTTTGTCATTTGCTGATAAATGGTTTGTCCTTTCCTTTCAAGTCCTCTAAGGATGGAATAGGCCTATTATCGGGATGATCAAGAACGCACTTATTTTTGGTCACAATGAATTGCTAGGCCATATCTTTGACAATCCCAGAACACACACACACAAAAAAGAGAAAACTAGATGTGTATGTTTCAGAAGACAAGAGCAAAGGATTCTTAGAACCCAATTAACAGAGGGTTGTTCTTCAGCCTTGCTCCAGCCTTGGACTGGGAAGTAACCTCCCACCCCACCAGTACCACCCTCACAAAGCCCTTTGGCACAAAAGCAGGCTCTGCCCTCTAATTACAGTTGTTTTTACAAAGGATTTCACATGGTGTCAGGGCTTTGGACTGGACCTTTGTCCTCCTTTCACATAGAGCGGCAGTGCACCCTCGGCTTTCTCTCTCTCTCTCTCTCCACCTCTATCCCTTTTCTTCCTCTTCTCCTCAAGTGCAGGGATTTTTCTGCCATTGTAATTCTTGGGCGGGCCACCTAAGCGTTGTGTAAAAAAACTGATTATAATAATATTCAGCTAGACAGTCAGGGAGAATTGAAAACTCCCAAAACAATCAATTTAGCAGTATCCATTTTGATATTATGTTTGAGCAAAACAGCATTATCCTTGGCAAAAATGCATAGAATTCCAGGAAACTAGCTTTAAATTAAAAATGTAAAAATCTCAGCTCTATGGCAGAATTTTATATTAAGTCCGCAAGATAGATCCCTGCAATATCTCATTGAAGATCTTGATAACTTTTCCGTACTCTCTGGACTAAAACCTAATTATGATAAGTGTATTGGATCTTTAAAAAACTTTTACATTACCCTGCAGTTTACCTATAAAATGGGCTGATGGTGAAGTAGACATACTTGGTATTCATATCACAAAATATATAAATAAGCTCTCCACAATGAATTTCAATAGAAAACTTGTAAAAATAGACAAGATCCTGCAACCATGTAGAGGTAAATACCTGTCTATTTATGGAAAAATTGCCCTGATTAACTCCTAAGTCATATCTCAGTTTACTCACTTACTTATGGCGCTGCCCACTCCTGATGATTCGTTTTTCAAATCGTATGAGCAAAAAATATTTTGATTTATCTGGGACGCTAAAGCAGACAAAATAAAACGTGCCTATCTGTATAATGAATATTAATTAGGTGGGTTGAGATTATTAAATATAAAAGCACTGAACCTCTCTCTAAAAGCTTCACTTATTCAAAAGTTTTACTTGAACCCTAAATGGTTTCCCAAGCAGATTACTAAGAAAAGCTCATCCATTGTGCAGATTGCCATGTCTCATTGAAAATTATACTTTTTTCAAAGTGTCTCTCTTTTTCAAACAAGCATTGCAGAGCTGGCTACAATTTTCCCCTGAAAAGATAGAACAAATATTACAGCAAATATTATGGCTGAACTCAAATGTGCTGCTTGATAAAATACCTGTATTTATGGGAAAGATGTTTGAAAAGGGTATTTTGTTCTTAAATTATATTGTAAATTGGCATGGTAGAGTTATGTTATCAGAATTGTTCGGGAAGGTCTGCTGAATCCAAGAGTACAACTAACTGATTACAGAATTACCCCAAAAATGGAGGAGGCAGGTGGCAGCGGGAGGAGGTAGGGAACTGGTCTGTCTGCCCAATATAAAGGATTCAAACTGGCGGAGGAAAAAAATAGCATAAATAGGAAAGTATACCAGTTTAATTTGAGGACCAGGATGTTGACAACTGTGCCATACAGATTGCAAAATAGTTGGGAAGAGATTTTTGATGTACCGATTCCATGGTACAGGGTGTATGAGATGATATATAAAACAATGCAAGACTTCGTGTTTTTCAGCTAAAATTATTATATAGAATTCTTGCCACCAACAAAACGTTGAATATTTGGGGCATAAAATCATTGAAGCTCTGCAAATTTTGTTGTGAGGATACAGAATCAATAGACAATTTATTTTGGTATTGCCCTCAGGTAGCCTGTTTCTGGTCTCAGGAATGGCTGAAAATGCATAGCATTGATCTAAAATTGACCCTATAAATAGTACTGTTAGGAGATCTGGAGAGACCGGGTCAGTCAATTACCAATATACTAATAATCTTAGTAAAAGTATTTATCTTCAACTCACAATCTGTGGATTCTACTAGATTAGATAGATTGAAATTGTAAGTTAACCATCACAGCATAGTTGAAAGATATATGTTGCGTAGAAATCCAAAGAGGGTGGCCAGCAGAGATAGATGGGATGGGCTGAGGGTTGGGATGTGGAATTGGAGACAAGTGGGAGTGGAGTTGCTGTGTGAGAGATAGAATGATGGTCAAAGATAAAAGTCAAAAATAAAGTCAAAATAAAACGTAATAAATAGTACGTTTGAATGACACTGAGGGGCAGTGTTTTTACCGCTAATGCCGGTTTGCCTGAGACTGATGCCGTGCAGGTGTTTGTACACATGCATATACACACACTCTCAGTCAAATAAACGCATACAAGAACACAGACACATACATGTAATAGTGCCAGACATGCACACAAACATATACAGTTGGCATTGCTGTAATGATGTTAGTTGTCCTTGATGTCCTTTGTTTGAAATGTATTATTTTTCTTTCTTTTTTTGCCTTGCTGTTTGCTGTTTTCTTCTGTCTTTATATTTTTTCTCTTTAGTTCATTCTCTTGGTTGTTGGTGCATTGGGGGGTTCTTGGGGGTGGGGAATGGAATTCATTGTATTTTTAATTTACATTTTTCTTCTTGTGGGGGGGGGGGGGGGACTGTGGGAGGGGTCTCGAATGATTGATGGACAGGTATTGGGGAACTGTGGGGGGATCTTGGGGGATTCGGGTTCACGTTTTTTGGCCTGATGGGATATCTGTCAACATGCCCTTGAGCAGGGCATTTTTTTATTTATTTATTTTTTTATTTCACCTTTATTTAACCAGGTAGGCTAGTTGAGAACAAGTTCTCATTTACAACTGCGACCTGGCCAAGATAAGGCATAGCAGTGTGAACAGACAACACAGAGTTACACATGGAGTAAACAATTAACAAGTCAATAACACAGTAGAAAAAAGGGGAGTCTATATACATTGTGTGCAAAAGGCATGAGAAGGTAGGCGAATAATTACAATTATGCAGATTAACACTGGAGTGATAAATGATCCGATGGTTATGTACAGGTAGAGATATTGGTGTGCAAAAGAGCAGAAAAATAAATAAATAAAAACAGTATGGGGATGAGGTAGGTGAAAATGGGTGGGCTATTTACCAATAGACTATGTACAGCTGCAGCGATCGGTTAGCTGCTCAGATAGCAGATGTTTGAAGTTGGTGAGGGAGATAAAAGTCTCCAACTTCAGCGATTTTTGCAATTCGTTCCAGTCACAGGCAGCAGAGAACTGGAACGAAAAGCGGCCAAATGAGGTGTTGGCTTTAGGGATGATCAGTGAGATACACCTGCTGGAGCGCGTGCTACGGATGGGTGTTGCCATCGTAACCAGTGAACTGAGATAAGGCGGAGCTTTACCTAGCATGGACTTGTAGATGACCTGGAGCCAGTGGGTCTGGCGACGAATATGTAGCGAGGGCCAGCCGACTAGAGCATACAAGTCGCAGTGGTGGGTGGTATAAGGTGCTTTAGTGACAAAACGGATGGCACTGTGATAAACTGCATCCAGTTTGCTGAGTAGAGTGTTGGAAGCAATTTTGTAGATGACATCGCCGAAGTCGAGGATCGGTAGGATAGTCAGTTTTACTAGGGTAAGTTTGGCGGCGTGAGTGAAGGAGGCTTTGTTGCGGAATAGAAAGCCGACTCTTGATTTGATTTTCGATTGGAGATGTTTGATATGGGTCTGGAAGGAGAGTTTAGAGTCTAGCCAGACACCTAGGTACTTATAGATTAGCATTGACCCTGGATGATTTTGTGTGTTGCTCTGAATGGGAGTCTGTTGGATGACTGGTATGGTGTCATATATACTGCAAGTATATTGTATGTTTCAGATATTCAATCAAATAAAAACAAATTTAAAAAAAATCTATTATAGTATTGCAGAAAATTGGCTTAAAATGCAAACGCTCATTGCCACGCCCACCACCTAAGCACATTTTTGATCCATAAAAACACGTTCCGTGCCAGAAGAGACACTGTGGTATAGTTCCTCCTCTGGTCAATGACAGTTTCAATCCCTGTCTAGCCTCTCCGAGAAGGGGGCTCTCAGAGCACTAACAAACTGAGGCTGGCACTACAGACACTAGAGGAGAGTGACAGTGGAAGGAAAGAGTAGTTGTTTGACCTTGGGCTTGCTGAGATGCTAACGAAGGGCTGAGACAGACAGGGCAGTCCAGCCGAGCCGACGGGGAAGGAAAAGGAGGAGGCTGGTGTTGGCCTCTGGGGGTAATGGAAAGAGACTCTTTGAGGAGCCCAAATTTAGCGTTTGTTCATCAGGTCGGCTGAGCCTTTGATGAATTGCCCAAACACAGCCAAAGCTTTCCAGTCAAACTTCCCCCTAGCCCCTGCTCTACAAACACAGGACAGGGCAGCTCCTCTCCTCCCCGGCCTCTGATGGGAAGGAAGGGGGGTGGGGGGATGTCTGTCAAAATCCAGCCTCCGATGGCTACCTTTTGGGACGGGGATGTCAAATTTCTCTGGGACCCTCTGATTCAACGGTTGGTATGTCACACAGTGCCGGACAGAGAGAGGAAAAATCACGACGCTACATTTTCTGTGGCAAAACAGTCTAGGTGTGAGATCACACACCACTGACATAATACTGTCATTCAGAAATACTGGGAGAGCACAAAATGAATGGAATTATGGATAATAAGGTACACACATTATCCAAAAATAATCATGTAAAAAAAGTTGCTTTAGGAGAGGAGACATGAACAGGAACCTCTCCCAACTCTCACCGACATGCATTCTTCAACGTCACCACCTGACTTATTTCAGTGGGGTTTTCAACACAGGCTTTACAAAGGCAATGCTGGACGTGGGTCCAACGTACTGCGACACAAACCTCTTGGTTCCTGTCCCACTCACCATCGTGAGACGTGTCCAAGAACTCTTGGCAGGCATGGCATCAGCCCGGTCTCTGTGCCAACATAAATGGAATGACTTCATCCTGTGTCATCTCACTCAGCGGCCCAAGGACAAGCAGACTTTCTGACGGGGTTGGGGTGAATTCGCCTCACTAATGAGACTCTGGTTTGGGAGGGCTAGAGTGTGTGTGTATGTGTATTAGCCTTACTAATGGGTCTCTCTCTTTTTAGGAGGGTTGGGGCAGAGTTGGCATTTGGACTCTGTCATGCTCCCTACGGAGGGGGTAAACCACTGAGACGGGGCTTAGGCCTCCGCAGCTGCTCCTCCAGAACAGAAAAAAAACAGAAAAGTGTTGACATTTTAACACAATAAGATTTTCACATCTCTCTTCCTTTCCCACCTCATTCTCTTTTTGGTTTTTACACGGTAAGTGCAGGCCCAGTTATTAGATCTGTTCACAGCTAAGTAATACTACTCTATACACCTCAAGACCAGTACAGAACAGTGCATTAACCTTTCCCAGAATGACTGAGTAATGGCATTCAGCTAGCTATTGGCAGCTAACCAGCTATACGTTGTTATGAGGGTTTAGTAAAGAATGGCAGCCAATGTAAAAAGCTGGTCTTGGACTTGTGTAATTTACAGGCACTCTAAGACAGTTCTGTGCACTTTATGATTGGTTAAAAGGCACAAGAGGTTATTTACCATTCTTGCCAAAATAAGCAATTTCAGGGCTCCCGAGTGGCACAGCGGTCTAAGGCGCAGCATCTCAGTGCAACAGTCCCTGGTTCGAATCCAGGCTGTATCACATTCAGCTGTGATTGGGAGTCCCAAAGGGCGGCGCACAATTGGCCCAGCATCGTCCGGGTTTGGCCGGGGTAGGCTGTCATTGTAAATAAGAATTTGTTCTTAAGTGACTAGTTAAATAAAGGTTAAATAAAAATTAAAACAAATACACATCTAATTAAGTGGTTCCAAATAAAAATCACTTCAGCCCTGTAGGCACAACACTTCTCTCTCTTTATGGCTTATCCCTGCCATATGTAGAGAATGGCTAGGGACGCAAGTTGGATGGAGCAAACCTTTCAAATTCTTCCCCTTACAATCTTAAGACCAAACAACAAAATGACTGTAGAAAAGTTAGGCCCATCGAGTTCTCCTGTACCAGACTGGATAGATTGTGAGTTCTCAGAGTGATTTCTGTGGTGAGGGGTGCATTTATCAATGTAAGGCAAAATGTGTGTGTGTGTGTGTGTGCGTGTGTGTATCAGGTGCGCAGGTGCTGGGTGTCGCGCTGAGTACCAGCAGAGGGAGAGAGACATGGGAACGCAGCACTGACATGTAGACTGTAAATACTCACATGTGTGTACTCCTGTCTGTCACATTCACATGTGGCCCTGATACTGCGGGTGTGGAGGATGGGGTGTGTGTGTCTTTTCACTGTGATAGAAGCGGTGCACTGGGGGAAGGGGGGCAGTGTGGGGAAAGGGGGGGCTATTCTCAAAGTCCCTATCCGTAAAGTAAAAACAAATAATACTAAAAGAATCACTCAAAAAGAATGGCTGTGGAACTTTCTGACAGCCGATCCACTTAACACATTTGAAACGTTGCTGCCCCGGGCCCCAAAACCAATAACAAATCGTACATCAAAAGGACACTGATACTGTACCAGGAGCCGAGGAGAAAGAGGCTTGAGAGCTACAGGTGTCTCCTCACAACTCCCTCTGTTTGTATAGAATGCCCCGGCCCATCCATCCACCCACTTCACAGCATCAGGGTACGGAGCAGACATGGACATATGAGGGTATGTTTGTGTATGTATATGCATACTTATAGGGGTGAAGGTCTGTTTGTCATTTTCATTTTACATGAGAAAACAAGCTGTTATTATTATTATTAAAAGGGTGGATACAGCTTTTTGGCGTCTCCACCAACAATATATAATATCTTCAAAATTAAAACTGGAAAGCCGTCCAGTTCCTAGTCAGACCTGACTTTATTAGCTGTTATGTGCATAAATATTTATAAACAGTGAAATATGACAGTAAAATGGATGGAGCAGGAAAAATTCCTCGCCCAGAGAAAATTATGGGGCCCTACTACAGAACCTGGATTAAACTCCTGCCCATTAAAAGAAGTGGGAAAATTATAGTGACAGGATTATTGAATTACATCATGCTTTGGGTCAACATGCCTCCCCCAAAAGGCATTGGAAATGCTTTTTTTCCTTTCATAAACGCATATGCAATACCCCCCCCGGGTTTGTGTCACATGTACGTACACACTCACACACACACCAAGGCTACACATCCATAATCAAGCAGGGAGAGTGTTAAGGAACAAGTGAATGAGAGTGGCTCATAAACCACTGGCTGGCTGGCTGGCACAGCCGTGGACATGCACCCACTTAGCTCCATACTCAGCCCATTAGTCTGCTAGAGCAGCATGACCAACAACACAGCTTTAACTGGACTAATTACAACACACCAATTAAAAACCCTACACAGAGACAGATTGCCAGCCTGTTATTTTCCATATTCATCCTGTCTGTTTGTTTGTTCCATTCGTTTCCCTTTGAAGTGTTGATTCCTACTCATGCTTATGAATTCTAACAAAGAAATTGCTTGTTTGGAGAGGAGTGTTGGAGGATTCTAGCCAGTGATGACTGGTCTTTGTCCTCTGTTCCATGATGCAATCCATCATTAACAACCTAACATTAACGTTCAGTGATGCAATTATATACACTGAGTGTACAAACATTAAGAACACCTGCTCTTTCCACGACATAGACTGACCAGGTGAATCCAGGTGAAAGCTATGATCTCTTATTGATGTCACTTGTTAAATCCACTTCAATCAGTGTAATCGGAATGGAGGAGACAGTTTAAAGAATATTTTTTTAAGCCTTGAGAAATGGATTATGTATGAGTGCCATTCAGAGGGTGAATGGGCAAGACAAAAGATTGAACGGGGTTATGGTGGTAGGTGCCAGGCGCCCTGGTTTGTGTCAAGAACTACAACGCTGCAGGGTTTTTCATGCTCAACAGATTCCCTGTGTGTATCAAGAATGGTCCACCACCCAAAGGACATCCAGCCAACTTAACACAACTGTGGGAAGCTTTGCAGTCAACATGGGCCAGCATCCCTGTCGGGGTGGGGTGCGGGGGTGTTCTTAATTGTTGCTAGAGTTTCTTTTAACTGCCATCTACACCATGGCAAAATGTCCCTTCTACTTTCCCCCCACTATGTGTCAGTGGTAGAAGTAAGCTGTCCCAGTGTTGAGAGAGGCTCAGTGACCCTGGACTGGGCTTTCTCTACCTCTTTCTGCAGTGGCAGCCAGTGAGCACTAAGCCGTAACGTAATGATTCTCGGAGTGGAAACGGTTGGAATGAGGGGTCAGGCCCATTCACCCCGGCACAATGCGTTTTGTTGAAGAACTTCACACCTTTGGAGGAGTAATAATGGCAGTAAATTATGAGGATTTAGGAGTTACAGTAAACCACTGTGTTGATCTGAATTATAGGGCCCCATGCTTGCTCCCTCTCTTCCTGGCCAGGGTACAACCTTCGCACACTAAGCCCTACGCCGCCCGCAGTCTTCTGGGCTGTTCATGTCAGTCACACTGATGGCGCATGGGAGACAAAGACCTGCTTTAAGGCCTTTCCAATGGAACCCGGCTGAAGCCTAAAGACAGCGTAACCCCCATTTTCATCGTTGGCATTAATTGTGATGTAGGCCTAGTGTACAAGGGTTTACAACTTAACAACTAATCTATCATAGGAGAGAAGGGGGGGGGGGGGGGGGATAAAGGACATCCAGAGTAGAGGTCGACCGATTATTATTTTCCAACGCCGATAACAATACCGATTATTGGAGGACCAAAAATAGCCGATACCGGCCGATTTAAAAAAAATGTATTTGTAATAATGACAATTACAACAATACTGAATGAACACTTATTTTAACTTAATATAATACATCAATAAAATCAATTTAGCCTCAAATAAAATGAAACATGTTCAATTTGGTTTAAATAATGCAAAAACAAAGTGCTGGAGAAGAAAGTAAAAGTGCAATATGTGCCATGTAAAAAAGCTAACGTTTAAGTTCCTTGCTCAAAACATAAGAACATATGAAAGATGGTGGTTCCTTTTAACAGGAGTCTTCAATATTCCTAAGTAAGAAGTTTTAAGTTGTAGTTATTATAGGAATTATAGTACTATTTCTCTGTATACGATTTGTATTTCATTTACCTTTGACTATTGGATGTTCTTATAGGCACTTTAGTATTGCCAGTGTAACAGTATAGCTTCCGTCCCTCACCTCGACCCTACCTGGGCTCGAACCAGGAACACATCGACAACAGCCACCCTCGAAGCAGCGTTACCCATCGCTCCACAAGTCTCAGCGCGAGTGACGTTTGACACGCTATTAGCGCGCACCCCGCTAACTAGCTAGCTATTTCACATCGGTTACACCAGCCTAATCTCGGGAGTTGATAGGCTTGAAGTCATAAACAGCTCAATGCTTGAAGCACAGGGACGAGCTGCTGGCAAAAACGCACTAAAGTGCTGTTTGAATGAATGCTTACGAGCCTGCTGGTGCCTACCATTGCTCAGTCAGACTGCTCTATCAAATCATAGACTTAATTATAACATAATAACACACAGAAATACGAGCCTTAGGTCATGAATATGGTCGAATCCGGAAACTATCATCTCAGAAACAAGACATTTATTCGTTCAGTGAAATACGGAACCGTTCCGTATTTTATCTAACAGGTGGCATCCATAAGTATAAATATTCCTGTTACATTGCACAACCTTCAATGTTATGTCATAATTAAGTGAAATTCTGGCAAATTAGGCGGCCCAAACTGTTGCATATACCCTGACTCGGCGTGCAATGAACGCAAGAGAAGTGACACAATTTCACCTGGTTAATATTGCCTGCTAACCTGGATTTCTTTTAGCAAAATATGCAGGTTTAAAAATATATACTTCTGTGTATTGATTTTAAGAAAGGCATTGATGTTTATGGTTAGGTATATTCGTGCAACGATTGTGCTTTTTTCGCAAATGCGCTTTTGTTAAATCATCCCCCTTTGGCAAAGTTGGTTGTCTTTGTTAGGAAGAAATAGTCTTCACAGAGTTCGCAATGAGCCAGGTTAGCAGGCAATATTAACTAAATATGCAGGTTTAAAAATTTATACTTGTGTATTGCTTTTAAGAAAGGCATTGATGTTTATGGTTAGGTACATTCGTGCAACGATTGTGCTTTTTTCGCAAATGCGCTTTTGTTAAATCATCCCCCTTTGGCACCGTTGGTTGTCTTTGTTAGGAAGAAATAGTCTTCACAGAGTTCGCAACGAGCCAGGTTAAAAAATATATACTTGTGCATTGATTTTAAGACGTACCGCAATACGTACCGCATCGATTATATGCAACGCAGGACACGCTAGATAAACTAGTAATATCAACCATGTGTTGTTTTTTATAAGATAAGTTTAATGCTAGCTAGCAACTTACCTTGGCTTCTTACTGCATTCGCGTAACAGGTAGTCTCCTCGTGGAGTGCAATGTAATCAGGTGGTTAGAGCGTTGGACTAGTTAACTGTAAGGTTGCAAGATTGAATCCACGAGCTGACAAGGTAAAAATCTATCATTCTGCCCCTGAAGCCAGTTAACCCACCGTTCCTAGGCAGTCATTGAAAATAAGAATGTGTTCTTAACTGACTTGCCTCGTTAAATAAAGATTAAATAAAGCTGTAAAAATTTTTTTTTTTAAAGATTTCCGATTGTTATGAGAACTTGAAATCGGCCCTAATTAATCGGCCATTCCGATTAATCGGTCGACCTCTAATCCAGAGTGTGTCTAAAGGAAGGCTGGTAACTTTACTTTTTAAAAAGATAAATACAAACACACACAGAGACACACACACAGAGAGACACAGACAGTGTTAGAATGTCAAAGAGGGGGGTAAAAGAACAGCAGAAAGAAAGATGTGCCATAATGGAGTTCTCCAAACAGAGGAGAGAGAGCGCTGACAGAAAGGATGTCTGATCGCTCAAACAGTGTGAAAGATCTTAAATATATATTTAGACAGAAAGTCCCCTTCGTGGCTGCTGTGGGTTCTGGTGAAAACCTCGCCCTATAAATGAGACTTCTGCTTGAGAGATTCCTTCCCCAAAAAAACCCTCCTCCAGAAATAGCCAACTTGTCCCCTCCTCTGCCATGAGTTCTGGTGAAAGTCTCATTCTCTCTCTGGGCCAGCCATTGTTGTGCAGCCTGCTAAATATTTACTTTTCCCAGCTTTCAGAGAGGAGGATGAGAATGTCCCTTTGTACTGGAGGGGTCAGAGACACAGAGCTGGTCCTTCCTGGCACCCAACACCAGAACCAGGCATCTTCTAACTTCAATTACCCCATTAAAACCAGAGGCACAGGCTCTCTGACAGACAGAGAGACAGAGAGAGACAGACAGACAGAGAGAGACAGTAAGAGACAGAGAGAGACAGACCGAGACAGACAGAGACAGAGACAGACAGAGACAGACAGAGACAGAGAGACAGAGAGACAGAGAGACAGAGAGACAGACAGACAGACAGACAGACAGACAGACAGACAGACAGACAGACAGACAGACAGACAGACAGACAGACAGACAGACAGACAGACAGAGAGAGAGAGAGAGAGAGAGAGAGAGAGAGGGGAACCCCTTTCAGAGTTGTTTATATGGGACCACCAGCAGAACTGCCAACACAATAGACCAAAGATGAGACAAAACAACAGCCAAAATGAATTATAGGGAAGAGTGCTGCCCTAGCTATGAATAGCCTACATCTGCCCTTTGATGAAACCTCTAGGACGGCAAGGAACCCAATAAGGGAAAAGAAAACTCCAATCAGAGTGACCGACCGGGAGTTTCAGAGTTCGGGCATCCGTTACTGAACAAATATACTCACTACACCGCCTATGCTGGAGTCAGCGGTGAGGTGTCCAACACAGATGGGATCACTGCCAGAAATAAGCTGTGACTGAGCATTAGGTGAAAAATCTCCTGCTAGGGTTGAATCATTCATGAAGCGGGTAGAGAGGTTGTATGCTTTGTGGGTTTGAACATGTCAAAGCAGAGAGGAGCAGCTCTGGCAGCATGTTGTGGGCCATCTGGTATCTAGACTATCAGTTTACCTCAGGGCTCCATTTGTCTGAAACATCCAAGGCCCTTCATGAAGGTCACACATGACTCAATTTACTCAAAGTCATCTTGCCGACTAACAATTGGCAACTATCTCATACTTTCTCAATACATTCATCAACAAGCTCATCGAGATAGTTGCCAATTGTGTATCAAAATCAACAGATTTTAAAAACTTTAAGCAGCCTAGTATATCTTCCTTCCAAGCTGCCACAAATGGGCACAAACAAACTGCTCAAAAGTTCCAGTGTTTCCCCTTGGAGTTCACTGTTTTAAAGCAAATTCTCTGCAATTCTACACATTTTGCAAAGGATTATGCTGGATTCTTATGCTATGAGTGAATCAAACACTATAACAAAATCATGACATTTTAGGAATTTACAGATTCTCCTTGACTGTCTAGTTTCTATTTTAATGATTGTTAGTTCTCAAAGATTATCTTAACTTTTTACATAGTTTACATCTGGGTTTTAGTCATTTAAGTTTACACTGAAAACATTTTACCATCACAGAAATTATTATATAAAATACATAGAAAAAACACTTTTTTTTGAGTGGCGGCAGCGATTTAGCAGTGGCGGCCCGCCGCTGTTAATTGAATATAAGGAAAACACTGAGCTCGTTACGAAAAAGATACTTCAGCGCTGGCATCAAAAGTGCTTGAGGGCCCAGTACTGTAGATAAAGATTTCAACCCCTTCATAAGCTAATAAACCAGGGTATTACCTGAGGCCTTAGATGATGGAGCAGTTTACAATGCTAAATGATCAAAGCTGCTCCTCGCTGTGACTGCGGCCGTGCCAGAATGTTGCACTTTATAATCAGTGCCTTTCTTCGCAGTCAGACGAGACGGTCAACACAGCTGCTAGGTTCCCTCGCAGGCAGCAGCCATATTTTTACTTAGCTAGCTGCACTGCAACCCCCACCTACGTACACCCCCACCTCCAACCCCTTAACCCCCATCCCATTCCCTCCAGCTTTGTCTTGGGTACATAAGTGGGCCTTATTAAGAGCAGAATCATTGCAGCTGTGCAGGAAAGGTGTAGAGCATGCAGCTTTGCTCTGAATCAACACCAGACTCTGACATTTTCAAAACAAGCACACATAGCAGACCCAGCTGTTCCATTCTGCTCCTCTCCACCTTTCATACGCGCACAGATATTGGACCGCAACACGCAACACTGGCACGCACACAAAAACATACAGACCCACCTGTTTACTCGTCTGATAGACTTTTATGAATCAAAGCGACAGTCAAAGAGAAGGAAAGTGGTCAGTCTGGTCTTCAACATGAACTTGGGAAACCCTCTCGCAAAATGTAACAGTTGTGGGCTTTTTGACATGGCTCTGGAGGTGGTTCAGTGGTTCAGCAGGGCTGCCTGCATGAGCTGCAGGTAAACATGTTCACCTTGTGCTTCTCACTGACCCAGTTGTAGCAAGAGCAGGAAAAAAAAAAACTTTGTTTGACTTTTACTGACAGCTTGTCTGGGCACGCCAGACAGAGAGGAATGGGAAAGGGGGAGAGGGTACAATGGAAAGCAGAGTGTATTCACTGTGAAAAACATACTCAGTATCTGATTACATTAAAGTTGGAATCTTTATTATCCAACAGCTCTTTGAAGACAAAGTACTGGTAACTATTAGTTAATGCAAGTTTGTTTATTTTAACTAATGGATTGGTCACTTTTAAAAGTAACTGAAATGTCAAGAAAGAAAATACTGCGTATGTACTTGATTCCGAGGATTTAGACCTGTATCTGTTTATCAGTCAAACATGCATAGTGTTGCAAAGGCAAATGTTTTGCTTCATGTATAAGAGGAAAGAGAAAGATGTAGTAAAATACCTTACCAGGGGAAAGATATTGTCCAACCTAGTGATGTTGTTCATGAATTCAGATTGGAAAGAGCTTCCCAATGGGTAAGCTGTAAGAGAGACAAAAAGACCAAATTAACCCCCACAGAACAGTTTTTTCTTCCGTTGGGAAATGTGAGGGTCTCTAAGCCAAACTTAATGGAAGTTTCACTCTGGCAATCTCATCATGATGGAGTAACTGGCTCTCAATGGTGATATACTGTACTTCTTCCTTTTTAAACTTGATGGCACAGCATGTTTTATGGCTCCCCAAACAAAGCCAACACTGAGCTGAGCCAGTGTATGCAGCAGACATTACAAAGAAGAACAACCAGAAAGCATGCATGAACTTCATCAGTCCCATATAAAATACCTTTCCAACAAACAAAAAAACATCCTACCTCGACAATTCCAAAGAATTGTGATAGAAACGTTTTAAATCTACCTCACACAGCCTACCTACTCAACAGAAAAAGAAAACTCCCAACAAAACATCCCAAAAAATACTGATTCAAAACAACTCCCAACTCACAGGCCTGAAAAACCACCAGTGAGGAAAATCACTTTAATTGGAGGAGAAAGGGAAAGGAGAACGTGACATGTTTCCTGGGGGTTTCAAAAGAGCCTCTCCTCAGGACGCTCTCAAGCTAATAGCTGCTCCCCGCCTCAACCACCTTGACCCCCAAGAGGAGGGGTAACAGCAGTCCTGCCACTCTCGCCCCGTTAATAAGGTCACGGAGGTCACGTGAAGATTATAGACACTGGCAGCAGCAGGGCTGTGGAGCCTCTTTCAAAACAGCCTGCCCACTGACCAGCTTTCCATCCAACCAACGCTCTACCAAGAGGGGTTTGGAGGGAGGAAGGGGGAGGAGAGGAAGCTATTCCTCCCCCTCCCTCCCTTAACGATGATGCCAACAACTATGTGCCTGGGAAAGAGAGGTCCTGGTGCCAGAGGTCCTGGTGCCACTGACTGAACAGAGGGCTATTGAAAGCCAACATGTGGTCCACATCACCAATTACCAAGGTGTGCTGAGATAGCCACAAGAAGATCAAGAGAACTGTAGCAAGTGAAGAAGGGAAATGTGGACAGATTAGTTTTTTGGGGTAAATTGGTGTAAAAACTTTAGGTAACAGGGACATTACCATAATGGACATAAATGTGCAGTCTTCAAGATCCTCAAATTGTTTGACATTCCTTCAATATAAATTCAAGATTTTAATGACTTGACTCATTTTCTAAACAACTTAATTCACACAGTAGACCTAACAGTTCAAAACCTGAACTTCTCTCTGACATATGCCTACGTCTACATTCACCACAATTCTACATCAATTAAAGCTTCAATATGTCACTTTTTGGGGCAACCTGACCAAATTCACATAGAAAAGTGTGTTATAGATCTGTCATTCTCATTTAAAACAAGGCTATGTGCACTATTTCTATGCTTCCCATTCTCAAGTTCCGTTTTTTGCGTCTTTTACAGTGGTTTAGATGGTACAATGATTCTCTACACCAGTGGTTCCCAAACCTTTCATAGTCCCGTACCCCTTCAAACATTCAACCTCCAGCTGCGTACCCCTCTCTAGCACAGGGTCAGCGCACTCTCAAATGTTGTTTTTTGCCATCATTGTAAGCCTGCCACACACACACTATACGATACATTTATTAAACATTAGAATGAGTGAGAGTTTTTGTCACAACCCGGCTCGTGGGAAGTGACAAAGAGCTCTTATAGGACCAGGGCACAAATAATAATAATGTATCATTTTGCTCTTTATTTAACCATCTTACATATAAAACCTTCTTTTTTAATCAATTTTTTTTTTTTTAATCACCAGAGGTTAATGAGAAGGGTGTGCTTGAAAGGATGCACAGACCTCTGCAATGTTGGTTTGTATTGGAGAGAGTCTCAGTCATAAATCATTTTCCACACACAGTCTGTGCATTTATTTTTGTGTTCATTCTAGTGAGGCCCGAGAATCCACTCTCACCTACACTACTGTTAAAAAGTTTGAGGTCACTTAGAAATGTCCTTGTTTTTTTAAAAAAATCACTTTTTTGTCCATTAAAATAACATCAAATTGATCAGAAATACAGTGTAGACATTGTTAACGTTGTAAATGACTACTGTAGCTGGAAACAGCTGATTTTTGACGGAATATCTAGATAGGCCCATTATCAGCAAACATCACTCCTATGTTCAAATGGCACGTTGTGTTAGCTAATCCAAGTTTTATCATTTTAAAAGGCTAATTGATGATTAGAAAACCCTTTTGCAATTATGTTAGCACAGCTGAAAACCATTGTGCTGATTAAAGAAGCAATACAACTGTCCTTCTTTAGACTAGTTGAGTATCTGGAGCATCAGCATTTGTGGGTTCGATTATAGGCTCAAAATGGGCAGAAACAAATAACTTTCTTCTGAAATTAAGGCTATTCCATGCGAGAAAATGCCAAGAAACTGAAGATCTCGTACAACGGTGTGTACTACTCCCTTCACAGAACAGCGCAAACAGTCTCTAAACAGAATAGAAAAAGGAGTGTGAGGCCCCGGTGCACAACTGAGCAAGAGGACAAGTACATTAGAGTGTCTAGTTTGAGAAACAGACGCCTCACAAGTCCTCAACTGGCAGCTTCATTAAATAGTTCCCGCAAAACACCAGTCTTGTCTCTCAATACAAAAAACTGTGCCATACTTTGCCCCTTGATAACCAGCGCACTTCTGTATGTTGTAAAAGCGTTACATGGTCGTTGCCCTTATCATTGCATAGAGCAGAAAATACAAGAGAGTTCAGGGGCCTTGCTTTAACAAAGTTAACCATTTTCACTGTTTTGTCCAAAACGTATTTCAAGTTGTCAGGCATTCCCTTGGCAGCAAGAGCCTCTCGGTGGATGCTGCAGTGTACCCAAGTGGCGTCGGGAGCAACTGCTTGCACGCTCGTTACCACTCCACTATGTCTCCCTGTCATGGCTTTTGCGCCATCAGTACAGATACCAACATGATCAGCAGCTACGTTTGGAATTCCCGCGAGAGATTAACGGTTAATGTGATTGGATGTTAATTATTTGACTAGGCTACCTGTATTTGACATTGTATTGTTATTTCTCTGAACATGGTTTAGTTTCATTTTTGGCAGTGAAACGAGGTTACTCAGGTGAGAAAAAAACCTCACCCAAATGTATAGCCCCGTTGGAAAACATAAATGGACTGTTTGAAAATGTGAAGATAAAAAAAAAAATTAAAAAAATGTGAATCACATTTTTATTTGGTGTGCCCCCGACAGCATTGTGCGTACCCCCAGGGAATACCTGCTCTACACTATACTTGCTTGTTTTGTCACAAACTAAAATTAGGCGAACAATTCGAATTTTAGCAACTAGGAAATGGTGGAGCGATTTCTGCAAAATGCATCTTTAAGTTGTTCAACCTGACTTTTTATGGAAACCACTTCTACATTCCATGCTTTTTTCTGTCTCCCAGATATGTAGCCTGCATGTTCTATGCATGTTACTATTTACAACATAGACCATGTGGTCTGTATTAGGAGGGGAAAGGAACATCATTAGCATTTGACAAGGAAAACATCTGGCTTTATTTATTACATCACAAGAAGACAAGCCAAGGTACCAACAAATGCACTAGTTTGCTGAACATTTTTTGAAGGGTAGTAAGAGAGACAATGCTCTATGTCGGCTAAATTTTCTTTACAATTCCAGTATAACATCAGTTGTTTCCTGCGGCAAAACTAAGTTGGTCTCTGCTGTTTTGGTACAAAAATGTGTCTGTAAGATCTTTGAGGGTAAAACACTTCCATACTAATTTAGATGAAGTCCTAAACACAGGCCCAATTAATTCACATACATCCTGCTCACAAATTATTTCCATCTCCCCCTGCCTGGTCACTGAACGGCACAGTCCCAGCATGGTGCAAGCCAATTACTTCAATGAGGCTTGGCTTGAGTCACAGTCAGCACTCATTTCCAAAGGAGTCACTCCAATTCACTGGGCAAGTTCAAAACCATGGAATCACTGAGTCCTGTGTACGAATCCTCTTCTGAGAAGTTTGATGTCATTTTAGTTTGATGTAAATGGATGTTTCGGAAAAAACGAGTGTTCTTTACATTTGAGCTCAATTCGGGGAAATTATCCTCTTAAGCTGAGCAAGAAAGCCTGTTGATTTAGACAACAAAACCATCACCCAGAGTATTTACTTTTGCGATGACAACAGAAGGGGAGGAATTCGGGCAACGACTGTTTATCACAGGCTCATTTCCTTTGAGTGAAGGGCATCCTCAGACACCAGTGTGTCTCCCTTATTCCCGCGCCTCAGGGTCTGATCGGATCCTCTGGTCGTGTTTAACACAAGCATTTTGCAGATACATACCCGCACAAATCCAAAGCCGCATTTGTCAACCATTGCCTTGGCAACAAAACCCCGGGAGGACAGAAGAATATAGAAAAATAACAAATCACCCAGTCTGCTGAAGGAGAATGAAGGTGGTTGGGGGTTCAAAACAAGTAATGACATGAGAAAACTGTTCACTTCTAAATCATAAACGTGGCTTACATTGGAGTTTCCAATGGCATGAATAGATTCCAAAACTCTTCTTGTTTTTAGTTCGAAGACGCCGCAGTATTTGGTCTCCTCCACCACTGAGTAAAGGTAGGCCTATGCCTATATCAACTCCTGAAAGCTTTTGTGGAAAAGACGGACTACCATTGAGGAAAAAGTAATCCCCTTTTTGCTTTCAAAGATATTTTTCCCCATTTTTGTTTTATATTTGAGTAATGAGTCATAGACATTTGGATTCCTGCTGGCTTACTGTCTTATTCTATTCAACATGGACGTCTCTCTCAATTGTATTGGATCAAAGTTCAAATGTTTTTTCTTTCAAGAAAACTCCAAAAGCCAAAGCAACCTCTGCTATAGGATCAACTATACTGAGCAAAAACCCAGGCAGGCAGCCTTGAGAGAACATCTCCCAGGATCAATGCCAAGTAGCACTGCTCTTCCTCCCCTCCATTCGCTGACTTTTGCTCTGAGCATGCTATGCTGCGAATTTACATGCAAGCTAAACTCAATAAGTATAACAAAAACACATGAAAGAGCACTTAAGATGCATTTTCCTAAAGTGCTTAACAACCAAAGACAGGGGGAAAAGCAAAGCCCAGAAAGCAGATTAGCAACCGCAGCCCTTTCTGGAGAGCTGCCAAGAAACATCTCTGCGCTGCGCCTTATTTCAGCTGTTCAATTTCACGCTAGATACGTAAATTGCTTCTGAAACTCACACTGTACATGGTATGGGACTAGGTTTTAGGACAGGAAGAAATAGGATCGGATGACATGGGGATATCAACATGGGAAATCTGCAGTGATGAAAGCACAGTGGGGAGAGGCAACACCAAAGCCAAAGTAGGCTGAGTAATCCTCTAAACAAATCAAATAATGGCAGGATGAAAAGGGGGAGTAGCGGACACCCTTTGGAGTAAAATCAGACCTAAAACTAAATCCCCAGTATTGAATCTGTGAACTACTAAAATACCTTGAGACCAACACACACACACACACACACACACACACCTTCATTCTTTAGTGGGCGGAACAGCTATTAGCAAAGTTGCCTATGGATTATCTGTAAAGATAAAGAGATGAATAGAGTTACCAGACAAGCAAATATTGGGTCTGGGACCCATTCTTGTCTCACAATGCCTACTAGCCTATATCATTATCAGGTGACATAACATCATTTTAAGAGGACTTTTGAAGGAAGGGCATACAAATCTACATCCCTGCCAAACCCAGAGCTCTCATCAAAAAGAAAACGACTTATCAGCTTAACCGCCCCAGCGTTAATTTTTTCCACCACGTCCAGAACAATCAACAAACCATGACACATGTACTATTAGGAAGCCAATGTTAGGTCATGGCCTAGGTTATGTGTACTGTTCGATTCAAGTTTAATATCAAACATTTGAGTGACTGATTTACCAGTTATCCGCTCCCACAACACATACACTTGGCTATCTGTTTTTCTCACACAGCAAGGCTCCCATAAAAGGGTTCCCAAATTTCTTTGCAGTGAAATTACAAATAGGTGTCACAACGTGTTCATTGACATGGAGCGCCCTGCAGCTGTTCCTGTGCATACTGATGGTGTTTGTGTTCCCAGGAGATGCAGACAAAGCGCTTCCAGGTCGTCCTCTAACCTGCCTTCTCATTACTAAAGGTCAGGATATTTGAACACAACAATGACCTGCTGCCTCTAGGGACTCAGGGGGCTGCGAAGCTCAGCCAGAGGCAGTGTTTGACTAAAGGTTCTCAATCCAACCCATCCTTCACTGCTCACTTTCATTTACTGTGGTCGTCCATCTTAAGTTGGCCTAAGACGTCGTACCCCTGTCGGCCATTCTATTGTGACATAAATCCTCCTCCCGTTACCCTTCTAAGGTACTTATTAGGCACTTAATGGTAAGTAATCACACATAAATTCCAAATAAGTGCCTAAGATAGATTTAGGGCGCTTGGAGGGTTTTGTCCCAGGCTGTTGTGTTCACTCAAACCAGACCAAAATATGAGATTGGGTGGAAACTCCGGGGCACGATACATTTCCTTGGATAAGGGGGCCTAATAATGACTTCCTGGCATCCTGCATTTAAAGAAAAAACAAAACACAAAAGCATACTACACAATGCTGCGAAACAGCGTTTTATCGAGGCTTCTAATACTAGGACTATACTGCAATCCGTTTTTAGGGTTATGGAGATGTAGAGTGGAAGTCAACATCTGGTTTTCGTAGTCCACGCCTCTGGCCTGACAGTCTCTCTGACTCAATCAAGGAGAGGAACCATTTGGCAATGCTCTGAGGCCCACCCCTCGTCTGCCTGTCTGTCCCATCCTCCCTACTTCTGGTCCTCTACTTCAGGATCATGTGAAAAATCCCAATTACCAGGAAACACGAGAAGCACACGTGGTTGTACGTGAACTTGGAATATGCAAAACACCGCGGCCGTTAACAAGAGCCATGTTGAAATGTGATAGACTGCGTCAGCAGGTCGTAAAACCCTCTCAAGATCAATGTAATTATGGAAGCTTACACACAGACTTTCCGGATAAGCGGGAGGAGAGGTTTGCACGTTCTGCCAAACACTTTAAAACTAAACAAGTGGAAGGTCTCCCCAGCTGCCTTCCATCAGCTACAATAATAGTGAGTCAAAAACGTCCAAAACACCTGGAGGAGGGTGTCAACAAACACCCCTTATTCCAGGCCAAAGTGATGCACTACATAAATCTTTTTGATTAGCTACAGTAGCGTGGCTAGGTGCCACTTAAATCAAACCGAAAGGGGAAGTCGCTCTGACCTTGAGCTTTGGAAGTGTCATTTAAGTGATCATTACAAAAACAAAGCTGGTTCTGTTTCTGGATGGAGAGAGGGACAGAAAGAGGCAACCCTGGGGGATGAAATTCAAAGCATGGTTAACACCCATTGTTTGAAGCCACCATAGTAAAAATGGAGAGAGACGTTTTAGAATATTCTTAGATTTTTTTTCTCCAAAAATGTCTCCAAAAATAACAGGAAGCTCATGTTTCCACACTCAAAACAATAGATATAATGAACCAGAAGGGTTTTGAATTGATTAACCAGCGATTGGTGACCAGTGACCTTTGAGAAGTTTCTTGTCAAACAAAATGACCTGCTCTATATTAACAAAAATTACAGAGTAAAATTAGGAAAATATTACTTGAAGAAGTGAGCTCTAAAAACAAAGTTGAAGTAAAATTATTTGAACACATAGGCCTACTCCATCATTCAACTGGATGATCAATGAAAAAGTCACAACTTCCATGAATAAGAATGTGATTGACCCTGGAGATGAAGCACATATTTCCAAGCTAATGGCAACCAGTGGATTCGCTTTGAGGTAATAAAAGAAGAGGTGATCCAGTTGGTCTCCAGGGGTCCATCCAATCCCTGTGTTTACAGTACAGGATGGATGGCATAACTCAGGCCTGGGTACAAGCAGACAAATCACAAAGGCCAGTCTCCCGTTCTAACGCTTGGTAGCACGCCAGGTCCACAGAGAAAAAGAGGGTGGCCTGGCCTGCTGTAGGAACCGCTGCAGATGGCTACAAGGTTCCACAACAGTCTAATGAGAACAGATCCAGTGCCAAAGGCGGGGTGTGATAACCTAGAGGAGCCCACGTCAAGGGCACCAACAGGGAACAGTCCGTCAGCGTTTACCCTCACCTATGAGGAAATCAGCCGTTCTTCCCTGTTATCACTTACGTAGACATGGGTGGACTGAGGAGAGAAAGAGAGGAAATAAAGTCAATCTAAAGTCAAGGCCAAAATGCATCATCCTATCAGGTTTCCATTAAACTACTATTTCCCTTTACTGTTCACTCCAAACTCTGATATCTGGAGGAGGAAGAGGAGTAGTAGGAGGAATGAGATTAATATTGCCTTCATTTAACAGGGTACCCCATTGAGAACACATTCTTTTTTTCCAGTAACGACCTGGCCATCTCTGGAGCTCAGGGCTGGGAGAAAGCAAGCAGCTCCTCCACTACACTACACAACACAATCAGGGTCCAGACAGAGCATATAATGGGGATTGAAGAGCTGCCAGTGCTCCAGAGAATCCCATTTAGTAAACACTGACACAAGGCCCTGACTGTGGCTTAACCAGAGCTCCCTCTTTAACGAAAAAAATAACCCCAAAGCCGGGAGCTGGGCAACGTCATGTCATCCACTTTACTGAGCGAGGCTGAGCTGCCATTCCACCAGGAATCCAAAACAAAATCAGCATCAGTTTAACGCAGTACTAAAAAAAGAGAGAAGACCTTTGAAGTTCTGACTGTTACCCTTACGGGCTACCATTTCCCCCCAAAATGTTGCCTTTTATTGGAACCTGTCTGCTGAATGTGCTTTTTAATCAATCACTAAAACACATCCAAAAACATTTGAATTCCATTGGTTGATATATAAACATTTCTGGTTGTCTATCAATCAAACTCTACCAAACAGTCAGCTCACAGTAGTGAAATGAAACACACAGTTTCAAACCACAATTAAATTAAATACTTCAGTTCAACAAAAATATTGGCTACTGCAATCAAAACCAGTATTCCTCTTAGGGGATGGAACGCAAGCTAAATCATTTGTTTGGCAGTCGCTGTGCCTTTTAACTCAATGTATGGATAGGCTCAGACTTTACAAAGGTCTCTGTTGACTGAAACAAAATAAATGGATTAAGTTGAACCCAAAGCCTTCCCATCCCAGTCCCACCTTCTGTATGGTGACCAAATCAGCAGGCCCCTCAGGGGGACTTTGGGCCCCGTCCAAGACTCTTGCATACAGAGAGCCACTTCCCACCCTCATGGTTCTCTCTGGTTTGTGTCAGTCTAATGAACAGTTTCTTAATTGTTTGGAGCCAAGAACATGGAACTCTTGGAAGATTTACAGCACAGAGAGCGAGGGGGAATAAAATCCCACTCCTAGGTTCTGGCCAGCGAATACGGCTTACATTTGCAAATTTTTTCAATTTATCTCTTATTGAATTAAGAGTTCAGACTCTTGGACGCCTTTCAGTAGAAAACGTAGAGGACTAAAGCACTGACATTTTTCTTAAAGGCTTCAGCTCAGACGTGATGAATGATGGGAGCCTGGTTATGAAAGAGAAGTTTCAGGCTATGAATCAGCAATGGAGAGGGCAAACAGGTTAGGGCCCCGTCTGGCCACGATAAGAGCAACAGCAGAAGAGGCCTCTGCTTTGGTTGGGTCTCTGACATGATCATTAGGACCATGTTTCCATCAACACAGTTTCTGAATTATATCACTAGGCATATTCTAATTGGTCTCCATGGTATTACTGGGGCAGCCCGGATGCCAAAAAGAACCAACGAATGAGGGTTCAGTCAAACAACGCAGGTATAGTGCAGAAATTCCATTGAAATTCCACTGCTGGGAACAGACATTTTCAGAAAATATCTTAAAAACCAAAAATAGTTGGATATTCATTGAGAGTTCCGACATTTTGGGACAACCAGATGATATATTAATGAAATTATTTGAAAAAGCCTATGTAACTTCATCATTAGTTTCACCAAACTGAGGCCATCTCATGTTGATCTATACTCAAGCTAATTGCTATTTTGAAAGTCTGCATGTGATGCTGCCGTTTGACTCCGGCACACAGGGAGTGAGAACAGACTTTGGGCATATGTCTCCATGCTTTAGCTGCTGGGGCCAGCAGGCTCTCTAGCATCCTCCATATACTCACATAGACCCAACTGTTTTGGCAGAGAAACCAGCGACAGTAATCAGAAAATGCATCCTTGACCCTGTCACCAAACACCTGCTCCAAACATGCTTCCCGCAAGGGGAGGAGGATGGAGGGCTCTCAGCCTCAGGGCAGGTTTTTGAACCCAACCTACTGACCGATCAACCTCAAGTTTATTGAATAGGCGCCCTTATTATTTTCGGTTCCAACAGGTCTTGTTTGTGACTGACTACGTCACACATTTTCATATCTGAGCGAGGGGCCCATCCTGCAGACAGACTCATCCCCTCAAACCCCAGAGGCAAGAGACAGTCCTCTGACATGGGAGTCCAAATACCAAAGTATTTCCCCACTTTGGTTTGCTTTATTATCGTTCTTGATTTATCGTTCATTTTTAGGCTCATGTTAAGCAGGCAGATATGGTGCACAGGGTTTTCATTTATATTGATGCATCATCGGGAATATAAGGTCATAAGTCTCAATGTAAACGGACTGGGGAGTGACATCAAGAGAAGTAAGGTAATAGCAAAGATGAAACGGGAGGGCGGTGACATACTATTCTGGCAGGAAACGCACTTATCCACACCTGAACACGAGAAACTAAAGAAAATGGGATATAGGAATACTTTTTTTTTCTTCTTACAAAATGGGAAGAAGGGGAGTTGCAATCTTGATCCCAAATTCAGTTAATTTTGAGTTTATGTAGAAATTAAAGACAAGGAGGGTAGATTTATACTTGTTAAATATAAACTGGATAACAAGGAAGTTACATTATTTAATATATACGCATCCCCGGGGAGTGACATGGTCTTCTACAGGAAGGTGTTTGATTTAATTGCCACAGAAACCTCTGGCACTCTTATCTGTGGAGGAGATTTTAACACGATTTTAAACTCAAAATTTGACAACACAAATCAAAATAGGAAAATGAGTCTAGTTGCTAAAAATATGAATAGGATACTGCAGGATCTAGGACTGCTTGATGTATGGCGTGACACCCACATGACAGATACGGATTATACTTTTTACTCAGCCCGCCACACTGAATACTCCAGGTTAGACTACTTTTTCATGTACAATGCAGATAGACACAGCTTAAGGATTGTAGGATCGGGCAGAGCGACTTATCAGGTCATAATGGAGTTTACCTAACTCTACACCTTGATAGCAAACCAATAAATACTATATTGTCTCAAATAAAACTGTGAAGGACCTCGGCGTTACTCTGGACCCTGATCTCTCTTTCGACGAACATATCAAGACTGTTTCAAGGACAGCTTTTTTACATCTACGTGACATTGCAAAAATCATAAATGTTCTGCCCAAAAATGATGCAGAAAAATGTATCCATGCTTTTGTCACTTTTTCGAGTAGACTACTGCAATTCTCTACTTTCCAGCTACCCGGATAAAGCACTAAATAAACTTTAGTTAGTGCCTAATACAGCTGCTAGAATCCTGACTAGAACCCAAACATTTGATCATATTACTCCAGTGCTAGCCTCCCTACACTGGCTTCAGTGCAAGGGCTGATTTCAAGGTTTTACTGCTAACCTACAAAGCATTACATGGGCTTGCTCCTACCGATCTTTCCAATTTGGTCCTGCCATACATACCTACACGTACGCTACGGTCACAAGACACAGGCCTCTTAATTGTCCCTAGAATTTCTAAGCAAACAGCTGGAGGCAGGGCTTCCTCCTACAGAGCTCAATTTTTATGGAATGGTCTGCCTACCCATGTGAGAGACGCAGACTCGGTCTCGACCTTTAAGTCGATATTGAAGACTCATCTCTTCAGTAGGTCCTATGATTGAGTGTAGTCTGGCTCAGGAGTGTGAAGGTGAATGGAAAGGCACTGGAGCAACGAAGCGCCCTTGCTGTCTCTGCCTGGCCAGTTCCCCTCTCTCCACTGGGATTCTCTGCCTCTAACCCTATTACAGGGGCTGAGTCACTGGCTTACTGGTGCTCTTCCATGCCGTCCCTAGGAGGGGTGTGTCACTTGAGTGGGTTGAGTCACTGACATAGTCTTCCTGTCTGGGTTGGCGCCCCCCCTTGGGTTGTGCCGTGGCGGAGATCTTTGTGGGCTATATTCGGCCTTGTCTCAGGATGGTAAGTTGATGGTTGAAGAAATCTCTCTATTGGTGTGGGGTCTGTGCTTTGGCAAAGTGGGTGGGGTTATAGGCCTGTTTGGCCCTGTCCGGGGGTATCATCGGATGGGGCCACAGTGTCTCCTGACCCCTCCTGTCTCAGCCTCCAGTATTTATAATGCAGTAGTTTATGTGTCAGGGGCTAGGGTCAGTCTGTTAGATCTGGACTATTTCTCCTGTCTTATCCGGTGTCCTATGTCAATTTAAGTATGCTCCCTCGAATTCTCTCTTTCTCTCTCTCTCTCAGAGGACCTGAGCCCTAGGACCATGCCTTATGACTACCTGGCATGACGACTTCTTGCTGTCCCCAGTCCACCTGGCCGTGCTGCTGCTCCAGTTTCAACTGTTCTGCCTGCGGCTATGGAACCCTGACCTGTTCACCGGAGGTGCCACCTGTCCCAGACCTGCTGTTTTAAACTCTCTAGAGACAGCAGGAGTGGTAGAGATACTCTCAATGATCGGCTATGAAAAGCCAACTGACATTTGCTCCTGAGGTGCTGACCTGTTGCACCCTTGCTGTGATTATTATTACTTGATCATGCTGGTCATTTATGAACATTTGAACATCTTGGCCATGTTCTGTTATAATCTCCACCCGGCACAGCCAGAAGAGGACTGGCCACCCCTCATAGTCTGGTTCCTCTCTAGGTTTCTTCCTAGATTTTGGCCTTTCTAGGGAGTTTTTCCTAGCCACCATGCTTCTACACTTGCATTGCTTGCTGTTTGGGGTTTTAGGCTGTGTTTCTGTACAGCACTTTGAGATATCAGCAGATATAAGAAGGGCTATATAAATACATTTGATTTGATATATGGAGACTTAATACAAGCATGCTGAATGATCCAGCATTCAAGGAATCAATAAAGACAAAATTGAACATCTATCTGGAGAATAATGATAACGGGGAAGTATCTCCTGCTACATTGTGGGATGCAGCTAAGGCAGTTATTAGAGGAAAGATCATAGCCACATCTCTCAAGAAAAATATTAAAGCACAAAAACCGCTGAAATTACAGGAAACATTAAGAAACTTAGAACGATCTCATAGTCAATACAAAGACCCTCTTATATTACGAGAGATTCAAAAGGTAAAACAGGAAATTGACCAGATTTATAGAGAAGAAGTGAAAAAGCATGATTCAGTGGGATGGGATTACCTATTCCAAGTTATGGAAAGATTTTCTTTCAACAAAGAAGTGATACAGTGCATCAAAACACTGTATTCATGTCCGACCGCTAGAATAAAGATAAATGGACATTTGTCATGAACGATAAAATTAGAGCGAGGGGCAAGACAAGGCTGTAATCTTTCACCCACGCTCTTCTCCTTGTACCTCAAACCATTAGCACAGGCAATAAGACAGGACCCAACCTTAGAGGGAATAACAATAAGAGGCAGTGAACATAAGATATGCATGTATGCTGATGACGTTCTGTTATTTCTTAAAGACCCAGGCTCAAGTGTACCTAGATCGATGGATGTTTTACAAACATTTGGAACATATTCAGGGTATGTGCTTAACGTACACAAGACCCAAGCCCTAGTATATAATTATACCCCACAGGAAGAGCTGAAGAATAGGTATAACTTCACCTGGACCTCCTCATCCATTAAATATCTGGGAAAATACATTTACCAAAAGATACACCCAAACCTTATGACGTGTATTACGATCACATTAACAAGAAAGTATATGATTACCTAGACAGGTGGAATTCACTTCCCTTAGATCTTAGTAGTAGAATTGAAACAAGCAAAATGAACATCCTGCCAAGGTTACTGTATTTGTTCCTGCCCATAGAAATCATGCCTAAACAGTTTAGGGAATGGGATAAACGGAAATCGAGGTTTATCTGGAACAGTAAGAGACCAAGAACTACATATACAACATTACAATTACCAAACAACTGTGGGGGTATGGCCTTACCAAACCTAAAAGATGATTTTGTGATCTCTAATTGAGACCTCTGGTGTGTTGGTGCAATTCACAATATGAATCCAAATGGAAAGACATGGAGACTACTTTGACAGAGATTCCCAAAACTGACTGTATGGGTAACAAGGACATGGTAATAGAAATATACAATAGACAAAATCAATGGATTAATTTTGCTCTTAAGACATGATTTAGTGTAGTTAAGCAAAATAATTTAGACAGAGCGGTCAAACTGCTGAGTTGGCCCGCATACGACACGAGCTCAGTCCTGCAATTCAGGATAGCAGATTTAAACAATGGACGCAGAAAGGCATCACATCATTCAGTAAAATTATAAGGAATGGGAACCTAGATAACTTCCAGGACCAAAGTAAAAAAACATGGCTTAGATAAACAAGATTTTTACAGACCTACAAGTTTGACACTATTTCTTAAGGGAGATAAAAGTGACTGACCCTCGAGCACCTCAAATGAATCCAAGTATTCAGTAATGCATACAACTTGGGGAGTAACAAAAAAACTACTTCAAATCTTACTTGGGTATTCAATTCTCAAACAAATATTCTACAAACTATATTAAAAAGAAATGGGAGGAGGAACTTGACATTGAAATAACTGATGAAACATGGTTGAACATATTAGAGACTCAACATAGCTCCACCAACTCCAGGTCATGGAGAGAATTCTGTTGGAAGAATGTTATACGTTTCTTCATAACACCTAAACTGAAATCAAAACAGACTGGCTCCCTACACCCTTGTTGGAGAGAATGTGGGCTATCAAGGGGGGATCACTCTCATATCTTCTGGTCCTGCTCCGCAATCAAAACTTACTAGGGAGAAATAAGATCGAACATTGGAAAAATAATGGGATTTGACATAGAACAAACATTAATTTCTTTGTACTTGGGTGAAATACCTGATGACTTACACAATAGAGAAAAGTACCTCTTGAAGGTCCTACTGGCAGCCAGTAAAAAGGCTTTCACTAGGAAATGGCTACAAAAAGACTCTCCCACAGTGACACAATGGATAGATATTGTAAAAGAAATACACCATGTGAGCGTATGACCTTTGCTTTAAGAACTCAAGAGAAGAGAGGCCAGGAATACTGGGAAAAATGGGTTTCGTACTTGAAAATGGTCTAATTCAAAGATGATGTCAATGTAACTAATATGATGATCAGTGTGAAATGTTGAAACCTCAGGAAATAAACTTCCTCTGAAAATAGAGGCAAAACACAATCACTTCTAAACTTAAGTGCATTTCATTTTAAGTTTGTAAAAAGAGGCAAAACCCCTGCATCCTGAAGTCACTTGGAAATCAGATGCAAGGTGCTGAGAGTGCCTCTTTAATGAGTTACATATTCCATATGCACGCCATTACTCAGCATGGCTTCCACTGATTCCTATGGGGACCTGACCTTTCCTCACTAATGGGCTCTCACAGAGCACCTTTTCAAAGTTTGCTGGTGTGTGTGTGTGTGTGTGTGTGTGTGTGTGTGTGTGTGTGTGTGTGTGTGTGACCACAGGTCATTGAGGTCAATGACCCTATTAAGATGTTACAAGTACAGTATGACAAATCAGTTTAGAGCTTTTTCAATACTGGAACAATAACCTACTGCATATCCAATATGTTTGCAAAAACTTTGAAAGAATGTAAATAGCAGAATATCTGCTACCGGACGGAGTTTTAGGTAGAATATTTCATGCAGGGAATCAATGTAAAACGTATTGAAAGCATAAAAAAAAAATGGTTCAAAGAAAGTTGCATCTTTCTGATCTCTCTTTGAGGTCAGTCCACCTGAACTGCATTATTTATTTCCCCCGCTTTTTTTTCCTGGAGAAAAGGGGAGGGTGATGGTTTGCAGCAATGGTCAATTTAAAAGTCAGATTGCCATATATTACAATAATGTGCTCTGACAACTCTATTGACTCCAGTCCACATTTTTGGGGAAATAAAATAATGGAACTAATACTCAACACCTGTTCCTTTTCAGCATCCCCAGTATATCAAATATGCAAACAGTGACAGCTGCGCCGCAGACTGAGATAGCAGAACCGGGCAATGAGAAAGACAGAGCCATGCGTTGTTCTCTCTGCTTTATCTTGTGGGCTCAGGTCAAATAGCTGAAAACAGAGTGTAATGGTTAAGTCAGTAATATTTAACATGTGGCTTTTGAAGGAACAGCACGCACTATCGATTTCTCCCATCTAAGCGGAGATTCAGAGAAGCAGCCCTATCAGCAGCCTGGCTTCAATTATGGGCTGCATAAAGCCCAGTGATAGAGCTGGTGTGATGTACAGCCTGGTAGATGCCAGGATCCATCCCATCCACCGGCATGCCTGCTGACGACACACATGCCATCGTACCAGGTGAATGCTAAGGGAAGTTGAATACAGAGATCGTCAAGCTAGGACAGGTTTATGGGTTAGTGAGGTGACAAGATGGTGCTCTCTCTCTCTCAGTAATGAGGACAGCGTCTAGAAATGAATATCGTAAACTTCAGACTAGATTTGATGGAGGGATTCATTAAACTGTAACTAAAGGTTAAAGACAAGTAGATGTGAAAGCAGTTAAAGGGACTGTGGAATTCTTCCACATTTAGGACAGGAGAGGAAAACAGCTCTAAAGAGTGACAGTTGAATATAATACTATCAGTTATATAAATGTATCAATCCAGTTCCACTACCTTCAAACCCATTTTTAAGCACAGGCCAAGAGCCTCTACAAAGAATGGTGAAATGACTCAGACTTAAGACTTCCGTTCAACTTACTTTGTATGTATTTGTCATGCAGTCAATAGCTACTTTGCTGAGGTCAAAGTATCACTAAGAGTAGGCTTTGCCTCCAAAGCCACTGGTTTGAAGTTGAAGGGTCATGAACTTACAGGGGAACTTCAGGATGACTTGACTAAGGCCTATATACAATTGAACTACTCCAATCTCAGTCCCATCTGACAGATGAAGTCATGCAAACTTACTCATTCTTGGTATTTCCAATAACCAAGGGATATTTCAGTAGTTATTCCAATCAGTTCTACTACACAAAAGACTGAACTCTACATTACTCTATGACCTTTACTTCAACAGCATTGGGCTGGCAATGACTAAGCGGTTAATACAAGCACTGTTTCAGTTTGACGTCTCTACCGGGAGATTAGACAAGGCAATGTGTATGATTCAAGTGGGAGCAGGGATTGGATTCGCCCGTCTCTCTCTCATCTAAATGTAAGAGCCAATGATGCGTTATAGATGGTAAGAGTGTAGTCAAGCCTTTAGTGGAACCAACCAGTCCGTTTTACCCATGTCACCACTAGATGGAAGATGTTAAACCTAACTTCAATGGGGGGGGCTACTGAAAATGACAGAGGCACCCACCAGAGCCTTTTCTTATATTTCAAATTACAGTAAGAGCACATTCAGCACATACAGTAAGAGCACATTCTTAGTGCATAGTAAAATGAGGCCAACAGCAGGTGTCCAGCCCAGTTGTCAGAGGATGGCAGGGGTGGAACAGGGATGGAACAGGGGTGGAACAGGGATTGGAAAGAGACCCTTCCGAGATGCTCCTCCTATAGGACAGGACAGCACTCAGATAGTCCAGACAGAAGAACAGTAACAGTCTAGATGTGTTCTGAGCTGGAGCTGGCCAAGCATGCTAAACTCAAGAGGAATTTACAGTCAAGGCCACAGTCCACACAGCAGTCAACAAAGCTGCAGTTGTCTTTTATAAGGATGAGACATTCCAAAGCCCTGACCTGCTCAATTTAACCATAAGAGTTTCATCGGGATATATTAGTTATTCATAAAACATCTATTGACGGATTAAATAGATAAGCAGATTCAAAACAAAACTTTTGGTCTTACAAATCTTCTAAATAAGTGGCTCTGGTGGTGATTTACTCTCCCTCTGATAATTGAAACATGCATTAATTGATTATGCTACAGGCATTTTAATGTTTGACATTCCACAATAAGACACAATCCATCTTCCAACATATAAAAAAACTAACTATCCTTTGACATACTTCATCCTTTGGGTGACATTTTCTTCAGAGCACCTGGACACTCAGGCCTCAGTGGCCTGGAGGCAGCATTTTAAGGCCTGGGGCAGTAAACAGGTCACAGTTCCCTGAGGACCACCTCCAGTATCTGAGTGTGGAAAACTTTAACCACCGCTATCCTATCCACCAGCCAGGATGGGCTCCCCTCCTCTCACTTAAGTCGCTCACAGTCCCTACAGCCAGTCATGAGTATATCTCTGAGTTTATGCCTTTTGCAGATACTTTTTTTTTTGTCCCTTTCTCCATAAAATACTCAGGGCTGAACACATCTGTTTTTCTATCTGAATTTTTATTTTGTTGGTTCAGTTAACTTGATGTTCATAAAGAACAAGTAAGAAAAATACAAATGCATTGGTTGCGGATGCAACTGCCAAAAATATTGGCAAAACTTGGCAAATGATTTATTCTCCCCCCCCCCCAACCAGAAATATGAAATCATAGCAGTGTTTTCCCTTCTACCATAGCTTCTCACACACTCTATTTTGTTTAGTTAGCATTTGAGCACCCCCTTGTGGGAATTGTTGAAAACTGCTCAATTCTGTGTGGATTCTATCACCTGAGACCATTCCAGAGGTCTATCGTTTTGAATTAAAAACATTTTCAGGATTAAAATACAAACATACTCCATTAGGCTAAACAATGAAACAATGTTGTGAAGTCTAAGCCTAACTTAGGACCTCTATTAGGTCATGACTGGCTTGTGTGTATTAATGTGAAACATGCAAGGGGGAGTGTCTAACTTATTAAAAGGTACTTACTGGGAATTCTCAGACCATGTCAGAATGTAGCCTAATCTCCGGGCTCTGGCCTCCAGTTCTGACAGCATATGATCTCAGTCCACTGGCTTCCTGAATCCCTGATAAAAAACATGACATTGACAAAGTAGAGTTCTAATCAGTGGAGTATTCTGGGATTCTCTGTGGAGAACCGCATTCTCCAACCTTGGTTGGAAGGCTAGGCTATATAACAAAAATACTGTATAATACATATTTCAGTGACATGAGCAAATAAGGAAACATCTCTAGAAGAAAATAAGGGATCAGCATTCCTCTTAAGTCACATATTTAAGCCGATATAGCCTAAGTTCAACTGCAAAAACAACACTTTATGTAAAGCATTGCAACCATTATCACTACTGTTTCACATTAGATGTATATAAGAATTCAATGTTGACCATTTAAGAAACTAAACCACCTCCTCCATTGAGTTGCATGCAGAATCCACTCGTTTTGTTTCTCAGCTGATGCTGGTTGTTTCCTTTCCAGCTCTTTCAGAGACTGAAGTGGAGACAAAAGTAAGCCTACCCATGCCCAAATATCTAGTTTTCAGAATTATGTTCAGAGAGCAGGATCTAAAATTAGGCCTACCCCATTCTGTTTTCTCAACTATCGGTCTGTGATGAAATAGGCTGGCCATTCTCATCCTAACATCTTTATCTAGAGGGGGTGAAAAACGGGGTCATCCAGCAACAGTGTCGGCAACTGGATAGTGTGCAACCCCAGGAGAGACTGTATAATTTACTCCCATAGTAAATCCTGAGGCGTCTGTGCATGGGCAAACAGACTGACTGGGGCTTCCTGGGCCTCAGACTCAGGGATTCTCTTTTAATGATGTGGGGAGCGAGGAGAAGCCACATGGCTGTACTAGAACCATTCCTCTACCCTAGGCCCTAAGGGGAAAGAGGCCATAGAGCAAGGCTCATGTCTCAATGTCTGCATCAACAAAAACATGTGTTCCTTCTCACTGGTTCTTTACAAAGTTAGATTCGTATTCATACATACCTGAGTTTAGAATAACAATTTTTTTCCCCAAAATAGAAACCCAGTTTCAATGTTATTGAAGAGCATCTTGTACCTGGAGATGATTTTGTGATGGGGATAACATTGATAGTTACATATCGGAATATTATTTTTGCACTAGTGGGCTGTACCTGCACCAAATATTTTTCCTTCATAGCTTGTTCTCCAGTTAGTTCTTCCAGTTAGCCAACTAGTTTTTAGCACTTTACATCTATGACTGATTAAAACTAATTTCTCTCATGGCTCTTTCTCGTCTCTCTGCAGCTGATATATGGCGAGCAATATGTTTGGAACATCAAATTGCAATAGATATCGTATAAACACCATAGTATCGTGGTAATATCGTATCATGAGGACTCTGGCAATTCCCAGCCCTAGTCATATTTGTGAAAGAGCTCGGAAAAAGATGTGTTGTGTGATAATTATGCTTTATTACTTTTTTTCTCTGACCCAATCGCTCAACCATTAGGCCTTATTTCCCACACAGAACAGCAAACACTCTTAGCTAGGGAACTGTTGTTCACATTCATATGATGTAAAGTAGGCATGAGAACTGGATTAATAAGATAAACACTTCCACCAACTAACAGTGCCCCACAATTAGAATGGCCAAGCTGTGTTTTCTACTAGCACAGCCACATATAACTAATAGACATACCAGAGCTGACCCACACCACCAGAGCCATTCTTGTGTGATTTGTTGTTTGTCAGAAAGCAGGATGAGGCAGCATTACATTAAATCAAGTTTCACCCTTCCTTCTCGCCCTCTCATTAGGGCCAAAAAAGGTCATTTTGGAGGCATTGGGTGGTGCGTCACAGGTGTCGTGAAAATTAGCGCTCTCTTCAAATTTTTGTAATGCAAAAGAATTGAAAGCAAGGGACAATGTATGAGGAATGTAGGAAACAAACAGGGAACAAGAATAATGACTTCAGGCCAAGTTTGCGGGTGAATGGACATTAAAACTTCTTCCCCTTTCAGACCCTACATGTAGCTGTCAAAAACAAATGGCTGTAGAGAGAAAGGGATGTCACTGCTTTATGATAATGTGAAAAGAGCAGGTTCAAAGGGGTACAATGCATTTGGACATTATTCAGAACCCTTGACTTTGTTACATTACAGACATATTCTAAAACGTATTAAATTGCCCCCCCCACCCCCCACACACACCAAAAACATATAATTATTTTAATAAATATTCAGACCCTTTGCTCAGTACTTTGTTGGAGCATCTTTGGCAGCGATTACAGCCTCGAGTCTTCTCGGGTATGACGCTACAAGCGTGCAACAACTGTATTTGGGAAGTTTCTCATTCTTCTCCTCTCAAGCTCTGTAAGGTTGGATGGGGAGCGTCACTGTACAGCTATTTTCAGGTCTCTCCAGGGATGTTCGATCGGGGTTCAAGCCAGGCTCTGGCTGGGCCATTCAGAAACTTGTACCGAAGCCAGTCCTTTGTCTTTGTGTCGTTGTCCTGTTGGAAGGTGAAACGTCACCCCAGTCTGAGGTCCTGAGCGCTCTGGAGCAGGTTATCGTCAAGGATCTCTGTACTTTGCTCCATTCAGCTTTCCCTTGATCCTGACTAGTCTCCCAGTCCCTGCTGCTGAAAAACATACCCACAGCATGATGCTGCCACCACCATGCTTCACCGTAGGAATGGTGCCAAGTTTCTTCCAGACGTGACGCTTGACATTCATGTCAAAGAGTTCCCACTTGGTTTCATCAGACCAGAGAACCTAGTTTCGTATGATCTGAGTGTTTAGGTGCCTTCTGGCAAACTCCAAGCAGGCCGTTGAGGAGTGGCTTCAGTCTGGCCACTCTACCATAAAAGGCCTGATTGGTGGAGTGCTGCATAGATGGTTGTCCTTCTGGAAGGTTCTCCCATCTCCACAGATGAACTCTGTCAGTGACCATTGGGTTCTTGGTCACCTCCCTGACCAAGGCCCTTCTCCCCCAATTGCTCAGTGTGGCCAGCTCTAGGAAGAGTCTTGTTGGGTCCAAACTTCTTCCATTTAAGAATGATGGAGGCCACTTGGTATCAAACCATTTCTGCAGCATTGAAGGTCCCCCTTCCCCAGACCTGTGCCTTGACACAATCCTATCTCAGCCCTCTACAGACAATTCCTTCGACCTTATGGTTTGGTTTTGCTCTGACATGTACTGTCAACTGTGGGAGCTTATATAGAAAGGTGTGTGCCTTTAAAAATCATGTCCAATCAATTGAATTTACCTCAGGTGGACTCCAATCAAGTTGTAGAAACATCAAGGATGATCAACGGAAATAGGATGCACCTGAGCTCAATTTTGAGTCTCATCGCAAAGAGCCGGAATACTTATGGAAATAAGGCATGTTTTTTTTTTATTTGCAATAAATGAGAGAAAAATAGAAACCTGTTTTTGCTTTGTCATTATGGGGTATAGATTGATGAGGAAAAACATTAACTTTATCAATTTTAGAATAAGGCTGGAACGTAAGATAATGTGGAAAAAGTGAAGGGTGTATGAGTACTTTCCGAATGCACTGCAAATGAGAAACCCCATTGAAGACATGAGAAAAACACATACAACTGAAAAAGTTTGACATTGGCATAGGCTATAAATTGGGTAAGTGATTATATGGTATTTCCATAGCATGTTTCCTGCCAAAAACCAGCATATAATTTTACAAAATAGGCATTGGCACATCAGTGTCATACACATGATTTACTGGCATGTCTGACATTTCTAGTTTAGCCAAGTCTACATTTGGAGACTGTGGCAAATGCAATACACTATAGCCATTTTACCCATTAAAGTGGATAGCTAGTAAGCAAACTAAGATAGCAATGCAAGCCACACAATATAGGCAAAGTTGCATTTGGATGGTGGCCTCGACTTAAAATTAACAAGCTAAATTCATTAAAGTAAAGATTCTCTCCACCACAGATGAAAAGGGTTAACTAGCTAGTCATCTTTGCCTCTACAATTTTACCCTGGCTTAGATAACTGGGTCATTCCTACTAGGAAGTGCCTTTTCTGTCTCAAGGAAATATCAGTTATTATTTGGTGTAAAATATGGATTACAAAATGCTTTAAATAAGGTCAGGTGTCCTTTACCTTAAAACCAAATATGGACCCTGAAAAGGGAATTTTAAACCCATCTGTCTCAGAGGATGTAGACGGTTTTCCCCAGGTGCTGTTTATCAAGTGCCTCAAGAAATAGAAGCCAATAAATGTTTAACATCTATTTTATAGGTAGCATTATCAATAAAAATTGCATTATTAGATTTTCTGTATGTCCCCGATATCACTTTGCACCCTGTTAGTTTGTAGTAATTCTCCATTTAAGAAAACCCCTTCCTACAATAGCACCACATTCAGGAAGCGTCATAATTTCTTTGGTGGGAAAACTATGGCGTTAAGCTAAATAATTCTAAAACAGTTGTATCTACTTGTCACGTGTTAGTCTATATCCCACTCAAATGTCCACCTCGTTAGGCTACTTTTAATTTTTTTTATTTAATCGTTGTTTGATAAGTTAAAATCCTATTCAAGTGTTCTCCATTATGCTAGCTAAATCTTGCGCACTCAGAGCTATAGCTAATTTAGGCTCAAAATGTCAGTTTGGTTCCACCCTGTTTAAATGCCTGAGCTTTACGAATAAGTTTATTTGAAAGTCAATTGTCCTTTGACAGAATACATTTTTTATGTTGTCGGAATGGCACCGCATAGGAATAACCAAGATAGGGAGGTAGGCGATAACGCACTTCTGCTAACATAACACATCCCTGGTAGGGAGGTAACCAGCAGCTGTTAGGTTGCGTCACGGCCACTCCACCAGCCGCAAGACTCTACAGGGCAGGGGTGGTACGCTCTGCCGAATGCACCTTAACTGTGTCCTGACTGCCATCAATCCAGGACACCTACATCACAACAAGTGTCGCAGGAAGGCCAAGAAGATCTCAGCCACCCGAGCGACGGTCTGTTCTCCACGCGACCATCACTCAGACAGTGTCATGGCAACTATCACTCGCCAACAGCTTCTACCTCCAGAACATCAGGGTGCTGAATAGTCAGTCACTAGGCAGTGAACATTTACCCTGTCCCAACGGAATGGTATAATTGTTACAGCTGTAAATATGTATATTATTTAATTCACTTCTCCCCTATGGACATTTATCATCGCTAGTTGAAAATGTGCATATTAGCACTAACTTTTGTTACCTGCACTGTTGGGAGCATAACATTTCACTGTACACTGCGATTATTTGTGCGACCCTGTGCACGTGACTAATAAAAAAAAGCTTGCAGCCTATGTGCAACAGATTCAGATCCTTTTTTACAATTAACTACACATAGCTAGAAATGCCCAATGGCAAGCTAGGCTAGCAAGGTAATCCAGTACAAGCCAGTGAACTGCGAGGTATGCCGTCATTCAACACAGGTATTTAAAATACAAAAGAACGCATGTAGCTATGGTTTCTTACTTCAGTCTATCCCGACAAAAAAATGTGTTCTTGGGTTAGTGTAGTCAATCTGCGAGCAGTGTGTGCAGACTTGCGTCTAACTTCCGGTAGGCAGCTTTCGTTTAACGAATTTCAAAATAAAAGTTGTGCAAAGACTTGGACTAAGAAATCGCTTCTTTTTTCCCCCTTCACAAGAGAACGGGACCAGAATTACCATGGGATAAATTGAGAAGTTTAATATACAAGAAAGAAATCAATGAAATTTTGTCAAGCAAAACACTGACAGTTCAATCACTTAAAATTGTGCAGTCTTCTAGATAAATCAAATATGACTAAGTGAAAACAACTTTTGCAAGTAGTAATGATCAAAATGACTTATCAAAGTTAGTTGAAAAATACAAAATATTTATATTTCCATTTACACTAAAATCAAAGACACACACAAGATCTAGTCCAACAAGAGCTGCTCTGCTTCCTCAAAAGCCTTATCCATTTCTTCAACTTCCAAGTAGAAATTCTCCCTCTCCTGCACCAGATGCTCCCGAGAATCGGTGAGAGCCTTCATGGTCTTTTGAACTTCCTGGAAATGAATGGCAAACAAGCTCTAGACAGACTGGCTTACAGGATTACTGGCAATTCTGCTTTCATGTCAATCAAACATATGGAACTTACTGTTAGTTGTGCACTTTGTTCTGTTGCCATGTCACCAAATGTCTGCAGTTCACGTAACAGATCTTGGGATACGTTCTGCATTGTTGGGAGAGATCCATTTGAAAGAAATCACTAAACACAATTACAAAGCCAGATTCCTGCAAACAAGGACCCGAGTAACATTTGAGTCTAAGTAATCAGACTGGAGTTCAACCATATGGCCGACAAAAAAAGACCTTACCACCACCTCTCTTTGTTGATCCTCATTTTGCTGTGCAGTTTTTCCAATTTTCTCTCCCAAAACTGAGAAGTCAAGAAGGTTAAAAAGTCAGAAGAAAGATTAAAGCAATCTTTAGAAAGCTCACCAAACTGTCCAAATAAACACTCTGAACCTATAACGGTGAACCAATTCCTGTCATCCCATTGATTACCTGGATCAATATTTCCAGCAACTAGTAGCACATGGCAGTCCTTCAGTTGTTTCTGGACGTCTGCATTGGTTCCTTGGAGGTCACTGCATCGTTGTTCCAGCTGGGCAACTTTTTGCTGCAAAATTAAACACTTGTGTTGTTTATAAACTGACTACAGTGAAAGAGTGCACAATATAGCACTGAACCAAACAGAGAACAGTGACTATTCTCCTTCCTAAGACCTTCCATTCAATAGCCCATTGAAAAACCCTAGTACATTTTGTTCACATAATAGCCGACATTTGGAACATAGTGAATCATCCCTTTAACGAACTTACCTGTGTTTCTGTAAGTTTTTTCTGCAGTTCTTCATTGGCTTCCAGTAAAAGTTGATTATGGCTCTTGAGTTCTGACTGCTGCCCATATCTGGTGGAAGGTCTATTAAAACAAAGACAATGCTATGATAATGTAATTGTCAAATGTATTTCTCCCAACTTATAAAAAAGGTGCATCTTACCCTTTATGCACTTTGGCTACAACATTCTTTCTGGAAAGAAAAGAGAATGTAGATAGTCTTAACATCTTGCCCATACATAGCCTTTGTTATCTTCCCATTGTAAATTGAAAGTTAGTCACCTTGGTACATTCTCATTGAGAGGCTTGAAAATAGCAGTTTTTGGAAAGAAATTGAAGTCTGACGGTACAGCAGTCTCTTTGAAAACGTATTTATTGGCCGCCCTCTTCATTTCTGCAGCACTGCCAGCAGGTCGCACACCTGATATAGGTAAAGAACAAAATGGGAAATTAAGATTAGACAAGTAGCCCGGAGACAGATGTTGAATTTCATTGTATTCAACGTGAGCAATAAAATTAGCATTTTGATCAGGAACGTTTTTTTCTCAAGACATGTACAAGCCAAAATGTTGCCTAAAATTATATCTTAATTTACCAGTACTTGCGATTGGTACTTTTGAAAGTAGGAACGGGAGACCTATCCACAGGAAAGTATAATTAAATTCAATGTAACCGTGTAAACAATGCACAACATTTACGTTTATTGCGCCGACTGCAGGTTATGGAAATCTGAATGCACTACCAGAGCGTTGAAAAAAATGTAATTATACTTATGTGGATATGCCTCACATTCCTATCTGCAAATGGACAAACTGCACGGACAACAGGTAAAGTTAAAATATAATTTAAGTCAACATTCTGGCTTGTGGAAGTTTGTGAGGGGAATTGTCCTGAGCCAAAGGCTTTCTGCCCGACCTATAATTTAATATCGGGTTTCCAGGCTATGAGCCAAGATGCTTACTAGTTGCATTTTTTGTTGAATGACAAGACAAACACCGAAAACACTGCTATCCCGGAGGCGAGTTGTGTGAATGTAGAAACTGAAGGGGAAATAACTTACACTTACTCTGTCCGCATCTAGGAATTTTCGATGCCATCAAACTGTGTTGCAACGAAAATGGTAACTTTTAGCAATACATATCCAAATTACACAAGCCAACAGCTGGCTAGTGACTGGCTATGAACTCCAACATATAAACTTCACGCCACTTCAATACAGTTACGATCGGAAGTGACTTTCGTAACAGGTTAGGATCATTAACGTAGAAAGTTACGAGAAATAGGTTAAGGTTTGGAAAAGGGTTAACGAAAATGCTCTCCTAACCTGCTATGAAAATCCTTTACGGCCGTAGCTGTATCGAAGTGGCGTGAAAAGAGTATCCCAGCTCCAGAACTATCAGCAGGGAAAGACGTAGCTATATTCAACTCAAATGTACACCTCCACACCCACAGAATAAAACACTGAATGGGTAATATTCTGACATATCTGATTAATGTAGCAATAAAACAAAGCTTTCTTCCCGTATATTGTATTCAATAATAAAAACAGAGAAACTTACTTTAGAAAGCGCCCGTTCTGTTACAGCTAGCTAAGTGAAGGCGCCAGACGATTTGAAAATGTTGGGAACGTCACTTCCGTACCACGTTATATCAACACAGGAAATTACGTGGAGGCCTTTTTTTTTTTTTTACAGTGATGCCGACAGGGGACACACTGCTTCAATGCGAAGTGATTTGTGATTTACTTTTCCAAAGCAGCTGGTCCATGTCTTAACATTAATAAATGTGAGCTCATGGCTGTCAAAGATTGTGTGAAACTGAAGATCTCGTACAACGCTGTGTACTACTCCCTTCACAGAACATTGAAAACTGGCTCTAACCAGAATAGAACGAGTGGGAGGCCCCAGTGCACAACTGAGCAAGAGTGTCTAGTTTGACAAACAGACACCTCAACTGGCAGCTTCATTAAATAGTACCCACAAACACCAGTCTCAAAGTCAACAGTGAAGAGGTGACTCCGGGATGCTGGCCTTCTACGCAGAGTTGCAAAGAAAAATCTATATCTCAGACTGGGCAATAAAAATAAAAGATTAAGATGGCAAAAGAACACAGACACTGGACAGAGGAACTCTACCTCGAAGGTGAGCATTCCGGAGTCGCCTCTTCACGTTGAGACTGGTGTTTTGTGAGTACTATTTAATGAAGCTGCCAGTTGCGGACTTGTGAGGCGTCTGTTTCTCAAATGAGACACTCTAATGTACTTGTCCTCTTGCTCAGTTGTACACCGGGGCCTCACACTCCTCTTTCTATTCTGATTAGAGACAGTTTGAGCTGTTCTGTGAAGGGAGTAGTACACAGTATTGTACAAGATCTTCAGTTTCTTGGCAATTTCTCACATGGAATAGCCATCATTTCCCAGAACAAGAATAGACTGACGAGTTTCAGAAGAAAGATGTTTCTTTCTGGCCATTTTGAGCCTGTAATCGAACCCACAAATGCTGATGCTCCAGATACTCAACTAGTCTATAGAAGGCAAGATTTATTGCTTCTTTAAATCAGGACAACAGTTTTCAGCTGTGCTAACATAATTGCAAAATGGTTTTCTAATGATCAATTGGCCTTTTAAAATGATAAACTTGGATTAGCAAACACAATGTGCCATTGGAACACAGGAGTGATGGTTGCTGATAATGGGCCTCTGTACGCCTCTGTAGATATTCATTTTTTTTTTTAAATCAGCCGTTTCCAGCCACAATAGTCATTTACAACATTAACAATGTCTACACTGTATTTCTGATCAATTTGATGTTATTTTAATGGTCAAAAAATGTTTGATTTTCTTTCAAAAACAAGGACATTTCTAAGTGACCCCAAACTTTTGAACGGTAGTGTACCTACTTATTAACAAAATTAATGAAGTTTGTTTTAAATTATTCATAAATATTATCCTGCCAACCACTATATGAAGAAGTAAAAACAATACATAAATTCAAATTTCCCTCAAGAATTTCCCTGTATTTAGCACCATCCATCATTCCTTCTATCCTGACCAGTTTCCCTGTGCTTGCCAATGGAAAAACATCCCCAAAGCATGATGCTGCCAGCACCATTCTTCACTGTGAGGATGGTGTTCTCAGGGTGATGGAGAGGTGTTGGGTTTGCACCAGACATTTACTTTGATGGCCAAAAAGCAACATTTTAGTCTCATCTGACCAGAGTACCTTCTTCCATATGTTTGGGGAGTCTCCCACATGCCTTTTGGTGAACATCAAGCGTGTTTGCTTATTTTTTTCTTTAAGAAATCTTCTTAGGGCTAGGCCCCTTTTTTCTCCACTTCCTGCCTGAATGATGTGCCCAAAGTAAACTGCCTGTAGCTCAGGCCTGAAGCCAGGATATGCATATAATTGCTATCATTGGGAAGAAAACACTTTGAAGTTTGTAGAAATGTTAAAATAATATAGGAGAATATAACACAATAGATATGGTAAGAGAAAATCCAAAGAAAAACCAACTGGAAATGGGGTGTTTTGAGAGACCATCCTCTTAGAAATGCAAGAGAAAAGTCATATTGAAAATTAGCTCCCTGGATGCAATTCCTATAGCTTCCACAGGGTGTCAGCAGTCTATGTTCAAGGTTTCAGGCTTGTAACTTCAAAAAGGAATACGAAATAACAGTTTTAGTAAAAGGACACTGTCTTGAAAATTCATGTTTGCACGCGCCATATAGACATTACGCACGTGCTAAAATCCGTTTCCTATTGAACGTACTTCTTTCCTAAATAAATATTATAGTTTGATTACATTTTGGGGTATCTGAGGAGTAAATAGAAACCTATTTTGACTTGTTGAAACAAAGTTTAGGGGTAGATTTTTGGATTCCTTTCTCTGCAAGTTGAACGAGTGGATTACTCAAGTCGATGGCACCAACTGAACAGACTTTTTGGGATATGAAGAAAGATTTTACCTAACAAAACGACAGTACGTGTTATAGTTGGGACCCTTTGGAAGACAAATCAGAGGATGATTTACAAAAAGTAAGTGAATATTTAATCGTTATATGTGAATGTATGAAACCTGTGCCAGTGGAAAAATATTTTGATGTGGGGCACCTTCCTCAAACAATCGCACAGCATGTTTGTGCTGTAATAGCTACTGTAAATCAGAGTACAGTTAGATTAATACGAAGTTAAGCTTTCAGCCGATATAAGACACTTATATGTAGCTAAATGTTTAAAATCCATAATATTTATGAATATTTATTTGAATTGCGCGCCCTCCAGTTTCACTGGAAGATCCTTAAGTTAAGCAATGGCTTTTTCTGGCCACTCTTCTATAAAGCCCTGCTCTGTGTTGTGTACGGCTTAAAGTGGTCATATGGACAGATACTCCAATCTCCGCTGTGGAGCTTTGCAGCTCCTTCAGGGTTATCTTTGGTCTCTTTGTTGCCTCTCTGATAAATGACCTCCTTGCCTGGTCCGTGAGTTTTGGTGGAAGAAATTTGTCTTGGCCCCAAAAACCCTCACAAACTTTTAGAGATGCACAGTTGAGAGCATCCAGTCGGGCTGTATCACCGCCTGGTACGGCAACTGCACTGCCCTTAACCACAGAGCTCTCCAGGGGGTGGTGCGGTCTGCTCAAGGCATCACCGGGGGCAAACTACCTGCCCTCCAGGACACCTACAGCACCCAATGTCACAGGAAGGCCAAAAATATCATTAAAGACAACAACCACCCGAGCAACTGATTGACAAAATAATTCTCACTCGACCAACAGCCTATCAACCACAATCTACCAGTCAACTACATGGGGTCATCCCTAATATTTGGTGTGTAGTTGGTTGGCTTTGCTAGTTAGCAAGCTGAGATCTCTGCTCAAGTTGGCTAACGTTAGCTCAAACCAAAATAAAATTATAGTTGTCACATGCGCTGAATACAATAGTTGTAGACCTTACTGTGAAATGTTTACTTACAAGCCCTTAACCGTTCAAGAAATAGAGTTAAGAAAATATTTACTAAATAAACAAATGTAAAAAGGAACCCAATAAAATAACAATAACGAGGTTATATACAGGGGGTACCGGTATCAAGTCAATGTACTGGGGTACAGGTTAGTCGAGGTAATTTATTAATGTAGTGAGGGGTAAAATGACTAGCATGCTAGTGATGATTTAGGGAGAATAGGCTAGCTCCCTGTAGGATCAAGAGGGGATGGGGAGAAGATTAGATGTGCAGGTGCTTCAATTGGGTTGTTGCAGTACCCAGATGAGATGACAGTGACATTCTGGTGTAATGTCTATTAAATATTACAGCCACAACATCATGACCATGCATCTGCAGACCAGCGAGGAGGAGCAATGCCTGCTTTGGTGAGCTAGAACAACATCAACTATAAATATCAGATGGACATTTTCTAGGAAAAGCATGGACAGAGCTAGCCATCTGCAGTAACATTATTACTTGACAACACCTATCTGTATTAAATATGATTATGTTTTCATCTTTTTGTACTGTAATGCTATATGTCTTAAGTTGTATAAATCATCAGCATGAAGAATCCAGAATTCTGCTGAATTGTCAAGTGGACTGAATTCTCATTCAAATAATGTTGTGCCTCTTTCAGATCTGCCAAACAAGCACAACTCTGCTTCTGTTGGGTAGGCTCCTTCCATGATGGCCCTGTCTAGGATCAGTTTAGCCTTTTAGATCATAATGAATCAAATGATATGGACTGATGGGACCTGACCCTAGATCAGCACTCCTACTTTTGGATGCTTTGTGAATATGGACCCTGTGTGATTGTAGGCATGCCTTCACTAATCTTCACTGATTAATGTGAGACAATAGTCATTAACAAGAACAGTGAGTGTTGTTGGAGTTGTTCAGACATATTTTGTAAATGGGAATGTTTAACTGAGCTGGAGTGGACTGCATTTCAATTTAAATGATTCTCTAGGATGTCTAACATCTATCATTATCCATGACTATCATCCACATGAAATCCAACACCACTTTTCTAATGAACACTCCTCAATCTATTGTACATGGAACAACGTTCTCTAAATTCATGATTAATATTCCCTTTTGTCAATAATCGCTTCAAAACATCGTTGCAACATGTTTGACTGACTTTATGGAGGTTAAGGGGCCCATCAGATTTCATATTATGTCGAAGTTATCAATTCGGAAGATGGTGCCTGACTGTTGATGTTCACAGAATTCTCCAGAGAAATTAGCACCTGTCAACCTCGGATATGCATTAAGTAAAGTGGACTTGTAAAGTGAACAAACATGGATAAACAAACGTCACTGTCTGTCACCTGAAACATGTCTCTCGACCTGTGTGCACCTACGTTGTAAACTTTCATTCATAGGCTAGGTTGTAGCAACCTCATTATGTGTATAGGGAAAATGTTAGTATCATGTTGTAGCCTAAACCTATCACTATTACATTGAACTGGGTGAATGGAATATGAATGACAGTCATTCCAATGTGACAGTCCTCCCTCATCCTAAATGGCATTGACCGCCACTGGTGCAAATCATACTTTACATGCTTATACACTTATTACATTATTTTACCTTCATATACGTAGGGCTAAAATAACAAATGGAGTCAAACTTGCTTATACAGCTTTTGTTGTAAAAGTGGATGAAGATTTATTGACGTCCAGGAGGTCGCAGTATAACGTTTGTATCCACACAAACCAGACAGTTTGAAGAAGTTGATCCGTCTGCGCATGCTCAAGGGGGGGCGGTTCAATTCAAAACCAACAACAACTTTGATGGCTACTAGCTAACATATTACAATTGTTCGAGAACAAGTTTCTAAGGTATGAATGTGGCAAATTATACATTTCCGTTATTATGTGAGCAACTTAACTAGCTAACGTTAAGTTAGTTCTTTACTTAAAAGTCGTAAGTTCCGACACATCCAGCACTTCTTGCTCACGTTAAATACTTTCATTTTATCCAAACTTTCAAAAATGTCAGTGTTTTTTCATGCGTTTAAAACATAAGTATTCATATGGGTTCCATTGATGATGGGGCTCAACCAATTACAGGTAGGCCTAGATTCTCTGATATCTTAGGTATACACTGTATAATGCACTCTGTGACCAAGACGCCTGTTTTGCCTTCCGTTTGTGAATGTAGACATAGAAACCTTGTTGAATGCTCCCCTCCATGTTTCACACCAAAGAAATAAGGTAAGCTATGACTGAAAAATGGGATGGTTCTTTAAGTTGGACATTCAGATGGCACAGCTACATTTATCCAATGTTTATATACAGTACCAGTCAAAAGTTTGGATACACCTACTCATTCAAGGGGTTTACTTTATTTTTATTATTTTCTACATTGTAGAATAATAGTGAATACATAAAGTATGAAGCATCATATGGAATCATGTAGTAACTAAAAAAAGTGTTAAACAAATCCAAATACATTTTATATGAGATTCTTCAAAGTAGCCACCCTTTGCCTTGATGACAACTTTGCACACTCTTGGCATTCTCTCAACCAGCTTCATGAGGAATGCTTTTCCAACAGTCTTGAAGGAGTTCCCACATGCTGAGCACTTGTTGGCTGTAGCCACCCCACTCTGACCATTGTACTCGCCCCAGCAGAGCTGGTTAGGTTGTTTTCATGTTATCCTGAGTGTTAGTGACTGTGCTGCTGGCAAAATTGTATTATCTTTTCTGCCGACGTTTACTGACACCGGCCATATTCAACGGGTGTTGAGTGTTTGTAAATTCATCAGTTCTGGCACACTCAGACGAGAGTACTCTGAAATCGGAGTAGATGGCCCGACTGAATTTACGAACGCACCCGAAATGTTTACTTGCATAGTGGAGTCTTTTGGTAAGACATGTAGCAAACTAGCTAAACAATGAACATCATAACTCATGACGTTACTACCCTGCATGAATCTGCAGGTAGCTAACAAATGTCTATCAACAATTGTTAAATTCCACTTAACTTGGTCCTCCAAAAAGTGGAGAGTAAAATGTATGCATTTTTACTACGCGGTACATAAAAAATAAAATTTAAAAAAAGCTGTGTTAGATACGATCGCCAAAACATACTGACCAGCTCAAATAGTTATATGTTATATGGCAAACCAATCCAAACTCATCTCTCGGCATGTCCAGCCCACTCATTATCTCAGCCAATCATTCCTAGCGGGAAGGTTGCTGTTTTTTTCTGTGGCTAAACCAACTAGGCTTGTAATTTTGCAATTGTATTCGTTCACATGTTTGAGAAGGCATTTCTGCCAAAAAACTATTTGCGTTCAAACGGCTCTCCTGTGAAATAGTGAATCGTGACAAACGCATAGTTTCCTGAAACTGGTCACATATGGAGTTGGTCTTTTACCAAATAGGGCTGTCTTCTGTATACCACCCCTACCTTGTCACTACACAACTGATTGGCTCCAATGCATTAAGAAGGTAAGAAATTCCACAAATTAACTTTTAACTAGGCACACGTGTTAAATGAAATGCATTCTAGCTGATTACCTCAAAGCTGGTTGAAAGAATGCCAAGCCTGTGCAAAGCTTTCATCAAGGCAATGGATTGAAGAATATAAAATATATTTTGATTTGTTTAACACTTTTTTTGGTTACTACATGATTCCATGTGTTATTTCATAGTTTTTATGTCTTCACTATTATTCTACAATGTAGAAAATAGTAAAAATAAGAGAAACCCTTGAATGAGTAGCTGTGTCCAAACTTTTGACTGGTACTGTAGGTACTTACAAATTCATGAATCATATGAATAGTATTAACTATTGCCCCCCCAAAAATGTACCATGCAAGTGCGCTACGTACTGTGTTAGTCTTTGTAGTAGTGGACTTCGCTATTAATGAGACACTAAAGTAATTTATGTTTCCCCTAATAGGAAAATGTAATGTTCAACCAGGATGATGATGGGGAGAAAACGATTATGTTCACAGGAGAGGAGACAGCATTTATGTCTATGACTCACAGTCACACAATACTCATCGCCAATGATTCAGAATCATCTATTGTTCTGCCACATGAAAGCAATGTAAATATATCTAACTATGGCAATGTGGATTTTACTTTTTCAATTAAGAAAAGTGAGACTGTGTGTTCCCAGGACTCAATAGAGAATTGTGCCCTCTTTAAAAACACTTCCACCTCAGTCAGAGATATAGATCCAGAACAAAATCATGTGGCCCCAGGGGCAATCCAACTCCCAAATCCTCAACTACAATGGCATTCCACAGAGCTGTATCCCCTCCAGAAAAAATGGACAACAAATGTTTCAATGCTGCGCTCAATGCGCGCAGGTCTAGAGTTGATAAAGAGAATCAGGTTCCAGCTTTGTCGACAACGCGGAGAGACCGAACAGTGGCCTCAGTTAGCCCTAAAAGGCAAGGTCCACAGTTCATGAATACATCTACGATGCAAACTGAACAGGATTAGTTGGATCTGACAAAAAGCCATACAACTTTGATAGATGGCAAAGGAGTATTTCAGTGTCTACAAACTGTAAGGTCTGAAGAACACTGGCTTAGGGGAAGCCCTTTCAGCCAGGTATCTGTCTCTACTGATCCAAATGAAATGGAGTTGACCTGGTGCCAAACTTTTGCCATTGATTTCAAAGCCATTGGGATGATAGGCTCAAATCCCCTTCGGAACATTGAAAGCATTAGTGTGGTCTTCACATCAGATCCCAATTAAACCCAGATCTTCTCAGATGATGACCATGGTATGGAGATGACTGCAGCTCTCAATGTACCTCTCCAGGAGAATGTGTGTGCTCTGACCAAGAAAGGTGAATCATCAAACTGGATGTTTCCCAAGAAAAACAGAATCTCCATTGAGCCAAATCAACAGACCTTTCATATCACCTCATGCCCAAACTGGGATGACATAGAGATGACAAGATGTCAAACAGTTGCCTTTGATTTCAAAAGTGTAGGCCTAATCATAATCCCCTTACTGGGGAATACAAACCACAGTTTATCCTGCATGAAATTCTCTCAGAAGTGTTTGTTACAGAAGACTGTAATGGTATGGATATGACCGAGGCCCTCACTAGAAATATTGTGGCCAACAGTGACCAATGAGCCACTCCAGTTGCTTGTTCCCCACAACAGAGATGTCCCTTCATGCTGATCGAAGTACCAACATGGAGAGACCAACTCAGAGAAGTTGTAATGTATGGGAACCTGCATCCTCTGATCCAGATGACATGGAAATCACAAAAAGCCTAACTGTTGTTATTGATTCAAATTCTTGTGTGATGGAGAGGCCTTCTCTTAGCAAACCCAATACCGAGTTTGACCTGGGTCTATCCTTAGTGCCATCCTCTATGGAAACTGCCATGTTCTCAGACAATGCTCACAGTGTGGAGAGGGCTCTGCATCAGGGAAACGTCAGAGGGTTCAGTGTTTCTGTAGCCATATTGGATCCTGATGACATGGAAATAACTAGAAGTCAAACTGTTGCAATCAACACCAAAAGCCTCAATGTGGTCAATCGCATGCAAAACCCTACTAGGAAAAATATCTCCTTCATGTCAGCTTCCAACAGAGCCAGTCATCTATCAGAGGATGACTGGTATCGACATGACCAAATCTCTCACTGTGTCTATAGATCACAGAAATTGTCTGAACATAACAGATGAGACCACTAGCAGATTGTTCCCCATAACAAAACACCAAAAGGAGAGGTTTGAGGAGAGCCAGGATAGAGCAGAACTTAGTACCGATGACATGGAAATCACAAGGAGCCAAACTGGGGTCATTGACGCCAGATGTTTTGGTGTCGCAACGCCTTCACTCCGAGGTGGTAAAGGAAGATCTGTCAGCACGTTGGATTCAACCTAAAACACTTCTCGGGGAAGATGGCAATGGTATGGACATGACTCAAGCTCTCACTGCACAGATATGGGAAAATGTTTGTCATTCTGCCAATGGGAATGAGACTTTGGCTAGGATGTCCACCATCTCAAAGACACATTTTAATAGAGAAAAGGGCAATTATTTTGTTGGAGTGGGTCACAAAACCGATCAACATCAGTCTTTTAGATTCAGATTATATGGATATGACAAGAAGTCAGACCGGTGTTATTGAGTCTGACAATATCAAGATGGGGCTTCATGACCCTTTCAGTGCGAGGAAACATTTTATCCAGTGTGAGTGGGACCCTGCAGATGGTTCCTCCCTCAGAGCAGAGTGCACGTGGTGGGATTACATTTCAGTAAGGTGCTGAAAGCGTCTGCAGTAGTAAGGCACCTACAGTGGGGAGAACAAGTATTTGAGACACTGCCGATTTTGCAAGTTTTCGTACTTACAAAGCATGTAGAGGTCTGTAATTTTTATCATAGGTACACTTCAACTGTGAGAGACGGAATCTAAAACAAAAATCCAGAAAATCACATTGTAATGATTTTTAAGTAATTCATTTGCATTTTATTGCATGACATAAGTATTTGATACATCAGAAAAGCAGAACTTAATATTTGTTATAGAACCCTTTGTTTGCAATTACAGAGATCATACATTTCCTGTAGTTCTTGACCAGGTTTTCACACACTGCAGCAGGGATTTTGTCCCACTCCTCCATACAGACCTTCTCCAGATTCTTCAGGTTTCGGGGCTGTCACTGGGCAATGCGGACTTTCAGCTCCCTCCAAAGATTTTCTATTGGGTTCAGGTCTGGAGACTGGCTGGGCCACTCCAGGACCTTGAGATGCTTCTTACGGAGCCACTCCTTAGTTGCCCTGGCTGTGTGTTTTGGGTTGTTGTCATGCTGGAAGACCCAGCCACGACCCATCTTCGATGCTCTTACTCCCCTCAGTACGGTGCAGTCGTCCTGTCCCCTTTGCAGAAAAGCATCCACAAAGAATGATGCTTCCACCTCCATGCTTCACGGTTAGGATGGTGTTCTTGGGGTTGTACTAATCCTTCTTCTTGCTCCAAACATGGTGAGTGGAGTTTAGACAAAAAGCTCTATTTTTGTCTCATCAGACCACATGACCTTCTCCCATTCCTCCTCTGGATCATCCAGATGGTCATTGGCAAACTTCAGACGGGCCTGGACATGCGCTGGCTTGAGCAGGGGGACCTTGCGTGCGCTTCAGGATTTTAATCCATGACGGCGTAGTGTGTTACTAATGGTTTTCTTTGAGACTGTGGTCCCAGCTCTCTTCAGGTCATTGACCAGGTCCTGCCGTGTAGTTCTGGGCTGATCCCTCACCTTCCTCGTGATCATTGATGCCCCACGAGGTGAGATCTTGCATGGAGCCCCAGACCGAGGCTGATTGACCGTCATCTTGAACTTCTTTCATTTTCTAATAATTGCGTCAACAGTTGTTGCCTTCTCACCAAGCTGCTTGCCTATTGTCTTGTAGCCCATCCCAGCCTTGTGCAGGTCTCCAATTTTATCCCTGATGTCCTTACACCCTCTCTGGTCTTGGCCATTGTGGAGAGGTTGGGGTCTGTTTGATTGAGTGTGTGGACAGGTGTCTTTTATACAGGTAACAAGTTCAAACAAGTGCAGTTAATACAGGTAATGAGTGGAGAACAGGAGGGCTTCTTAAAGAAAAACTAACAGGTCTGTGAGAGCCGGAATTCTTACTGGTTGGTAAGTGATCAAATACTTATGTCATGCAATAAAATGCTAATTAATTACTTAAAAATCATTCAATGTGATTTTCTGGATTTTGGTTTTAGATTCCGTCTCTCACAGTTGAAGTGTATCTAAGATAAAAATTACAGACCTCTACATGCTTTGTAGGTAGGAAAACCTGCAAAATCGGCAGTGTATCAAATACTTGTTCTCCCCACTGTACATCTTCTGGCTCTGATTAAATGGAACTGACAAGGAGCTAGACTGTTGCAATTGAATCCAAATGGATTAACGCAAATTGAACAACATG